>NC_133169.1:67404275-68084273 GCF_040802235.1 Manis javanica | reverse complement strand
TTAAATTGTCTTCCTTTGCAAATGACATATTTTTATAGAAACTCCCAAGAACGCTATAAAAAAATGTTAGAAGTAAATTTGTATGATGTACAATCAACATACACATTCATTTGTTCCTAAACAGAAAAATAAAATATATGAAAATAAATAAAACAATCCCATATATTCAAAAACAGTAAAATATTCAGCAAGAAATTCAAATGAGATAAAAGATCTGTGCTCTCAATTATAAAACATTGATTAAAGAAATTAAATAAAATACAAGTAAATGAAAATATGTAGCATGCCCATGGATTGGAAAAATTTTTATTGTTGTAATGACAAAATTATCCAAAGCTGTTTTTAGATTAAATGCAGTCTTCATCAAAATTGTAAAGGCATTTTTCACAGAAATACAAAATAATTTTGAAAGTCATATAGAAGCATAGAAATACCCTAGTAGCCAAAGAAATTCTTAAAAAGAAGAACAAAATTGGAGGCTTCACAGTTTGTGATTTCAAATTACATCACAAAGATATTGTAATTAAAACAATATGGCACTGGCATGAAAGCAGACTCATAGACCAATGCAACCAAATCAACATTCTAGAAATGAAACTCATGCATGTACAATAAAGTAACTAATATTTGACAAAGGAGTCATATGACCTAACAGTCTGTTTGGAAAAGACAGCTCCATGCCTATGTTCATTGCAGTATTAGTCACAAAAGTCAAAACAGAAAATAAAAACAACCTGTGTCCATTGAAAGATGAATGAATAAAGTTAATATAATATAGGAGATCCTTCCGTTTACATCAAAATAGATGAACCTTAAGGACATTATTGTAAGTGAAATGAGTTAGATAGTAAAGATGAATACTGTATAGTGTGACTTATACATGGAATCTAAGTAAGCCAAATTCATAGAAACAGAGAGAATAGTGGTTGTCAGGAGCTGGGGTTTTGGAATATATAGCAGATGTTGATCAAAGGGATCAAACTTCCAATTTTAATAGGAATAAGTTCTGGGTATTTAATGTACAGCAGGGTGACTACAGGTACCAATATTGTGTTATACAGTCGAAAGGTGCTGAGACTGTAAATTTTAAATATATTACTGCAGACTCACATGCACATGAGGTAATTTTGTGAGGTAATGTATGTCTGAATTAACATCATTGTGGTGATCATTTTGCAGTATATAAATGTATCAAATCATCACACTGTCCACCTTAAACTCAAGGTTGTACATCAATTATGTCTCAATAGAACTAGAAAAATATACTAAGTATATTAATACAGTCATGTAAATCAACATTAATGATTTGTACAATTCTTATATCTGCTTTAATATCTGTTCACAACAGTCATTTATAATTGGTAACATAAAATAACAATGAAAAAATCACCCTTAAAATTACACACGGGAAAATTTAAAGGATACAAATTATAAGTAATCCCTTAACGCTTTTATGTCTGTATTATCAACTAACAGCCATGTTCAGGAGAAAATAGAAATAATGACAAAATAAAACATTTGAAGATATTATGCTTGCTGATGCCAATACTCACTAACTGTTTAAGTGAGGTGATAGACAAGGTTGGGTGGTACTCACTTTAATCTAAGTTTTAGATATCTAGCACACAATACAGTACTTTCAATTATATCTTTATTGTTTTGAAGCATTATTTATCACTTTACTTCACACAGTTGCATTCCTTAGAAAAGGAAAAGTTTTCTACTTTTCCACAGAGTCTTGGAAATCCTGATCTAAATAGCGTGTCATCTGTATTGAAGAGGTTTTTAGCATAAAGGTTATACAATTTCATGTGAAAAGTAATAAGTAATAAGCTATAAAATGTGTACAGACTCCTGGATAAATGTTATGTAATACAATGTGGTAGACAAAAAGAAAGTAACACAACTTTATTTTTTAAACACAACAGTTTAGATGAAGGATATTTGTTGATTGATAAGGGAACCATTTAAATATAGTAGAGTTCAGACTGTCAGGTGATATTACCATAAGGTCATACCTGAAATTTTACTTTAAAGAGTGTTAACAGAAACTCCTGGGAAATGTAACAATTTCCTAATCTCTGTGGTGAAAAAATGCTATCATTGGATTTCTGTATTACCAAAAGAAGGGATAACTTTATAAACTTTTATTACTCTCCAGAGAAAATGTCTGTGGGGTACACACCTGAGGTTGACTATCTGCTTAGTATCCCTTTCTCTTGAGAAACTGAATAGATTGTACCTTGGAGACCACGTAAGGGCACGTTAATGTTCTTCATGCTTCCTTGTTTACCTCTTTCAATCCCATATCCTTTGGTTAAATCATTATGACCAATCACAAATTCATCATGCACATGCTTTATCATTGCTGCTGGAGATGAAACGCGTGGATAAATTAAACCCACTTTCTTCATGAAAAGAAACAGTAATGACAGCAGTGAAAAAATACCCAAATAAAAACATTAATTTAGGTAAGTTATTTCCAGTTTTTTACAAAAGCCCCTTTCCTGGCAGCCTATGACACATAGAATGTCTACATGGACATCTTTTAGTTTTATAGATGTAGTAGTCCCTGCTCGCAAAGAAAGTTATTCTGATTTAGTATACAGATGTCCACCCAAATGAATAGGCTTAGAGGTATTGATGTTATTTAGTATCTGAAAACTATAGCTATGGGTTATAGTTCATATTTTTAAATGGCTTTTAGGTTGAAAACTCTTCTAACAGCTCCATTTCCAAAGCTGATCTAGAAATATTTAAAAGTATATGTCATTACACATTTCTGAATTTCTCTTTAAAATATAAGCTGGTCCTCTTGATTTTATGCTGATGAGACTATAAAATGTCCAAACCATGACAATTCAGTTAATGTATTATTATGGTTTGTAGTTTTCTTTTTTCATATTTGTCTAGTTTTTGTAGTTTGACCTCCCAGAATTAGTTTAGAATTACTCCTACCTCTTCCATTTTTCTGGAATACTTTCAAAAGAGTATTAGCTCTTTAAAAGTTTGGTAGCTTTCACCCATGAAGCTGTCTGGTTGTTGAATTTTGTTTATTGGGAATTTTTTGATTACCAATTCAATCTTGTTAGAAGTAATTGGTCTGTTCAGGTTTTCAGTTTATTCCTGGGTAAGGAAGATGGTATGTTTCTAGGAATTTATACATGTCTTTTAGTTTGTCAAATTTATTGGCATATCATTTCCCATGTGATTTTCGTATAATTATTTGAGTTTTTCTGTGTCAGTGGTAACTTCTTTTTACATTTCTGATCTTTTCTTTATTTTTGTCTTCTCTTCCTTTTCCTTGGTATCTCTGCCTAAGGGTTTGTCTATCATATATGTTGTAGAAATATATATTACACACTTCTGAATTTCTGGGTTCTTTGTAGCATGAGATAAACTGGTCTTTGATTTTATGCTGATGAGACTATAAATTTTCCAAAAAATAAACTTTCAGTCAATGTGATAAATTCAACCTTCAAATAATATGTTAATATCATTAAACACAACTACGCAGCCAACACGTACAAGATTTGGTTCTAGTATGACTTTTCTAGATGTTTATGTCATACACATGATCTGCTGCAGTTAATATTTTGTCTACACTAGGGGTGGAATGTGGTATTTGAGGAAGAACAACTCCATCCACGCATTTGTTACTAAAGAGAACATGATTGTTTTGGGCCATACATAGTCAGAAATTATGATAATTTCCATAATTGCCTTGAGCACAATTTTCAATTAATATTCTTCAAGTATTCTACATTTGAGAGTTTTATTTATCTCTCATGTATTAGAGTTAGGCTCTAGCTTCATAATTTTGTCACCTATTCAATAATGAATCCTTGGCTTTTCTTCTTTTAGAAGCCAGGTATGTTTCAATAAATCTGTTAAAATGGCTATACTTGGAGGAGCCCTGTGGACCAGTAATCTAAGATAAAGGAATATGCCCAGAGAGATATGAGAAAAGCTGAGGTTCTGGTTACATTTGTTTTCCATAAGAGATTTTTTGATAACATGTTGCTTTAAAAAAACCACACACCCCACTGTTTCTTGGAATTAATATTATTGAAAACTTAGCTTCCATCCACTTCAAGAACATTAGCCTGACTCTGAAAGCAAAACTCACATTGAACTTCAAGATGAGTTTAAGCCTTCAACAAGGTAGGCACAGATGACATAAATAACACAAAGGAAAGATGTCAATCTTAATACTCCCTCTATGGAATCAGTGCCATAGTCTACTCCTGGAAATGTCATCATTTCATTCAATTCAGCTATTATTCTCCAAACACATTACACTAGTTGTATATTCATTATATTTGTTCTATTATTAATTCAAACAGATAAGGTTTTTTTAAAGTAAAGTAATTGTTTTCATTATTCTACAAAACCAGAAAACTTTTAATAACAAATTTTCATTTCATAGCTACAGAGTTAATAATCTTTGAATCCTTTTCTGTCTAGGTTAATTCACTTAGAATTACATAATTTTGAGACATGTGTTTCAAATAATTTATTTGCTCTTCAATAATTCTCTGATATGAGTTTAATCTCACAAATGGAGACAATGAAAAATTATAAATTGCTCAAATTAATTCTTAAAAATCATTTATTCCTTATTTTTTGCAAGTGGGAACACATAGGCTTTATGTTATGAAAGTAGATGAGCTACTCCCTATCTTGCCAGATGCTATATTAGCCAAAGTTTGCTGAAATGTATTATTTTGTTTTGATAATTTTTCATTCATCTAATTATTCCATTATCTAAGTCTGAACTATTAAAAGGTGTGATACAGGAGTAAATATGACATGGACTCTATTATTCAAGGGCCTTGCAGGTTAATTTAAAAATACATAAATTAAGGATCAATTGAATTGCTACAGCTTAATTGTTTTGACAAACATAAAGGGATCTGAGACACACACCAAAAATAAGCTGGAATGAGTCTTAGGGAGGTTATAAAGCCAAAAGAAAGTGGAAAATAGATTATAACTACTACTCTTGATAGTAAAAAAAACAAGAGTGTTTCAATAATTTTATATTTGGCATTTTCATGGTGAATTTATACCTCATGTGAATTGCAAAAGAACAGTAAAACATATCTGTGTTGAAATATTAGTTTCACTTACTCATAACTATGATAAATCATGGGGAAAACTTAACATCTTATCAATCTCAGTTTATTCATTGGAAAACAGGTAATATGATTTCCAGGGTAATTGAATGAAAATGAATTAGAGAATGAATGACATAGCTTAGTTTGGGTGTGATAAAATGCTTTTGTTTTAATATAGAATTTAATTATTCTTGAACTAATTTCATGGTAATGAATCAATTGAACCAATATGACTACACCATAACCCAAATAAATTGTATTTATATTTTCACAGAAAAAAATCCAACATGGATTGATGGCCTGATTAAATCTGGTTTCTGAGCTTCATGCTTCTGCAAACCACAAGACCTACATGCAGGTGATGGAAATTTATCTGCTTTTCAGGGTTGGACACATTGCTTCTCCCTATCATGTCCTATGACCATTTTGTGGCCATCTGCCTCCCTCTGTCCTACTTATCCATCATGACTCCCAAATTTTGTGCCTATCTGCTGCCCAGCTCCTGGATCTCTGCTGTCTTGAGTGCACAGATACAGACCATCTTATTGGTGCAATTACCCTTCTGTGAGGATAACAAGATTCCTCAGTTCTTCTGTGATATTCCTCCATTGCTAAAGTTGTCCTGTTCAGATACCCACATCAATGAGTTATTTATTTTTATTGAGGGGGGCTTGTAGTGGTGGTGAACTTTACCTGCATTTTAGTTTCTTACATACTCATTGGTTGTGCTATAGTCAGAATACCACCAACCACAGGGAAGTTTAAAGCATTCTCCACGTGTTCTTCTCACACCTGTGTGGGCCTTTTGTTTTTTGGTACGATAATTGTTGTTTATTTATGTCCCTCCACCTTCCACACAGCTGAAACAGACAGAGCAGCAGCTGTGATGTACACTGTGATCACTGCCTTGTTAAACCCTTTTATCTATAGTCTAAGGAATAGTAATCTGACAGGAGTTCTTAGGAAAACCATCCAAAAGAAATTGTTTATATGATATATGTCAAGGTGTGAGGACTTTTCAGGTGAACATATAAATGAGTCAATAATTTTATTAAATGTTCCCATTTAAATCTGCTTTTTTTGTGACTGTAAGGTTTACTTATAGTTTCTTCAGTAAATTATTTTATTTGTGTATAACAATTTATGAATTATAATATCTTAACACAACTGTTAGCATACAATTTTTAAAGTCCATAAATCTGAGTATATAAATATTGTAGATGATGTAGAAAAAAAATTTCTAATTCCTAGGATTTCTACAAACCTGACATCCTAAAATGTCAAATAAATCTCAAATATGGTTATTCCAAAATTCATTCTATTGGATATGATTAAATATTGTGAAATAACATTATTCCAAAGGGAATAATTACACTTATTTGATATTAGTTCTGATTGTATTTAGGTAGATTTTTTTGGATATTCTAAATATAAAGTCAAATCATTGGAAACAAATATATTTATCAATTAATTTCCAATTTTCATTATCTTTTCAGTATATTTTAGGTTAATTGCATTGGTAATAAACACTAATACATATAAAAAAAGCAGGTGTAGTGGGCATCCTGTTTCATTTACTTTCAATTTTACCATGTTTTTATTTTCAACTTTTTTATTTTCAGTTTTATCATGTTTTTAAGATGCTGAAATGTGTTTTTATATACATTTATAAAATAATGTATATAATTACTTTATTTTACATATATAAATTTTATTTTCTAGTTATTTTGTATATATATTATTTTATATAATGTATCCATATATTATTTCCTATTTTCTCTCTCTCTCTCTCTCTCTCTCTTTTATATATATTAATCTAATTTCCATTTCCTTTGGTTTATGTGTGCATCTGTGTTGTGTATGTGTATTTACTTGGGTTAAAAAAGGTCAGTGGTCAGAAATAGGTGTTAAGTATGCCATATACCTTTCAATGTCTAAAAATTTGGTCATGTAACTTTTCTCCCTTGATCTATGGCTTTAATACATTTGAGGATAAGGCACTTCTTACTGCAAAATATGCTGGTTGGGTTGTACCAAATATGCTCGTTTCACATCCGTGCACATATATATGCAACAGGAATAAATTGTGCTTAATAGTATTGGCTGAATCCTGATAACACATGCCTAAAACTTGATCTTCATGGTGTCATGCCCACTCTGCAATCCTCACTGCAAAATACGTGTAATCTCAAGAAATAAACTGTCCATCATAGTTGTACTAACACTAAGGGTCTCATATCCCAGTGATGAGAATGCAAGGGGTCAAGATTGATGAGTATGAAACAGATGATCCAGGATAGATAGTGAATAAGTACTGTCTACCTATATTCCTCATAATATTCTATATAATAACAAAAAATTAAAACCCACCAAAGAGTTTTAAGCTGGTAGCAAAAAGGTCAAATATGAATGTTGCATCAAACAGACAAGTGTTACATACACCTATGCTCACATGTGTTTTCTCCTAAAATATTTAGTAATTTATATTTCAAATTTAGAATTACAATGCAGCTGATAATATCTATGGTATTAGTGATGTTAAAGATACATTTTCACTATGGATATTTAATTGATGAGACATCTTTTTTCTTTTTATATATTTTAATTATAGTGGATATATTATATTTATTTCAACATTCAACATAGTGATTCGACAGTTATATACATTACTAAATGTGTACCACAAATAGTGCAGTTACTATCTGTCAGCATAGAAACATATTAAAGGGATACTGACTACATTCTCTAGGCTGTACTTTCATCCTTGTAACTAATTTATATTATGACTGAGATTTTCTGCCTCTTTATCCCCTTTTCATGGTAACCACCAGTTATATCTGTCTCTATGTGTCTACTGCTGTTTTATTCATTTTGTTTTGTTTTTAGATTCCACATATAAGTTTTCAGAAGGTTATGTGTGTGTGTGTGTGCGTGCGTGTGTAAGTTTATTAACTCTTTCTAAAATGTACATGGAGTCCAAATGTTAAGAAAATCAACAATTTTGGAAATAGGGAAACATATTGTCCAATTTTACCACCTGATTTTCAGAATGACTATACAGGTATGTTAACCAGAACTGTTATTAGCATAAATATAAACAAATTAATCAGATAGGACTTTAGAAATAGTTACATAGACTTACACTGAACATTTTCTAATGGGCTATGAAAATTTAATAAGGAAAGGATTATAAAATGGTGTAGAAAACCAGTACAGGAAAAACATAGAATCTCATGTTATTTCATGCCATACACAAATTCACTAGAAAAAGATGATAGACCTAAATATAAAATGTAAAACTACATTTTACTGAAGAAAATAGAGAAAACTGTCTTCAAAAAATTGGAATAATATAAGAAGTCTTATAAGACACATGCCAAAAATCATAAACCATGAAATAAGAAAGATACAAATGATAATAGAGATAAATCTCAGTGAAATTTAAACTCTTACTATTTAGAAATCATTGCTGAGTCTAGGGAAAATCAAGTAAAAAATTGGGATAAAAATACACACACACATATAATAAAAAATAAATACATGAGAATAAACTATCCAAATTAAAATGCCAGCATTTGAACACTTGACAAAAAATGACATAAGGTTGACCAGTGAACACATGAAAACATGCTCACTGTCATTAGTTGTAAGAAAAGCACAAACTGAGACATTAAATACAATACATACCCATTAGAATAGCTTAAATTAAAGACGAACAGTATTAAGTGTTGGTGTATACATGGACAGTGGGGCACTTGTCACTCCTCAATGGAATATAAAGTGTTCCAACAAATCTGGCTATTTTGGTAATAATTTCTTACTAAGTTTAATACTTAACACTATACATACAAATTATCATCTCAGCTATTTATTCAAGCATTAGCAAGCATATCTTCATACAAGGATTTGTATGTGCAAGGTTCAGTGTAGTTTCATCCTTAATAACTCCAAATGGGAAACAATCTAAACATTTAGAGGGAAGAGTGGTGTCTTCACCCCTGGAGATGGCAGAGGAGTCATCAGGAGGGGAAGAGGGGATGGGGCGAGGGGCTGATCTGTTGCCGAGGTCACTGCCCAAGGCACCAACCTCTCCGATATTAAAGTTCTGCGGGTTTTAATTTAAAAAATGAAAACACAACTGTGGGCCCTTCAGGGGGAGGGGCTGCCTCCTCTCCAGGTTGTGGAGCACTACGTGCTCCATTCCTATACCCAGGATGAGCTGGTGGTCATGAGAATCTGGTATAGGCAAAAGCCATTGGAATCTCTGCCTACATGGCTTTTACATCTCTAGGATATGCAGGTGGAAAACATTGTTATGTCAGGTACTGAGATGAGTAGACTGGCTTCCCTGACAACTCATCCTTCCTTCTGGCAACAATTGTAAAGTGCCCATCACACCTCAGGGAATCAGGCACTTCTGGATTGACTGGCAGTAGCCATCAGGGAAGTTTGACCTAATCAGTGTGATTTACAATACTCACCCACTGGCTGGAAAATGTATGCACAGCTACAGCATGTGTTATGGGAGATGGGCATGAAAAATATCATCTATAATATGGACACTCAGAGCCCCAGTGAAGATTTGTTCACTGTGGGAATGAGAAATATGGTGCTCCATATCTCCCCCATCTCTCCTTGGGTCCCTAGTGACTATTCTTGCCCTCCACATAAAGCAACCCATAAATGAGGCTACTCATACTTTAGTAGATCTGGGGGAGGTTGAAACAATAAGAAAATGGAAGGAAGTACAGGCTACGACTGAAAGGAGAGGAGCAAAGGGCCTCGTGAATGTCTCAAGGACTCAGATGTGGGTTGATTTGGTAAAGGCTGGGATAGTGAAAGAAAATCTTGATGAGCAACCCAATAAGATGATATTATAACTGTGGGAAAAACTAAGCCAGAGCAACAGTTCCACCTGCTGAGGTACAAGACTTGGAAGTGAGAGGCAAAGTCCCATGCTCAGCCTGTGTCCCTGAAGGACTTCCAGGGGGACAGTACTAAGGCTCTGCCTGGACCCTCACCACCACAGGATGATGATTGGGTATTGCCCTGAGTGTCAGGGACTCATCAAGGCCCTATGAGCTAGATGTTCATGTAAATGAAGATGGTTATGGATGGGACCTTTGGTAGCAGCTTGAACTAATCTACCAACCTATTGCATTCTGGAGACAACTATGGAAAGGAGCAGAAGTCCAGTACACTTTGACAGTGAAGCAACTGGATGCTGGGCACCATGCCTTTTTGAGTGTGGAGCCCATCACCAGAACAGCTCTGACCTAGGTAAAAACCACCTATCCCATTGCAGGGTGGGTACAAGACTGGACCCAAAGGCCATGGAGTGGTGTGGCACAGATGCCTATGCTAGCCAAATGGGACATATATTCACAATAGATTAACAGGCCTTCCAATAGCCCCTTAAGTAGGGAACTCCAGTGATTATTGTGGCCAGTGATGTTTACCAGTGGAAAAACAGGAAGTGCTTGCTTTTGAGCCATTGGAAGCCAAGAGTGCTTATCAGGAGGGAAAAGCCCCTATATCTGAAGATGCTTAGTATACAGACAGCTCCAGTTGTGGGCAGTCGCGAAAGTGGAGGGCCATGGCTTTCCTTCCTAAGACTGAGACAATATGGATGGGGGATGGAGAGGGGAGGAGCAGTCAATGGGCTGAGTTGCAGGCAGTATGGCTCATAGTCACCCAGGAGCCTTCCCCTGTAGTTGTCTGCACTGACAGCTGGGCCACCTATTGGGGCTTGACCCTGTGGCTACCAACATGATACCATGCCACTGAATGGTTTGTCATTGGCCCTTTTGGGGGCAACGGCTGTGGCAAAACCCTATGGGTCTCTGTTCAGACTAAGACAATTACCATATATCATGTGACTGGCCATTAGCCTTTTACATCCCAGAGAATGATGAAGCAATCACATTGGTCCAGGAGAACTGGCTAGAAGGAAAGCCTGCCTCTGATGGAGCCCAATGGTTACATCAGTGTTTGTTGCACATGGGGCAAAAGACAAGGTGGGCTGTGGCCTGTCAGTAGGGCTTAACATTGACCTTTGAAGAAGTCAGAAGAGCCTGGAAGGAGTGCCTTGTGTGCTCTAAGAGGGACTTATGCTGAGTCCTGCAGCAACATGGACAATAGCAAGAGGGCCAATACCCCTTGTCAGGTGATAGATAGACTATACTGGGCCTCTGCACATACGAGAAGGATATCGGTATGCCATGACTTGTGTGGACACAGCTACTGGACTCCTGTTGCTTTTCCTGCATGTTGTACAGACCAGCACACGAACAAGAGGGACCCAGAGCATCTCTTTGCAGCCTATGGCTGGCCACAGGTGATTGAGAGCGATTAAAGTATCCACTTTCCTTGACATGCATTACAAGAATGGGTAAATCAATTAGGAATAAAATGGAAGTTTCAGGTACCATATAGCCCTACTGGGGCAAGAATGATAGAGAGGTACAATTTTTTGTTGAAATCTGGCCTGAAGTTGGACACTAATAGTCTGCAAGGCTGGTCAGTTGACGTAAGGATGATGTAAGACATTTGAATGAGAAGCCCCAGAAAAGAGCCTGGAACCCTGTGGATGGGCTAACACACAGTGATGCTTCTCCTACACATGTATGTGCAAACCAAAGAGGAATAACTGAAGCCAGGATATGACCAGCAGAGCAACATCCTGCTGGCAGACCCAACCGCTCTAAACTCTGGAGACTCTGTTGAGTGGACATGGCACTGCACATTGCAACACACAGACCAGTGATGGCTGGCCCTTCTGGCACCTTGGGGAAAAGCCCTGGAAGCTGGCCTTGTGAATGTACCAGGAGTAACAGGAGGGTGGATCCCAAAGATCATGGCAGTATACCCAAAGTGTCTGGGGAGTAAGAGCTACTTACCAGGAAGTTTTATTTTATCTTTATGACCAGGGCATGTACCTCCTGTAGCCCCATATAATGACCCATATGTAACTCCCACAGGGAGGGGATGAATGTCTGGTGTACCAGACCAGGATGAGATCACATTCCTGCCAGTGTCCTATCACAGGAATACTCTCTTGCATACATCTTACCAGATGGACAAGATTTGCCTATGCTGGTGTCATTAAAACATGTATCTTATTGCCCTTAAGGTTATTTTCTTCTGCATTCCCCATGACCTGGATGTGCTCATTGGCTGCAGTTCCTACATGATGATTGCTCTGAACTCCTTTAGCTACTGGCGCCTGTAGTATGGGTGAGCTATGGACATAATCTGCATAGGACTTTGAACCTAGCTGAATCCTCCTGCTTGAGGATTTTCATGATATTATTGCTGTTGTTATTGCATGTTATGAGTCTGGTTACAGTGCTCCAGTTTTCTCACACAGGGGCCATTGTGGAAGATGAGGATCGAGTATATTGTGAGGTGAGATTTCTGGTGGGGTGGGCTGTGGGTAAAATTTCATTATTTCCAGACTCTCTGGCCTGGCATTAGTGCATCTCCATATCAATAGGTGTTTCCAGGCTGTGGAGAGAAGTAGTCCATCTCCATACAAATAGATGATCACAAGAGTGAGGCCACATATTTACTGGAGAGTTTGAGTTGGGTCAGTTGCAGCCCAGTTGGGAGAGACACTGGTGACCAGAAGTGGACAACCACTTGTAAGCAATAAACAGGTTTATCCCACTCTATTTTTCCCTTTGACTGATTTTGCCATCAAATGTAATTTGTTCTGGGCTGGGAACATATTTCCCCCCAGAGTTACAGTGACAAAACAGAAAGCAGCAATTTCTTGTGTCTAAGTGGAGAAAATAATTGAATGCATGGGTCAAGAGGACCCGTTCTGAGTGCTCTTTTTCTTGATTGCAATTGTGGTTACATTTGAATACGTTTATCAAAACTCAAACTCTATCCTTATAATGGCTGTATCTTATAGTATGCAATTATAGCTCAAAAAGTTCATTTAAAAAATTATCTTCTATTGTCTTTAGGTAGTGATTCTTAGTGGGACCACTATTAATACCTTTGGAAGGGAATTTGACAACCCTAAATAATTAGCATTCTTCATGCTCATATTAAATCATGCCACCAATATCCCATGTTACTTTCAACAAGCTACCTGTGGATAGTTTCAGATAAATACCTCCTGGTACTTCCTACTTTCTCAGTGATAACAATTGATTTACAGTTTATTTCTTTAATGCTTAAATGTTTGATCTGCTTGACTTTTATTCATAAGGATTTATTTTTAAAATATTTGCATATGGGCTAATTTTCACAAACCATATATTTAAGAAAATATTTTCTTTGGCAACATGAACTTTATGTGAACAAGCTCACACTTATATTCTAAGTTCTCTTTTTGCTGTTCATATCTAGAAATAATCTAGATTTATCTTATTCAGACACATACATTGTCATTTTTCCCTTCTTTTGTTCTTGTAGATTGTCAGTCTTTCATACCGTCTATGCATATCTGGTATGCTGCTATAACAATTGTGTGTGTATGTGTGTTTGTGTGTGAAATGACTTAACTTTGGCATCTACTCAGTTGAGCAGTGTTGTTTTCCACATATGCTTCGTAAATATTGAGAATTGTGGTTTTGGTATGAAGAGAATGTCACACCAGCATTGTTTTGTTTTGCATGTTTAGTAGTGCTGTCACTATAAAGGAAGTGTTTTAAGTACTGATCCAGTGTGTGCTTTGTACGCTACGCAGTGTGATCTTCTGGCTATGCTTGTTATGGATGAAATATTGAAGGGTGCAGTTTGTATACGTGAATGACAGGTGAATGCCATGAGCAGTGGATTTATAAAGCCAATTAGGAGACTATTTCTTCAGTTCCTGTAGAAACATTTCTGCTGCTTCCTACACTTCCTTTGTTCTTTCTTTATTGCTAATGTGAGACTATTACGACTCTCACCTGTGGAAAATCTTCAGGGAAACTTTGTGGATGTCCCACGTTGAAAGGCAAGTCTCGATGGCCCCTGGCTGAACACATAGTAGTAATTCCCACAAAGGGGATCTCAGATGGGGACTTTCTTTACATCCTGCTCACAGAGAAAAAAGCTCTTTAAAAAAAAAGAAGGGGAATTCGTGTTTATCTATAACATAGATGGTCGGGGAGAGCCAATGACATAGCAGTGAAGAGATGATTTGTTTCTTCTCCTTATGGTCCAATTGAATGTAGTGTTCTTTAATACTGTAACCTTCTGAGAGGAAAGCTTAAAGAAAATTTAATAACATTCCATTCCTGAAAAATAACCAAAGAGAGTACAGGCTGTGGGTATATCTGGGGGATATAATCCATGTTTTTACTTTGGTAGAAAATAATGGAGCTACATAATAGTACTTTTATAATTTGGATCCTTCTGTAATCACATGTAATATACCTTTGGCATGTCCAGTTCCCTTCAAAGTTAATATATATTTAAAGAGGGTATAACCTTATTTTTGCTAAAGGCGGAATTAGACATAATATCTTTAAGAAAAAGAAATGTTCTCTTTGACATGATGTTGACCTGATTATTGCCAAAAATGTACTGCTATTTTTTTCAAATTGCTGAATTTGCTGTGGTACTGCCAGCAGAAAGAGAGCCATGCAATACCCTTTTCATAAAAGCAATGTAGAAACCTTGAAACATTTATAGTAAAGTGACAATATGAATTGTAATATTTATCTTATGGAATCAGGAAATAAGTTTTTAAATATTGCTCCCAATTCTTTCATACAAATAGTTTTCTTAAATTGATAAATTCTATGTGTTCTCTACTCATAATATTTTTAAAAATACTTTGAATAGTTATAAACCCTGAAAAAAAGTACATGTTATGTTATGTTAAACACCAAAAATAGCATTTTTAGGAAATTAAAATCTGAAGGTTGATGTAGTGGGGCAAATAAAATGTCTTCTGATCATACTGATGTTACTTTAACCACATCTCATAATTTTTATGACATATATATCTTGAAAACTTCTCTTCTGTATCAGCAGTACACTACATTGAACCATTCACACTGTGACTTAAAACATATATGTATTTATAAATAGAGTTTTATGGTTCAAAATTCCCATAAAGTTTTGCTCACAGAAATACACATATATGAACACAATTGTCTCTACATTTCACTCAACATATTTTTTATTGTGATATAGGAGATATCAAGTAGTATCTTTACATCAAATAATTTTTTGAAATATTAAAATTATATTTTACATATACAAGAAATCTTTTATTATGAGCCCTAAGAAATTTTTTCTGCTACACTTTGCATTTATCATCTTGATACTTGGCACTAAAGCACATGTATACCTGACTGTACCCATTGGAATCCTTTTCTCTTTAACGACAAGATTTCTAATTATTTTTTATTGTGGTAACACAACAGAACAACAGTTTCAAATATTATAAAGTTAATATATTATAAACACTTAAATATTTGGAAAGTGGGTAGATCTCATGTTCTGTTCTTTCACAGTAACCAAGATATAGAAACCACCTCACTGTCTGTGAAAGTTTATTTGTTTGACTATTTCTCCTAAATGTAGGAAAAGAGATGAATGCAATGATTCTAAAAACAAACAAACCAAAGATTAGGAATGTTAATATTTATAAACAAAATATTTTCCATACAGATTTTAAATCCTACTCTGTGCTACTGTTTTCTAGAGATAGTGTTTGCTCATGTCTCAATCTCCCACCAAACCATAATTGATGCAATAAATTAGGGATCTTGAAGATAAAATTTTAAAAAACATTCTGTGTTGATTAGCAAATAGTATGTCCTAGTATCTCCATTCTGTGAGGCATAACAACTCCCATGCTCTTCTGGCTTCGGATATGAGTTGTCTACATATTTCATCACCATCCTCTAGTCTCCAGGAAGTAAATTCCTCAGTGATGGGACAATAACAGGAACATATTTTATTTATTGGTGTGGACTTACCATTAAAATCAACCTGCTGAGTTCAAGACCTGCCCCGCCATTTAAAGTGATATAAGTGTAGGAAAATCACTCCCACAGTTTCTTCATTTGAAGTGTATATTCTTTAAATATTTACCTTTGAGATTTCTTTTATAAATTGAGTGAGCTAATCCATGTGTAAATTTTAATTTTTACTAATACTAGAAGTCTATGATCATAATTAAAAAAATGATTACAAATGTATCCCATTCTTGCTCATCTATTATCTGGGCTTTGTTGGTTCCAGATCGGAGAGGATGAGCTATGGAGGTGACAGACCAGACCACAGTGACAGTTCATTTTTCTTGGATTTCCTGGTATGCTCTACCTGAGACTCACATTGTTTGTGATGTTTCTCACTGTGTATCTGCTGTCCCTCATGGCAAACACCCTCATCATATTCATGCTGTGATGGAGCCCACAGTCCAGATGCCCATGTCCATTTTCTTAGGAAATCTGTCCTTCCTGGAGATCTGGTACACCACATTCACAGTACACAAGCTGCTGGACACCTGCCTGTCATGAGGTGTCACCATATCTGTGTCTGGCTGTATAGCCCAGTACTACTTTTTATTCTCCATGGGAGCTACCGAGTGCATCCTCCTGGCAGTGATGGCCTATGACCAGTACCTGGCCATCTGCAACCCTCTAAGATACTCAGTGCTCATGAGTATTCCAGTGTGCCTGCAGTTCTCTCTTGGATCTTGAATTGGTGGCTTCATTGCCCCTCTTCTATCTACCATACTTATCTCTCATCTGAACTTCTGTGGCCCCCAGAAGATCAACCATTTCTTTTGTGACTCAGACCCCATTTTTAAACTCTCTTGCTCAGATACATTCTTGGTGGAGGCCTTGAGCTACACATGTAGCTCTGTTGTGATTCTCAGTTCTTTTTTTCTCACCATGTCCTCCTATGGACACATTGTGGTCACAGTAATCAGGATGTCTTCCCAGGAAGGTTGGAGAAAAGTTTCTCCACCTGTGCCTCCCACCTTACTGTGGTCACCATCTATTATGGCACCATCATCTTTGCCTATGTCCGCTCCCCTGCCAAGTACAACTTCACCAGTGGTAAAGGGTCTCTGTGTTCTACTGCGTGGTCACCCCATTGGTAAATCATCTCATATACACTCTGAGAAACAAAGATGTGAAGAAAGCCTTCAGAAAGTTTCTAGTACAAAACAGATTGCCCATGTAGGGGATTTGGGAGACCAACTAAAATAAGTAATTTAGAATGGATTCCCATACCACATTTGCAAACAGTAAGTATTGAAAAGTACATTAGGAAACTGATACCACCTATTATGGACACTTCTCTCACTTTTCATATTGATTTGTATCATCTTGAAATAGTTATCCTATAATTAATGTATTTAAGAATGTTTTAGCTTAATGGCAAAGTTACAAGTTTCCATTCCATAAGCCATTCAGAATAGGTAAGAAGGTTAGAGTCATATAATATTTCACTTAAAAGTTCTAATAGTGAGGGGGCGGAGCCAACATGGCGGCATGAGTAGGACAGTGGGAATCTCCTCCCAAAAACATATATATTTTTGAAAATACAACAAATACAACTAATCCTGAAAGAGAGACCAGAAGACACAGGTCAACAGCATGACTACATCGACACGTGCGAGAGCCCAGTACCTGGTGAAATGGGTAAGATACAAGCCCCGGCCGGCAGGACACCAGCACACCTCCCCCCAGCTCCTGGAGGGAGGAAGAGGTTGCCCAGGACTGCTAAACTCCCAGCCCCAGCCACCCGCACCAGAGCACAGACACAGTGCATGCATGGAGGGCTGGAAACTAGCGAAATAGGGCAGCAAAACCTCTGAGTGGGTGCCAAAGCTGATGCCCCTGTGACAAAGAAAAGACAGTGCTCTTTGAAAGTCTTAAAGGGACAGGGAGTTAACATCTAAATGGAAACAACACAGGTCACAGCCAGTGGCTGGATATTACAGGGAAAAATGGGCGCACTAACCCCCTGGGCAACAGCTCTGAGAACCCTCACGGAGGTAAACAGTGAAACAGCCCCCCTCCCAGTCCATTACCCCTCCCGGAGCTGCGAAAGCAGAGAAACAGCCTAAGGCAAAACACGCCCACAGAAAGACAGAAAGGAAAATTCCTACACTTCCGCAGGGCAAGACACAAAGACCCAGCCTACATGCAATTACGCAACACAAGCCACTAGGGGTCGCAGTTGTGCCAGTAAAGAAAGGCCAGTAGCAAGTGAAAAGTTTGACCCTCCCAGCTGACAGTCAAAACCACCTGTCAACATGAATAGGCAAAAAAATATGATCCAGACAAGACAGACCCAGACAGCTTCAGCATCTACTACATCTTCCCCTGAGAAGGAACCTGGGGAGATAGATTTAGCCAGTCTTCCTGAAAATGAATTCAAAACAAAAGTAATAACCATGCTGATGGACTTGCAGAGAAATATGCAAGAACTAAGGAAGGAGAATACAGAAATAAAAAAGCTCTGGAAGGACTTCAAAACAGAAAGGATGAAATGCAAGAGACCATTAATGGTCTAGAAAAAAGAGAACAGGAACGCAGAGAAGCTGATGCAGAGAGAGATAAAAGGATCTCCAGGAATGAAAGAATCCTAAGAGAGCTGAGTGACAAATCAAAAAGGAAAAATATACGCATTATAAGAACACCAGAAGAAGAAGAGAGAGAAAAAGGGATAGAAAGTGTCTTTGAAGAAATAATTGCCAAAAACTTCCCCAAACTAGGGGAAGAAATGGCCTCTCAGACCACAGAGGTACACAGAACTCCCTTGACAAGGGATCCAAGGAGCGCAACACCAAAACACATAATAATTAAAATGGCAAAGATCAAAGACAAGGACAAAGTATTAAAGGCAGCCAAAGAGAAAAAAAAGGTCACCTACAAAGGAAAACCCATCAGGCTATCATCAGAGTTCTCAACAGAAATCCTACAGGCCAGAAGAGAATGGCATGATACCCTTCATGCAATGAAACAGAAGGACCTCGAACCAAGACTACTGTATCCAGCACGAATATCATTTAAATATGAAGGAGGGATTAAACAATTACCAGACAAGCAAAAGTTGAGGGAATTTTCCTCCCACAAACCACCTCTACAGGGCATCTTACAGGGACAGCTCTAGATGGGAGCACTCCTAAAAAGAGCACAGAACAAAACACCCAATATATGAAGAAGGGAGGAGGAGGAATAAGAAGGGAGAGAAATAAAGAATCATCAGACCGCATGTATAATAGCTCAACAAGTGAGTTAAGTTAGACAGGAAGATAGTAAAGAAGCGAACCCTGAACCTATGGTAACCACAAACTTAAAGCCTGCAATGGCAATAAGTTCATACCTTTCAATAATCACCCTAAATGTAAATGGACTGAACGCAACAGTCAAAAGACACAGAATAATAGAATGGATAAAAAAGCAAGATCCATCCATATGCTGCTTACAAGAGACTCATCTCAAACCCAAAGACATGCACAGACTTATAGTCAAGGGATGGAAAAAGATATTTCAGGCAAACAACAAAGAGAAGAAAACAGGAAAACAGGTGTTGCAATTCTGGTATCAGACAAGACAGACTTCAAAATAAAGAAAGTAACAGAAGACAAAGAAGGATATTACATAATGATAAAGGGCTCAGTCCAACAAGAGGATATAACCATTATAAATACATATGCACCCAACACAGGAGCACCAACATACCTGAAACAAATATTAACAGAACTAAAGGAGAAAATAGAAAGCAATGCATTCATTCTAGGAGACTTCAACACAACACTCACTACAAAGGACAGATCCACCAGACAGAAAATAAGTAAGAACACAGAGGCACTGAACAACACACTAGAACAGATGGACCTAATAGACATCTACAGAACTCTACATCCAAAAGCAGCAGGATACACAATCTTCTCAAGTGCACATGGAACATTCTCCAGAATAGACCACATACTAGCCCACAAAAAGAGCCTTAGTAAAATCCAAAATATTGAAATCCCACCAACCAACTTTTCAGACCACAAAGGCATAAAACTAGAAATAAACTGTACAAAGAAATCAAAAAGGCTCACAAACACATGGAGGCTTAACAACACGCTCTTAAATAATCAATGGATCAATGACCAAATCAAAATGGAGATCCAGCAATATATGGAAACAAATGACAACAACAACACTAAGTCACAACTTCTGCGGGACACAGCAAAAGCAGTCTTAAGAAGAAAGTATATAGCAATCCAAGCATATTTAAAAAAGGACGAACAGTCCCAAATGTAAGGTCTAATGTCACAATTATAGAAATTGGAAAAAGAAGAACAAATGAGGCCTCAGGTCAGCAGAAGAAGGGACATAATAAAGATCAGAGAAGAAATAAATAAAATTGAGAAGAATAAAACAATAGCATAAATCAATGAAACCAAGAGCTGGTTCTTCGAGAAAATAAACAAAATAGACAAGTCTCTAGCCAGACTTATTAAGAGGAAAAGAGAGTTAACACAAATCAATAGTATCAGAAACAAGAAAGGAAAAATCACGACGGACCCCACAGAAATACAAAGAATTATTAGAGAACACAATGAAACCTATAAGCTAACAAGTTAGGAAACCTAGGAGAAATGGACAACTTTCTAGTAAAATACAACCTTCCAAGACTGACTCAGAAAGGAATAGAAAATCTAAACAGACCAATTACCAGAAATAAAATTGAAGCGGTAATCAAAAAACTACCAAAGAACAAAACCCCCGGGCCAGATGGATTTACCTCAGAATTTTATCAGACACACAGGGAAGACATAATACCCATTCTCCTTAAAGTTTTCCAAAAAACAGAAGAGGAGGGGATTCTCCCAAACTCATTTTATGAAGCTAACATCACCCTAATACCAAAACCAGGCAAAGACCCCACCAAAAAAGAAAACTACAGATCAATATCCCGGATGAACGTAGATGCAAAAATACTCAACAAAATACTAGCAAACCGAATTCAAAAATACATCAAAAGGATTGTACAGCATGACCAAGTGGGATTCATCCCAGGGATGCAAGGATGGTACAACATTCGAAAGTCCATCAACATCATCCACCACATCAACAAAAAGAAAGACAGAAACCACATGATCATCTCCACAGATGCTGAAAAAGCATTTGACAAAGTTCAACATCCATTCATGATAAAAACTCTCAGCAAAATGGAAATACAGGGCAAGTACCTCAACATAATAAAGACCATCTATGAAAAACCCACAGCCAACATTATATTGAACAGCGAGAAGCTTAAAGCTTTTTCTCTGAGATCGGGAACTAGACAGGGATGCCCACTCTCCCCACTGTTATTTTACATAGTACTGGAGGTCCTAGCCATGGCATTCAGACAAAACAAAAAAATACAAGGAATACAGATTGGTAAAGAAGAAGTTAAACTGTCTGTATTTGCAGATGACATGATACTGTACATAAAAAACACTAAAGACTCCACTCCAAAACTGCTAGAACTGATATCGGAATACAGCAAAGTTGCAGGATACAAAATTAACACACAGCAATATGTGGCTTTCCTATACACTAACAATGAACCAACAGAAAGAGAAATCAGGAAAACAACCCCATTCACAATTGCATCAAAAAAAAAATAAAATACATAGGAATAAACCTACCCAAAGAAGTGAAAGACTTATACTCTGAAAACAACATGTCACTCTTAAGAGAAATTAAAGGAGACACTAACAGATGGAAGCGCATCCCATGCTCGTGGCTAGGAAGAATTAATATCATCAAAACGGCCATCCTGCCCAAAGCAATATACAGATTTGATGCAATCCCTATGAAACTGCCAGCAACATTCTTCAATGAACTGGAACAAATAATTCAAAAATTCATAAGTAACCACCAAAGACCCCGAATAGCCAAAGGAATCCTGTGAAGGAAGAATAAAGTGGGGGGGGGGGTTCTCAGTCCCCAACTTCAAGCTCTCCTACAAAGCCATAGTAATCAAGACAATTTGATACTGGCACAAGGACAGAGACACAGACTAATGGAACAGACTAGAGAATCCAGACATTAACCCAGACATATATGGTCAATTAAAATTTGATAAAGGAGCCATGGACATACAATGGTGAAATGACAGTCTGTTCAACAGATGGTGCTGGCAAAACTGGGCAGCTACATGTAGGAGAATGAAACTGGAATATTGCCTAAGCCCATATACAAAAGTAAACACAAAATGGATCAAAGACCTAAATGTAAGTCATGAAACCATTAAACTCTTGGAAAAAAACATATGCAAAAACCTTTTAGACATAAACATGAGTGACCTCTTCTTGAACATATCTCCCCGGGCAAGGAATGCAACAGCAAAAATGAACAAGTGGGACTATATTAAGCTGAAAAGCTTCTGTACAGCAAAAGACACCATCAATAGAACAAAAAAGAACCCTACAGTATGGGAGAATATATTTGAAAATGACACATCAGATAAAGACTTGACGTCCAGAATATATAAAGAGCTCACACGCCTCAACAAACAAAAAATAAATAACCCAATTAAAAAATGGGCAGAGGAACTGAACAGATGGTTCTCCAAAGAAGAAATTCAGATGGTCAACAGACAAATGAAAAGATGCTCCACATCCCTAATTATCAGAGAAATGCAAATTAAAAGTACAATGAGGTATCACCTCAAACCAGTAAGGATAGCTGCCATCCAAAAGACAAACAACAACAAATGTTGGCGAGGCTGTGGAGAAAGGGGAACCCTCCTACAGTGCTGGTGGGAATGTAAATTAGTTCAACCATTGTGGAAAGCAGTATGGAGGTACATCAAAATGCTCAAAATAGACTTACCATTTGACCCAGGAATTGCACTCCTAGGAATTTACCCTAAGAATGCAGCAATCAAGTATGAGAAAGACCAATGCACCCCTATGTTTATCGCAGCACTATATACAATAGCCAAGAAGTGAAAGCAACCTAAATGTCCATCAATAGATGAATGGATAAAGAAGATGTGGTACATATACAAAATGGAATACTACTCAGTCATAAGAAAAGGGCAAATCTTACCATTTGCAGCAACATGGATGGAGCTGGAGGATATTATGCTCAGTGAAACAAGCCAATCAGAGAAAGAGAAATACCAAATGATTTCACTCATCTGAGGAGTATAAGAACAAATGAAAAACTGAAGGAACAAAATAGCAGCAGAATCACAGAACTCAAGAATGGACTAACAGGTACCAAAGGGAAAGGGACTGGGGAGGATGGGTGGGTAGGGATGGATAAGGGAAGGGGAGAAAAAGGGGGTATTAAGATTAACATGCATGGAGGAGTGGGAGAAAAGGGAGGGCTGTACAACACAGAGAAGACAAGTAGTGATTCTACAACATTTTGCTATGCTGATGGACAGTGACTGTAAAGGGGTATTTAGAGGGACCTGTTATAGGGGAGAGTCTAGTAAGCAAAATATGCATCATGTAAGTGTAGATTAATGATAAAAAAAAAAGCAGTTCCTGTGTGTTGACCTCCAATGAGTTCTACACAGTGATATAAAGGGCATATAAAAGTGTAGGCAAAGGGTCTGTTTGTGTTTATACAGAGGATCAAAGCCTAATTTGGCTACCCCGAAAATGAACTAAGATACGATATGAAAAAGAACTTCCAACATCAGCACTCTCGGGAAGACTCATGCCAGAAGATGACCATCAGAAAACCCCAACAAAGATCCATGCACTGCTACAGGTGTTGATGCACTCATCCCACCAGTTCCTGGACTTGCCATGGGAATGAAGAAGGAGATATCTAAGCTTGCCTATGCATACAGCAAAACAACAAATTTGACAGGATTTAAACTGTTGGATCTCAACCAAGAATTAGGAGAAGTGCAAATTGTAGCTCTCCAAAATCTTACAACTACAGACTATTTACTGTTAAAAGAACATATGGGATGTGAACAGTCCCCAGGAATGGGTTGTTTTAATTTGTCTGATTTCTCAGACTGTTCAAGTTCAGTTGGACAATATTCACCATATTATAGATAAGTTTTCACAAATGCCTAAGGTGCCTAACTGGTTTTCTTGGCTTCACTGGAGATGGCTGGTAATTACAGGTATGCTTTGGTTATTTAACTGTACTCCTATTATGTTAATGTGTGTGTGCAATTTAATTAGTAGTTTAAAACCTATACATGCTGAAGGTACTCTACAAGAAGGTATGTCAAAGAAATAATCAATCTTCCCAGGTTTTCTTCCACCTGCTACTTCTATAGCTTTTCTTCTTCCTTCCTAATTATAACCCTTAAGTAGAATTCATGCCTCATATCGAATTTGCCAAGCATCGTAATTCTTCCAAGTGGTAAAGACACCTCAAGACAAATGCTGGACATAGAAGCCACAGGGCATAAAATATGCAAAGAAGTAAAAAGCTAACCTTTTCAAACAATAAGGCTTCTCTCTCACTTACCAACTTAACATTTCCCTGTATGGTCCCGGAAGACGACTGGTTAGCCAGAGACGGGTAAGATTCCTCAAGGGAGGAACAACCTAAGACAGGCACAGTCGCAGAGGGGCCATCAGGTGAGAAAATGGGGATCAACAGAGGCGAGGCTTAGAACCTACCCCCCCCCATTCTGAGAGAAATCTTCTGCATATGTGGATGTTTTATTGCCCTTGTCTAGCTCGGATTAGCACATAGTCTACAGGCACACACCTGATCATCTACATTTGCTCTCTTACAACACTAAACTATGTTTTCTACCTTTATCTTGTATCTACCTACTACTTCAGCATTTTATTAAAAATAATAATAATAAAGAGAGAAATGTGGAGCCACATATAAATCAAGTATAAAAATCAAATGAATATTCATATTTGAACTGTTTATAGTTCATAATGCATGATCAAAACCAAAAGCCTCTGTGATGACTGCCCTTGTAATGTTCACCATGTAACTTATTCACCATGTAAGAATTTGTTCTCCATGTAAGAACTTGTTCATTATGCTTCAGAAGATTGGAGACTGACGAAAATTAGGCTTGGGTTGTATTAATGATTGTGCATTGAGCATCAACCCCCCTATATGGAATTTTATTGTGGTTAACAACCATTTGATCAATAAATATGAGAGATGCCCTAAAAAAAAAAAGTACACACTTCCAATTGTAAAATAAATAAGTAACCAGGATGTAATGTATAGCATAAGGATTATAGTCAAAATATTGTAACAACTTGGTATGATGATAGCTGGTACCTAGAATTATCATGTATATAAATGTTAAATCACTGTGTTGTACACCTGAAACTGATGTAATACTGTGTGTCAGCTACCCTTCAATAAAAAATAAATAAAAATAAAAATAAAAATGAAAGCAAACATTTTTTAAAAAAGTTCTAATAATATGTACCTTAACAGTAACTATGGGTCAAAATTGTCCCTGTTAAAGAAAGAAATGTTTTAATTCCATCTGGTAAATGGATTAATATAAACTTGTCAGTATCTACATTAAAAAACACATGATGATTCAGTATTATTCCAAGGCATTGATGTACATTTAATTATGAATATAAACATAAAAATTAAATTAGAAACTAGAAATTACTCTCTAATTACAATTTTTCTGAGTAATATAACTGAATTTGAAAATATTAGTAAATGTAACAAGATCAATAATTCAAGGGGGAGAAAATGGGAAAAGTTGGAACTGGACAGTACAAGAATTAGATATCTAACATGGAAAAGCATTCATCAACTCTCTTAGGTTTTAATATAATAGTCAAAGACACACTCATTTTACTATATACTAGTTCAATTTAGAGTAACAGGCAGAAAAAATATGGACAAGTACTTTTCCATTATTGTGTACCACTCACCCATGTGAATAAACAAGTTCTATAATTTACAATACAGTTGAGAATCTATAGGGATGGTAAAGATGATGGAAGAATAGGTATCATCAAAGGTTTTTAAGTATGAATTTTCTACTAGATTGCCTCACAAAGTCTCCCTATGCAAAGTATGGCCAGTGGATGAGCACAATCAGAATAATCTAGGAAGCTTAGAGAATGAGAATTTACATAGTTACAAGATACCCAGTTGATTGATTTGATATGCATATAAAATTATGAAAAAAATACTACTTTAAAGGGGATTACTCCCTGATAGGATAAAACTAACTGTAAATCACGATTAATGCATGCTTTAAATATCCTTAATTTAGATCATTTGAAGGGTGTCAGATGATCAGCTATGGAAGTACATTTTTCTGATAATATTCCTTTCTCTTAAGAAAAAAAAAGCAGTTCCTGTGTGGTGATCTCCCATAAGTTCTTCACAATGATATGAAGGGCATATCAAAGGGTGAGCAAAGGGTTTGTTTATGTTTATACAGAGGATCAAAGCCTAATTAGGCTTGCCAGAATACAAACTAAGATACGATATGAAGAAGAAATTCCAAAATCAACATCCTCTGGAAGAGTCATTCCAGAAGATGAACACCAAAAACTTCAACATAGATCCTGACTCTGTTGCAGTTGTAGCTGCATTCATCCCACCGGTTCCTGGACTTGCCATTGGAATGAAGAAGGAGATATCTAAGCTGGCCTGTGCATACAGTAAAACAACACCTTTGACTGGACCTATACTGTTGGAACTCAACCCAGAATTAGGAGAAGTGCAAGTTGTAGCACTCCAAAATCTTGTGACTACAGACTACCTACTGTTAAAAGAACATATGGGATGTGAACAGTTCCCAGGAATGTGTTGTTTTAATTTGTCTAATTTTTCTCAAACTATTCAAATTCAGTTAGACAATATCCATCATATCATTGATAAGTTTTCACAAAGGCTTAGGGTGTCTAACTGGTTTTCTTGGTTTCACTGGAGATGGCTGGTAATTATAGGTCTGCTTTGGTTATGTAGCGGTATTCCTATTATGTTAATGTGTGTGTGCAATCTAATTAGTAGTTTAAAACCTATACACACTTATGTTACTCTACAAGAAGGTATGTCAAAGAAATAATCAATCTTCCCATATTTTCTTCCGTCTGCTACTTTTATAGCTTTTCTTCTTCCTTCCTAATTATAACCCTTAAGTAGAATCTGTGCCTCATATCGAAATTACCGAGTATCATAATTCTTCCAAGTGGTAAAGATATCTCAAGACAAATGCCGGGCATAGAAGCCACAGGGCATATATCTGCAAAGAAGTAAAAAAGCCAACCTTTTCAAACAATACTGCTTCTCTCTCACTTACCAACTTTACATTTCCCTGTATGGCCCTGGAAGATGACTGGTTAGCCAGAGACGGGTAAGATTCCTCAAGGGAGGAACAACCTAAGACAGGCACAGTCACAGGGGGGCCATCAGAAGAGAAATAGGGGATCAACGAAGGGGAAGCTTAGAACCTCACCCCCGCTGTTTTGAGAGAAATCTTCTGCATCTGTGGATGTTTTGCTGCCCTTGTCTAGCTTGGATTAATACTTAGTCTACAGGCACAGACCTGATCATCTACATTTGCTCTCTTACAGCACTAAATTATGTTTTCTACCTTTGTCTTGCATCTACCTACCACTTCAGCCTTTTATTTAAAAAATAATAATAATAATAAAAAGGGAGAAATGTGGGATTCACATATAAATCAAGTATAAAAATCAAATGAATAATCATATTTGACCTGATTGTTTATAGTTCATAATGCATGATCAAAACCTAAAGTTTCTGTGATATGGCTGCCCTTGCACTGTTCACCATGTAAGAACTTATTCACTATGTAAGAACTTGTTCACCAGGTAAGAACTTGTTCGTTATGCTTCAGAAGATTGGAGACTGTTGAGAATTAGGCTTGGGGTGGATTAATGATTGTGCATTGAGTCCCCTATACAGAATTTTATTGTTGTTAACAACCATTTGATCAATAAATATGAGAGATGCCCTCCCCCCAAAAAAACACTATTTTAAACATCCAAGATTCTAAGCAATTAAATTTTAATGGGAAGAGAATATAAAGAAATCAAAGAACAGACTGGTGGATGCCATAGTGGAGGGGATGGGGGAATGGGTAAAATATGTGAAAGGGGAAAAATTAGTGATGAAAATTTGGTATCTTCATCTGGATGATGCTTACATGATTGGATATGCATATCAAAATTCTTCAAGCTGTACACTAAAATTTTACAATTTTATTGCATATACAACAAAAAATTTAATGTAAAAACAAAGAACTTGCTTCACATGGCAATGTTTAAATATGTCTTTGTTTATATCTGAACTCTTATTTTCTGGTATAAATTAGAATTGTGTTATTTTCTGAATGCCTAATTACTTTTCATTTTTAAAGCAGTATGCATGCATGGAAACTTGTCAAAATTACATTTACATGTAAATGTGAAAGAAGTCATAATCAACATTTTTTGCTAAATCTTCCATTTCTATCAGCATACGAAAGATTATATATGGACGTTCAGAACATGAGCAAAACATTCTGTATCAGCACAGTTACTTCTGTATGCCATCCCACTGTAGGGGAGGGAAAAAAAGACTTTCATCCTTTTTGGGTATTGGGCATGAGCCTTAGTATTAAGCAGTCACTAGACAGATTAACAGGAAAATGGCATGTTAGCTATATTAAATATTTCCATGTCCACATATAAATTTTCTAAAGGAAAATGAAGACCCAGAGAAGCAAGTGGAATCAAAAGGTCATACGCACTTAAAAAAATATTTTACTAATTCATTTTCATTGAAGTATAAATGACATACAATATTTTATTGGTTTCAAGTACACAATATAGTGATTCAACAGCTCTACATAGTATTAAATGCTCACCCAACTAGTGAATTTATTATGTCATCATAAGATGTTAGAGTTACTGACTACATTATATACGATGAACTTTCATTTCCATGACTAATTTATAATTGAGATTTTGTGCTTTACCCACTTCACCTATTTCACTGACCCACCCTGACCCCTTCCCCACAATAACCACCAGTCACCTCTGTGTCAATGAGACTACTTCTGTTCTGCTCATTTTTTTTAGATTCCACATATTAGTGAAATCATATGTAATTTGTCTTTCTTTGTCTGACTAATTTCACTTAGAATAATACCCTCAAGGTCTTTCCATATCCATGAAAATAGCAGGTATTCTTTCTGTTTTTATGGCTGAGTAATATTCCACTGTGTTTATGGGCTGCATCATTATCCATTCATGTATTGATGGACACTTTTTGTTTCCACATCTTGGCTACTGAAGTTAATCTGAAAATAAACATAGGAGTGCATATATTTTTGAGTCAGAGGGTTTTGTTTTCTTCAGGTAAATTCTTAGAAGTAGAAATAAGGGATCGTAGAACACTTCTATTTTTAGTGTTTTGAGGAACCTCCATGCAGCTTTCCACCATACATGCACCAATTTACACTAACACCTAAAGTGCAGGATGGTTTCCATTTCTGCACGTCCCTCCCAATACTTGTCACTTCTTGTCTCTTGGAGAGTGACTATTCTGACTGGTGTGAGGCAATAACTCATTTTGGATTTGACTGTCATGAACAGATATTTTCAAAGAAGAAATACAGATGGCTAACAGGCACATGAAAATACCCTCCAATTCAATAACCATCAAAATTTTATGTTCTTTGAAACGCAATGGTAGGAACATGAAATGAGTAGCCACCAAATGTAAAAAACAATTGCAAAACATGTAGTCAAAAAAGTATTTTAACATAAATATCTAAACTCTATAATAAAGCAAAAAAAATTCAATTAAGACATAAGGAAAATACATAAAGTGTTATTTCACTGAAGGCGTAGGCATGGCAATAAGAAATTGACAAAAAAAATTTCATTTATTACCCAATAAGGAAATGCAAATTAGAATCACAATGTGTTGATTTCAGGGCTTCTCACCCATTGTGCTATTGATATTTTGGTTGTATAATTCTTCACTGTGGAGGGCATGTCCAGAATATTCTAGGATGTTTAGCACCATTCCATCCTTTACCTACTAGATTCTAGTCACCCTCCTCTCCCTTCAGTCACGATAATGAAAAATCTCTTCTGACCTTGTGAAATGTACCCTGGGGATAAAATTATCCCCTAAAGCCATCATGGAGACCCACTGATGTAAATCCTACTACTGTAAATGACCAATGAAATAATCATACATGCCACAAGTAGGTATTGAGAAGAGATATTCAGTCCCCAGACAATTAATAACCCTCCATATGAAGTACCAAAGGAGGCATTTAAAACAACTTTAGTTTTCTGCTCATTAAGTTAAATTTATAGCTTATTGAAGAAGAGCTGCACTTGTAAGTCACAATCTGTGATCACAGCAGAGATCTGAATATATAGAGATTGCATGGCAGCCTCGTACCCAAGATGGCAGGTTATAGAAGCAGAAACTTTAAAAGGACCAGTTGACCCTTAGTGATGAAAATATATTTTCATGGACTGCTTATTGGCTGTGTTTCTTCAATCAGTGTATTGCATATGCAGTCTGATTTTATAGTGTCCCCAAAGTTACTTCCACTTTTTTAAATTCAGATAGTTTTGTATGAATGGCATTACTAAACTGCTTATTGTTTTTCCAAATATACAAAAATGTTACAGAATTTCCATCTGTGATCACTATAATTTCAAAACTGTATATGAACCCCATTCTTATTTTGAATTCAAATAATTATAATTTCTTCTTTATTTTTATGTCAACCATATTATGAAATGCCTATTGCCCTAAAATAATCAAATGTGAAGAAAATTAAAGTACAACATGGTATCAGTAAACATCTATCAGACTGGTTAAAATAAAAAGAATGTCAACCCCAAATACTGCCAATGCTTCACAGTTACCGAGTAACTCACATGTTGCTGATGTGAAAATAAAATGGGACAGTCAACCTGGAGAGTAGTTTGGCATATCCCATAAAATAAACAAGCAACTATCACACAATCCTGCAATTTCATCTGGGACATTCACCCTAGAGAAATTACGTTTGTTCACAGAAAAATCTCTTCAAGAAGACTTATAGGAGCTTTATTTGTAACAACCAAAACCTGGGAAGAGCTCGTTTGCCGTGGTACAGGTAAATAATTAAAATAAAATACAATGATATATGAATAATATGAAATACTCCACAACACAAAACAACAAACTGTCAATACATGAAATAACCTGGGTTGATCGGGGGCATTATGCTGAGTAGAAAAACGTCAGTCTCTAAAGTTTATATATTATATGATCCCATTCACAAAACGTTCTTAAAATGACAAAATTATAGATACATAGGAGATGTTAGTGTTGGCCAGGATTTAGGTGGTGGTGTAGCTATTAAATGACAACATGAAGAATCCTTGCAGCTTGGGAATGTTCTGCATCTTCAATGTCAAAATGTTGGTTGTGATACTGCACTACAGTTTCGTTAAATGTTATTTGATGTGCAGGAAGGGTATGTGGTATTATATAAATCTACAGATTCATGTGAATCTACAACCTTAAAAAATTTTTAAATGAATTAAATAGTAGAATTATAAAAATAGGTGATTTCATTATCCACCCCTTGTATCTTAAAGATACAATTTAACTACCTTTCAAATATGTCAGATCTGTTTGGCATTCAAACTGTAGGCATGAGACTAGCTTTGGATAGATACTTGGGATGGTTATTATTAGTCCTTTAAATTGTTAGGCTGAGTGAAAACCTGTTTGTTAGCTTTGAAATTAATTGTAACTAGAACAAATTTTTTATGTTTTTGTTTTTGTAAACTTTATTTAGAAATATTAAAAATCCCTTAATTTTATTTCAAGTATTGTTAAAAATCTTCCATTTTCAGCTCTGTCTTTGAGCTCTTGGTTTTATACGTTACGCTCATAGTTCTGCCCTCTGGGCTCCACCAAGATTTATCTTATTTTTCAAGAAATGTTCATAAAGAACCGAAAATGAATTTTTCTACCATCTTGCTTACAGAGAGCATAATTTGCATATGTATAAATTTCATGTGCCTCCAGGATAGTCTTTCTCTCTTTCAGTTCAAGCTTAGCAGGCAGTTTTTCCTAATTCAAAATTGTCAAGAACAAAGTGAAGATTGCATAAATTTCATGGATATTCACTAGACTGCACAAAAGCCAAATTGATATAAAATTGATACACAAAGAATTGCTATAATTCCTCCCTATGTTTGGCTTTTGTTGAAATGGCTGAGGAACAAGTTCTTAAATACCCTACATGGCCTCTAGTTTGAAAAGATTTGTGAGGAGTATCCTTCCTCTCTTGTGACTAAATACTCTGTTTCTATCTTCCCAAGCTTTCAGAAGAATGTAGTAAAGCCACCCACTAAGTCTTTTTTCTGGACAATGCTTTCAGCAGATATTTCAGAATTTTCACTTCTTTTTCTTTGTCTGGGTATGGTACAGCATGACTATTTCTCATGTAATCAAATTCTAGTTCTTTTATTGAACATTAATTCTCTCATTTTATGACTTCCCCAGTTTATTATAAGCAGAGAGGATCCTAGGTGCAGGTCCGACCCATTGCTTGGAAATATCTTCAGTGAAATATCCAAGTTTACATGTCTGAGTCCTGCTTCCCACAAAACTGTAGGAAACAATTTAACTAAGAGTTATTTGACTGCATACCATGGAGCCCACTAACTCCAGGACCCAATAACATATTCCACTTCCACCTAAACTCACCTAGAAGCAGTCTCACAGTTGGATTTCTGGCATCAGTCTGCCAACATTACATATATTACGTTTTCTCCAAGGTGATTTAGGAGTTTTCTACAATGTTGTCCCTTCTTTCTCTTAAAAACAAATATTGGCATCTTGGTCATGGCAAGTTTTATGAGTGTGTATACATGTCGAAATTCATCAGGCTATACACTAATATTTGTGGATTTTATTTATGTACCTCAATATAAATAAATTAATGATGGAACTTTAAGATATATAGGTCTTTGTAATTCATATACACTCAACAGCAAATTTCAAGCTCAATTTCTACATGCTGTGAAATAAAAGCAGTAGTGTTTCTACCCTCCATAAACCATCCTTTAATGTAAAATATTGCTTCATATGTGTGATTTGAATCCTCATCCAAAGTAAAACATGAATTTTTTAAGAAATCAATGTTAAAAATTAAGTTTTCTAAAAATTGAGTATAACATCACCCTACACCAAATTTTGAAAACAAGCCAGATCCTGCTTGAAAATCTTCAGGGTATAGACTTGTTTCCCAAGCACTGTAAATATGCAACCTCATAAATTAGGATTACAAATTTTTGAAACCCTTAAAGTGAAACTCATGTAATATTAGACTAATACAAATTGGGAGATCTGAAGCAATTAAAAGGTTCTCTGATAAACAATGTATAGGCGCTTTTTCTTTATTTTGGTATAATTATTCTACAATTACATGAAGAACATTATGTTTAGTAGGCTCCCACCTTCACCAAGTCTCCCCACATACGCCTTCACAGTCACTGTCCATCTGCATAGTAATATGCTGTAAAATCAATACTTGTCTTCTCTGTGTTACACAGCCCTCCCTGTGACCCCCACACACTATACATGCTAATCATAATGCACTCTTTCTTTTTCCCTGCCCTTATCCCTCCCTTCCCTCCCATCCTCCCCAGTCTCTTTCCCTTTGGTAGCTATTAGTCCATTCTTGGGTTCTGTGAATCTGCTGCTGTTTTGTTCCTTCAGTTTTTTTTCTCTGTTCTTATACTCCACATATGTGTAAAATCATTTGGTACTTGTCTTTCTCCACCTGGATTATTTCACTGAGCATAATACCCTCTAGCTCCATCCATGTTGTTGTGAATGGTAGGATCTGTTTTTTCTTATGGCTGAGTAATATTCCATTGTGTATATGTACCACATCTTCTTTACAATGTATAGGTGCTTTTAAAAAAAGTTTTGATTATCTGATAATTTAATTTCGTATTTCATGATATTGAAATATAAAACACAGTTATTTATATACTAACATTTACATTATTTTATATATAGCATAGAAATAATACATTTCCCTGTCTCATATTTTATATTTATGTGTAAGATTTACACAATTATGTTTGTAAAGTGCACCATTGTTAGACTCATGATCAGTTTAATGAACATATTGAATCATTCCTACAATGCATGGACTTCCTTTTGCACAGTCACTGTACTTCCACTATTTTGATATTGAAACAATGTAAAGTTCTAGAATAAAATTCATTTAAGTGACTTATTCTATATTTATAGTTTTGTTTATGACAACAACTCTTAATCATTTAATCCTTACCCCTATGGAATGACTTTATCCCCCATAGAATATTAGGCAATGTGTTTTGAATTTATTATTACTATTATTAATTTATATTTTGCAAAATTTTGGAATAGACAGTAAAATAACTTTTTCATTCATTTGAATTTAAATATAGTTGAGACACAATATTATTTTGGTTTTAGATAAACAGCTTAGTGATTCAACAATTATATAAATAAATGCTCTCCATAATTAAGTATAGCTGCCATTGGTCACCCTACAAACACATTACAATATTCTGAGCTATATTACTTATGATATACCTCTATCCCTGTAACTAAAACATTTTATAATTTAAATTTTGTACCCACATATCCTCTTCATCTATTTCTTTTCATCCTGGCAACATCCCCCATAGAAGCTGTTCTGATACCTGCCAGAGTGTGGGTGCTGAGCCCCAAAGCCATAGCCCACACTCAGGGGCATAAGTGCGAAATAATCTTTGTTGCACTGGTCACCAGGATTTCAACTAAATTGGTACCAACACATCACCTAAACTTCATTGGCTGACAGGATGTCCCACTGTTTCCCAAAGCAGGTACTGCAACTCACGCACTCACCAGCACTAACTACATAAGCGTTACCTTTGCTCTGCATGCTTGTCAAGAGTTGGTGCTTTCAGACTTTATATTTTCAATCTACTGATGTGCAGTGAGACCTCACTGAGATTTATTTTTAATTTTAATTCAACACAAATAGTGCACAACACACTCCCATGTGTTAATGATGTATTTGTTCCTCCTCTTCTCTGGAATTCCTTTTTGGGCTTTGTGAGTGGCACTTACTTGCTTTGATTTGTAATGTGCATTTTGGGACTCACCTGGTGACTCTTGAGAAAAAAATCTTAATTGGAATGAAATTATATTCACGGGTATGTTTCCACTGTGGGAATTTGGTGGGTTTTTCCCAGCTCTTCTTCCTTCTCCTCCTGTGCCTCCTCTGAGCCCCTTTCTTACTCCTTCTCTGCTTTTTAAAATGACATCCTACTTTGAGGGTCTGAATACATATTCCAAAATATTGTAATATTGGCTTTCATATTTCATTATTTAATTTACTTAGAATTGATGAGAGTGGATCAGGATAAAGTAATTCCATTCACCTTGTCCCATATTTCTTATTCAGTTTTCCTGGAACAAACTATTGAGGTACACATATTGTTCACAGAGTCAAAGTGTTCCTGCCATTTGTTGAGTTTCCTTTTATGCAAAACTCTGTAACTGTGCTCTGCCCTGTTGTAGTACTTGCCTATTATGCTCCCAAATCACAGTACTCGATTACTATTGTTTTAGTTCAAGACCTAATAATCCAGTTCTTGTAACCTTTTATTCCTTAGAATTATTTAGACTACTTGAGTCTAATTGTTTAGGTTATTTTAGAGCACATGATGTTTTCTACAGAAAAAAAAAATATTACCAAGATTCAAAAATTAGGTTTCATAGGATAAATAAATATAATTGACATCTTCATAATACTGAGTGTTATAATCCATGAGTATACTCTATTGCTCCATTTGGTTTTTAAATATCTTCCAATAAATTTAAAAATGTCTCCAGAGTTGTCATTATATATTTGTGATATGTGTGCCGCATATTTTCATGTTATTTTCAATTATGTTCTTTAAAATGCCATATTATTTGTGTCTCTTACCTTTTGTACGAATACTTGGTAATTTTCCTACCATTATTCTCTTCAGAGTACTCTGTTTCCATGAATATAAAAATACCATAACTTATTAGTTGCCATGAAATACTATAGGTTAAAAGTTGTCATTTTCCTCTTATCTTAGACTGCCAATCTTACCCAGTTACGTAACTAGCCTGATACAGTCATTGCATTCGAGAGAGAATTTGCAAACTGTATCAGTCTGAGTTATCCTTCAGAAAGTGGCTTTCTGTCCAAATGCACACATGGATAGTGTGAGAACAAGAAATAATGATAAGACCTGTGATACTTTGAAACTCTGGGTGAGGGATCCAATCCCCTTTCTGTTGAAGTAGAAAATGTCCTGTATGTAGTCAAGGGCAATTCCTGCTTCTAGAGACTTCTCAACACACTTTGCAGGATTTCCTCTGGATTTTTCTGACTGTAGTGACATTGTGTACTGGAGAAATAGAAACTTCAATATTTTAAATTGACTATAGCAGATATACAATATTATATTGGCTTCAGGTATAGAATGTAGTGATTTGGCAATTATACTCTGCCCAGTAAGTGTAGTTGGCATCTGTCAGCAGGCAAAGATACTATAATATTGCCGACAATATTCCATACATTGTACTTCCATCGCGATGACTAATTTATCTTATCATTGGAATTTGTACTTCTTTATCCCCCTCACCTACTTCACCCGTCTCCCCACCACTCCTTTCTATGGCGTACAGAAGTCTGTTCTCTGTATTTATGAGTCTATTTCTGAAACTTTGAATTTTGAGTGCTCATGTCCCAGAATTTCCTTGTAACTTGATAACCACCCCTTCATTTTTCTTCTTTCCAAATTGGTGGCTCTTAAGAACATTTATAATGTTGACAAAAGGCCTTTTTTCTAATAACTGCTTTTAATGTATAATACTTTACACCTCAATGATAATCACAATTTTGGCTATGTCTCCTGTGTAAAGGTGTATTCCAGTCAGTTTGGGTGAGTAGGAATGCCACTCCATGCCAGAATTACTTTTCTGTTTACTTGCTTTCCTTTAATAATTCATTCTAAAATATCTACTTTTCTTTAATTTAATATCTGCTTGTTGATTTGGCTTGTAAAAGATTTTTAAAATTAATTTCAAGTTGTATTTGATTTCTTTCATGCCATATTGGAGTCCAGACCTTAAGAAAATATAATTGTATAGGACTTGCACATATTTATGAAGTTATTATAATAGTAAATAAATTGCCTTTGTAATCAGACATGAACTTGAAATTTAACTGACTGTGCAGTGGACCAGAAACTTTTTTGAATACTTCTCATTTGTTAAGTATCACAAAAAACTTTCTCATTTTATTGCTAAGAAATACTCTTACAAATTTAATTAATCTCAATGACATGACCAGATAATCCTCACAAGTCCACAGTTAGAGGAAAGCTGGACTCTCTCGAGGTAGAACTCACCTGGTTCTCGAGGACTCATTGGAGATATGACCTGTAAAGGTCCTTTACTAAACAGTCATGCTTATAAATAACCCAGAAGCAGAATTGTTCATATGGTCTATGATAAGTATGAATATCCATGGGAAGTAACTCCATGAATTCTATTCAATGAATAAGTAGGGTCTAAGATTATGCTGTTTCTTTAAATTGTGTTAAAGTAATTATTCATGATAGGGAAGATAAAGTTATGAATTCACTTCTCAGGTGTTTTGTATGTATTAATTTATGTATTTATTTAAAATTACTAATGAATAATTCCCTGACATAGCCAAGATACCTTTGAGTGTGTTAAGCATATTTAATTGTTTATGCTTTATATGATTTATGTATTGTTATAGAATAGGATAAAAGGTTCTGATTCTAGTGTTTATTTTAAATGATTAATTTAAAATAGTCTGAATATCTGTGCTTGATACATATCAAAGTATTGAAACACAGGTGAGAGAAAAAGTCTCTGTGCATTGAAATGCAGGCCCCATGAGTTAAATATCACTTGCTCTGAATTTAAAATAACTAAAAAATCAACCAGCCAAAAAGAGTTGCAATAATGTTTCATAGAAATTGAACCACATAAGCAAAATATTATAATACAAAATATAAAATGTAAAACATCTTGTATGTTTATAAGTATGATCAATTTTTGAAGACATTTTTATTTTATGAGCCCTTAAAATGGTTCTAGTGATTATTTTAATATGTCATTTAATTTCCTCTGCTTAATCATTTGTGGGAACTTAGCAGTTCTACTGTTTCAGTTGTCCACATTTGAAAGTTTTGTGAACTAAATAATTTATAAATGTAATGGAGATAATAAGAAGGGAAAACTTCCTTAACATTCTCTACTGAACAAGACTATTCAGAAGGCCAGCAGATACACTCTGAGATGTAAGGCAAAGTTGCCGGAGGGAAACATGAGAATTTTAGATCGAGGAAAAAGAAGATGCAACTGAAGACAGGGTGATGGAAATGAAACTTCTAATGACCTACAGCTAAAATTTGTTTTTTTTTAAATGAAGTCAGTTAAAAATAGCTGTTAGCGGGATATTAAGATTGGCATGCATGGTATGGGGTGGGGGGACCAGGGGAAGATAGTGTAGCCCAGAGAAGGCAGATAGTGACTCTGTAACATCTTACTACACTGATGGGCAGTGACTGCAATGGGGTGTGGGGTGGAACACAATAACAGGGGTGAATGTAGTAACCACATTGTTTTTTCATGTGAAACATTCCTAAGAGAGTATATCAATAATATCTTAATAAAAATTAATTAATTAATTAATTAGCTGTTAGCATGATTTCCTTCACTAACTAAAAATATAAATCTATAGTATCAACTAAATCAATGAGTGTTGTTTTGGAAGATGATATTCTCTGCTGAAAGGACTTTCTTTTCATTAGAAAAATGAAACTAATAAAAGAAACCACATATAATTCAGAGAGTTGTTACAGAAAAAAATAACAAAATAATTTGTTAAAGCACTGGAAAGGTCATATAAATGCCACTAGTGCAGGCATATAAATATTACTGTTTACAATATTAGCAATATTATTCCCAAAATATGACAATAAAATTATAAAATATTTATGACATGAATTACATATAAATAAGATACAGAAATGCAAACACCAACAATTTTTTTATGATTATTCGTTTGATTTTTTTTTGAGAGGGCATCTCTCATATTTATTGATCAAATGGTTGTTAACAACAATAAAATTCTGTATAGGGGGGTCAATGCTCAATGCACAATCATTAATCCATCTCAAGCCTAATTCTCATCAGTCTCCAATCTTCTGAAGTATAACGAACAAGTTCTTACATGTTGAACGAATTCTTACATAGTGAATAAATTCTTACATGGTGAACAGTACAAGGGTATTCATCACAGAAACTTTCGGTTTTGATCACGCATTATGAACTATAAACAATCAGGTCAAATATGAATATTCATTTGATTTTTATACTTGATTTATATGTGGATCCCACTTTTCTCCCTTTATTATTATTATTATTATTTTTATTTTTAATAAAATGCTGAAGTGGTAGGTAGATGCAAGATAAAGGTAGAAAACATAGTTTAGTGCTGTAAGAGGGCAAATGTAGATGATCAGGTGTGTGCCTATGGACTAAGTATTAATCCAAGCTAGACAAGGGCAGCAAAACATCCACGGATGCTGAAGATTTCTCTCAAAACAGGGGGTTGAGGTTCTGAGCCTCACCTCTGTTGATCTCCAATTTCTCACCTGATGGCCCCCCTGCGACTGTGCCTGTCTTAGGTTGTTCCTCCCTTGAGGAATCTTACCCGTCTCTGGCTAACCAGTCATCTTCCGGGGCCATACAGGAAAATGTAAAGTTGGTAAGTGAAAGAGAAGCCATATTGTTTGAAAAGGTTAGCTTTACACTTCTTTGCAGATTTATGGCCTGTGGTTTCTATGCCCAGCACTTGTCTCGAGGTATCTTTACCACCTGGAGGAATTATGATACTCGGTAAATTCGATATGAGGCACGAATTCTATTTAAGGGTTGCAATTAAGAAGGAAGAAGAAAAGCTATCAAGGTAGCATATGGAAGAAAACATGGGAGGATTATTTCTTTGACATATCTTCTTGTAGAGTACCTTAAGCATGTATAGGTTTTAAACTACTAACTAACTTGCACTCACGTATTAACATAATAGGAATACAGTGACATAAATAAAGCAAATCTATAATTACCATCCATCTCCAGTGAAGCCAAGAAAACCATTTAGGCACCCTAGGCATTTGTGAAAATTTGTCTATGATATGATGGATATTGTCCAACTGTACTTGAACAGTCTGAGAGAAATCAGACAAATTAAAGCAGCCATTTCTGAGATCTGTTCACATCCCATATGTTCTTTTAACCGTAAATAGTCTATAGTCATAAGATTTTGGAGTGCTACAACTTGCACCCCTCCCAACTCCTGGTTGAGTTCCAATAGTACAGATCCGGTCAAATTCATTGTCTCACTGTATGCACATGCCAGCCTAGACATCTCCCTCCTCGTTCCAATGGCAAGTCCAGGAAATGGCAAACACCAACATTTTTAATGATATAATTTTTTAGATTTTTCACAGATGAATATTAAATGATACTGTAATTGCACCACTATTAACTAACATTATTATTGAAAAGCAATTAAGATATAAATGAGATTTATTTATGATTTGAAATGCTCAAGCAAGCACAAGTAACTGAAATGAATTTAAAATAGTTACTTTAGAATTAGGAGATTTCAGCAAAAGCTATGTAAGCAGGTGGAGAGGACTGCATAGAAAGTTAGCAATACATCAAACACTGAAATGCATGCTACACAGAAAGAGGGGTGCTTGTTGAAGGAATAATGTCAGGGAGGATGCTTTTCTGAGATAAAATGTGCAGGTGCAGAGGTGAAGTAGAGTACAGCAAGAGAAATGACTAAATGCTTGCTAAGAGGAAAACAGAATCATTCAAATATGAATTGAACCACACCTACTATGGACTATGTGCTGTAAAGGAAGAAAGAAATGGTTCACATACTAGTTCTATTGAGAAACTGAAGTGAAAGAAATTTGGCATAACTTATCTTTTCTCGTTTGTGTTAAAAACATTTCAGAGGAGATCTATCATTCAAAAATTTGTGAGAGAAACTCTAGAGCAGCTAATCTTAGAAGGGGATTCATTAAAAGACATTTCGATTCCTGGTGCTTGGAGAGAACGAGTAAAACTGTGCAAGTTTCAAACATCAATATCAAACTCCTCTTAAAACATGTCTAGGACAACTATGTGATGCTTAAAAAGTGATATACAAAATCATGGATGTATCTAGGAAGAATTTTTAAAGCCTTTACATAATACTGTTATGTACTCAATTAGTAAAACATTGGGGAGAATGTATCTTACTGTTAATATGTTATGCGCTTAGATTCTCTGACCCTACAAATGTCTAAATTAATGTTATCTCAGCAGAGTTGGGAAAGAAAATCCAGAGAAATATATATTTTCATTTAATTTCAAGGTAATTTATGTATTTTTCCTATCCTGACTTCCTGGTTAGAAGCCAACATTGATGCTGGCATTTATATTTATATTTATAAAAATTTATATTTTATATATATTCTTATATTTTATTATATCCCCATTAGTTAGTTATGTTTGTCTACATATATTGTTGTCTTTTTTTGTGATAGTAAGCTACAAATCTGTCTTTGTTTTTCTTGATCAATACTGTTTTGTATAATTTGTTCATAGTTCTTGAAATATTAGAAGCCTGACCCACATTGTCAAACTATTGTGGACAAATGTTATGTTTCTAGCTAAACAAAAGAAGGCATCCTACTGAGAAGGCCATGCCTTGTTTATTACTACATTAACAAGAGTTATTCTCTTGAGAGAACTTCAGGGTGATTCACACTGCCAAGCTGTGAGAACATATTGAGCAGTTGGTATTGGAGACCTACTGTTGCTTTGTCAAATCACCTCTTTGTCTTCAGTCTTAGACAAAGGATGGGCTAAGTCATAACATGATTTTATCTGAGAAATATCTAAGATGCAGAGGACATAGTATTGTATTGAGTAGGTCACACTAAAATCAGGATCCTAAAATGGTATCTATGCTCCCATGTTCATTGCAACATTATTTACAATAGCCAAGATGTGTAAACAACTCATATGTCCAAGAACAGATGAATGAATGAAAAGAGTGTGGTTTATATACACAATGTAATATGGCTTAGCCTTGAAAAGGCAAAAAATCCTGCGTATATACAAATGTGACTTAATCTGGAGGACATTGTGTTAAGTGAAACAAGTCAGTCATAGATGTACGCATACTGAATGATTACACTTATATGGAGTTTCTAAAACAATCAAGCTCATAGAAGCAGAAAATAGAATAGTTGTTGCTGGGGCCTTGGTGTGTGGAAGAATTAGGGAGTTTATATTCAAAGGATATGAAGTTTCAACTATGCTGTATGAATATATAACAGAAGACAGAGATCTGATGTGCAACATAGTGCCTAATTTTAACATTGTAGTTGTGTTTACCTAAAAATTTGTTTAGAGGGTAGATATTAAGAGTTTTTAACCCTCAGAAATAGAGTGAAACAAGGTGGGTGTCAGATACATATATTACTTTAATTGTCATGATAGTTTCACCAGGCACATACATATGTCCAAAGTCATTATATTGCACATATTAAAAGTGTGCATCATTCTTTGTATATAAATTATATTTCAATAAAGCCATTACAAAAGAGATGTGTGAGACATTTTCTGTTTCTTTTTAAGATTCCTCATACAAATGAAATTATATGGTATTCATCTTTCTCTGACTGACCTTTTTCATTCAACATCATATCCTCTAGATCTATCCCCATTTTGTCACAAATGGCAAGACTTCTTTCTTTTCTATGACTGAAGAATATTCAATTGCATATGTGTACTGCATCTTTATCCATTCATCTATTGATGGATGCGAACAGAAATCGACTCATAAACACATAGAACAGGTGGTTGATTACCATGGGAGAGGGATGATGTGTGATATAGGTGAGGGGGATGAAGAGATACACATATAAAATAATAGTTCACAGGGGTAATAGTACAGCATAGGGGATATAGCTCATAATATTTTAATATCTTTGTTAAGTGACAGCAACAACACTGATCATGGTGAGCATCACTGATGCATTTAATTGCTGAATCACTGTGTTGTTATCTGAAACGAATATAACATTGTATAGAAAATGTATTTCATTAAAATGATTATTAAAATGTGCAAAATAAATCAAGAGTTCTAAAAAAAGGAAATGGTTCCTTTGATGGTTTGCAGCATTTTGTAGAAAAGCAAAAGCGCCGTTTTGGCATTTATTTTCATATAAATTCCCCCTCAGTTTGACAAAAAGCACAGCAGGTTAAATTTTACTTTGCCCACTTTGTTTAATATACAGGAAAGTTGTGTAATAAGATGTTTTTTAATGATTTTTCAAAACTTTACTTAGAAGTCACTGATCCAACAAACACTTACTGGATGCCTAGAAGTGGAGCAATAAAAAGCAACATCAATTGAATATCTAAACAAGTACCTAACATAGTAGAATAGGCATATTTGTGTGTTTTTATTCAATTAAACTTTTTATTGAAGTAATGTTGACATACAATATTATATTGGTTTACAATTATACAACAGCACTTTAGCATTATATACCTTATTAAGTGCTCACCCCAAAGACTGTATAGTTGCTATCTCTCAATGAAGACAAATGTTATGGAACTGTTGGCTACTGTCTCTATGCTTTCATCCCTTTGACTAATTTATACATATTATGATTGAGATTTTAGCCTCTTTATCCCCTTCATTTATTTCACCCACCCACCCTAATCCCTCCCTCCCCTGTCATTTCTCAGTGTCTATGAGTCTACGACCATTCACTTTTGTTTGTTTTTAGACTTTTGGATAGTGGCCGTTCTAACTACTGTGAGGTGTTACCTCATTGTCATTTTGTTTGCCTTCCTCTGATGATTTGTGATGTGGAGAATCATTTCATCTGTCTGTTGTCCATCTGTATGACTTCTTTTGAAAAATATCTACACACATCCTCTGTTCATTTTTTAATTAGGTTAATTTTTTGGTGTTGAGGTATATGAGTTCTCAATGTATTTTTGGGTGTTAGCTCCTTATAGAATATTTCATATAAAAACACATTATTCCACACTGTGGGTTGTGTATTTATTTTGTTGATGGATTCCTTGGCTGTGCATAAGAATTTTAGTTTGATATAGTCTCACTTATTAATGTTTTCTATTTTTTACTTTGCCCAGGGAGACATATCCAGAAAAAAGTTACTCATTCTAGCACTCAATAACACTCTTCATATTTATTATTCTAAGAGTTTTATGGATTCATGCCATATTTAGAGCTTTAATCCATTTTGATTGTACTTTTGTATGGGATTAGAGAGTGATTCAGATTCCTTGTCTTGCATGTTGTTGTCCACTTTTGGCTATTGCAAGTAGTGCTCTTAATTAAAAACTTAAAAACTTACAGACTTAAAAACTCTCTTTTCCCCATTGTTTATTCTTCCTTCCTTTATCATATATTTATTTAGTATATATGTTTGGGTTTATTTCAGCGCTTTCTATTTTCTTCCATTGATCTATGAGCTGGTCCTTGTGTCACTACTATACTGTTTTGACTACTATAACTTTGCAGTATAGCTTGAAGCCAGGAAGCATAATATCCAGTTTTGTTCCTCTTTCTAAATATTTCTTTGACTATTTGGGTTATTTTTTGTTTCCATATGAATTTTAACATTATTTGCACTAGTTAATTGAAAAATGCAGTTGGTAATTTGATAAGAATTGCCTTGAACAAGAAAGAACAAATGCTGGTGAGGATGTGGAGAAAGCGGAACCCTCCTATACTGCTGGTGGGAATATAAATTAGTTCAACAATTGTGGAAAGCAATATGGAGGTTCCTCAAAAACTAAATATATAAATACCATTTGCCCCAGGAATTCCACTCCTAGGAATTTATGCAAAGGAAACAAGATGTCCCATTCAAAAAGGCATGTGAACCCCTATGTTTATCAGAGCACTACTTGCAATAGCCAAGATATGAAAGCAACCTAAGTGTACATGAGAAGATGAATGGATAAGGAAGTTGTGGTACATATACACAATGGGATACTTATTCAGCCATGAGAAGAAACAAATCCTACCATTTGCAACAACATGGATGGAGTTAGAGGGTACTATGCTCAGTGAAATAAGCCAGGTGGAGAAAGACATGTACCAAATGACTTCACTTATCTGTGGAGCATAAGAAAAAAACAAAAACTATAGGAACAAAACAGCAGCAGACTCACAGAACCTAAGAATGGACTAAAAGTTACCAAAGGGAAGGGGACTGGGGAGGATGGATGGTAAGTGAGGGAGAAGTGGAATAAGGGGCATTATGATTAGCACATCTAATGTAGAGGAGGACACGGGGAAGGCAGTATAGCACAGAGAAGACAAGTAGTGACTCTATAGCATCTTACTACTCTTATGGACAATGACTATAATGGGGTATGTGGTGGGGACTTGATAATGGGGGGAATGTAGTAACCACAATGTTGCTCATGTGACTGTATATCAATGATACCACAGTAAAAAACAAGAAAAATAAGTAGTCAATAATATTTTAATAAGTTTGTAAGGTGATACATTGTATCTACCCTTACCATGATGAGCATATTGCAATGCATATAATTTCTAAATCTCTTTACTATACACCTGAACTTTTTATAATACTGTATGTCAACTATTCTTCAATAAAAGATGCTGTAACTATTTAAATTGAAGACCTGAATCCATAAAGCTACTAGAGGAAAACTGTGGGAAAAATTCCTTGATATAGCTACAGAATGATTTCCTATGACACCTAAAGCACAAGCACAAAAATAAAAAGTAAACAAGTGGGAAAACATCAAATTAAAATGCTTATGCACTGCAAAAGAAACAAGCAAAACTGAAAAGATAGCCTACATCATGGGACACTATTTGCAATCCAGATATCTGGGAATGTATTAATATGAAAAATACATAAGAAACTCATCAAACTGAGTAGCAGAAAAAAATAGTCCAATCTCAGTAGGCATAAGACCTGAATTGACATTCTAAAGAAGATATATAAATGGCCAACAGGTACCTGAAATGACACCCAACAGCACTAGTCATGAGGCAAATGCAAAACAAAATTACAATATCACCTCAAACACTTTAGGATGGTCATCATCAATTACAAAAAAATATTCTAGTGAGGATGCAGATAAAAGAGAAATTTTGTGCACTGTTGCTGGGCTTATAAATTGGTACAATCACTTTGAAAACAGTGTGGAGGATCCTCAAAAACTTAAAAGTAGAACTGCACTTTGATGCAGGTACTGCACTTCTGGGCATGCAACTGATGGAAACAGTCACCCTGACTTTAACAGGTACCTTTACCCCATGCTCACAGCAGCATTCTTTACAGTAACCAGGAAATAGGAAAAAAAATCCTAGTACCATAAACAGATGAAAGGATCAAGATAAGATTTTCAGTCATTAAATTGAGGAGTCCTAACATTTGCAACAACATTGATGGATCTTGAAAGCATTATGCTGAGTGAAGAAAATCAGACAAATGAAAATTATGTTTGATTGCCCTTAATTGTGGAAACTAAATAAAGAGAAACCCTCATAGAGACAATGATCAGATTTATGACATTTGTGATTTACCAGAGGTAAGGGATGGAGAGAGAGGGAACTGGTAGTAGGTGATTAAAAGGCACAAATTTCCAGTTACAAAATAAGTAAGCACAATATGTAAACATAATATAATGTACAACATAATGACTATACTTAACCCTACTATATAATACACACATATATATTAAGAGAGAAGATTCTTACAGTTTTCATGGCAAGGAAATTTTTCTTTGCTTTTCCTTTTTGTTCTATCTGTATGAGATAATGGATGCTAGCTAAAATCATTTTAGTAGAAATTTCACAATATATATAACTCAAACCATTATACTGTACACCTTAAACTTATACAGTGATCTCTGTCAATTATATCCCAAGAAATCTGGAAAAAAGTTAAGTAACTATTGAAGGAACATCTTGTTATTGTTATCCTATTAACCGAATATTCGCCAAATCTCCAATTGGCTTTGTGCACTACGGATAAAATGGAGCAGCTGAGGTAGACAAAACTCTCTTCAAGAAAATAATTGAAAAGGAGATAGAAAGAAATTATAGGCCCCCAATTTCAAGATGAATTAAGGATCTGGGAATCTAATGTACAGCATGGACCATAGTTAAGTACTGCATTGTATAACTGAAAGTTGCTAAGAAACAGATCTTAAATGTTTTTACCACAAAAATTTACAGTAAATATGTGTTTATGGATATGCTAATTAACCTTATTGTAATTATTTCATGACATACACATGCACTGAATTATCATATTGCACAATTTAAGCTTACCCAATGTTGCATGTCAAATATATCTTTAAAAAGTTTGGAAAAAATAGGTATATTAGTAAAAATAGGGGTTGTACCTGACAGGCATACAAGTAATCAGACTTTTGTGCTTCATATTGTCTCAAAAGTGAAGTGAAAATAATTTATAAATTGAGCTGCTCATGATAAAATTTGAGCTTAAAGTCAAAATTAGAATTTTGAAATAAGAACATAGAAATACATTCTCCATATGAGCTTGACATTTTTGTAATGAGTGAAGATCTTCCTAATAAGATTAGTAGTGATATTTAAAACAGTGATTTATTCTGGCATTGTACAATGAAATATGTAATGTTTGTAAGATTTATGCTACTCTGTGAGCCAATGTATTCCAAGTGTTCAAAACCTTATGTTACAAAACCATGAATCAGCAAAATCAAAGCCTCGTTCACCTCTGCACTGTGACACCATATGAGTTGCCACTGACATGTCAGGGACAGTTTATAAAATAATCAAGTTGCACAAGCCGCCAGTGTGCTGCTTTCTGCCCAAATATACACAGACATAGACTGAGCACAAGCAGCAGTGGTGGAGGGTAGATGATGGTCTGCTACAGTTCTGTGACACCCTAGTTATAGGCTCCCTATTCTGGAGATGCCTAAATGTGTAGCATCAGAGGGATTTTTGCTAACAGGCTTACGTTTTATTGATGCTCAATAAATTTTGGGGAATCTCTGTGGATTTTCTCAGCTGTGTCCACATTCGGTGGTAGGGGAATAGAGAGTGTGGTACTTCAGTCTTCATTTCATTGTAGCTTATCCAACTTTACTCCATTTTGCTTCTCTCCATAAGGCAACTATTAATAAGGAACATTTGAATTTTGACAATTTGGACTCTTTCCTAAGAACCGCTTCTGAGGCGTGGTGTCTGCCTTCTGAGGGGAGCTATTACTGGCTCGTGTATTGCTTGTATGAGAATCTGCTCCCAGCATATTTGGTTAGATGCGTCCCAATAGGTGCCATAGTTTATTTTTCTTGTACTTGCCTTCTTTTGAAATTCCATTGAGAATTGTTACTTAGGTTTCTTTAAATTAAGGTAAATATGTTGATGCCTTTTTTAACAATTTTAATTGAATATGGTTTCTTATGCCATAATTTAAAGCCAAAACCTTAAGAAAATATAATTATATTAGGAGTTATGTAGTTTATGGATTTCCTGTAATGTATATAAATAACTTTTCTAATTATTCATCAACTTGAAAATATACTGGATCTCCAGTGACCTAGGAAACACCTTTAAATAATTCTCTTTTTAAGTGCCACACACACATAGAAAAATACTAATTTCATTGCCAAGAAACACTTTTACATATTTAATTGATCTAAAATGGTGTGGTCAAAGAATATTTAACAGCCAGGAATTTGAAGAAGGCTGGCCTCCCTGTGGGCTAAAATTCCGTATTCCCCAGGGCTCGCCAGAGTTATGACTCTGATATTTGCTTCTTAAAGGTGAACCACGCATACAAATAACCCAGAAGCAGAATTGTTTGCATGATTTATAAGTGTGAACATCTCTGAAAATTTGCTACTTGAATTTTACTCACTGAAGAAAGAGGCACAATCACAAATAGTCAACTGCCTTCAAACTGCACAAAATAAATATACCTGTTAAGGAAGATAAGCTTCTTACTTCTGTTCTCAGGAATTTTTGGTAAGTCATAATTTATATGTTTCTTCAAAGTTGCTAATGAATACATCACTGAAATAGCTCTGGTATGTCTCAATATCTCTAGCATTATTTTCCCCCATATAAAACATCTGTTCTTATATCATATACTGAATGTTTCTGGTTCTAGATTTACTTTAGGTGATTAATTTTCATTCTAAAAATGGTCTCTGAAGATGTGAGATACATAGTCTTTGTCAAAAATATAAACTATACTGACAAAAAAATTCCCTTGGAAATGATGGACTGTAGGTATCACAGATGATATATTTCTTGAGCTATATATTAAACATAACACAGAAATGTGCAGGCTGATGATTTATCATGGACATTCATTGAAGTCAAATGATAAAAGGATACTTACCATGTGAACTTTGGACTTTGGATGATAATTATGTGTTAATGTAGGTTCATCATTTGGAACAAACACACCTCTTTTATGGGGGATGTTGACAATGGGGGAGGCTATGTATGTGTCGGGGCAGAAGGTACATGGAAATCTCTGTATCTTCTACACAGTTTTCTTGTGAACCAAAACTGCTTTAAAAAATAGTCTAGGAGAGTGGAGCCAAGATGGTGGTGTGAGTACAGCAGCGGAAATCTCCTCCCAAAACCACATATATCTATGAAAATATAACAAAGACAACTCTTCCTAGAATAGAGACCAGAGGACACAGGACAACATCCAGACCACATCCACACCTGTGAGAACCTGGTGCCTTGCGAAGGGAGTAAGATACAAGCCCCAGTCCCGCGGGATGCGAGCACCTCTCCCTCCAGCTCCTGGTGGGAGAAGAAGGGTCAGAGCGGGGAGGGAGAGGGAGCCCAGGACTGCTGAACAACCGGCCCCAGTCATCTGGACCACAGCACAGACAAAGTGCATGCGTGGGGTCCTGGATACTAGGGAAACAGGGCAGCAAAACCAGTGAGTGGGTACTAGTGGCCGGCACTGGAGAATAAAGAAAAGCGAGCGGCCTATTTTTTTTTTTTTGGCAAGTGCTTTTTGGAAGTCTTAAAGGGACAGGGACCCCAATACTAGGGAAACAGAGCAGCAAGACTGGTGAGTGGGTGCCTGAGGCTGGCGTCTGAGGACAAAGAAAAGTAAGCGGACTTTTTTTTCTTATTTATTTATTTAATTTTTTTTCTTTTTAAATTATTTATTTGATTTTTTTTTTGTTATTGTTTTGTTTTGGCGAGTGCTTTTAGGAAGTCTTAAAGGGGCAGGGTGAGACACTTAGTCCAGAGGTAGGGAATATGGGGACCTCTGGGCAATCTAACCCCCTGTGCAGCAGCGAGCACGGAGGCCCCTTACGGAGATAAATAGCCTCCCGGCTGCTCCACCTCCAATGTGGATCCACCATTTTGGAGTAGCAGCCTGAGCCAGGCCATGCCCACAGCAACAGTAGAGATAAAATCCATAGCAGCCGGGTAGGAAGCATAAGCCCTGTCTGCATGCAGCTGCCCAGAACAAGCCAATAGAGGTCGCTGTTCTCCTAGGAGAGGAAGGCCACAAACGAACAAGAAGGGAAGTTCTTCCAGCTGTCACTCATTCCAGCTCTGCAAACTATTTCTATCACCATGAAAAGGCAAAATTACAGGCAAACCAAGATCACAGAGGCAATGCCAGAGAAGGAAACAGACCTAATCAGTCTTCCTGAAAATCAATTCAAAATAAAAATCATAAACATGGTGACAGATATGCAGAGAAATATGCAAGAGCTAAGGGATGAAGTCCGGAGAGAGATCACACATGTCAGGAAGGAGATTATTGAAGTGAAACAAACTCTGGAAGGATTTATAAGCAGAATGGATAAGATGCAAGAGGCCATTGATGGAATAGAAACCAGAGAACAGGAACGCATAGAAGCTGACATAGAGAGAGATAAAAGGATCTCCAGAAATGAAACAATATTAAGAGAACTGTGTGACAAATCCAAAAGGAACAATATTCGTATTATAGGGGTACCAGAAGAAGAAGAGAGAGGAAAAGGAATGAAAAGTGTCTTTGAAGAAATAAATGCTGAAAACTTCCACAAACTGGAGTAGAAAATAATCAAACAGATGACAGAAACACACAGAATCCCCAACATAAAGGATCCAAGGAGGACAACACCAAGACACATAATAATTAAAATGGAAAATATCTAGGACAAGGAAAGAGTTTTAAAGGCAGCTAGAGAGAAAAAGGTCACCTATTAAGGAAAACCAATCAGGCTATCATCTGACTTCTCGACAGAAACCCTACAGGCCAAAAAAGAATGGCATGATGTATTTAATGCAATGAAACAGAAGGGCCTTGAAACAAGGATACTGTATTCAGCACGACTATCATTTAAATATGATGGCAGGATTAAACAATTACCAGACAAGCAAAAGCTGAGGGAATTTGCTTCCCACAAACCAGCTCTACAGGGCATCTTACAGGGACTGCTCTTGATGGGAGCACTTTTAAAAAGAGCACAGAACAAAACACCCAACATATGAAGAATTGAGGAGGAGGAATAAGAAGGGAGAGAAGAAAATAATCTCCAGATAGTGTACATAACAGCTCAATAAGAGAGCTAAGTTAGGCAGTAAGATACTAAAGAGGCTAAGCTTGAACCTTTGGTAACCATGAATGTAAAGCCTGCAATGACAATAAGTACATATCTCTCAATAGTCACCCTAAATGTAAATAGACTTAATGCATCAATCAAAAGACACAGAGAAATAGAATGGATAAAAAAGCAAGATGCATCTATATGCTGCTTACAAGAAACTCACCTTAAACCCAAAGACATGCACAGACTAAAAGTCATGGGATGAAAAACATATTTTAGGCAAACAACAGCGAGAAGAAAGCAGGGGTTGGAGTAGTAATATCAGACAAAATAGATTTCAAAACAAAGAAAGTAACAAGAGAAAAACAAGGACACTACATAATGATAAAGGGCTCAGGCCAACAAGAGGAAATAAGCATTCTAAATATATATGCACCCAACACAGGAAGACCAGCGTATGTGAAAGAAATGCTAACAGAACTAAAGGGGGAAATAGACTGCAATGCATTCATTTTAGGAGAATTCAACACACCACTCACCCCAAAGGATAGGTCCACCAGACAGAAAATATGTAAGGACACAGAGGCACTGAACAATACACTAGAACAGATGGACCTAATAGACATCTATAGAATTCTACATCCAAAAGCAGCAGGATATACATTCTTCTCAAGTGCACATGGAACATTCTCCAGAACAGACCACATACTAGCCCACAAAAAGAGCCTCAGTAAATTAAAAAATATTGAAATTCTACCAACTAATTTTTCAGACCACGAAGGTAAAAAACTAGAAATAAATTCTAGAAAGAAAACAAAAAGGCTCACAAACACATGGAGGCTTAACAACATGCTCCTAAATAATCAATGGATCAATGAACAAATTTAAATAGAAATCAAGGAATATATGGAAACAAATGACAACAACAACACAAAGACCCACTTCTGTGGGACGCAGTGAAAGCAGTCTTAAGAGGAAAGTATATAGCAATCCAGGAATATTTAAAGAAGGAAGAACAAAACCCAAATGAATAGTCTAATGTCACAGTTATCGAAACTGGAAAAAGAAGAACAAATGAGGCCTAAAGTCAGCAGAAGGAGGGACATAATAAAGATCAGAGAAGAAATAAACAAAACTGAGAACAAAAAAATAGCAAAAATCAATGAAACCACGAGCTGGTTCTTTGAGAAAATAAACAAAATAGATAAGCCCCTAGCTAGACTTATTAAGAGAAAAAGAGAATCAACACAAATCAATAGAATCAGAAGTGAGAAAGGAAAAATCACGACAGACTACACAGAAATACAAAGAATTATTAGAGACCTCTATGAAAACCTATATGCCAACTAGTTGGAAAACCTACAAGAAATGGACAACTTCCAAAAAAATACAACCTTCCAAGAATGACCAAGAAAGAAACACAAAATCTAAACAAACCAATTACCAGCAAAGTAATTGAAGCAGTGATCAGAAAACTACCCAAGAAAAAAACACCCGGGCCAGATGGGTTTACCTCAGAATTTTATCATACATACAGAGAAGATATAATACCCATTCTCCTTAAAGTTCTCCAAAAAACAGAAGAGGAGGGAATATTCCCAAATTTATTCTATGAAGCCAACATTACCTCATACCAAAAACAGGCAAAGACACCACCAAAAAAGAAAATTACAGACCAATATCCCTGATGAATGTAGATGCAAAAATACTCAATAAAATATTAGCAAACAGAATTCAAAAGTATATCAAAAGGATCATACACCATGACCAAGTGGAATTGATCCCAGGGATGCAAGGATGGTACAACATTCGAAAATCCATCAACATCATCCACTACATCAACAAAAAGAAAGACAAAACCCACATGATCATCTCCATAGATGCTGAAAAAGCATTTCACAAAATTCAACATCCATTCATGATAAAAACTCTCACTTACATGGGAATTGAGGGCAAGTATCTCAACATAATAAAGGTCATATGTGATAAACCCACAGCCAACATTATTCTGAACAGTGAGAAGCTGAAAGCTTTTCCTCTGAGATCGGGAAAAAGACAGGGATGCCCACTCTCCCTACTGTTATTTAAAATAACACTGGAGGTCGTAGCCAGGGCAATCAGACAATCAAAGAAATACAAGGAATCCAGATAGGTAAAGAAGAAGTTAAACTGTCACTATTTGCAGATGACATGATATTGTAGACAGAAAACCCTAAAGACTCCACTCCAAAACTACTAGAACTGATAGCGAAATACAGCACAGTTGCAGGATACAAAATTAATACACAGAAATCTGTAGCTTTCCTACACACTAACAATGAACCAATAGAAAGAGAAATCACGACAATTCCATTCACAATTGCATCAAAAAGAATAAAATACCTATGAATACACCTAACCAAAGAAGTGAAAGACTTCTATCCTGAAAAATACAAGTCACTCTTAAGAGGAATTAAAGGGGACACTAACAAATGGCAACTCAGCCCATGCTCCTGGTTAGGAGGAAATAATATCGTTAAAATGGCCGTCCTGCCCAAAGCAATTTACCGATTTCATGCAATCCCTATCAAATTACCAGCAACATTCTTCAATGAACTGGAACAAATAATTCAAAAATTCATATGGAAACACCAAAGAGCCGGAATAGCCCAAACAATTCTGAAAAAGAAGAATAAAGTAGGGGTGATCCTACTCCCCAACTTCAAGCTCTACTACAAAGCCATGATAATCAAGACAATTTGGTACTGGCACAAGAACAGAGCCACAGACCATTGGAACAGACTAGAGTCTCCAGACATTAACCCAAACATATATGATCAATTAATATTTGATAAAGGAGCCATGGACATACAATGGGTAAATGACAGTCTCTTCAACAAATGATGCTGGAAAAACTGGACAGCTACATGTAGGAGAATGAAACTGGACCATTGTCTAACCCCATATACAAAGTAAATTCAAAATGGATCAAAGACCTGAATGTAAGTCACGAAATCATAACCTCTTAGAAAAAACATAGGCAAAAACCTTTTAGACATAAACATGAGTGACCTCTTCTTGATCATATCTCCCCAGGCAATGAAAACAACATTAAAAATGAACAAGTGGGAGTATATTAAGCTGGAAAGCTTCTGTACAGCAAAAGACACACACCATCAATAGAACAAAAAAGTACCTTACAGTATGGGAGAATATATTTGAAAATGATAGATCCGATAAAGGCTTGACGTCCAAAATATATAAAGAGCTCACACACCTCAACAAACAAAAAACAAACAATCCAATTGAAAAATGGGCAGAGGAACTGAACAGACAGTTCTCCAAAAAAGAAATACAGATGGCCAACAGACACATGAAAAGATGCTCCACATCGCTAATTATCAGATAAATGCAAATTGAAACTACAATGAGGTATCACCTCACACCAGTAAGGATGGCTACCATCCAAAAGACAAACAACAACAAATGTTGGCAAGATTGTGGAGAAAGGGGCACCCTCCTATAGTGCTGGTGGGAATGTAAATTAGTTCACCATTGTGGAAAGCAGTATGGAGGTTCCTCAAAATGCTCAAAATATACTTACCATTTGACCCAGGAATTCCACTCCTAGGAATCTACCCTAAGAATGCAGCACTCAAGTTTAAAAAAGACAGATGCACCCCTATGTTTATCACAGCAATATTTACAATAGCCAAGAATTGGAAACAACCTAAGTGTCCATCAGAGATGATTGGATAAAGATGTGGTACATATACACAATGGAATATTACTCAGCCATAAGAAGAAAACAAATCCTACCATTTGCAACAACGTGGATGGAGCTAGAGGGTATTATTCTCAGTGATATAAGCCAAGTGGAGAAAGAGAAATACCAAATGATTTCACCTATCCATGGAGTATAAGAAAAAAGGAAAAACTGAAGGAACAAAGCAGCAGCAGAATCACAGAGCCCAACAATGGACTCTTACCAAAGAGTACCAAAGGGAAAAGGACTAGGGTGGAGGGGTGTGTAGGGAGGGATAAGGGGGACAGAGATGTAGGTAGTATTAAGATTAGCATGCATAATGTGGTGGGGTGGGAGAAAGGGGAGGGCTGTACAACACAGAGAAGACACGTAGTGATTCTACAACATTTTGCTATTCTGCTTGACAGTGACTGTAAAGGGTTTTATAGTGGGGACCTGGTACAGGGTAGAGCCTAGTAAGCAAAATATGCATCATGTAATTGTAGATTAATGATAACAAAAAAAAGGAAAGGGGGATTACTCCCTGATAGGATAAAACTAACTGTAAATGAACGATTAATGCATGCTTTAAATTTCCTTGTTTGGATCATTTAAAGGGTGTCAGATGATCAGCTTTGGAAGTACATTTTTCTGATAATATTCCTTTCTACTAAAAAAAAACGCAGTTCCTTCAGTTCCTGTGTGGTGACCTCCAATAAGTTTTTCACAATGGTATAAAGGGCATATGAAAATGTGGGCAAAGGGTCTATTTGTGTTTATACAGAGGATCAAATCCTAATTTGGCTACCCAGAAAACGAACTAACATACAATATGAAGAAGAAGTGCCAGCATCAACATACTCTGGAAGAGTCATTCCAGAAGATGATCATCAAAGAACTTCAACAAAGATCCTGGTGCTGTTGCAGTTGTAGCTGCATTCCTCCCACTGGTTCCTGGAATTGCCATTGGAATGAAGAAGGAGATATGTAAGCTGGCCTGTGCATACAGTAAAACAACAAATTTGACTGGATCTATAGTGTTGGAATTCAACCAAGAATTAGGAGAAGTGTAAGTTGCAGTGCTCCAAAATCTTGAGATACAGACTATCTACTGTTAAAAGAACATATGGGATGTCAACAGTTCCCAGGAATGTGTTGTTTTAATTTGTCTGATTTTTCTCAAACTATTCAAATTAAGTTAGACAATATCCATCATATCATACATAAGTTTTCACAAATGTTTAGGGTGCCTAACTGGTATTCCTGGTTTCACTGGAGATGGCCAGTAATTGTATATCTGCTTTGGTTATGTAGCAGTATTCCTATTATGTTAATGTGTGTGCACGATCTAAGACGAAGTTTAAAGCCTATTCACGCTTATGTTACTCTACAAGAAGATATGTCAAAGAAATTATCAATCTTCCCATGTTTTCTTCTGTCTGCTACTTCTATAGCCTTTCTTCTTCCTTCCTAATTACAACCCTTAAATAGAATTCGTACCTCACATCAAATTTACCAAGTATCATAATTCTTTCAAGTGGTAAAGATACCTCAAGACAAATGCTGGGCATAGAAGCCACAGGGCATAAATCTACGAGGAAGTAAAAAGCTGACGTTTTCAAAGAATATTTCTTCACTCTCACTTACCAACTTCACATTTTCCTGTATGGCCCCAGAAGATGACTGGTTAGCCAGAGACGGGTAACATTCCTGAAGGGAGGAACAACCTAAGACAGGCACAGTCACAGGGGGGCCATCAGGTGAGAAAATGGGGATCAACAGAGTGAGGCTTAGTACCTCACCCACCCTGTTTTGAGAGAAATCTTCTGCGTCCGTGGATGTTTTGTTGCCCTTGTCTAGCTTGGATTAATACTTAGTCTATAGGCACACACCTGATCATCTACATTTCCTTTCTTACAGCACTAAACTGTGTTTTCTACTTTTATCTTGCATCTACCTACCACTTCAGCATTTTATTAAAAAAATAAGAAGAAGAATATTAAGGGAGAAATGTGGGATTCACATATAAATCAAGTATAAAAATCAAATGAATAATCATATTTGACCTGATTGATAATAGTTCATGATGCATTAACAAAAACTGAAGTTCTGTGATATGGCTGCCCTTGCACTGTTCACCATGTAAGAACTTATTCACTATGTAAGAACTTGTTCACCAGGTAAGAACTTGTTCGTTATGCTTCAGAAGATTGGAGACTGTTGAGAATTAGACTTAGGGTGGAATAATGATTGTGCATTGAGTCCCCTATACAGAATTTTATTGTTGTTAACAGCCATTTGATCAATAAATATGAGACATGCCCTCTCAATAAATAAATAAATAAATAAATAAATAAATAAATAAATAAATAAAATTAGTCTAATAAAATGTAAGATACTTCTTAAAAATTGAAAGAAATGTTGAGATATATGGTGCAGTTACATAATTCTGAGGGAGCTCAGGGTCAATATGAACTTTGTTAAGTAAAACTTTCTAGAGCAGCTGGACACAAAATGGGAGACATGAAAGTCATCCCAGTCTTCTATTACATGAAAGTGCATAACATCTACCGATATATAAATGGACTAAGGCTGGGAAGGAGATTCTGGAAATTCTGTCATTTACCCCACAGTGTGAATACATGTGGATAGATAAACAGATACAATTATATTTTTTGTTAAAGAGCTAATATGTTTTTATTTTATTATTTTTATTTTGGTATCATTAATCTACAATTACAGAAAGAACATTATGTTTACTAGGTTCCCCCCTTCACCAAGTCCCCCCCACTTATCCCTTCACAGTCACTGTCCATCTGCATAGTAAGATGATGTAAAATCACTACTTGTCTTGTCTGTGTCGCTCAACCCTCCCCATTCACCCCACACACTATACTTGCTAATCATAATGCCCTCTTTCTTCTTCCCCACCCTTATCCCTCCCTTACCACCCATCTTCCCCAGTCCCTTTCCCTTTGGTAACTATTAGTCCATTCTTGGGCTCTGTGATTCTGCTGCTGTGTTATTCCTTCAGTTTTCCTTTGTTTTTATACTCCACATATGAGTGAAATCATTTGGTACATGACCTTCTCTGCTTGGTTTATTTCCCTAAGTAAAATACACTCTAGCTCCATCTGTGTTGTTTCAAATTGTAGGATCTAATTTTTTTCTTATGGCTGCATAATATTCCATTGTGTATATGTACCACATCTTCTTTATCCATTCATCTATGGATGGATATTAAGGTTTTTCCAAATTATGGCTATTTTAACCACTGCAGCAATAAACATAGCAGTGCATCTGTCTTTTTCAAACTGGAGTGCTGCATTCTTAGGGTAAATTCCTAGAAGTGGAATTCCTGGGTCAAAAGGTATTTCGATTTTGAGCATCCTGCTTTCCACAATGGTTGAACTAGTTTACATTCCCACGAGCAGTGTAGGAGGGTTCCCTGTTCTCCACAACCTCGCCAACATTTGTTGTTGTTTGTCTTTTTGAAGATGATGATCCATACTGGTGTGAGGTGATATCTCATTGTGCTTTTAATTTGCATTTCTCTAATGATAAGTGATGTGGAGCATCTTTTCATTTGCCCTTAGGCCATCTGGATTTCTCCTTTTGAGAACTGTCTATTCAGCTCCTCTGCCCACTTTTTAATTGCATTATTTAATTTTTGTTTGTTGAGGTGTGTGAGCTCTTCATATATTTTGAATGTCAATCCTTAATCTGATCCATCATTTATGAATATGTTCTCCCATACTGTAGGGTACCTTTTTGTTCTATTGATGGTGTCCTTTGCTGTGCAGAAGCTTTTTAGCTTGATATAGTCCTAACTTGTTCATTTTTGCCTTTGTTTCCTTGTCTGGGGAGATATGTTCATGAAGTCACTCATGTTTATGTCCATGAGACTTTTGCCTATGTTTTTTTCTAAGAGTTTTATGGTTTCATGACTTGCATTCAGGTATTTGATACATTTTGAATTTACTTCTGTGTATGGGGTTAGACAGTGATCCAGTTTCATTCTCTTACATGTAGCTGTCCAGTTTTGCCAGCACCATCTGTTGAAGAGGCTGTCATTTCCCCATTGTCTGTTCATGGTGACATTATCAAATATTAATCGGCCATATATAATTGGGTTAATGTCTGGAGTCTCTATTCTCTTCCACTGGTCTGTGGCTCTGTTCTTGTGCCAGTATCAAATTGTCTTGATTACTGGGCTTTGTAGTGGAGCTTGAAGTTGGGGAGCGGAATCTCCCCCAATTTATTCTTCCTTCTCAGGATTGCTTTGGCTCCACAGGGTCTTTGACTGTACCATATGAATTTTTGAACCATTTGTTTCAGTTCATTGAAAAATGCTGTTGGTAATTTGATAGGGATTGCATCAAATCTGTATATTGCTTTTGGCAAGATGCTCATTTTGACGATATTAATTCTTCCGAGCCAGGAGCATGGGATGAGTTTCCATTTGTTAATGACCTCTTTAATTTCTCTTAAGAGTATCTTGTAGTTTTCAGGGTATAGGTCTTTCACTTCCTTGGTTAGGTTTATTCCTAGGTATTTTATTCTTTTTGATGCTATTGTGAATGGAATTGTTTTCTGATTCTTATTTCTATTAGTTAATTGTTAGTGTATAGGAAAGCTACAGATTTCTGTGTGTTAATTTTGTATCCTGCAACTTTGCTGAATTCTGATATTAGTTCTAGTAGTTTTGTTGTGGAGTCTATAGAGTTTTTATGTACAATATCATGTCATATGCAAATAGTGATAGTCTGACTTCTTTACCAATCTGGATTCATTGTATTTCTGTGTTTTGTCTGATTGCCGTGGCTAGGACCTCCAGTACCACGTTGAATAACAGTGGGGATTGTGGGCATCCCTGTCTTGTTCCCAATCTCAGAGGAAAACCTTTCAGCCTCTCACTGTTCAGTATGATGTTAGCTGTGGTTTTATCATATATGGCCTTTATTTTGTTGAGGTACTTGCCCTCTATGACCATTTTGTTGAGTTTTTATCATGAATGGATGTTGAATTTTATCGACTGCTTTTTCAGCATCTATGTAGATGATCATGTGGTTTTTGTCTTTCTTTGTGTTGATGTGGTGGATGATGTTGATGGATTTTCGAATGTTGTACCATCCTTGCATCCCTGGGATGAATTCCACTTGGTCCTGGTGTATGATCCTTTTGATGTATTTTTGAATTTTTTTGTTAATATTTTATTGAGTATTTTTGCATCTACATTCATCAGGGATATTGGTCTGTAGCTTTCTTTTTTGGTGAGCTCTTTGCCTTGTTTTGGTATTAGGGTGATGTTGACTTCATAGAAGGAGATTGGGAGTATTCCCTCCTCTTCTGTTTTTTGTAAAAATTTAAGGAGAATGGTTTTTATGTCTTCTCTGTATGTCTGATAAAATTCTGAGGTAAATCCATCTGGCCCGGGGATTTTGTTCTTTTGTAGTTTTTTTATTACTGCTTCAATTTCTTTGCTGGTCATTGGTTTGTTTAGATTTTGTGTTTCTTCATTGGTCATTCTTGGAAGGTTGTATTTTTTTGGAAGTTGTCCATTTCTTCTAGGTTTTCCAGCTTGTTGTCATATAGGTTTTCATAGTAGTCTTTAATAATTCTTTGTATTTCTGTGGAGTCTGTCGTGATTTTTCTTTCTCATTTCTGATTCTGTTGATATGTGTTGACTCTCTTTTTCTCTTAATAAGTCTGGCCAGAGGCTTATCTATTTTGTTTATTTTCTCAAAGTACCAGCTCTTGGTTTCATTGATTTTTCTATTGTTTTATTCTTCTCAATTTTATTTATGTCTTCTCTGATCTTTATTATGTCCCTCCTTCTGCTGACCTTAGGCCTCATTTGTTCTTCTTTTTCCAATTTTGATAATTGTGACATTAGATCATTCATTTGGGATTGTTCTTCCTTCTTTAAATATGCCTGGATTGCTATATACTTTCCTCTTAAGACTGCTTTCACTGTGTCCCACAGAAGTTTGGCTTTTTGTTTTTGTTGTCATTTGTTTCCATATATTGCTGGATCTCCATTTTAATTTAGTTGTTGATCCATTGATTATTTAGAAGCATGTTGTTAAACCTCCATGTGTTTGTGAGCCTTTTTGTATTCTTTGTAGAATTTATTTCTGGTCTGAAAAGTTGGTTGGTAGAATTTCAATATTCTGTAATTTACTGAGGTTCCTTTTGTGGCCTAGTATATGGTCTATTCTTGAGAATTCTCCTTATGCACTTGAGAAGAATGTGTATCCTGTTGCTTTTGGATGTAGAGTTCTATAGATGTCTATTAGGTCCATATTTTCTAGTGTGTTGTTCAGTGCCTCTGTGTCCTTACTTATTTTCTTTCTGGTGGATCTATCCTTCGGAGTGAGTGGTATGTTGAAGTCTCTCAAAATGAACGCATTGCATTCTATTTCCTCCTTTAATTCTGTTAGCATTTCTTTCACAGATGTTTATGCTCCTCCATTGGGTGCATATATGTTTGTAATGGTTATATCCTCTTTTTGGACTGAGACATTTATGATTTTGTAGTGTTCTTCTTTATCTCTTGTTACTTTGTTTTGAAGTCTATTTTGTCTGATACTAGTATTGCAACACCTGCTTTTTTCTCCCTGTTGTTTGCATGAAATATCTTTTTCCATCCCTTGACTTTTAATCTGTGCATATCTTTGGGTTTGAGGTCAGACTCTTGTAAGCAGCATGTAGATGGGTCTTGCTTTTTTATCCATTCTATTACTCTGTGTCTTTTGATTGGTGCATTCAGCTCATTTATATTTAGGGTGATAATTGAAAGATATGTACTTATTGCCATTGCAGGCTTTAGAATCTTTGTTCCCAAAGCTTCAAGGTTAGCTTCTTTATTACCTTACTGTGTAACTTAACTAACTTATTGCCTTATTATATACAGTCTGATGATTGTTCATTTCTCTCCCTTTTTATTTCTCTTCCTCCATTCTTCATATGTTGGGTGTTTTGTTCTGTGCTCTTTTTAGGAGTGCTCCCATCTAGAGCAGTCCCTGTAAGATGCCCTGTAGAGGTGGTTTGTGGGAGTCAAATTCCCTCAGCTTTTGATTTTCTGGGATTTGTTTAATCCCTCCATCATATTTAAATAATAATCATGCTGGATACAGCTTCGTTGGTTCAAGGCCCTTTTGTTTCATTGCATTAAATATATCATTCCATTCTCTTCTGGCCTGTATGGTTTCTGTTGTGAAGTCTGATAATAGCCTGATGGGGTTTCCTTTGTAGGTGCCCTTTTTCCTTGCTCCAACTGCCTTTAATCCTCTGTCCTTGTCCTTGATCTTTGACATTTTAATTATTATGTGTCTTGGTGTCGTCCATTTGGGTCCCTTCTGTTGGGAGTTCTGTGTGCTTCCGTAGTCTGAGCAACTATTTCCTCCCTCAGTTTGGGGAAGTTTTCAGCAATTATTTCTTCAAAGACACTTTCTATCCCTTTTCCTATCTCCTCTTCTTCTGGTACTCCTATAATGCAGATATTGTTCCTTTTGGATTAGTCACACAGTTCTCTTAATGTTGTTTCATTTCTGGAGACCCTTTTATCTCTCTCTGCATCATCTTCTGTGTGTTCCTGTTCTCTGGTTTCTAATCCATTAATGGCCTCTTGCATCCCATCCATTCTGCTTTTAAGTCCTCCCAGAAATTGTTTTATTTCTGTTAACTCCCTCTGTACTTGCTCCTTTAGCTCTTGCATATTTATCTGCAGATCTATCAGCATGTTTATGATTTTTATTTTGAATTCTTTTTCAGGGAGACTGGTTAGGTCTGTCTCTGTAGATCCTCTCTCAGGATTTGTCTGGACTGTATCGGACTGGACTATATTTTTCTGCCTTTTCATGGTGATAGCAGTGGCTGTAGTCAGGTTGTGGGTGTGTCAGCTGGGAGAAGAAAGTCCTTTCCTGCTTCCTGGATGCCTTGCCCTTCTCTGCTGCCTGGAGCAGCACACCAGGTTAATCCACTAATGTACTGTGTGCGGGGTCTCTGTCAGAGCAGCAAGGTGCCTATGGGGACTTCCAGGCACGCCAGATGCACTCTTCCATGCTAGTGGCACCCCTGCCGGGCAGCTGTGCACCAGCACCGGCCTTTGGTTCTGGCCTGGGCAACTGTGTGATATTCTGGTTAGCTGTTGTGAGGGTGGATGCTCCTGGGCTGTTCCTCAGCCACTGCTGCCAGCTCCCACTGGCCACTCCTGGCCCCCTCTTGTGCTGCCACTGCCGGCACACACAGGCTGCTCCTGGGCCACTTAGTCACCACTGAAGGAGGCTCACAAGGGCCCCTCCTGGTCCTCTATAGTGCCACCAGCATGCACAGGCTGCTCCCATTGCCCTGTCGATGATGCCCCCAGCATGTGCTGCCGCTCTCCCACTACTGAGCTGGTGTGCTGGGGTCCATGCCAGTTGGGGGAGCAACTGTCAGGCTGCTCATTGCCATGAGGGGCTTCAGAGATGTGCTTCCGCCCAGGGAGTTAGGGCATCTCAGGTTCCCTGGGATTCCCAGCTGCTGGCAAAGTGTGCCAGGACGAATTTATCCAGCTGTTGGGTCCCTGTCTCTTTAAGAACGGCAAAAAGCACTCACTTTTCTTTTGTGTCAGTGGCGCTGGTTGCAGGGACCTGCCCACAGATTTTACTTTTCCATTTCTCTTACATCCAGCACCAAATGCACCTTGTGTCTGCACTCCGGGTGATGATTTCTAGAGATGGTTGTTTAGCAGTCCTGGGCTTTCACTCCCTCTCCATTCCAACTCCTTTCTTCCCACCGGGTTCTGGGGTGGGAGGTACTCAGGTCCCACCAGGCCGGGGCTTGTGTCTTACCCACTTTGTTTTATGTTGAGTTCTCACAGATGTAGATGTAACCTGGCTGTTGTACTGTATCCACTGGTATCTCTTTTAGGAATAGTTGTATTTATTGTATTTTCATAATTACATATGTTTTGGGGAGGAGATTTCCACTGAACTACTCATGCTGCCATCTTGGCTCTACCCATGATGTGTATGTAGGATTTTGATGTTCCTTTTCACACGCTCAAAATTTTAACTTTCGCACAATAAGTGAATAATGATAAATTACAAATTGGAAAGAGACATTAGATAACTTGGAGTGGATGAATGGGTTAAAAAAGAAAGGCCCAACTACATGATTCCCACAAGAGAGTCACTGTAGCCCAAAGACACATATTGCCTTAAAGTGAGGAGATGCAAAACTATATTCCATACAAATGGAAACCACAAAAGAATAAGGGGTGGGTTGTACAGTTATCAAAGGATATAAGCTTTGTCAAAAACTCATAGAAACTAAGAAAGTCACTATATGAGAAATAGTCAATAAAGTGGAAAATAAAATAATCATAAATTATAGACATTCCAGTATATCCACTGTGTGGGCCACCATATCCATTCATCTGTGATGCACACTTAAAAGTGGTTTCCATGCCTTGGAGGGGGTAAATAACACTGAAGTGACACGCAGGTACCTCTAACTTTCATGATAGGGACTTAATTTCCACCATGTACATGTCCAGAAGAGGAATTGCTGGGTCATTGGTTGTCTTAGTTTTAATTTTTGGGTGCTACCATATTGTTTTGACTTGTGTCTGTGCCAATTTACCTTCCCAACTAGATTGTACTAGGTGCACTTTTTATCCACACCCACAGCAACCCTTACAATCTTCTGAATTTTGGTAATAGCCCATGTAATATTTGTGAGGTAATATTGTAGGTTTGATTTGAATTTTCATAATGTAAGTGCTATTAAGCACCTCTTCATAAAATTATTGGCTGCCTGTGTGCCTTCTGTTGAAAAATGTCAACTGAGATATATGCTCATTTTAAACAGTTTGTTTGATTTGCTGTTGAGTCTTAAGTGTTCTATACATTTATTTGGATGAAGTTTGCATGGGGAGACTATGCATTTCTTCTGCTCTAATGACATTTTGGGTGTGCAATAGTCTTTACCTTGATGTTACTTCAAATCTATACTACATGGACTCTTCATTGCTTTGTCCCTCTTCCAGCTCACTCCCCTGACACCAAGACCATCTCAACCCACACACAAGAGAAAGGTATCCTGTCTGGTCTCATGGGCTTAATCAACATACTGAAGCCCCTTAGTTTCTAAGCCACATCACCACTGGATTCTCTCCAATCCTGCCTTCCTTGTGGTTCCAGGCCTTGAAAAGTAGTGAAATGTTAGGATGCTGGTTGGACTCAGAGTCCACATTGTGCCAGGAGGTGAAGCATTGCTCAAATCTGCCACTGTTTCCCATGTTCACTGAGACAGAAAGCTGTGTCTCCATTCTAAGGTTGGTATCCAAATGTAACTGTATGTTTTAATCTTTTCAGAATTATTGGAGCAATGTAGAACAATGCTTTCATACCCAAATATAAAAGTGACTCGCATGTGATAAAAAAAAAGAGCAAACATCTCAATTTTCATTCAGTGCATTGTAGGCTGACACATAATACCCATGAAAGTATAAAACTCCCTAAGCTGATGTGGAGAAAACTTTGGCCATTGGTTTAGAATGGGGGAATGTATATAAAAAATTAAGGTCTCAGATTCAGTTTCCAAGAGAACTTCTTGATACATCTTTTTGATAGAAAACTAGGACAACCATATGATCCAGCAATCCCTCTTCTGGACATGTACATGGTGGAAATTAAGTCCCTATCATGAAAGTTAGAGGTACCTGCGTGTCACTTCAGTGTTATTTACCCCCTCCAAGGCATGGAAACCACTTTTAAGTGTGCATCACAGATGAATGGATATGGTGGCCCACACAGTGGATATACTGGAATGTCTATAATTTATGATTATTTTATTTTCCACTTTATTGACTATTTCTCATATAGTGACTTTCTTAGTTTCTATGAGTTTTGGACATTTTCTATGAGTTTTGACAGTTTCTATGAGTTTAGTCCTGTTTTGCAGATGATGATCCATAAAGTGGGAAGGTCCACACGAGGTTTCATTTCTTTGTTAGGTGACTGGAAGAGGCAATATCTGAAATGCCAGGAACTCTGTCTCCACTAAAGAATAAAATCAGTGTGGGGCATTGTAAATCAGACACCCACTAGGTGGGATAAGCCAGTCCTTATGCTAGCATTTTCATGGCATGAAATATTATTGATTTCTTACTAAGTGCACATAATTTTAATACATTGTATCTGTCAATAAATATTTGTAGCTTATCACATTACCTTCTCAGTGTCACAGAGACATACCATGGAGCCCGAATCTATGAAGGAATATGTGTAGTTTAGTCATTACCTCTATAGGCACATGGATGGTGGCCTCCTTCACTGCTGCCATCCTCACCTTGACAAACCTCTATGGAAAATCCTAATATACCCCTTATTTTATTATTGGATATCTTGATATTTGAAAGACTAATTATGGATATTTCAACCTTTTGTTAATATAGGAACATATTTGGAGAACATAAGCAGCCCTGGAAAAGCATCAAGGAAACTGAGGACAAGTATTGAGTTTCAAATTTTTAAAAATCTATATATAATAAGATGAATCTCAGAAAAAATAATAACATTAGGTTAAAATCGCAAAACACTGAAGATAACGTATATTATATGATAGCATTGATAGGGAGCCCATGATAATAGAAGACGAAGCATATACTTCCATATGAATTTTAGGATAAGCTATGAAGGTTCTCTAAAATGCCTCTTGGGATTTGCATTCAAAATGAATTTACAAATGTAACATTCTAATTGGCTTTGTTAGTGTACAAGAATGCCACTGATTTTTTAAAATGTTGATCTTGGACCCAACAACGTTGTTGGATTCTCATATTCATTCTAATGCAATATTTATCATTTATCATGGATTTTATATGTCGCCAATCATCACCTACCCAAAAAAGAGAGATGATTTTGTCTTTCACTGATTGTGACTTCTTTTCTTCATGTCATACTAAAATGCTAAGTAAATGATTGCCTAGCTAATGATGATAATGGGTACCCTATAGTCACACTGTTAAATGTATTAGAAAAATAACAAAAAACACCCTAGATGCCTGAAAACAGGAAAATCTTTCTGAAAAATGGTGCATTGTTTTAATGTCATGTTCCCATTGAAAAAGTGCATGAAAGACATTTAATTGATTTTTAGCACAATAAAATGCAACACAAAATAAAATATTACACAGTTAGATAAAATAATAGAGAGGTTTTTCCCTGGCTCAGATTACAGAAGATTCGTACTGATTCAATTTTTATATTTCATCAATTTTGTAAGTGACACTTTCTCCTACATAAAAATTTATTATTTGCTTTCATTGTAAAAACAGCAATACTACATTCCACAAAATGGTTTAAATGCATTTTAGGATTCATTGGCTTTCGATACATGTAATTTCACTTGCAAAGCTGTTTTTTCTGTGTAGTTGGGACATGGAGGCACTTTCTCCCAGTAGCTCATGTGTGCTTGATTTACAGCAGTGACACTTGGGAACACACCATGGATGTGATGATCAACTACACAGGAGTCACTGAGTTTCACCTTCTGGGATTCTCTGAGGACCTGAGGAGGCAAAACCTTATTGTATTCCTGTTCCTTGTGGCTTACCTAGCATCTCTGTTAGAAAATGGACTCATAATCATCGTCATTATGTCAGACCCTCAAGTTCACACACCAATGTATTTCTTCATGAAGAATCTGACACACATAGATCTCTACTACATTTCTGTCACTGTTCCTAAATTTCCTCTCTACTCCCTGATGAACAGGAACACAATATCCTTCCTTCGATGTGTTTTCTAGGTGCTGTTCTTTGCAGGTTTTCGTGCTGCTGAATTTGCCATCCTCACAATGATGTCCTATTAACGCTATGTGGCCATCTGCCATCCGTTACACTATGAGAACATCATGAATAAGGGGACCTGTGGGCGGATGGTGCTGGCTTCATATCTCAGTGCACTGGTTTATGGAACTATGCACGCTTCAGCGATATTTTCAACAAATTTCAGTTCCAATAAAATACATCATTTCTTCTGTGATATCCCTCAGATTATGGCGATCTCAGACCCCAAAATGAACATAGATGAAGCTTCAGTGATATTAACAGGCGTAATTATGACAATAATGTGTTTCACCTCCATTTTTTATTCCTATGTCAACATCTTCTCTGCTGTCCTAAAGATCTCCAAGGAGGGAAGGTCCAAAACCCTGTCCACATGCATCCCTCATCTGGTGGTTGTGGCACTGTTCACTTTCGCAGCTGCCTTGGCCTACTTGAAGCCGCCCTCCCCCTCTCAGACCATCCTGGACCTCCTTTGGTCTGTTTCTTATATTGTGTTGTCTCCAATCATGAACCCCATCATATACAGCCTGAGAAATAAGGATATGAAGGCAGCTCTGGAAAGAGTTCTGATTAAAGAAGAACAGAATATATTTTAACTACATTTGAGAGTGCTGGTGAAATAATACATTTCTTAAACTCTAACAGAGGTGCATGCTTCATATTGGACATCAGTGAGGCAGAGAAGTGTTTTACAATTTATGTTGTCACAAAATCATCACAGGATGATGATTCATAGTTGATCCTTGATTAATGATCCTTAATTGAATCTTGCAGTATGAAAGTGGTTGGAACAATGTTTCTGAAAGAATATTCGAGTCACTGATGGAGCCCATTTACAGGTTAGTCCCAATTTAGTGGGATTAGAAGGAGGAGGGTGAGTTATTTGGCTTTCTCTCTTTAGAACCACGAGTCTAAAAAAATCAGGGTCCTCTGGGTATTGCGAATTCTTTAGCAAAGGGCATCTAGTTCATTCTGAGTTGTTCCAGAAAGCTCCATCATCACTTTCATTAGTGGAGCAGAAGGATTCATTGCGAAACCGCAAGTGTCCACAGAAAGTGCCATAGAATCAGACTGTAATGTAGCAAAGATGAGGAGTGACTTAACCAATCCATCTGCCTATTGTTTTATTTTGTAGTTCATGAACCATTCTGTCTGCTGAAAATAGAAATTGTTAAAAACAGGATGTATTCTCTCACACATGCATTTCACACATTTTCCCTGTTCCTAGTAGTACCTACAACAACATAGAACTCTCACATCTAGTTTCAGTGATAAAAGCCACATTTTCAGCAATCTATGTTTTGTACGACATTGCAGTGAGGCCCTGTCTACAGCATCCTACAGGAATTCCCTAACTCGTCTATTCTGTAATTGTTGATAGAGATCAGGTGGCTGCACAAACCACAAGGGTGAGCCCCTGGTTGAGCCTGAGAGCTGGAGATTCTCAGATGGCCCCGCAAGCTGGGCCAGGCCATGTATCATGGTTCAGCTCTCCAGTTCATCTGCACTAGTTACTAAGTGAATAAAGCCACCATTACATTGAGTATAACACCTGCCTCTCATTATTACTAATCACTATATTTATTCCTGGTGATACAACGTAGCATATGAAAATACTCAAACATTCTATGTGCATATTGTTTCATGTAAAATGATTAATTTATCTTTCTTTAAGTTGATGTTAGCTCTGAAAAAAATGCACTTTCTCTGGACAGAATACTTATTTATTGACTTGTTTTTACATTTTGTGAAGTACATACAATAAAATGCACAAATTCTAGAGTACAATTAAATGAATTCAGATATGCAGATATACACTCAGGTCACCACCCTCCAGATCAAGATGTGAAGTAATAGCAGAATCTTTGTCCCTTCCCTTAGCTCACCAGTCCCCTCACCACCCTCCCCTGTGGCAACCACCAGTGTCTTCTCTGTCCAAGTGATGGATTGAAATTCATAATCAAGATGATAATGCAGACCTCTCTGGTTGACATTGAGAAATGCATTGGTGACTCTCCTTCAAAACCGCACTGTGAACATCTCTGCACGGACCTGTTTGGCAGTGGAGGTGGGTATATATCTGAAGGAATCGAAGTCACTGTGTCAAAGAGATATCTGCCCTCTGTGTGCATTGCGGCCCTATTTACAACAGCAAGAAATGCTAACAACAGATGTTTCCATCAACATTTAAGTTCTAAGAAATTGTAATATATAGCACACACAGTGGAATGTGATAATGCCCTAAATAAGGAAATATTGCCATTTGTGACATCATGGGTAAACATGACGGATATTCTGCTTTTTGAAAGAAGTCACACAGAAAGAAATATTATATTTGTTCACATCCATGTGGAATATAAATAAAAATAAAATGATTCACAGCAACTAGGCATGCATTGTGTATGCTAGGGCTGGATATGGGAATGTGAGGCAAGATGAAGGGGGTCAAAGTACCGAATTCCAGGTATAAGTTCACTAAATCTTGGAGATTAGTATACAGCTTCTGACAACAGTTAATATGTATGCATTGTATTCTTGTAACTTGCTAAAAGAATATATTTCAAACCTTCTCATTACAATAAAAATATGGTTATGATGTGCAGTGCTGGATATGGTAGCTCACATCCGGTAATCATTTTGTAATATGTACACTCATCCAATCATCCCATTTTACACCTACGTGTATATGTGTCCATTATATTTGAGTATGGCTGGGTGATAATGATCACTAAATATGTTCCTGAATCAACGCAAGTGAATTCAGGAGGGCCTGAGTTTGATTTGGCTCCAGAGTTTACTTGTGCAAAAGAGCAATTTTCTTAACTTCTACCTTTACCTTTCTGTTGAAAACATATTCTATCTGTACGAGGTACTGTGATTCCACAGTAAGTTGGCAAGTGTCACCTTCCTGGAATCAAATAAGCAAGCATAATCTTCCTCTATTTATATGATAAATTAAAATGTCTGTCATAATAAAAATTATATGAAAATCATGAGTTATTTATTCCAGTGTGGTTAACAAACAGAAAATTGTTTATTAAAAGATCAGTGGTACAACACGTGAAAACCATCCTAGATATCTAACTGCACTATCTCTTAAATATATTAAAAATTGAAATTTCCTTACAGAACATATATTTAAGTTAAAATATAATTAATTTCCAAGACATTATTTTTATTAAAAAATTACCCAACCATAGTGAAATCAGAAATGGATATTAGGTATAAAATTTCATTTAATCACTCAAGGAAGGCATAAGTTGTGTCCCTATAAAATAATAATAGCCCTACTGTAGCAGAGGTAGATAGCAGCTGTTAGCTTCTGTTGCATAAAATGTCTTATCTTAAGCCACCTGTTCAGTGATGTTTCCATGGGGCAGTTCTGCTTTGTTCACTGCTCTAAGGATGGATTGTATATGTGAGAGTCTTGCTTTGATGTCACTTAAAATTAGTTTTCATTTTCTCCCCTTTCCGAATCACTCACCTGCCACCAGTACCAATTCAATTATAGCACAAAATTTAATATACTGTCTGTTTCCCTTGGGCTTAATCTACATGCTGAACTCCTTTAGCTTCCAGGTCACTTCTGGACCCTGGTCTCTAATAACGTCCCTCGTGGCTGGTCCAGGCCTAGAAAAGATGTGACGTGTTAGGCCACGCAGTTCATATCTTATTCCAGGAGGCCACTCACTGCTCAGATCTGCTGAGAGTCTCCATCCTCTTGTGATTAATAGTTGTCCTTTCTGTTTCAAGGTTGGTACCAAATATAATGATTTTTTCTATTATTTTGTCAGAATGTGAAGCCAGCATAAAGAACAACAGCTTCAAATCCACACATGAATGTGACAAAGCTGTGGAAAACAGAGGAACCTTCTCATAAAAAAATCATCACATCACAGACTGACACACAACCACCGTGTAAGTAAACACCCCATAGTTTGATGTGCCATTGTCTATAGAAATGGAAAAATATTTCTCACATTTTATTCAGTTCTGATCACTGCCAAGTGCTCATTTTCTGCATAGAGTATCAATTAGAATTTTGTACATTTGAAGGTTCCAATTTATCTAAACATAGTATTAAACCAAAGATAATGAAAACAGTTAATTGTGAACTCTAAAGAAAATTATTGAAAAGCTAGTAAATTATGTTATGTGATATCAAATTATCCAATAATTTGACACATTTTACATAAATTATAGGAAATATCATCTGTGATGACACATCTACTTAAGGTATAAAACCATAAAGCATCTTAGAGCTAAATATTGATAATAAAGAAATTTAAACCATATGATTTCCAGACAATAAAAATAGCTCTGTTGATATACTTAAATCTATTTATTCATGTGTTTTAATTCAACAAATATCTATGACCCAGCTATTTTTTGGCTGGTTCTGTCTGGTTTTTGAAAATACAACAATGAATAAATATTTTGTTATACTTGTGGTCATAGAAAATAAATAAAACATTTAGTATATTAAAAGTGGATGAACATAAAATACAGAGCAGTAGGTTGGGGAAATTACCTTTAGGGAAACATTTCTATTATAAATGTCCTCTCTTCACTCCCATGTCAGCTGCATTATTCATGATAGGCAGTATACTGACACACCTAAATGTCCTTTCATGATGAAAGGTTAAAAAAGTTCTGTTATATATGTATAATGCAAAAATAATTCTTGAAAAAGAATGAAATCTTTAGTTTTATTTTGATAAACATGACAATCACAATGTACCAATTCATCAATTTTTTAAACAAACATGCATGTGTATATGCACACCATCAAAGAAAATGGCAGTAAAGTATGTGATTTAACTTTTGCCACCATCAAATTGCACAGTACCCATACCTATTACCTTAACATTTATTATATGCTGAAAGTACTTTAAAAGTTACATATTTTTTGTCCATTTCATTCTGTATATTACAAAGCCAGCACAGAGTTCACCCAGGAGTTGGGCAAATTCTAGTCCTGCTATTGTTTAATTGCATGGAGCCATTGCATTTGTGTTCTCCTAGAATAAAATCCTTGATACACTGTAAGGAATAAATGAAATAATCCAGTCTCCTTACATGTGATGTGACTTAATGCTCCAAAACCCCCTATGAGCACCTGCGTCTATTTACTTCTTCTTCTTTTTTTTTTTCAGATGAGGATGCTTAAGGTGGAAAAGTGGCTGCAAGGATTCATTTCTTTGGCAGGTGACTGGCAGAGGCAATATCCACAATACCACGACTTCTGTGTGACTTAAAATCACTGTGGACACAATAAATCACAAACCCACTATGTGGGACACACCTGTCTATAAGCCAGCATTTTCACTGTATGAAAGTGTAACAAAAATATGCCCAATGTTACTGACTTCTTACTATGTGCACATAATATCTGAACATTTTATCTTTCAACAAATCTTTATCACATTATGTTCCCTATGTTGTAGTGATATAACATGGAGCTACAGATCTATGAAAGAATACATGTAGTATATTCTTCACCTCCAGTTGGAGTGTATATATTTTTGTCTCATTTACCATTACAGTATGAAACTGAGTAGCCCTCTATGGAAAATCCTAATATATGCAGTTTCACTTGTGAATATAATAATATTTGAAATATTAACTATGAACACATCAACCTTCTATTAATATATGAATATATTCAGAGAACACAGATAGTTCTGGTAAAGCACAGAGGAACATAAAGCAAGTTTTGAGTTTACATCTTTAAAAAGAAACAGTACAGAGCAATGTAATGGAGAGGCTCTCCTTGATTACAGCAGATTCCCAGGGATTCATGTTTTATATTGCAATAATTTTCTGAGACACAGATTTCCTTCATAAAAACATACAATTTGCTGTCATTTTAAAAACAGCCAAATTGCATTGCACAAAAATGTTAATATACATTTTAGGATGAATTAGCCTTTGCTACCTGTAATTCACTCCAAAGGCGGTTTTATAGGTTTTTGTTTGTTGTTTTATTGTGTGCAGTTGGGATATGGAGGCACCTTTGCCTGGTGGCTTATGTGTGCTGCATTTACATCAGTGACACTTGGGAACACACCATGGATGTGATGATCAACTACACAGGAAACACTGAGTTTCTTGTGGGATTGTCTGAAGACCCGGGGATGCAAACCCTACAGGACATCCTGTTCCTCATGGTCTACCTGGCAGCCCTGTTACGAAATGTACTCATCATCATCCTCTGCTTCACACACCCATGTACTTCTTCCTGAAGAACCTGTCCCTCATAAATCTCTGCTACATTTCTGTCACTGTTCCTAATTTTGTTCTCAACTCCCTGATGAACAGGAACACAATATCCTTCCTTGGGTGTGTTTTACAGGTGCTGTTCTTTGCAGATTTTGGTGCTGCTGAATTTGCCATCCTCACAGTGATGTCCTATGACCGCTATGTGGCCATCTGCCACCCGCTGCACTATGAGACCATCATGAACAAGGGGGCCTGTGGGCGGATGGTGGTGGCTTCATATGTCAGTGCGTTGGTTTATGGAGCCATCCATGCTTCAGCAACGTTTTCAACAAATTTCAGTTCCAATAAAATCCAGCATTCTTCTGTGATATGTGCTGTTATGTGAAGTGGTGGATGTGACAATCATTTTGTAACATGTACACACATTGAATCATCCCATGTTATACCTTAAATGTACATGTGTCAATTATATTTGAACAAGGCTGGATAAAAATGATCACAAAATATGTTACTGAAATAAAGAAAGTGAATCCAGGAATGTGCTGGCCTGAGTTTGATTTGTCTTGACAGCAAACTTGAGCAATTTGGTAATTTTCTTAATATGCACCTTAAACCTCTGGTCAAAACAGATTCTACTTCCATGAGTTACTGTGAATCCACAGTAAGGTGGTATGTGTCACATTCTCAGAATAAAATAAGCAAAAATAATTTTTCAGTATTTATTTGGTAAATTAAAAAGTCTATCATAATAAAAATTATGTGAACATCATGAGGTGTATATACCAACAAGGTTAACTAACAGGATCAGCAGGAAAACATAATATAACCATGCTTGATTTCTAAATGCATAACTTCTCCTTTAATATATTGAAAATGGAGATTTCCTTAAGGAAAATATATTCAAGCCCAAATGTACTCCAAGGTATGTAACTTTTACTAAACCATTACCTCAGACACACTGAAATCAGAAATCAGAAATGGTTATTACACAGGAATCTTCAATTAATAAAACAAATAAGGTATAAATCTGCCCTATCAAATGCAAGTATCCTTACAGTAGTAGAGGTAGATCTAGTCGTTAGCTTTTCCTGCATAGAAATGATTTTAAATGATATGTGTTAAGTGAAGTTGTTACCAGTGAAGATGCTGCTTTCCCAGGATCCTGTCTTGGAGGCTATGAAGAATGAAGTAAGCTGACAAGACTATGGAGCAACCAGCAAAGATTTAATGAAAAGTGAAAAGGAGAGAGTAAAACTCCCAGTGACCAGAAGGGCTCCAAGAGGGTATGCCATTAGAGCTGCATTATCTGGGGTTTATCAGCACAGAAAGAATGCAAGTGGCTGGGACTTATTGCTGGGACCTCTTCCTATGGCAAAGCTGGAACGAAAGGGAAGAGAGAAAAAAACTTTTTTCTCTGGCTGATTTTCCCAGAAGTCCAGGGTGAGGCTTCTTATTTACTGTGAAGCCTTGACTATGATGTTACCTTACCAGAGCCTTGAGTTTTACCAGCCTGAGTACCACCAGCCTCAAGCCCACCTCAGAAGAGGTACCTCTCACTGTCACTAGGGAGAAGGGCAAAGACCACTTGGGCTGCTTCCTACTGACAGTGGGCGACTCCTGGGGAACAGCAGTTGGGGTTCAGTCTCTGAGTGGCCTATCTAGTGACCCCTGGTAAGTGTGGGATGACTGTCATAGGGGGTTCCTTTTGCATCACCATCTGGAGCTTGATGGACTCGAAATAAGTGGTGACACATTTAATTATAGGACTAAGTAGACATGGTTCAAATATGAGAGCAAATGATATCACTCCAGGGAGCGGAATGAAGGGTGCCAACCAGGCACACACCCACCCATGATAGATTTGACAATCTTGCCCAGCCAAGGAGTCTTTCATTTCCTTTTCTGTAAGCTCATTCAAGAGATGGATGTGCTGCTTGATCCTCTTTAAATTCTCTTCTACTAGTCCTGAGGTGATAACATAAAAACAGCAGGTCTCACTTGGCACAGCACAGGTGCCCCTGGCCTCAGTAGTGAGCATATCCAAGGTTCTCCTAATCAAAGAATTACCTGAGCTGAGGAGTCTGAGGCTTTTTCTTGGGTTTCTATGGCTCCTATCACTTTACAGGTGCATTACATCACTAAGGAGATGTTTCTAATGCTCCTTTCGAGCTAGGAATCATTATAAACCAAAACAGGCCATGGAATATTAAGTATCCAGGCCATTCATCTCTAATATTACACTATCTGTGGATGGCCCACTGAAATCAGGGGCCTGGGGCACCTGGTTCCTAGGCTGTTGCAAGAGTGACACATCCAAGGATGGGACTTGGGTCATGCAGCTGCCTGGAGGTGAGAACGGAGGTATGTTAGAGTCAATACATCAGGTATTGTTGCAATTATTGTGCACCACCCTATCCATCCCCTCAGCAGGGCCAAGCACACAATTGTTCCACAGAGAAAAATAGTCCATTCCCAGCCAGTGAGACTCCAGGGGACGATCCTTGTTGCTGAGCTCATTTGTATGAGATTGGGAGACTACTATAGGGGGCCAAAATAGAGGAAACACATGAACCTCAGGGGTCAAAACTGTAGGGTTGTAAGCCTGTGAAATTATCATGAGCATACAAGGGAGAGAAGTTGGTGAGGCATTCATTATGAGTATGAGTAATCTGACCCTGAAGGCTTCCAAAAATGAGCTGAATGACATAAAAAGAAGGGTAAGGCTTAGAGTTGTTGGAGGAGATGTTGAGGACTGTCTTTGTTTTAGTTCCAGTGCCAAGAGTCTCTTGCCCCAGTGAATTGTTGGCTATGGCCCAAACCTCATTATCATAATGATTGGTGGCATTAAATTTATCATTGCTCCACCATAAACAGAGGCCAGAGATTTGCCCTGCTAACATGGATCTCAGGTGATGGTGTGAGAAGGCTATAGACATCAAAGTCCTCTTCGTCTTCAGTGGAATCCCCCCGGAAATGTTTCTTCCACTCAGGAAAGGTATGATTATACATAAAGGTGGCAGTATAGATATAGAAGACTCATGTCCCATGAATCAGAGAAGCACAGACTGGCTTTGGTAGCAAGGTGCTGGACTTTGCCTACTTGCTTAACTAGTAATGGAGTAACCCACTGTGGATCAAGGGACCATGGGCCTCTACCTAATCCAACATTTTTGGTGGTGGGGCAGTTTGTATAAGAAAAACCCCAATATTTTGTTATGGTATTAGCAATTGTTTCTAGTGATATCAGAATACTAATGAGATCTGTATCATCCACCAAATGATCTCAGCAGGGGCAGATCCAGTTATTAGTTAGATTAGCAATTTTGTTAACTACTAGAGTCAGTGGATACACCACTGCCATGAGAGGAGTCAGTAAGGAGGGTATAAAAAATAGTAATAAGTGTGGTTTAAGGCAATTACTTGTACTTTAAACCCAGCAGGGGCAGAGATACTGCTGGCCACTGGGAGGGATCACAAAAACATTAAAAAATAGGAAAACCAGAGGTTCCACTCCCACAGTGATGCTGAAAAGTACCCAGGATGGTGGAGTCATGAGGTGCTTACCTTAGGCATCTGCTGCTTAAAAAGGATCTTCAGATCTCCTACAAACTTACAGGAATAATGGGGCAGGGAGTTGTCCTTGATCAGAGGACGGCTTGGTTTTTCAGACACCGAGGCCCTCAGTCAGGAGTGATGGACTGGAGACTTGTGCCCTGTCACCTTTGCTACAGTGGGATCGAGGGGAATTACTGTATGCAGTCCTTCCCTGATGTGGGTGAAAGAAGAACCACTAGAGGGCTATGTCTTAACTAAGACTAAGTCTGCTGGCTCAAAATGAGGACTTCCTTCCCTTCTCGAACTGCTTCCAGGTTCTGGAGGGTTTGCTGGAATTGGGCCAGGGAGGTGATCTGATTTACTTATGCAACTGTCCCTGTGTCAGGAAGGAAGTTTTTGGTCAAGAAAGGTCTGCCACCATGGAAGTCCACAGATCTCCCAACACAAGGGACCCAAGGAGGACAACACCAAGACATATAATAACTAAAATGGCAAAGATCAAGGACAAGGACAGAGTAGTAAAAGCAGCCAGAAAAAGAAAAAAGAACAACTACAAAGGAAAATCCATCAGGCTATCATCAGATTTCTCAGCAGAAACCTTACTGGTCAGAAGGGAGTGGCATGATATATTCAATGCAATAAAGCAGAACGGCCTCTAACCAAGAATACTCTACCCAGCAAGATTATCATTTAAATTTGGAGGGATTAAATAAGTCCCAGATAAGCAAAAGTTGAGGGATTTTGCCTCCCACAAACCATCTCTGCAGTGTATTTTAAAGGGGCTGCTCTAGATGGAAGTGTGCCTAAGGCTAAATAGCTGTCACCAGAGAAAATAAAACCACAGCAAAGGAAGTAGACTAATTAAATACTAACCAAATATAAAATTAAATGAGTTACCCACAAAATCAGTCAGGGGATACACAGAGTACAGAATATGCCACCTACCATATAAAGAGTGGAGGAAGAAGGGAAAGAAGGGAGAGAAAACAGAATCTTCAGACTATGTTTATAATAGTGTAATAAGTGACTTAAGGTAGACGGTTGTATAGTAAAGAAGCTGCCCTTGAATATTTGGTAACCATAAACTAAATAAGTACATATTCATCAATTATCACCCTAAAAGTAAATGAACTGGATGCACCAATCAAAAGACATATTACAGAATGGATAAAAAGCAAGACCCATCTATATGCTGTCTACAAGAGGCTCACTTTAAATCCAAATGCATGCACAGACTAAAAGTGAAGGGATGGGAAGAGATATTTCATGGAAAAATAGGGAGAAAAAAGTAGGTGTACAAAGTAGGTAATACAAGTATCAGACAATATATAAGTCAAAACAAAGAAGGTAACAAGAAACAAAGAAGGACATTACATAATGATAAAAGAGTCAGTCTAAGTAGAGGATATAACCATTATGAATACCTATTCACCCAGTAAAGGAGCACCTACATATGTGAAACAAACGCTAACAGAATTAAAGGAGGAAATAGAATGCAATGCATTCATTTTAGGAGACTTCAACACACCACTCACTCCAAAGGACAGATCAACCAGACAGAAAATAAGTAAGGACACAGAGGCACTAAACAGCACATTAGACCTAACAAACAACTATAGAACACTCCACCCAAAAGCAGCAGGTTGCACTTTCTTCTCAAGTACACATGGAACAATTTCCAGAATAGACCACATACTAGGCCACAAAAAGAGCCTCAGCAAATTCAAAAAGATTGAAATTCTACCAACCAACTTCTCATATCACAAAGATATGTAACAAGAAATAAATTTACAAAGTACACAAGAAGGCTCATAAACACATGGAGGCTTAACAACATGCTCCTGAATAATCAATGGGTCAGTGACCAAATTAAAACAGAAATCAAGCAATATATGGAGACAAATGAAAGCAACTGTGCAGGACACCAACTTCTGTGGGATGCAATGAAGGCAGAAGAAATGGCCTTTATTATGTTGAGGTACTTGCCCTCTATACCCATTTTGTTGAGAGGAAAGTATATAGCAGTCCCCACCTATTTAAAGCAGGCAGAACAATCCCAACTGAACAGTTTAAATGAACAATTATTGAAACTGGAAAAAGAGAAAAAATTAGGCCCAAAGACACTAGAAGGAGGCACATAATAAAGATTAGAGGATATAAATAATATTGAAAAGAATAAAACAATAGAAAAAAATTAATGAAACAAGTGCCTGTTCTTTGAGAAAATACAAAATAGGTAAACTGCTAGTCAGAATTATCAAGAAAAAAGAGATTCTTCACACAGAAACAGAATCAGAAATAAGAGGAAAAATCACTACAGACACCATTGAAATACCAAGAATTATTAGAAAATACAATGAAAAATTCTTTGCTAACAAACTGGATAACCTAGAAGAAATGGACAACTTTCTAGTATCAATCTTCCATGACTGACCCAGGAAGAAGCAGAAAATCTCAAGAGACCAATTACCAGCAGTGAAATTTAATCAGTAATCAAAAATTACCCAAGAATAAAATCCCTGGACCAGATGGCTTCACCACTGAATTTCATCAGACACTTAGAGAAGGCATAATGCCCATTCTCCAAAGGTTTTCCGAAAAGTAGAAGAGAAAGGATAACTTCCAAACTCATTCAATGAAGCCAGCATCACTCTATTACCAGAACCAGGCAAAGACACCACAAAAAATCTACAGACCAATATCCCTGATGAACATAGAAGCAAAAGTACTCAACAAAATATTAGCAAACTAAATTCAAAAATACATCAAGAGGATAAGCCATCATAATCAAGTGGGATTCATCCCAGGGTTACAAGGATGGTACAACATTCAAAAACCCTTCATCATCCACCATATCAATAAAAAGAACAGAAATCACATGATCATCTCCATAGATAATGAAAAAGTTCTCGACAAAATTCAACACACATTCATGATATAAACTCTCAACAAAATGGGTATAAAGAGCAGAAACCTCAACATAATAAAGGCCATATATGACAAACCCACAGTCAACATTATATTTAGCAATGTAAAGCTGAAAGCTTTTCCTTGAAGATTGGGAACAAGATAGGGATGCCCACCCTCCCCACTTTTATTCAACATAGTACTGCAGTTCCTAGACATGGAAATAAGACAACACAAAGAAATAGAACACATCCATATTGGTAAGAAATAACTTAAACTGTCACTGTTTACAGATGACATTATATTGTACACAAAAACCCTAAAGAATCCACTACAAAACTACCAGAACCAATATCTGAATTCAGCAAATTTTCAGGATACAAATTTAATGCACAGAAATCTGTTGCATTCCTATACACTAATGATGAAATAGCAGAAAGAGAAATCAGGAAAACAATTCACAGTTGCATCAAAAAGAATAAAATAAGAATAAAGTAGATAAAAATAAACCTTACCAAGCAAGTAAAAGACCTATACCCTGAAAATTACAAGACACTCTTGAGAGAAATTAATGAGGACACTAATGAATGGAAATCCATCCCTTGCTCTTGTCTAGGGAGAATTAATATTGTCAAAATGGCCATCCTGTGTAAAGCAATCTGCAGATTCATTGCAATCCCTACCAAAATACTGACAGCATTCATCAATGAACTGGAACAAATAGTTCTAAAATACACATGAAATTCAAAAGACCCCAAATAGCCTAAACAATGCTGTGAAAGAAGAATAAAGCTGGGGGGATCAGTCTCTTTAACTTCAAGCTCTACTACAAAGACACAATAAACAAGACAATTTGGTACTGGCACAAGAACAGACACATGGAACAGAATAGAGAGCCCAGGTATAAAGCCACACATATATGGCCAATTAACATATATATATATAAAGGATCCATGGACATACAATGGGGAAATGACAGCCTGCTCAACAACTGGTGGTGGTAAAACTGGACAACTGCCTGCAAGAGAATGCAACTAGATTGCTGTGTCTCCATAAACAAAAGTAAACCTGAAATGTATCAAAGACCTGAATGTAAGTCATGAAACCATAAAGCTCTTAGAAGAAAACATAGGCAAAACTCTCTTGAATATAAAGATGAGCAACTTCTTCATGAACATATCTCCCCAGACAAGGGAAATAAGAGAAAGATGAACAAGTTGGACTACATCAAACAAAATATTCTGCACAGCAAAGGACACCATCAGCAGGATAAAAAGGCATCCTAGAGTATAGGAGAATATTTTCATAAATGACATATCTGATAAGGGGTTGACATCTAAAATATATAAAGAGCTCCCTTCCCTCAACACCCAAAAAAGAAATAACATGATTAAAAAATGGGCAGAGGATCTGAACAGTCACTTCCCCAAAGAAGAAATTCAGATGGCCAACAGGCACATGAAAAGATGCTCCACATCGCTGATCATCAGAGAAATGCCAATTACAACCACAATGAGGCTCCACATCACTAATCATCAGAGAAATGCCAATGAAAACCACAATGAGATATCACCTCACACCAGTTACGATGGCCATCACCCATAAGACAAGAAACAACAAATGCTGGCAAGGATGTGGAGAAAGGGGAACCCTCCTAAACACTGTTGGTGAGAATGTAAATTACTTCAATCATTGTGGAAAACAATAGAAGCTTTCTTTAAAAACTAAAAATAAGAATACAATTGGACCCAGGACTTCCACTCCTAGGAATTTACCCAAAGGAAACAAGATCCTTGATTCAAAAATATATATGGTCCCCTATGTGTATCACAGCACTTTTTATATAGACAAGATATGGAAGCAACCTAAGTGTCCATCAGTAGGCGTGGTACATATACAAAATGGAATACTATTCAGCCATAAGAGACAAACAAATCCTACCATTTGCAACAACATGGATGGAGCTAGAAGGTATTCTGCTCAGTGAAATAAGCCAGTTGGAGAAAGAAATATTAAATACTTTCCCTCATTTGTGGAGTATAACATCAAAGCAGAATTGAAGGAACAAAACAGCAGCACACTCACAGACTCAAAGAAGTGACTAGAAGTTACCAAAGGAAAGAGATCCCAAGAGACGGAGACATGCAAATGTATGTTAATCCATTTATTCATTTGTGTGTATGAGTCCGGGGCCCTTCTTACCCCAGGTGAGGCTGGTTCTGGGAAGGGGAGCAGCTTTCAGCTAATGGTGGACAGGACTGGGCTTGTTTAGCCTAGAGAAGCAAATAATCCAATCAACAACCTGTATTAAATCAGGCGTCTTTGAACAGAAACACACTTAACACACGGTTATGTCCGATCCGTGGATGAAAAGGGTATGAGCAGAGGCTGGTAGGAACCTAACCCTGCATTTCTACCTGCAGCCGTGGTTCAGTGTGTGTTCATACAGGAAGACATCAGAGAAGGCAGCTGCTGTGGATAAGCAGAACGATTTGGGATGGGTTGGCAAGCAGGGAAGGAAAAGGGGTTTAAGAAGTATTATAATTTGCACACATAATATCAGTAGGTCACAGGGAAGCAGTACAGCAGGAAGAAGACAAGGAATGACTCTATAACATCTTACTATGCTGATGGACAGTTATTGCAGTGGGGTGTGGGGCAACTTGGTAATACGGATGAATGTTGATACCACAATGTTGCTCATGAGAAACTTTCATAAGATTGTATATAAATGATACCATGAATAAAAAGAAAAGAAAAAGCCAGTCCAAAAGTACTACACAAACACCATATGATTCTATTTATAGACCAATCTTGAAATGACAAAATTAGAAACAAAGACCAAATTAGTAGTTGCTGAGGGGTGAGGATTACGGGCTTGGAAGGGAGGGAAGTAGGCGTGGCTATAAAAGGGCAACAGGAGGTTTCTTTGTGGTGATGAAATGTTCTGTACCTTGACTGTATCAAAGCTAATCCTGCTTCTGATATTTCACTATAGTTTTTAAAAGACATTACTATTAGGGTGAATATTCGCAACAACATGTGAATTTTACAACTATCTTAAAATAAAATATTTAATTTAAAGAAAAGATTTACAGTATTTTGGATATGGCAAACATATAGTGTTAGAAAGAGACGAGTGGTTGCCACGGCGAGGAGGGAAAAAAGAATTTTCTACAAAAAGGGCATTGGGAAATTTTGGAAGGTGGTCGACATGTTCTGTATCTTGATTATGGTAGTGGTTGCACAGCTCTATGATTTTATTGAAATTGATACAACTAGTAAAGAAATGATAGGTCCTGGGGATCTAACGTACAGCATGTTGTATGTAATTAACCATACTGCATTATATAATTTAAAGTTTTTGGAGTAAATTATAAAAGATGTCACACAACAAAAATATGTAATTATGTGGGGTAATGTGTTTAGCAACATTATTGCAGTTGTCATTCACCACAAATACGGTTTTAAATTTTCATGGCTTGCACCGTATACTTACACAATGTTACTTTTCTTTTTCTTAACTGAAGTGTAATCGATATACAATCTTATATTGGTTCCAAGTATACAACATGGTGGTTCAACAGTTACCCATATTATTAAATCCTCACCCCGACCAGTGCAGTTATGACTTCTCATACAGGAACGTGTTACAGAATCATTAGATGTATTCTCCATGCTGTACTACCATCCAAAAGATGTCTGATTCACCAAATTATATTATGATTAAGAATTTTTGTTTCTCTTTATCTCCCTCAACCTCCCAAACCCCCATTCCAACACCTCAGCCATGGTGACCATCAGTCACTTCCCAGTGTTTATGAGTGTACCGCTATTTTGTTCATTTTGTATTGTTTTTATTTTCATTTCCACAAGTAAATAAAATCATATGGTATTTGACTTTCTGCCTCGCTTGTTACACTTAGCATAATATCCTCTAGATAGTTCCATGATGTCGCAAATGGCAAGATTTCTTTCTTTTTATGGCTGAATAATATTCCATTGTATATACATGACATTCTTCTTTATCCATTCATCTCTCGATGGACAGTTTGGTTTCTTCCACATCATGGCCTTCAGTTATCACTCAATAAACCTGATGAAAGTGTATGCTAGTGTATGTGAATAAATAGCGTACCATTGGAAAAAGGTCTTCAAATGTGTATTGATTATACACATAGAGCATCAATGACAATTACCAGTAAAATAGACATTTAGAATTTTCTTTATCTTTCTTTACCTGCTATCTTCTCCTGCTCTAAGTCTGTTAATGCCTAAACAGAAGCTAGTAAATAGATAACATTTAGAATAATAAAAAGTTGAGAAGCTGAACATGTTCATTTCTCCAACTCTAAATTGCTAAGCACATAGTAGGTACATCTTAGGAGAGGGAAGGTTTGATATAACAATGCATTTTTCAGTATGCAGAAGTGGATTCTATTAGCACTGTACCAAACTCAATGTATCTAATGAAAGGGTTCAAGTGCACCCTTAAAATTAGAAAGAAATCAAGTTTAGAATAAATACATACAAATGTGCAATTATTTTCAGGAAATTTGTATCTTCTTTATAGAGAACCATTAAAATATACCATCTCTATACTTCAATTTTGCAATTAATATGTATTAATTCCATGCCTATGTATTATCTGAGAAAAGACTTTATTACCTCTTATTTGTAAAATCAGTGTTCCCAGAGTATTCCTGGTATTACTCAACTTGAAAAAGAACAAATAGATAAATAAAATTAATGTTTCTTCAGTAGCTCTAGGTAACCAGACTAATATTTTGATGGAGAAGTAAACATATAAAATGAACATAAAATGCTCATAAATAAGTGTGTGCACTCAAGGATAATTTTATTTTAATTAAGGGTTTTCCCAAGAAAAGAAAAGTGGATTTGTAGATAGTGACAAATAAAACTGTATCAAGGAGATAAATCACTTATATAATCACCTGCATTCTTTCTTCTTTTAAATGATGGAGTTTGAATAATTAAAATCAAACTGTAAACAGTACAATCACAGAGAAAATAAAAAATTAGTTACATTTATGCTCTTGGGTTGATAAGAATTTCTCAAATAATATTGAAACCCAGAAAATTCAGAAAAAATAGTGTGATGGTAATAAAATTTCTTTCTTCAAAGAGAAGACACCACCACTTAAATAGACATGTAAATATAGAAATTGCTTCTCTTTCTTCAAAGTGAGAAAGGAATATATATATATTATTAACAAATCAATATATATACTAACATTTTCAAATCACAGTGATATGATGGGAAATGCAATAATTCAATAAAAATGGGCACAAAACTAGCTTTACATATTTATAAAATATCTCCCTTACACATTTTAAAGTACAATATGTATATCATTGAAAAGAAATTCTAGTTCTCTAATATTCTGAAATACAACTGAGATGAAAATTTATTAACACAAAAATGACAACAATTGGAAACTGGGTTTTCAATTTTCTAAGAATGTGCAGTAATCATCATATAGAAGAATACAAATGGAGTAGAAATGGGTGGAGATCTTTTTTAACAAAACCTTTAGTGTAGATGAGTTGGAATAATGTAGATATTTACTGGTTGGGGTATGCATAAATGAAATGTGTCGAGTCCTATGAGGTGCAATGCTGTAGGAAGAATAAATTAAACAGTTATAGTCATCAGCTTCAACAATCCCTTTGGGTTTAAACAAAAGAGACCTGAGATTTATTTTAATAATATTTATTAGAATGAATGGATCACACAACAAAAACAGATGGCCATATTGAGTATGAATTCTGACTTACCTAACAACTAAACTGGAGGGAGTTCTCCCTTTGAGTTTGTTCAGTTAGGGCTGTAGATCATGACATGCCATGGCTTGTTCAATTTAAGATTTAATTTTAGGCTAGATCAAGGTTACTGTATATCTGGAAATCATGGAAATCATATGTCTTTTTATAAATATAAGTTCCTCTGCTCTGCTGGAATCAAAATATTTAACTCAACACTGAAATAGGAATTGTACATACAATTTCACCAAAACTTCTTAATGATACAGAGAACAACAAATATTTTTTTCTCTTATAGGAATCATGCAATGTGTGTTAAGGTGTGTTTTCTCTCCTACCTACCATAATGGCTCACTTCTCCGGGCCCCAAGTTTGTATTTACCTGTGTCTCTACTCTTCACATGCAACCAGGTTCCATGAGCAACAAAGTCAATAACTGACTTCAACTAACTTATCTCTATGTTTTTAGTCTTTGTCTTATAAATGATTAATACATCTTCTAAGCATTAATTAATACACTATCACAATTATATGTTTGCAATGATAAATATTATTTTATGATGCTTTGTTTTATATGTCTATAAGGAGCTATTCAGGGTTTCCTAGTATGTGTACTAACTATCAACTTTCACTTTGCTAAGTCCATGAGAGTTGGACAATCTGAAAAAGGATTTATGTGGTGCAGGTTTATGCATATGATGGGCATATTAACAGATACAAGCATTATTTTCTGTAGCTATCTAATAAAATTACATGCTTTATGTTCATCCATGGAATGTGAAAATACACTGAAATAAAGAGATAAGGTGAAAAATTATAGGTATGGATTAACTTACAGAAAAATAGAACTGATTTTTCATCTCAGCTTTACAGAAAAATCAGTGCACATGTGAGGCAGTAAATTTATCATTTTAGATCTTTATTCCTGGCAAAATCATGGGATTGAAACTACATGAAATATCACTACATACTGCATAACAATTAGTGTTCAAAAACAATGGCTACAAGAAATAAAAGCTCATTTTATTCAAACAGGTATTTTGCTCACATGATTTACTTCAAATTTATTAATGCATCCATCTCTCTTTTATGAATGACCACACTACTAATATGTAACTTTAAAATTAAAGTTAATATTTTATACACATTTTCCCACATTGATTAGAGCAACACTAATTTCTGGTTAAGAAACAAAATTGCTTCTGTGGAACTGGAAAGCTTTCTTTAACATTCTATGCACAGCAGACTTAATCTCCCTGTTCCTCAGGCTAAAGATGATGGGGTTGACTAAGGGGGACACCATGGAGTAGAACATAGCTGTGAGGAGGGTTTGAATGCTTGATGAGTTTGAAACAGGGCCTAAGCAAGCAAACAATCCTGTAATCATAAACAGAGTAAGTGTAGCTATCTGAGGGGAGCAGGTGGACAAAGCTTTGTTCTGGGCTTCCACAGAATGCATGTGCAGCACAGTTGAAAAGATGTGAACATATGAGGCAAATAAGATGACAAAGCCAAGTAATGCAATGCAGGCACTGACAGCAAGGGCCACAAACTCAGAAAACTGCACAGTCTTGGATGCTATGCTCATAATTTGAGGTACATCACAGAAAAACTGGTGAATCAAATTGGACTTTGTGAAGGGATGACTGAACATGGTCCCTGTGTGGACAGCAGAATAGACCAGCCCACTGGCCCATGTGCCACATGACACCTGTGTGCAGAAACGGGGGCTCACAGTGGACGCATAGTGCAGAGGGTGACAGATGGCGACATAGCGGTCATAGGACATGACCACAAGGAAGAAGAACTCTGCAGATGCAAACAAAATAAATAGGAAAGTCTGAGCAGCACATGCTCTAAGAGAAATCACTTTATGACCCATCAAAGAACTTGTGATGGATTTGGGAACAGTAACTGAGATGTATCCAAAATCTATAAGGGATAAATTGCCCATAAAAAAGTACATGGGGAAGTGAAGATGTGGATCTATAACAATAACGGTAAACGTCAGTAGATTTCCAGCCAGGGCACCCAGATAAACCACTAAGAATATCAAACCTTGAAAGATTTGGAGTTCTCGGGAGCTTGGGACGTCCATCAGGAGGAATTCTGTGAAGATGGTCAGGTTGCCCATATCTACCAACATACTTCAGAAACCTGTAGTCAATTGCAAAGGGATAAGATGATGCTAGAAACAAATCGGTTAGAGAACAATTAAATTCTTTTACTGAATTAAATATGCACAACTCATATACAAAACTTTTACCTTGAAGAGTGCTTATTAATAAATCAAATGAAATAATCAAGGTATAAGAAATGTAATAAAGCTAAAATAGTAAATACTGTCTATATACCTTCAGTAAAATATTTTTGTCCAGTGGAGTATAAAAATCAAAATAGAGTCCAAATAAGGAATGAGCATGAAGGGTAAACACAGATATGCTGATGACGGAGACGTGAGGTCTCTCTCCCACATATCAGTAGTTCTCACAAAGACTTGCTTCGGTAAAGGCCAATCTCCTACTCTTCAATTTCCTTCATCAGGCACATCAGAGAGTCCTTTCTTGAAGGTGAGAGGACTTTCACTCTAAGCCACATGAGATGATGTGTATGGGGCTCTTCTGCTTTACCAGGCGATCTTTCTCTGAAAGGCCATGTTCTATTTGTAACCCTGGGAAGCCCCAGGAGACTAGTAATTTCACCTTTCTGAAATGCAAAATGCTCTTCCATACCCTGTTTTCTTCAGATATTTTGGCCAGTCCACTGAGATTAATTAAATCAGCAAAAGTCCATTTTTAGAGATGATATTTGAAACATGTTTCATAAAACTTGAGAAAGCACAAATCCTCAAATGGTTCATGGGTTAATAGTAGTTAATAAATAAATAAATTTATAAGATATGTGTTAATAGCGTCAAATAAATAGCATATGTCTTAACTTCTTTTGTTAAGCAAAGCAAAACAGAATAAACAACTTAGAAACTCTGAGAAGTGACTAGTGGTTACCATGGAGGAACAATTGACATGGATGGATTGGCAGGGTGAGGGGGATAAAAGAGGATAAAAATTCTCAATTATAATGTACATTTATCAAAGGGATTGTAATACAACATGGAGAATATAGTCGATGGGTCTGTAACATCTTTCTATGTTGACAGATAGCAACCACATTAGTGGGGATGAGGATTAATCATATGTGTAACTATTCAACCACTGTGCTTTATACTTGAAACCAATATAAGATCATATATCAATAAAACTTCAATTAAAAAAATTAGAAGATCTGTTCAACTTTCATATCTGAATTAATCTAACCAAAAGTGTCTGTTGCAGACCCAAATTCATCCTTATAAGTAGTGAAGTTACTGTTATAATTCTGAAAATTGGCTGCCACAGGATGAACACTGAAAATGGCTATTATATATGACAATATAAATTATTACCTTTGCTAGGATGAGCCCCTGATGAGTAGCTAATGCAAAGGTTGTAATGAAAAAATAAAATGGACAAAATATTAAGGTGATTCTGAAACTGTCATGAAGAATGAGTAGAAAATCTTGAAGAAATCCTAGGAGAAAAACTTAAAAATTGTATATTCTAATAACCATGACACCAGTAAGAGGAATATTAACAAGACAAATATACTAAGAATAGTACCTGGTTTTGGGGTACATAGTAATCAAAAGCAAATGAGTGTAAAATGCAAAAATGACTAAAAAACATATAGTGTACTTTTCACTGTTGAACAATTTAACAAGCACATGGAATAAACAAATGTTAAAAATTCCTAAGGCTGAAATGCCCTCAGAAGTTCCTTGTGGCAATTTCAGGAGAACGGATGATGCCTGTGGACCACTTCAGACCTTATCATGGCAGCACCCAGTGTTTAGAAGGCCTGCTGTGGTCTCCTTGCCCCGGGAACATCTCTTTGCTCAAGCACAAGCTGACACTCTGTCGAAGGTTTCTTCTTTCTGATTTTCTCTCAGCTGGGAAATGATTGTTATTTTCTGGTTAACTTTGGCTATCTAGGTTTTTTCTAGTTTTTATGCTATTATTTACAATTTATAAAGTATCTGTTTTACTAAATATTTTCACAATCAATAAATTCTTACCCCATTTTTTACTTTTCATGCTGTAAATTGTTTTTTCTTTAAAGTCATTGATTCGACTTAAAAACATAAAGTCAACACAAAAGTTTTGATGCAGGTTTGCATAAAATACTCACCAATATTTAAATGAGAGTATTCAACTGTTAATAATTAATTAAATGGTATAAATTGCTCCTACCACTGTAATATTCAGCTAATTAAACCAGACGAGAGCCTGAGTGACCATACAATCAGCACTATCATGAAACCAGTAAACCCAGGTTCCTAACCACCAGGACACACAGTGCATCTCTAAGTAGCTGTCTAGACATCAAGCTAGATATGACAATAGTTTTACAATTACTTTCTCAGTCTAATACTTTTACAGTTCTTTCCTAATATTATTTCTGTATCTAATAAAGTATAGCACCACTTCATCTTGAATGAATTGATATACTTAAAAGAATTACATAATTAACTTAGGAACTAGTACATCCACTTTCATTGAGAGCATACAGATGTTGTCATAGTTGAATACCATTCATTTAGACCTTAAGTGCTAGGTGACCAAATATCTCTTCTAATGAGTTCTGCATGGATCACCTGATTTGTTATGGAGAAAAGCTACATAGGTATTTGAAACATGACAAAAAATTTTGATCATATTTCCTTTATCAAATATAGCATGTGCCTATGTCCCTAAATACATGAGACACTAGTGGCTGATATTTAGGTAAACTTTGGAGATAAAAGTAACATAAAATATATTGTACACTCTTCTGTCTTTGGAAGGGGTGTTTAGTTCAACTGTTGTGATGCTCTATTTCATGAAAACTGTACTGGGCTACTATCACCTTTGGTCCATTCCTATCATATAGGGTAGGGATTCATAAGTACAGAACTTGTAGGCCCTTTCAATGATTAAGCAATGTAGATTTTACTATAAACTCTAGTATTTCCAGATGGGGAAAATACATTATCCACTCCATCAGGCCCTTATAAATACTAACGAAAAACTTTTAGAGTATAGTTGTAGTTTCTTGTCTAGAGAACATCCTCTCTTTGAGCACTCACTGATGAAGAACTGGCCTGGGACAATAAAACCTGTCTGAAATAAACGGTTGAGGTGATCTTGGACAAAAATAAAGCTGAAGTCATGTACTGAACAACTGTACAGTTATAGCAGTGTCTTCCCCTCCTCCCTCCCCACAAGTCCTAAAAAATGGAGAAAAATCTACTTAAGGTACCTCCTATTAGTATTCCTCTTATTGGGTGTGATTCTCAGATCTATGAAAGTTGTATGACAGCCTTTCATGCCTGTGTCTCCCCGGTTTGAGTCAACAGATGCTTCAATTGCTCATTCCAATTGTCTAGGAATTCATTACTCTGAAAACGATATGCAAGGTGGTATGTTCATTTGATGTGATAACACTGTCCCAATATCTTCTATTTCAGGAATTTTGTAAACTATTGTTTCTACAACTGTGTATGCAAGCCCATTCAGGAGTTTATTGTTATTCCTGTCAGGACCCACTTGATGTCTCTTGTGTGTACATGCATCATTCCAAACTTCCAGCTATGTGGGAGATAGAATTTGGTGATTAGAGAATGGAAGGAAAATATCAGACTATCTCTCCATCACAGCAGCTCTTCCATTTCCTATCATTTCATGAACTCAGTGGCCACCTTCATGAGAGCATCAGGATGCCCTCTTTTCAATTCCAATCAACTTCCAATGCTGTGAAGGGACCTTCTGATGCCTTGAATTCCTATGGTAATTTTAAAGGTCCATAGTCAACACGGTTTTTCCTTTAACAAGTATTCCATTGCTCAAAAAATATATTATTTTTGACAGGCCTATAATCACTGGCCATGAAGCAGTAACAGCCCAGGGATAAGGAGAAACAACATCTAATTCAGCCCACCAGGCTGATGTGATTTTCCTTTTCTATCACTGTGGACAGCTCCCCAGTAGGATGCTGCCTGTTCATGTTGCAATGACAAACCACCAACCATGCAGCTCTTTGTTGTTCAAAATTTATTTGTTCATAGGTCTGCCCATGGGACTACAGGATTCAGAAGTTCCTCAAGTGGTTCCAATATCAGTCTCGGAAAAAAGATGTGGTCAGCTTGTGAATAAGATGAGTGGTTTCATTACCTGGTAGCATGTTCTTGCAGAATCCATTTCCACTTTACTGTTGAACTCCTCTGGACACCACCATCCCCATTAGAGTATTCAATATCAACCAAATACATGGGCTACCTTACCTTTTATTATTACTGTAGGTCCTTCAGCCAGAATACAATATCATTAAGGGAAATACCAAGCTAGTATCTCTCCAATGAAAATTCTATGGTCTAAATTCAAGAAGTCCCCATTAGAAGCTTCTCGCAGCCTTTATCACAGGTTTCATCCTGCACAAGGACATGATACAGGCACTTCCAAAATCAAATCTGTGTGTGGATCTTTGGGGCCCAAAGCATCTAGAGGAAGACCACTATTTTCAGATCAGATTGTCCACTATTTATTTCACCATTTAAAGATGTCCTTAGGTAGTTTTATGGATAAGAGTTAGCATTATCCCCAGATGTGGAATATGGAGTCTAAAAAATTCCAAAAACAACTGGGCTGCTAAAATGTTATGTTTTAAAATGTTAATCTCAAAGGGAAGGGACTGGGGAGGATGGGTGGGTAAGGAGGATTAAGGGGGGGTAGAAGAAAGGGGGTATTATGATTAGCATGCATAATCGGGGGGAGAAAGGGGAGGGCTGTGCAACACAGAGAAGACAAGTAGTGATTATACATCATTTTGCTCTTCTGATGGACAGTGACTGTAAGGGGGTTTGGGTGGGGATCTGGTGTAGGGGAGAGCCTAGTAAACATAATTTCTTCATGTAATTGTAGATTAATGATAACAAAAAAAGAAAAAAAAGAGGGATTACTCCCTGATAGGATAAAACTAACTGAAAATCACCAATTAATGCATGCTTTAAATATGCTTAATTTTGACCATTTAAAGGGTGTCAGATTATCAGCTATGGAACTACATTTTTCTGATAATATTCCTTTTCTTAAAAGAAAACAAACCAGTTTCTGTGTGGTGATCTCCAGTAAGTTCTTCAAAATGGTATGAAGGGCATATCAAAGTGTGGGCAAAGGGTTTGTTTGTGTTTATACAGAGGATCAAAGCCTAATTTGGCTACCCAGAAAATGAATTAAGATACGATACGGAGAAGAACTTCCAACATCAACATTCTCTGGAAGAGTCATTCCAGAAGATGATCATCAAAAAACTTCAACAAAGATCCTGGTGCTTTTGCAGTTGTAGCTGTATTCATCCCACTGGTTCCTGGACTTGCCATTGGAATGAAGAAGGAGATATCTAAGCTGGCCTGTGCATACAGTAAAGAAACAAATTTGACTGGATCTATATTGTCAGAACTCAACCAAGAATTAGGAGAAGTGCAACTTGCAGCACTCCAAAATCTTGTGACTATAGCCTATCTACTGTTAAAAGAACATATGCGATGTGAACAGTTCCCAGGAATGTGTTGTGTTAATTTGTCTAATTTTTCTCAAACTATTCAAATTCAGTTAGACAATATCCATCATATCATTGATAAGTTTTCACAAAGGCTTAGGGTGCCTACCTGGTTTTCTTGGTTTCACTGGATATGGCTGGTAATTGTAGGTCTGCTTTGGTTATGTAGCTGTATTCCTATTATGCTAATGTGTGCATGCAATTTAATTAGTAGTTTAAAACCTATACACACTTATGTTACTCTTCAAGAAGATATGTCAAAGAAATAATCAATCTTCCCATTTTCTTCCATCTGCTACTTCTATAGCTTCTCTTCTTCCTTCATAATTACAACCCCTAAGTAGAATTATTGCCTCATATCGAAATTACTGAGTATCATAATTCTTCCAAGTGGTAAAGATACCTCAAGACAAATGTTGAGCATAGAAGCCACAGGGCATAAATCTGCAAAGAAGTAAAAAGCTAACCTTTTCAAAGAATATTACTTCTCTCTCACCAACTTTACATTTCCCTGTATTGCCCTGGAAGATGACTGGTTAGCCAGAGACGGGTAAGATTTTCTTAGGTAAGGAACAACCTAAGACAGGCGCAGTTGCAGGGGGGCCATCAGTTGAGAAATTGGGGATCAACATAAGTGAGGTTTAAAACCTCACCCCCCCTGTTCTGAGAGAAATCTTCTGCATCCGTGGATGTTTGAGTGCCCTTGTCTAGCTTGGATTAACACATAGTCTACAGACACACACCTGATCATCCACATTTGCTCTCTTACAACACTAAACTATGTTTTCTACCTTTATCTTGCATCTACCTACCACTTCAGCATTTTATTAATAATAATAATAATAATAATAATAATAATAATAATAATAAAGGGAGAAATGTGGTATCCACATACAAATCAAGTATAAAAATCAAATGAATATTCATATTTGAACTGATTGTTTATAGTTCATAAAGCGTGATCTAAACCAAAAGTTTCTGTGATGACTGCCCTTTTATTGTTCACCATGTAAGAACTTATTAACTATACAAGAACTTGTTCACCATGTAAGAACTTGTTCATTGTGCTTCAGAAGGTTGTAGACTGTTGAGAATTAGGCTTGGGTGGATTAGTAATTGTGCATTGAGTCCCCTGTACAGAATTTTATTGTTGTTGACAACCATATGATCAATAAATATGAGAGATGCCCTCTCAAAAAAAATGGACTTTAGATAACCTCTTAAATCTTTATTATTATTTCTCATCCTGGGAGGCTGGTCTTTAAAATATGCAAGAAAAGACTTTTCTAGTTGTGAAAACAAAAGATGTAAAGTTTAGATATATTAACGGGTGGAGAAAACAGAAATCTTTGGAATGTGAATAAAATTAGGTAAATCATTCTCTAATGGGAACTCCAACACCCATTCAGAAATCCCATTTTGTCTCAGAAACCAGAAGCACAATGAAGCAACAGACCCTGAGACACAGTTTTATAGTTATGGTGAGCAAAAAAAGAAATAGTTTAAAATAATTTTTTCCATTTTTGTTTTACTGAAGATCACTGTAGGTTACAATAAGTCTGTAGAGGCTTGTGGGATGAACAGAGAGTAGGAGAACTGTTGCTTTCTGTTGAAGCAGTGGGGTCTAATTTGAATGGGCTTTCTGGCTTACCTACCACATTATATCATGTCTGGTTGTATCAAATCTATATTTACTAAGTACCACAAAAATGTTGTAGCAGGCTTCCTTTGCCCTCAGTCTAACATAAAAACCACTGAGTTAAATGTTTGGTTTAATCTACAGACATAAAAGTCCATTTATGTGCATAGAAAGAGATGCATGAATGTGCATTTGAACATATGAACTGTTTTTTTTTTTTTTTTACAAATCTGATTCTGCCTAAACCAAGACAAATTATATAATAAAAGCTTTTTCTGCTAAATAAAACCCGTTAATCTCTTTTTATCAACCAGGTATATTTATCTATTCCAAAACAACAATCTGGGGGCACTTCAGCATTTCTATATATTCCCATTTGGCTTATCCAGATGGTACATGAAGAATGTTAGATACACATGCCTATTTTTTTTACAAGAATAGATAGAAGTTTCCTCCAATTAAACAAAATATTAATTTACATACTAAATTCATACAAACGAAACTACTCACATAAAGTTTGTTCATATATTCCAGATTTTATCCAAACTTTCACCTTCATCCCATCAATAGTAATAGACCCATTTCTCTTAAGCCAAACGTTGTACATTATAATTTTACTGGTAAGTTTTGAGATTCTTTGTCATGGAGGCTCCATTCCTTGGCCATTTTCCTCATACCTATGTCATTGCTCTTGTTTCCATAGCCAGGTGCTTGGCTAAGATACATTGGTCCTTTTGTCTAGCATATGTAAATGGTGGTGGTGACACCAGACAGCTCCTCAACAAAATATCAGTATTAACATATTCAGTGTTTATTAACTTTATCTAAAATATAAAGTGATAGAGTGGAAGGGAAGGTACCTTCATTTTTGTATTGCTCTTTCCAAAATTTATAGCTCAAATCTTATCATGAGAAAGCATCAGACAAAAAATGAGAAGCATCCTGTAAAATAATCGACCACTATATTCCAAAAAAATGAAATAATGGTCATGAAACACAGGGAAGACTGAGAATTGGTCACAGATATGAGTACAATAGATAACATGATCACAAAATACCATGTAATATAGTGGATTGAATAACATGATTTCCTCTCATAACTGGATGCTGGATTGAAATGAGAGGGAAAAAAAGGAAAGGAAAGAAGGAAGACAAAGAAACTGACCATGGAGTCTATAGTTTAGTTTAAATTTTAAAAGACCCAGATCTTTTATTCAAATCAGAATTTTAGAGTAAAAATATATTTTTGGACAATGGCATTTTAGGCATTGCAAAAGAAAAGAAAGAAGATGAAATTACAGTTATAGAAACTATTGGGAATAAAACATGCAAAAGAGTTTTCAAAATATAAAAAATCAACTGAAATTAGCCCATTTTACATATAATCAGTACCCACAAACAAGAGGAAGAAAAAGGGGAAGAAATATGTTTTAAAAAAATGGCCAAAATTTAACAAATTAGATGTTAGCTATAAACCACCGTGTCTGAGATAAATATATTGTAAGCAAAACAAACATGAAAAAAGCTTCACAAAGACACATCATGGTAAAATTTCTCCTAGTTGTAAAGAGTAAAACTTAAAATTGGCTGGAGAAAAAACACAGAGAACAAAGAATAAGTTTGATTGCACACTTTCATTTAAACAATATAAGTGAGAAGATAAAGGAACAACATTTTCACAGTATATAGCAGAAATAAAAATTTCCCAGGAAAAATAATATCTGTAAAACTATAAGGATATGAAGTTATGTCATAGAAGATGAACAGTCTGGGAATTAGTCCACTCACCAAAACTATTGATCTGGAAATATGTCAGGAAAAAGTGCATCAGAGCTCCGGAATAACATTTGTAACATTTGGTAGCATGTGTGAGGAGGAAAGATACTTCCAAGTTTAGGTGAATTCTGATGTTTCAAAGAAAGGCTTTGAACCCACATTACTCCATCCAATGAGAGAAAGAAACAGATGTTGTGGGCTGTGTTCCTACTTCAAGTGTGGGTGTCGGGTTGGTCAGTAAGAACCTTGTCACCTAAGGAAGTGATTGTGTTTTGTTAAGACACACTTTTCCTCCTGGATGGCCTCAGGGATGACCATTGTTTTAATAAATCCCAGGCTGATATACTTTTCAGCTAACATCTCTTAAGGAACATGAGTAGTATAAACAAAAGGACATTGGTAAGTGCAGATTTTGAATAGCATGATAAATTAACCTGACAAAAAAACATGTTGACAATACCCTCAAACAAGAAAATGATGTTTTTCATTATAAATTTTTTAAAAATTTAATTTTCCAAGGAGTACATGAAAGATTCTGCATATATCCCTGTTATTATGCCATAAAACAATAGTCAACATAATATGACAAGTTACAGCTAACACAACAGATATACGAAAAGTTTTTAGAGGATTCTATGAATAATTATATGCCCATACATTGGACAACCTAGAAGAAATGGAAAAGTTCCTAGAAGAGTATGCATCCAAGACTGACCCAGGAAGAAGCTGAAAATCTAAACTAGCAATGAAATTGAATTTGTAAGAAAAAAATTTCCCAGGAAAAAGAATTCCAAAACCAGACAGCTTCACAGCTGATTTCTACCAAACACTTAAAGAAAACACAATACTGAGCTTTTTAAAAGTCTTGAAAAATGGGACACTTGGGTGGGGGATTAAAGATGGCAACATGAGAGGAGAGACAGTGGCTTCCTCTTAAAACTGGATACAATTAGAAAATTTAATTGGTGCAACTAATCCTGAGAGAGCAGCAGGAAAGAGGATGGCATCAGACTCGACACACCTGGAGAAATGAACAGACTTCAGCGAATGGGGTAACATACCAGAGCTGTGGCACTGCAGGACCTGAGTCCCTCCCCCACCCCAGCTCACCAGCAGGAGGAAGAGAAATTGAGCAGGGAGGGAGTGGAAGGCTTGGGACTGCTGAATACCTAGCTAAAGAGATCTCCTCTGGGAGCACAAACCTACATTTCATGGTGCTTTCATGAGACTCAAATGACTACTGGGCTGGAAAGGTAATACAGGCAGAGTTCCTGGGGAGACAGGGATTCTGGATGCTTGTGGAAAGCAGGGATCCATATCTGGCTGCTATGGGACAAAAACTTATACCTGTGTGACTGGCCCACTGACTCAGGCAGTGGAGACAGGCACAGCAGCTAGGAGGTGGGGAAAAGCTCTTTCATACGCCCAGGCACTAGTACAGCTCTCCCTGTGACCCCCAACTTCACTTCAGGGGCTCAGCATCTCCAGAATAGAGCTTCTGGACACTAGAGGCTGCCATATACAAACATGAAACTCCAAAGGAACCTTGTCCAGAGTAAAATTGTTAATACAACTCCCGAGAAAGATTTAAATGATAAGGACCTCGTGATTCTTCCTGAAAGGGAGTTCAAAATGAAAATTATCAACATCCTAATGGAGATCCAGAAAGACATCCAAGAACTCCGGAATGAATTAAGGTCAGAGATCCAATCGTTAAAGAACATGAAGGAGGGTATTAAAAGTAGGTTTGATATGGTGGAGGAGACAAATGAAATAGAAACTAGAGAACAGGAATACAAAGAAGCTGATGCACAGACAGAAAAAAAAATCTCTAAAAATGAAAGTATATTGAGAGAACTGTGTGACCAATCCAAGCAGAACAATATTTGCATTATAGGGATACTGGAAGAAAAGGAAAAGAGAGAAAGGGATATAAAGTGTCTTTGAGGAGGTAGTTGCTGAAAATTTCCCAAGTATTGGGAAGGACATAGTCTGTCAGGCCATGGAGATCCACAGATCACCCAACACAAGGGACCCAAGGAAGACAACAGCAAGACACATAGTAATTAAAATGGGAAAGATCAAGGATAAGGACAGACAGTTAAAAGCAGCAAGAGGCATAAATAAGATCACATATAAAGGAAATCCCATCAGACAAACATCAGACTTCTCAGCAGAAACCTTACAGTCCAGAAGGGAGTGGCATGATGTATTAAATGCCATGAAGCAGAAGGGCCTGGAACCAAGATTACTTTATCCAGCAAGATTATCATTTAAATTTGAAGGAGGGATTAAAGAATTTCCAGATAAGCAAAAGATGAGAGAATTTACCTCCCATAAACCATCTCTGCAGTCTATTTTGGTGGGCCTGCTATAGATGGAAGTGTTCCTAGGGGTGGATAGCTGTCACCAGAGGTAGTAAAATCACGGTAGGGTGGGTGCAGCAGCTGATTGTGGGACAAATGCAAAATTAAACTGACTATCCCCAAAGTCAATCAAGGGATAGACATAAAGTACAGAATTTGATACCTAATATATAAAGAATGAAGGAGGAAGAAAAAGGAGGAGAAATAGAAAAGAACCTTTAGATTACTTATAACAGCATACTGAGATGATGTTAGACTCTTATATAGTAAGGAAAGTAATCTGGAACCTTTGGCAACCATGAATCTAAAGCCTGAAATGGCAATAAGTTCATACCTATTGATAATCACCCTAAATGTAAATGAACTGAATGCACCAATCAAAAGACATAGAGTCACTGAATGGATAAAAAAACAAGACCCATCTGTATGCTGAATACAAGAGACTCACCTCAAACTCAAAGACATACACAGACTAAAAGTCAAGGGATGGAAAAATGTATTTCATGCAAACAATAGGGAGAAAAAAGCAGGTTCTGCAGTACTAGTATCAGACAAAATAGACTTCAAAACAAAGATAACAAGAGATAAAGAAGGACATTACATAATGATAAAGGGATCAATCCAAGAAGAGGATATAACCATTATAACTATATACACACCCAACACAGGAGCACCAGCATATGTGAAAAAAAATGCTAACGTAAATAAATGAGGAAATAGACTGAAATGCACTCATTTTAGGAGACTTCAAAACACCATTCACTCCAAAGGACAGATCCACCAGACAGAAAATAAGTAAAGACACAGAGGCACTGAACAACACACTAGAACAGATGGACCTAATAGACATCTATAGAACTCTACACCCAAAAGCAACAGGATACACATTCTTCTCAAGTGCACATGAAACATTCTCCAGAATAGACCACATACTAGGCCACAAAAAGAGCCTCAGTAAATTCCAAAAGATTGAAATCCTACCAACCAACTTTTCAGACCACAAAGGCATAAAACTAGAAATAAACTGTACAAAGAAAGCAAAAAATGCTCACAAACACATGGAGGCTTAACAACACGCTCTTAAATAATCAATGGATCAATGACCAAATCAAAATGGAGATCCAGCAATATATGGAAACAAATGACAACAACAACACAAAGCCTTAACTTCTGTGGGACGTAGGGAAAGCAGTCTTAAGAGGAAAGTATATAGCAATCCAGGCATACTTCAAGAAGGAAGAACAAACCCAAATGAATAGTCTAATGTCACAATTATCAAAATTGGAAAAAGAAAAACAAATGAAGCTTAAAGTCAGCAGAAGGAGGGACATAATAAAGATCAGAGAAGAAATTTAAAAAATTAAGAAGATTAAAACAATAGAAAAAATCAATGAAACCAAGAGCTGGTTCTTTGAGAAAATTAACAAAATAGATAAGCCTCTAGCCAGACTTATTAAGAGAAAAAGAGAATCAACACACATCAACACAATCAGAAATGAGAAAGGAAAGATCATGAGAGACCCAACAGAAATACAAAGAATTATTAGAGACTACTATGAAAACCTATATGCTAGAAGGTGGAAAACCTAGAAGAAATGGACAACTTCCTAGAAAAATAAAACCTTCCAAAACTGACCAAGGAAGAAACACAAAATCTAAACAAACCAATTACCAGCAAAGAAATTGAAGTGGTAATCAAAAAACTACCCAAGAAGAAAACACCTGGGCCAGATTGATTTACCTCAGAATTTTATCAGACATACAGAGAACACATAATACCCATTCTCCTTAAAGTATTCCAAAAAATAGAAGAGGAGGGAATACTCCCAAACTCATTCTATGAAGCCAACATCACCTAATACCAAAACCAGGCAAAGACCCCACCAAAAAATAAAATTACAGACCAATATCCCTGATGAATGCAGATGCAAAAATACTCAATAAAATATTAGCAAACAGAATTCAACAGTATATCAAAAGGATCATACACCACGACCAAGTGGGATTCATCCCAGGGATTCAAGGATGGTACAACATTCAAAAATCCATCAACATCATCCACCACATCAACAAAATGAAAGACAAAAACCACATGGTCATCTCCATAGGTGCTGAAAAAGCATTCAACAAAATTCAACATCCATTCATGATAAAAACTCTCAGCAACATGGGTATGGAGGGCAAGTACCTCAACATAATAAGGCCATATACAAATAACCCCCAGACAACATCATACTGAACAGCGAGAAGCTGAAAGCTTTTCCTCTGAGATCAGGAAAAGGCAGGGATGACCACTCTCCCCATTGTTATTTAACATAGTACTGGAAGTTCTAGTCATGGCAATTAGACAAAAGGAAGAAATACAAGGAATCCAGATTGGTAAAGAAAAAGTTAAACTGTCACTATTTGCAGATGACATGATATTGTACATAAAAAACCCTGAAGATTCCACTCGAAAACTACTAGAACTGATATCGGAATACAGAAAAGTTGCAGGATACAAAATTAACACACAGAAGTCCGTGGCTTTCCTATACACTAACATTGAGCCAATAGAAAGAGAAATCAGGAAAACAGTTCCATTCACAATTGCATCAAAAAGAATAAAATACCTAGGAATAAACCTAACCAAAGAAGTGAAAGACCTATACCCTGAAAACTATAAGACACTCTTAAGAGAAGTTAAAGAGGACACTAACAAATGGAAACTCATCCCATGCTCTTGGCTAGGAAGAATTCATAGTGTCAAAATGGACATCCTGCCCAAAGTAATATACACATTTGATTCAATCCTTATCAAATTACCAACAACATTCTTCAATGAACTGGAACAAATAGCCCAAAAATACATATGGAAACACCAAAGACCCTGAATAGCCAAAGCAATCCTGAAAAAGAATAAACTGGCGAGGATCTCACTCTCCAACTTCAAGCTCTACTATAAAGCCATAGTAATCAGGACACTTTGGTACTGGCACAAGAACAGAGCCACAGGCCAGTGGAACACATTAGAGACTCCAGACATTAACCCAAACATATATGGTCAATTAATATTCGATAAAGGAGCCATGGACATACAATGGCAAAATGACAGTCTCTTCAACAGATGGTGCTGGCAAAACTGGACAGCTACATGTAGGAGAATGAAACTGGATCAGTGTCTAACCCCATACACAAAAGTAAATTCAAAATGTATCAAAGACCTGAATATAAGTCATGAAACCATAAAACTCTTAGAAAGAAACATAGGCAAAAATCTCTTGGACATAAACATGAGTGAGTTCTTCATGAATATATCTCCACGGGCAAGGAAAACAAAAGCAAAACTGAACACAAGTGGGACTATATCAAGCTGAAAAGCTTCCGTACTGCAAAGGACACCATCAATAGAACAAAAACGTACCGTACAGTATGGGAGAATATATTCAAAAATGACAGATCCGATAAAGGCTTGTCATCCAAAATATATAAAGAGCCCACGCACCTCAACAAACAAAAAGCAAATAATCCAATTAAAAAATGGTCAGAGTAGCTGAACAGACACTTCTTCAAAGAAGAAATTCAGATGGCCAACAGACAGATGAAAAGATGCTCCACATCGCTAGTTATCAGAGAAATGCAAACTAAAAGCACAATGAGATATCACCTCACACCAGTAAGGATGGCTACCATCCAAAAGACAAACAACAACAAATGTTGGCGAGGTTGTGGAGAAAGGGGAACCCTTCTACACTGCTGGTGGGAATGTAATTTAGTTCAACCATTGTGGAAAGCAATATCAAGGTTCCTCAAAATGCTCAAAATAGACTTACCATTTGACCCAGGAATTCCACTTCTAGGAATTTACCCTAAGGATGCAGCACTCCAGTTTGAGAAAGACAGATGCCCCCCTATGTTTATTGCAGCCTTATTTACAATAGCCAAGAAATGGGAGCAACCTATGTGTCCATCAGTAGATGAATGGATAAAGAAGATGTGGTACATATACACAATGGAATATTACTCAGCCATAAGAAGAAAACAAATCCTTCCATTTGCAGCAACATCAATGGAGCTAGAGGTTATTATGCTCAGTGAAATAACCCAAGCAGAGAAAGACAAATACAAAATGATTTCACTCATCTCTGGAGTATAAGAACAAAAGTAAAACTGAAGGAACAAAACAACAGCAGAATCACAGAACGCAAGAATGGACAAACACTTACCAAAGGAAAAGAGACTGGGGAGAATGAGAAGGTAGGGAATTATAAGGGCGCCGAAGAAGAAAGGGGGTATTATGATTAGCATGTATAATGTGGGGGGTGGGGGAAAGGGAAGGGCTTTGCAACACAGAGAAGACAAATAGTGATTCTACAACATCTTACTATGCTGATGGACAGTGACTATAATGTGGACTGTGGGGGGGTCTTGGGTTAGTGGAGAGCCTAGTGAACATAATGTTCTTCATGTAATTGTAGATTAATGATAAGAAAAAATGTATTGCAAAATGTAAAGGAGAAAGGAATACCTTGCAAACTTATTCTTTGAGGGCAGCATTATACCAAAAACCAAGTTAAAAACACTACAAAAAATAAAACAATAAACTAATATCCCCGATGAACATATTTACAAAAATCCTCAACAATATATTAGCAAAACATACTCAAATATATATCAAAAGTTCCATCCATGACCATGTCAGATTAATTCCAAAGATGAAAGGATGGTGCAATATTCACAAATCAGTCAATGTGATACACCATATTACAAAAATGGATAAAAACCATGTGATCATCTTAATAGATGCTGAGCATTTGAAAAAATTCAATATCCACTCATTAAAAACTACCAATAAAATGGTTCTAGAGGGAACAAACCTCAACATAATAAATGCCATATGTAGTAGACCCAAAGTTAACATCATACTAAGTAGTGAAAACATGAAAGCTTTTCCTCTAAGATCAGGAACAAGACAAGGATGTCCACTCTCTCCTTTAATTCAATGAAGTATTGGAAGTCCTCAAGAAGGTAATCAGAAAATGATAAATAGGTAAGACATAAAATTCGTATGGATGAAGTAAAACTGTCACTATTTGCAGATGAAATAATACATATAGAAAACCCTAAAATCTCCAGCAAAATGTATTAGAAAATTAACTGGATTCAGCAAAGTTGCAGGATATAAAATTAATAAACAGAAATCTGTTGCATTACTATATGCTAATATTGAAATAGCAGAAAGTGAATTCAGGAAATCAATTCCATTTACAATTGCATCATCCAAGAGAATAAAATTCCTGCAAATAAACCTAACTAAGGAGGCGAAAGTCATCTACTTTGCAAACTCTAAGATACTTATGAGTGAAATCGCAGGAGACAAATATCAATGAAAATCTATTCCATGCTAATGGATAGGAGGAGTTATTACTGTCAAAATGCCCATTGTCTGCAAAGTCATGTAGAGCTTCCATACAATAAATATCGAAATATCAATGGTATTTTTCAAAGAACTGGTGCAAATAACCATAAATTCATATGAAGCTACAAAAGACTCGAGTAGTCAAAGCACTCTTGAGAAAGAAGAACAAAGCAGAGGGTATGTTTCCTGATTTCAAGCTATATGACAAAGCTACAGTAAACAAAACAGTATGGTACTCATGTAGGAATAGACTCAGAGATCAATGGAAGAGACTGGAGCCCAAATAATCTTTGGTAAATTAATATATAATACAGTAGCCATGAAAGTACAATGAGGGTAACTCTCTTCAATAACTTTTGTTGTGAAAACTAGACAGCTACATACAACACAATGAAACTGTATTACTGTGTAACTCCAAACATAAAAATAAACTGAAAATCAATTAAAGTACTAAATGATTACATTGATCCACGAAGCTCTTCAAAGAAAATATAAGCAAAATCTCTTGAACATATGCAGGAGCAATTTTTTTCTGGACACATGGCAGGTAAGAGAAACAAAATATAAAAAGGAACAAGTGGGACTACATCTAACGAAAAGCTTCAGTACAGCAAAGGACACCATCCACAGAAAAAAAGACAAGCTACATTATGGGCAAATATATGGGAAAACATATTCATAAATGATTTCTCCTATAAGGGGTTAACATCCATAATATACATAGAAATCCTGTGCCTCAACACCAACAACACAAATAACCTGATTAAAAAATGGGTGGAAGACCTTAACAGACCTTCTCTCGAAAGAATAAATACAAATGGTCAATAGGCACTTAAAGAGATGCTCCTCCTCATTAATCACCATGGTTTTGCAAATCAAAATGACATGAGATATCATCATCACTTTGACTGAGTTCCCTGGGGTTTGTGACTCTAAGAGTTGTGTAAACTAAGTGCAAAACTGAGTCTCCAGCAATTAGACCATTGCAGTTCAGGTTTTCCTACCCATCCCTGTGCTGATTTTAGTGGTGGTTTTCATTTGAGAGTCTACATTTAGTTAAGGTGTGGTTTTCAGTGTGAGCCTGCCTGTAACTCCAGTTTTCTGGAGAACTAATATATACCACGGTGACTATAAGTAACACTAATATACTCTGCACTTGAGATTTTCTTAGAAGGAAGATCCTGTTTTCCAATGACACACACAAAAAGTGGTAATTATGTGAGATGATAGCTGTGTTAATTATCATAATTGTGGTAATTATTTCACAATGTGCATGTATATAAAAAATTAATTATCTCATTAATACATCAACTAAAACATATGGGAAAACTAGTATTTTTTAATATCTGTGAGATAATTCCCATGTTTATTCAATTATGACATCTAATTCACTAGTAATCTGAAAAATACAACTAAGACAAAAATAACACATAACTTAATAAATGTAAAATAGCAACAATTAGAAAGCTAGGTTGGACCATATTTTAGCATAGTTGTGGAAAAAGTGCCATGCTGGTGAATTGCTGATGGGAGTTTAAATATGTAAAAAATTTTTCTGAAAACAGAAATATTTAAATGCTTAGGATTGTAACTATTTAGATATTCTTGGACTATGGAATAAATGGGTAAAATGTGGTGAGTGGTAAGAAATTCAATGCAATTAGTACAAATTTGTATATTTAGTTTTAAGTTCAAAAGCTTTCACTGACCCACTTGATTTAAACAAAAGCCAACAACTGATATTACATTACAACAATATTTGTTAGAATTAATGAAATGCATAAACACAGATAGTGGCATTCAGTAAGAATTAAGCCTTCAGTACTAACTGCATTTGAAGGAAAAATATTTTTTTCAGTGCCCATTGAGGTCTGAATGCCAGCTGTCATAATTTGTTCAACAAAAGATTAATAGTACAGCAGACCAAAATTATCTAATATCTAGGCATTTTTGAATTAGCAAATACTTTTTTTCCTGAACATACAACCCCCATCATTTCTGGAACAAAACTCTTCAACCACACACAAAACTAAACATTATAAAACAGTAATAACTGTATAAGCAGTTCTGAATGTACTGAGAACAAAATATATCTCCCTGTGATTCATACACTTTGTGCCAAAGTCTGTTTTCTTCTCCAATCTGCATAGTCACTAGCTTCTCCTGGATCTACATTTTGATTCATTGCCCTTCACTATTTCCTGTTATTTTTGTTGTATATATTGGAGTGTAAATGAATGAATGTGGCCACCTTGTTGTAATTTTCTTAATCTTTGTTTTACTAAACTATTTATATTTATGTTAAGCATTAAAACTTCACTAGGAGCATCTGTTTCCTATGTTGGATATGATTACATGTTGTTCTTCTACATTATTTTCATGTCTACTAACCAGTAACCTCTTACAAACTGGTGATTTTACCAGCTGCCTTTTGCTCACCAGGTCGTTGAGTTACAGGAACCCTGATAAAATTTTATAGTGTATATGTTATAAATATGATTGAATCCATTTATAGGTGTAAGTACTTCTCTTTGTAATTGCCCAGAAAAAGCCCAGGTTATATTTTCAAAGATATAAGTAGATGTACTGAAACAAAATTATGCACTTCAAATTATTTATGTATGTATATATTTACATAAAATTAAGCACATACACATATATTTAATGCAAATGTATACATAGTTATTTAAACATCACATCTTTATATATTGATTTCTGTAGCTTTCATATATATTATATATATATAAAATTTGTATTTATTTGCATTTATGTTCTATATCTATTTATTTATGCATATATGTACAGACATATACATATATAGGTATTTGAAATGCAGAACTTTATTTCAGTATTCTACCTCTTACGTTTATGAAAACGCAATAGACCTTTATGTCTAAATATATTAAATGTTGAAAAAAGAAGAGATTATGGCACAATATTACAGATAGTTATGACTATGTTGGCAACTTAGTTTTTCTGCAATAAAATCATTATTACCATAGGAGAAGATTTTCTTTTGACATCTTAATTCACCTACATCAGGAGATGGTAAGACCAAAAATTTACTACTGTATGTTATCTTTCAACAAGAGTGAGTATAAGAAATTATTTCTACACAATCCATGATTTATTTCAAATGACTGAATACACCAATTTATTTATAAATCATTTGAAGTATAAAACAATTATGTAGCTTAAATTTGAACTATATTTGAATTTTAGATAAAAGGTTAATAGGAACTCACTTTCCACTTGGATTATTGAAAATAATGTTTCCAATCACAAACACATACAAACTCTTTTAGGGAAACGAAGCATTCGAATAAACATTCTACCCAGAGCATTCTTAATTTCCCTATTTCGTAGACTAAAGATAATAGGGTTCGCAAAGGGGGGCACCATGCAATAGAACATGGCTGTAAGAAGGTTTTGAATGGTTGATACATGCGAAATGGGGCTCAAGTAAGCAAAGAATGCAGACATTAAAAATAGGATGAAAGTAGCTATCTGGGAGAGCAGGTTGACAGGACTTTATTCCGGGCTTCCGCAGAACGCATCTGGAACACAGCTGAAAATATGTGAATGTATGAGCTGAATAAGATGACAGAGTAGAGTAAAACAATTCAAGCACTTACAGCAAGAGTCACATACTCAGGAAACTGCACCTCCTGGGATGAGGTGCTCAGGACTTGAGGGACATCACAGAAAAACTGGTGAATCACATTGGACACTGTGAAGGGAAGCCTGAACATGGTTCCTGTGTGAACAGCAGAGTTGACCAGCCCATCTTCCCATGAGACACCTGCCACCTGTGTGCACAGATGTGGGGTCATGGTGAGCCCATAGTGCAGAGGATGCCAAATGGCAACATAGCGGTCATAGGACATCACCACAAGGAAGAAGATCTCTGTGGACCCAAAGAAAATATACAGGACAGTCTGAGCAGCACATGCTTTGACAGAAATCAGATTACTGCCTATTAGAGAATTCATGATCGATTTGGGAATGATAACTGAGATGAAACCAAAATCTATGAGATAAATTACCTATAAAGAAGTATATAGGGAAGTGAAGACTTGAGTCCATCACAATGATAATAATGGTCAGAAGATTTCCAGCCAAGTCACCTAGGTAAATTACAAAGAACATGAGACCTTGCAAGATTTCAAGTTCCCAGGAACTGGAGATATCCATGAGAACAAATTCTGTGAAGATGGTGAGATTGTCCATGTCTACTCACATGCTCTGTAACCTCGAGTCTGAAGATGATGTAGTAAGATGATGCTACACTCAAAATACAGAAAAAAAAAATTGTCATGTATGGTAAAATATTTTTTTTTGAGAGGGCATCTCTCATATTTATTGATCAAATGGTTGTTAACAACAACAAAATTCTGTATAGGGGGGTCAACGCTCAATGTACAATCATTAATCCATCTCAAGCCTAATTCTCATCAGTCTCCAATCTTCTGAAGCATAACGAACAAGTTCTTACATGGTGAACGAATTCTTACATAGTGAATAAATTCTTACATGGTGAACAGTACAAGGGTATTCATCACAGAAACTTTCGGTTTTGATCACGCATTATGACCTATAAACAATCAGGTCAACTATGAATATTGGTTTGATTTTTGTACTTGATTTATATGTTGATCCCACATTTCTCCCTTTATTATTATTATTATTTTTATTTTTAATAAAATGCTTAACTGGTACGTAGATGTAAGATAAAGGCAGAAAACATAGTTTAGTGCTGTAAGAGGGCAAATGTAGATGATCAGATGATCAGTTGTGTGCCTATTGACTAAGTATTAATCCAAGCTAGACAAGCGCAGCAAAACATCCACGGATGCTGAAGATTTCTCTCAAAGCAGTGGGGTGGTGAGGTTCTGAGCCTCACCTCTGTTGATCCCCAAATTCTCACCTGATGGCCCCCCTGCGACTTTGCCTGTCTTAGGTTGTTCCTCCCTTGAGGAATCTTACCCGTCTCTGGCTAACCAGTCATGTTCCGGGGCCATACAGGGAGATGTAAAGTTGGTAAGTGAGAGAGAAGCCATATTGTTTGAATAGGTTAGCTTTTTACTTCTTTGCAGATTTATGCCCTGTGGCTTCTATGACCAGCACTTGTCTCGAGGTATCTTTACCACCTGGAGGAATTATGATGCTCGGTAAATTCGATATGAGGCATGAATTCTATTTAAGGGTTGTAATTAGGAAGGAAGAAGAAAAGCTATAGATGTAGCATATGGAAGAAAACATGGGAGGATTGATTATTTCTTTGACATATCTTCTTGTAGAGTACCTTAAGTATGTATAGGTTTTAAACTACTAACTAATTTGCACACACATATTAACATAATAGAAATACGGTGACATAAACAAAGCAAATCTATAATTACCATCCATCTCCAGTGAAGCCAAGAAAATCATTTAGGCACCCTAGGCATTTGTGAAAATTTGTCTATGATATGATGGATATTGTCCAGATGTGCTTGAACAGTCTGAGAGAAATCAGACAAATTAAAGCAGCCCATTTCTGGAATCTGTTCACATCCCATATGTTCTTTTAACCGTAGATAGTCTATAGTCATAAGATTTTGGAGTGCTACAACTTGCACACCTCCCAACTCCTGGTTGAGTTCCAACAGTACAGATCTGTTCAAATTCGTTGTCTCACTCTATGCACATGCCAGCCTAGACATCTCCCTCATCATTCCTACGGCAAGTCCAGGAGACGGTGGGCTGGATGCAGCCACAACCGCAGCATCGTCCGGATCCCTGAGGAGGCTTTTTGATGATCATCCCCCGGCACAAGTCCTCCAGAGAGTGCTGATGACAGAAGCTCCTCCTCATATCGTATCTTAGTTCATTTTCTGGGTATCCGAGCTAGGCCTTGATCTTCTGCATAGAAACAAAAAGACCGTTTGCCCACACTTTGACATGACCTTTATACCACTGTGCAGAACTCATTGGAGGTCAGCACACAGGAACTGCTTTTTTTTTTATTAAGAGAAAGGAATATTATCAGAAAAGAGTACCTCCATAGCTGATCATCTGACACCCTTTAAGTGATGAACATTAAGGATATTTAAAGCATGCGTTGATCTTTGATTTACCAATAGTTTTATCCTATCAAGGAGTAATACCCCTTTTCTTTCTTTCTTCCTTTATTTTATTTCTTTTTTTTTATTTTTAATCTACACTTACATGAATAATACTATGTTTAGTATGCTCTAAACTATATCAGGTCCCTCCTAACAACCACATTACTATTACCGTTCATCAGCTTAGCAAAATGTTGTAGAGTCACTACTTGTCCTCTCTGTGTTGTGCAGCCCACCCTCCCCTTTCTCCCTCCCCCCCATGCATGCTAATCTTAAGACCCCCCTTCTTCTTCCCACCCCATCCCTCCCTGCCCACCCATCCTCCCCAGTTCCTTTCCCTTTGGTACCTGTTAGTCCATTTTTGGGTTCTGTAATTCCGCTGCTGTTTTGTTCCTTCATTTTTTCCTTTGTTCCTATACTCCTCAGATGAGTGAAATCATTTGGTATTTCTCTTTCTCCGCTTGGCTTATTTCACTGAGCATAATACTCTCCAGCTCCATCCATGTTGCTGCAAATGGTTGGATTTTTCCACTTCTTATGGCTGAGTAGTATTCCATTGTGTATATATACCACATCTTCTTTATCCATTCATCTACCGATGGACATTTAGGTTGCTTTCAGTTCTTGGCTATTGTTAATAGTGCTGCTATAAACATAGGGGTGCATCTGTCTTTCTCAAACTTGATTGCTGCGTTCTTAGGGTAAATTCCTAGCAGTGGAATTCATGGGTCAAATGGTAGGTTTGTTTTGAGCATTTTGATGAACCTCCATACTGCTTTCCACAATGGTTGAACTAATTTACATTCCCACCAGCTGTGTAGGAGGGTTCCCCTTTCTCCACAGCCTCGCCAACATTTGTTGTTGTTTGTCTTTTGGATGGCAGCTATCCTTACTGGTGTGAGGTGATACGTCATTGAAGTTTTAATTTGCATTTCTCTGATAATTAGTGATGTGGAGCATCTTTTCATGTGTCTCTTGGCTATCTGTATTTCTTTTTTAGAGAACTGTTCAGTTCCTCTGCCCATTTTTTAATTGGGTTATTTGTTTTTTGTTTGTTGAGGCATGTGAGCTCTTTATATATTCTGGACGTCAAGCCTTTATCGGATCTGTCATTTACAAATATATTCTCCCTTACTGTAGGGTTCCTTTTTGTTCTATTGATGGTGTCTTTCGCTGTACAGAAGCATTTCAGCTTAATGTAGTCCCACTTGCTCATTTTTGCTGTTGCTTTCCTTGCCTGGGGAGATATGTTCAAGAAGAGGTAACTCATGTTTATGTCTAAGAGGTTTTTGCCTATATTTTTTTCCAAGAGTTTAATGGTTTCATGACTTACATTCAGGTCTTTGATCCATTTTGAGTTTACCTTTGTATATGGGGTTAGACAATGGTCCAGTTTCATTCTCCTACATGTAGCTGTCCAGTTTTGCCAGCACCATCTGTTGAAGAGACTGTCATTTTGCCATTGTATGTCCATGGTTCCTTTATCAAATATTAATTGACTACATATGTTTGGGTTAATTTCTGAAGTCTCTAATCTGTTCCACTGGTCTGTGGCTCTGTTCTTGTGCCAGTACCAAATTGTCTTGATTACTATGGCTTTGTACTAGAGCTTGAAGTTGGGGAGTCAGATCCCCCCTACTTTATTCTTCTTTTTCAGGATTGCTTTGGGTATTCAGGGTCTTTGGTGTTTCCATATGAATTTTTGAATTATTTGTTCCAATTCATTGAAGAATGATGCTGGTAATTTGAGAGGGATTGCATCAAATCTGTATATTGCTTTGGGCAGGATGGCCATTTTGACGATATTAATTCTTCCTAGCCATGAGCATGGGATGAGTTTCCATTTATTAGTGTCCCCTTTAATTTCTCTTAAGAGTGACTTGTAATTTTCAGGGTATAGGTCTTTCACTTCATTGGTTAGGTTTATTCCTAGATATTGTATTCTTTTTGATGCAATGGTGAATGGAATTGTTTTCCTGATTTTTCTTTCTATTGATTCATTGTTAATGTATAGGAAAGCTACAGATTTCTGTGTGTTAATTTTGTATCCTGCAACTTTGCTGTATTCCGATATCAGTTCTAGTAGTTTTGGAGTGGAGTCTTTAGGGTTTTTTATGTACAGTATCATATCATCTGCAAATAGTGACAGTTTAACTTCTTCTTTACCAATCTGGATTCCTTGTATTTCTTTGTTTTGTCTGATTGCCATGGCTAGGACCTCCTGTACTATGTTAAATAACAGTGGGGAGAGTGGGCATCCCTGTCTGGTTCCTGATCTCAGAGGAAATGCTTTCACTTCTTGCTGTTCAGTATAATGCTTGCTGTGGGTTTATCATATATGGCCTTTATTATGTTGAGGTACTTGCCCTCTATTCCCATTTTACTGAGAGTTTTTATCATGAATGGATGTTGAATTTTGTCAAATGCTTTTTCAACATCTATGGAGATGATCATGTGGTTTTTGTCTTTCTTTTTGTTGATGTGGTGGATGATGTAGATGGATTTTCGAATGTTGTACCATCCTTGCATCCCTGGGATGAATCCCACTTGGTCATGGTGTATGATCCTTTTGATATACTGTTGAATTCTGTTTGCTAATATTTTATTGAGTATTTTTGCATCTACATTCATCAGGGATATTGGTCTGTAATTTTTTTTTTGGTGGGGTCTTTGCCTGGTTTTGGTATTAGGGTGATGTTGGCTTCATAGAATGAGTTTGGGAGTATTTCCTCTTCTTCTATTTTTTTGAACACTTTAAGGAGAATGGGTATTATGTCTTCTCTGTGTGTCTGATAAAATTCTGAGGTAAATCCGTCCGGCCCTGAGGTTTTGTTCTTGGGTACTTTTTTGATTACCGTTTCAATTTCTTTGCTCGTAATTGATTTGTTTAACTTGTGTGTTTCTTCCTTGGTCAGTTTTCGGAGGTTGTATTTTTCTAGGAAGTTGTCCATTTCTTCTAGGTTTTCCAGCTTGTTGGCATACAGGTTTTCATAGAAGTCTTTAATAATTCTTTGTATTTCTGTGGAGTCTGTCATGATTTTTCCATTCTCATTTCTGATTATGTTGATTTGTGTTGATTCTCTTTCTCTCTTAATAAGTTGTATAGAGGCTTATCTATTTTGTTTATTTTCTCAAAGAACCAGCTCTTGGTTTCATTGATTTTTGTTATTGTTTTATTCTTCTCAATTTTGTTTATTTCTTCTCTGATCTTTATTATGTCCCTCCTTCTCCTGACTTTAGGCCTCATTTGTTCTTCTTTTTCCAGTTTTGATAATTGTGATGTTTGACTATTCATTTGGGATTGTTCTTCCTTCTTCAAGTGTGCCTGGAGTGCTATATACTTTCCTCTTGAAACTGCTTTCACTGCGTCCCATAGAATTTGGGGCTTAGTGTTGTTGTTGTCATTTGTTTCTATATATTCCTTGATCTCTATTTTGATTGGTTTATTGATTCATTGATTATTTAGTAGCATGTTGTTAAGCCTCCATGTGTTTGTGAGCCTTTTTTCTTCTTTGCAGAATTTATTTCTACTTTTATACCTTTGTGGTCTGAAAAATTGGTTGGTAGAATTTCAATATTTTGCAATTTACTGAGGCTCTTTTTGTGAGCTAGTATGCGGTCTATTCTGGACAATGTTCCATGTGCACTTGAGAAGAATGTATATCCTGTTGCTTTTGGATGTATAGTTCTATAGATGTCTATTAGGCCCATCTGTTCTAGTCTGTTGTTCAGTGCCTGTGTGTCCTTACTTATTTTCTGCCCGGTGGATCTATCCTTTGGGGTGAGTGGTGTGTTGAAGTCTCCTAAAATGAATGCATTGCAGTCTATTTCCCTCTTTAGTTCTGTTAGTATTTGCTTCACATATGCTGGTGCTCCTCTATTGGGTGCATATATATTTAGAACGGTTATATCCTCTTGTTGGACTGAGCCCTTTATCATTATGTAGTATCCTTCTTTATCTCTTGTTACTTTCTTTGTTTTGAAGTCTATTTTGTCTGATATTAGTACTGCAACCCCTGCTTTCTTCTCACTGTTGTTTGCCTGAAATATGTTTTTCCATCCCTTGGCTTTTAGTCTATGCTTGTCTTTTGGTTTAAGGTGAGTTTCTTGTAAGCAGCATATAGATGGGTCTTCCTTCTTTATCCATTCTATTACTCTGTGTCTTTTGATTGGTGCATTAAGTCCATTTACATTTAGGGTGACTATTGAGAGATATCTACTTATTGTCATTGCAGGCTTTAGATTCGTGGTTACCAAAGGTTCAAGGTTAGCTTCTTTAGTATCTTACTGCCTCATTAGCTCACTTATTGAGCTGTTATATACACTGTCTGGAGATTCTTTTCTTCTCTCCCTTCTTATTCCTCCTCCTCCATTCTTCATATGTTGTGTGTTTTGTTCTGTGCTCTTTTTAGGAGTGCTCCCATCTAGAGCAGTCCCTCTAAGATGCCCTGTAGAGGTGGTTTGTGGAAAGCAAATTCCCTCAGCTTTTGCTTTTCTGGGAATTGTTTAATCCTGCCATCATATTTAAATGATAGTCATGCTGGATACAGTATCCTGGGTTCAAGGCCCTTCTGTTTCATTGCATTAAGTATATCATGCCATTCTCTTCTGACCTGTAGGGTTTCTGTCAAGAAGTCTGATGTTAGCCTGATGGGTTTTCCATTATAGGTCACCTTTTTCTCTCTAGCTGCCTTTAAAACTCTTTCCTTGTCCTTGATCCTTGCCATTTTAATTGCTATGTGTCTTGGTTTTGTCCTCCTTGGATCCTTTCTGTTGGGGTTTCTGCGTAATTCCATGGTCTGTTCGATTATTTCCTCCCCCAGTTTGGGGAAGTTTTCAGCAATAATTTCTTCAAAGAGACTTTCTATCCCTTTTCCTCTTTCTTCTTCTTCTGGTATCCCTATAATATGAATATTATTCCTTTTGGCTTGGTCACATAGTTCTCTTAGTGTTGTTTCATTCCTGGAGATCCTTTTATCTCTCTCTATGTCAGCTTCTATACGTTCCTGTTCTCTGGCTTCTATTCTTTCAATGGTCTCTTGCATCTTATCCATTCTGCTTATAAATCCTTCCAGGGATTGTTTCATTTCTGTGATCTCCTTCCTGACATCTGTGATATCCCTCCGGACTTCATCCCATTGCTCTTGCATTTTTCTCTGCATCTCTGTCAGCATGTTCATGATTTTTATTTTGAATTCTTTTTCAGGAGGACTGGTTAGGTCTGTCTCCTTCTCCAGTGTTGTCTCTGTGATCTTTGTCTGCCTTTAGTTTTGCCTTTTCATGGTGATAGACATAGTTTGCAGAGCTGGTACAAGTGACCGCTGGAAGAGCTTCCCTTCTTGTTTGTTTGTGGCCTTCCTCTCCTGGGAGAATAGCGACCTCTAGTGGCTTGTGCTGTGCAGCTGTGTGCAGACAGGGCTTCTGCTTCCTCCCCAGTTGCTATGGGGTTTATCTCCACTGTTGCTGTGGGCGTGGCCTGACTGGAGCTGCTCCTCCAATATGGTGGAGCCCTGTTGGAGGGGGAGCGGCTGGGAGGCTATTTATCTCTGTAAGGGGCCTCTGTGCTCCCTGCTGCCCTGGGGGTTAGAGTGCCCAGAGATCCCCAGATTCCCTGCCTCTTGTCTAAGTGACCTGTCCTGCCCCTTTAAGACTTCCAAAAAGCACTCTCCAAACCAAAACAACAACAGCAACAATGAGAGAGGGAACAGAAAAAAAAAAAAAGAAAGAAAAAAACACATGCTTTGTTCTTTTAGTCCTCAGGCACCGGTCCCAGGCACCCGCTCACTGGTCCTGCTGCCCTGCCTCCCTAGCACCAAGGTCCCTTTCCCTTCAAGGCTTCCAAAGAGCACCCGCCCACCGGTCCCGCAGGGAAAAACGCACGATATTCTTTGTCCTCAGGCGCTGGTCCCAGGCACCCGCTCACCAGTCCCGCCGCCTTGCCTCCCTAGCAACGGGTCCCCGTCCCTTTAAGGCTTCCATAAAGCACTCGCCAAAAAGAGAAAAAAAAAAAGGGGGATAAAAACGCGATTTCCTCCGTCCTCAGGCACCGGTCTCAGGCACCCGCACTCCGGTCCCCCAGGGAAAAAAGCGGGATATTCTTTGTCCTCAGGCACCAGTCCCTGGCACCCACTCACCAGTCCCGCCAACCTGCCTCCCTAGTCCTGGGGTCCCTGTCCCTTTAAGGCTTCCAAAAAGCACTCGCCAAAAAGAGAAAAAAAAAAGGGGAAAAACACGCAATTTCTTCTGTCCTCAGGCGCCGTTCTCAGGCACCCGCCCACTGGTCCCATAGGGAATAATGCGTGATATTCTTTGTCCTCAGGTGCCCGTCCCAGGCACCCGCTCACCGGTCCCGCCACCCTGCCTCCCTAGCAACGGCGTCCCTCTCCCTTTAAGGCTTCCAAAAAGCACTCACCAAAAAAAAAAACCGCTCCGGTTTCTTTCCCCCCGCCGCGAGCCGGGGGGAGGGGTGCTCGGGTCCCGCTGGGCCGGGGCTTGTATCTTACCCCCTTCTCAAGGCGCTGGGTTCTTGCAAGTGTGGATGTGGTCTGGATGTTGTCCTGTGTCCTGTGGTCTTTATTTTAGGAAGATTTTTCTTTGTTATATTTTCATAGCTCTATGTGTTTTTGGGAGGAGATTTCCACTGCTCTACTCACGCCACCATCCTGGCTCTGCCTCGGTAAAATATTTTTTATGAATTGATTACTTACGTTAAGGTTGCATGCCTTATAATCACCAAGCAATATGCAGTACATATTAGTTGAATGAAATCAATAAAATGAAATACAGGAAAATACAAAAATGCTAATAACAAATGCTGTAACTGCAAACTGGACATCTTAGAAATTTGTAAAATGGAATTTAAAAATCTAAACTACAGTCCCACAAAGACCTGAACACGATGAAAAAACAGATAAACCTGAGAGCTAAGACATGAGGTCTGTCTGCCCACACACCAGCATCTCTTACAGAATCACTAAACTATAGTACCATTAACCTTAATTTTATTTGATGACTCATGATCCTGGGAGCCCTTTCTCAGAGTGTATCATTACACTAAATCACATGAGGAAGTGTGCACTGTTTCTCTGTTTTGCACTGTGATTTCTTTTTGGAGGGCACTATGGTACTTACATATCTTACAGCCCTCAGAGGAACTAATAATTTCACACTCCTGAAAAGCTGAGAGCCTTCAACACCTTGTTTCCCATAGATATTTTGGCCAATCCAGTGAGATTAATTACATTCATAATAGACTTTTTTAGGAGATAACTGTGACTAGAGGTTTTTATACTACTTGAGAAAACATAATTTCTCTAAAATGGGGTCTGGGTCAGTGTTGGTTTAATAACATTTCAAAGTTAATGCCTCATGATAATAGGAACAATATACTTGGAGTGAAAATTAAAACTATAATATAATGTTTTATTTGTATGTATATGCATATATAAATATTATAACATATTGAAATTAAAGTATTATCAATACAATTATCACATTTTAAAAATGAATGTCTAAGTGTGAGAAAATATGAAATAAAGCAAGATCTATTCAACCACCTCTCACATCTACAATTAAGTGTTTGAAACAGCCTCAATGTCACCAACATTAATAGTAAATAAACTGTGATAAGTTTGAAGATCACAAGACACAGAATACAACAGGAAAATGTCCATTAAAACAAAATGTAAGATCCTAACCTAAAGCTTAGAGTTACTCTCTGCTCCTTTACTGCTTTTGAAGGATAGTAAAGAAAGAATCCTGACTGATTTTGAGATGATATCATCAATATTTGAGCAGAAAGACTTTGAGGTAAGTCCAGAGTGGGGGAAAAAGTAAATGTTCTACATTTTATTGTCATGATCCCAAAGTGGTATTCTATCTCTCTGGTGAGGAGAGATGTCATGAAGAGGGAAGGCACTACTTCAAAATAGTAAAGAGTTTTAAGAAACAGCAAAATAAGTAAATTAGTCTGAGAAGTAAAAACATGGATAAAAACTAAGCTAAGGTAATTTTCACTGTTTAGAGCTTAATAAGTTAGCTAAATTAATAAAATTAGATCTCCAAAGCTTCAATGCCCTAATACTTTTGTTTTTGGAGGAAGGATGATGGCTTTAAAAACTTCATTTCTTTATTTTTGCTACATTTTATGCATTTCAACAGTTTCATTTAGGCATAATTGATATACAGAAACTGCACAGTTAGCATATTCAATTGACATGTTTGGACATATGCAAATAGCTATTATACCATCATAAAGACTAAGGTAACAAGTACAACCAACATCTCCCAGAGTTTCCTTGTGTTCTTATGCGTGTTTGTGCAGGAGCGTGTGTGTGGGAGGAACATTACCTGAGATCTACTCATTTAGTAAATTTTGAAGTGCAGAATACTCTGCCTGTGGGCTTTGTCCCACATAATCAGCGGTGGCAGAAAGAACTACTCAAGATAGGAAAGTCAGGAGAGGTGAGAGGGAGGCTAAGGGAAGTCTCCCCGAACTGCTCTCAAGCTCTCATATTTATTAAGCCTACATTTACAAAAGCAATGTATGGTATGTCAGGAGGCTATGTGCCAAATATGATGCTCTAGGGAACATGCAGGCAGTCAAGTATAGCCATTTCTATGACTTCGAAGGAAAGTAAAATCCTATGCACCAGTGAATAGGTAAGCGAAGCATATTGTGCTGTTTCTAACATGATGACGAAGCAGTGTTCTTCTTTGCCAGGTGGCCCTGCAGCTTTCCAATCCAGGACAGAGCCATGTGGTTCCCCACATATCCCCGTTTTTGGTTTTAATATCCTTCAGACTTCTCAGAAAATAGGAACATAACCAGCTGTTTTTCCTGATGCTTGGCGTCAGTCATTAAAATACAAATCATTCATAAGGCTATGAAAATAATGAAAAAGATTAACAGACCAAGAGCTACAATGACCCAATACATCAATTAATGCTATGGAACCATTTTGTTGGGTTATTTCATGACACTGGATAAATCTTGTTCAACCTGTATTTCTGTTTCTGGTTAGATGTCAAGTAATTGTTGGTGTAATTGAGTAGAGAGAGTAATAATTTCCATCTGAAGATTAGAGGAAAAGTCTCCTTGCAAGTGCTGATTTACAAGGTCCCATGAGTGCTGGGATTGATTATACGGCAATGGGCTGACACAGACTTTGTCATTTTATCAAGCACATTGCATGTGTTGTTGATCAATTGAGCATGTTTTTGGTCCCCAAGCCACTCAAGAGCAGCCTCCATAGCCTGCAGCCTCTGCATAATGCCTTTATCAATTTTTGTTTGTGTTATCATTGCTCAAGTGATGTTAATCATAACATGGTTAACTCCCTGTAGGTAAAATTGCAATATTTGCAGAATCTCTCAACTGGCCTTCTCCACATCAATAGGTAATTACAAAGGCAGCAGAGAATATGTAACTAGAGAGGTTTGGTGGGGTCCATTTTGCAACCAGGTTGTGAGAGACATGGGTAAGCAGAAGTGAACAACTGTGTATAATTAATAGAGAGGTTCCTCCCATTTCATTTCTCCCTTTGACTGATTTCTGTTCAAAGCTATTTTGTCCCAGGCTGGGAAAATATTTTACCCCGGGAGTTACACTACCTTAGCCATGTGAACAGATTCAGTAAGAGACACTGCTGCTACAGAGGCAGTAGCTAAAATAATGACTGCAGAAATGAAGAAGACAAAGCACCATCCACTAAATCTCTTCGGTCTCCATTTAGATATGGCAGGACTTAATTTAGCAAGACCATTAGACCCTTCCCAGGGTTGTGTCAAATTTAGGAGCAAACAAACCTGGGACTTTTTAATATAACCACGTGTGAAATATTGAATTCAGTCACTTTATAATGACTAATGAAGGACATATACCAAGTCATGGAAGTCACAGAAAAAATATAATATGTGTTGTCAAAAATCATATCTAAATTATTGCTTGCCATTAGGAAGATGTAAGGATAAGTAGTTCTCAATAACATGCTATTAGGGATACTGTGGGTGAGAGACATGGGAGTGCAAGTCCAGGAGGGACAGTCCTGGGGCAAAATACTTCTGAAACCAAAATTAGTCAAAGGGAGAAATTAAGGTTAGAGACCTATTTATTTCTTGCAGGCTGTCATCCCATCTCTCTCTTGTCCAGGCTGCAGCAGAAAAAAGCTCACGAAAGCTTCCCAGTCCAAATACATCCTCTCACACCCTTGTAATTGCCTATTGATAGGAAGATGGACTACCAATCTCACCCCATGGAAACACCTATTGATATGCAGATGCATCAAAACCAGATGAGAGATTCTGGAAATATTACAGTTTTATCCACAGCCCACCACACCAGAAATCTTACCTCACAATGTACACAGTCCCGATTTTCTGCAATGGCCCTGTTCAAGAAAACTTTAGCATTGCAAGGATGCCATGAATATAAAATAACAAAGGCAATAAAATCATGATAATCCTCATTTGGATGCTTCGGGTAGGTTCAAAGTCCTAGGCAGATTAGGTCCAAAGCTCACCACTCCACAGAAATTCAGAGCAATCATCATGCCACACCTGCAGCCAAGGGGCACATCCAGGCCATAATAACTGTATAAGAAAATAAGCTTAAGGGTGATAAGATTCATGTTTTAAATGACACCAGCGTAGGCAACTCTGCTCCATCAGATAGGATGAATGAAAGGGAGTCATCCTGTGATAGGACAGTGGCAGGAATGGGATCTCATCCTGGCCTAGTATACCAGACTTTCACCCCTCTCCCTGTCGGAGTTACAGGTGGGTCATTATGTAGGGCTGTGGGAGGTACATGCACTGGCCATAAAAATAAAACAAAATTTCCCAGTAATATTCTTTTACCTCCCAGATTTATTTCGTACACTACTGTGATCTTTGGGGGCCACTCAGCTGTTCCTCCAGGAATATACATAAGGCCAGCTTCAAGGCCTTTTCCTCAAGGTGCCAAAGGCCAGCCATCTTTTGTCCATGTGGCAAAATGTCCAGGGCCATGTCCATTCAACAATGTCTAAAGGGCTTACTGCAGTTGTGGCTGGCAGGAAGTTGTTACTCTGTTGGCCATATCCCGGCTTCAATAATTCCTCTTTGGTTAGCACATACAGGTGTATACGAGACCCAGCAATATGTTTTAGTATATCTAAAAGGCTCAAAGATCCTTTTCAGGGTTTCTCATTCAAATACCATAGAACTGTCCGTAATTGAACTGACCAGCCCAATAGACTATTGGTATCTTATTTCAGGCCAGATTTCAATAAAACATTGTACCTCTCTATTATGCTTTCCCCAGGAGAGTTATATGGTACATGAAATTTCCACTTCATTCCTCATTGCTGCACCCATCCTTGTAATGCACGTGCAATAAAGTGGATGCTTGATCACTCAATGACCTGTGGCTGGTCATAGGCTGCAAAGAGATGATCTAGACCCCTCTTGAGGGTTTGCTGATTTGCACCACATGCAAGAAAAGCAACCAATAGGCCAGTAGCTGTATCCACACAAATCATGGCATACCTTCTGTTATGGGCAGAGACCCAATATAGTCTATCTGCAACCAGGCAAGGGGTATCAGCCCCTTTACTATTATCCCATGTTGCTGCAGGACTCAGTATAAGTCCCTCTTAGAGCACACAAGGCACTCCATCTGGGCTCTGCTGACTTCTTCAAAGGTTAACACCAAGCCCCAATGATGGGATACAGCCCACATTGTCTTTTACACACTTGCAACAAATCCTCATGTAATCGTTGGGTTACTCAGAGGCAGGCTTTCCTTCTAACCAGCACACCTGGGCTGGTGTGTCTGCTTCATCATTCCCTGGAGATGCCAAAGGCAAATGGCCAGTCACATGTTATACAGTAACAGTGTTAGTCTGACCAGAGGCCCACAGGTCTTGCCAGAACTCTTACCCCCAAAGGGGCTGGTGACCAACCATCCAGTTGACATGGTACCATGTTGGTAGCCATAGGGTCAAGCCCCGATAAATAGCCCAGCTGTCAGTGCAGGCAACTACAGGGGAGGTTTCCTGGGGCATCATGAGCCATACTGCCTGCAACTCAGCCCATTGACTGCTCTTCCCCCCTCCATCCTCCATCCATATTGTCTCGGTGTTAGGATGGAAAGCCACAGCCCTCCACTTTGGGGGCTGCCCACAACTGGAGCCATCTGTATACCAAGTATATGTAGGGGCTTTTCCCTCCTGGTAAGGACTCTCTGCTACCAATGGCTCAAAAGCAAGTTCTTCCTGCTTTCCACTGGTATATATCACTGACACTAGTATGTATTGAAGTTCTCCACTTAAGGGGCTAGTAGAACAGTTGTTATGCTGCTGTAAATATGTGCCCGTTTGGCCAGTATAGGCCTCTATGCCACACCACTCTATGGCCTTTTGGTCATCTTGCACCCACCCCTCAGTGGGATAGGTGGTCATTATCTTCAAGGTGTTCTGGTGATGGGCTCCATAGCCAGCAAGGTGTGGTACACAGCAGGCTGTTGCTTCTCTACCAAGGTGTACCAGACTCTGCTCCTTTCCACAGTTGTGACCAGAATCCAGTGGGTTGTTTTGTCCATTGAAGCTGCTACCAAAGACACCATCCATAACCACCTTTGGTTACATGAACATCTAGCTCACTGGGCTGTGATGGGTCCATTACACTGAAGGCCTGAACAGCCTTGACTGCTCACTTAGCAGCAGTAAAAGCAGCTGCACATGTCTCATCCCAGTCCGACCTGATGCCCTTTCATACCAACCTGTATGAGGTCTTCACAATTTGTGCCAAGTGTGGGATAAACACTCTCCAGTAGCCTAAAAGACCCAAAAACTGTTGAAAGACCACCATGGTGGTAGGGGTAGGGAAAGCCTGGACGTTGTCTAGGACTATTTCAGGAATAACTTTAGTTTTACCCAACTCAACTACCCCCAAGAATTTTACAAACAAACCAGGTCCCTGAACCTTAATGCTGTTCACAGTCCATCCTTTCTCCTATAGATGTTGGCACAGTCTAGGAACTGCTTCTTCTCAATTTGAAAGAGAATCAGGCATGAGCATAATATCATCAATGTAGTGATACACCTGCACTGTTTGTGGTTTCTTCCATGTGGCCAAGTCCTGGGCTACAGGTCCATGACAGATGGTGGGACTGTGGAGGTATCCCTGTGGAAGGACAGTGAATGTCCACTGCCAGCCTTCCCACATGAAGGAAAACTGTCCCTGACTTTCCTGTGCTATGTCAATAGAGAAGAAAGCATTAGCAGAGTCTACTACATAGTGAGAAGACCCCAGTTCATGATTTCATGTGTCCATAAGGGCTGCTATAGAGGGGACAGCAGCATGCAAAGGGGGTGTGACTTTGTTCAATTCCCTATAGTCCAAAGTTATATGCCAGGACTGTCTGGCTTTTTCATTGGCCACACTGGGGAGAAAAGGACTATGAGTGGGCTTTATAATGCCCACCTTCTCCAACTACTGCAGAGTTTTTCCAATTTCCATGTGCCCCTCCAGCAATTTATACTGCTTAATATTTGTCACTCCCTAAGGTATAGGCAGAGGTATGGGTGGGTGCTTAACATGTCCCCTCAGAACTTTCTTTACCACATGTACCCTTAGTCTGAACTCACCTGCAATGGTCTGTAACCACAGGCCCTGCATTATATATACCCCCAAAATATATTCAGGGATGGGAGAAATGTACACAGTATACTCCTTAGGGGGTAAACATCCTATCCCCAATGGGATTTGGGCTTTCTTCAGTCTAATTGCCTTACCCCATAGGCATCTGTCACAGCAGGGGTCCCAGGAAAATGTTCCGGGTTGCCATACATTAAAGAACACTCAGCTCCTGTTTCCTCCACACCAGAGCGTGTTGTGTATTCATAGGGGAACAGTGAATTGCTAATTCTACACGTGGCCTCTTGTTGCCACCATGTCCTCCAAGGTGGTGGCCTTGACCTCCACTCAGTCAAACTGAAACACCCAATCATTTTCCTGTGGGGTTGAGGGGCCAGGAAAATCCTGAATATTATCCCCCAGGAAGTCTTGCAGGGACATAGGCTGGACAAGGGGCTTTGCTTCTGGCTTCCATGTCCTGAGTCTTAGCAGCTTGAACTACTGCTCTGGCTTTAATTGGTGACAGAGTTCTAATAAGATTCTATTGGGCTGCCCATCAAGTTTTTCTTTTACTATCCCAGCTTTTATCAAATCAACTCACACCTGGGTCCTTGAGACCTTCACGGGGCCTTCTCCATCTGTCCTTTCAGTTGTACTCTGAACTTCCTTCTGGGCTCTTATTGTTTCAGCTTCCCCCCGATTTGCTAAATACGAGTAGCATCATGGATTGCCACATGTGGGGGGCAAGAATAGTCACTAGGGTCCCAAAGAGAGATGGTGGAGCTGTATGCAGCACCAGGTTTCTCATTCCTATAGTGAAGAACTCCTCATCAGGTTCTTGGGGGCCCATATTATAGATGATATTTTTCATGCCCAATTCCTGCAGCACCTGTTGGAACTCTGCATACATTTTCCAGTTAGTGGCTAAATATGGTAAATCACGCTGATTAGGCCAAACTGACCTGATGGCTGCTGTCAGCCAATCCAAAAGCACCCTAATCCCTGAGGTGTTACGGGCACTTTGCAACAACTACCAGAGAGGAGAGTAAGTCATCAAGGAAGCCAGTTTACTCATTTCAGAACCAAACATAACAATGTTTTCCACCCCCATATCCCAGAGATGGAAAAGCCATATAAGCAGAGGTTCCAGTGGCTTCTGCTGATACCAGATGCACATGCCCACCAGCTCACTGTGGGTATAGGGGCAGAACACAAAGTGCTCCAAACCTGGGGAGGTGTTGGCTCCTCCCCTTCAGGAGCCCACAGTTGTTGTGTTTTTACTTTATTAATTATGACCTGGTGAGCCTTTAATATGGGAGAAACTGGTGCCTGCCTCAGTTGGTGGCCTCAGCAACAGATCAGACCTTGGAGCTGATACTCTCCCAACACCTCATCCACCACCTCTGGAGCTGAAGTCACCACACTTTCCTCCCCATCCCCCACCACCTTCTGCAGGGTGTCCTCTCCTGCTGCTTCCCCCTGATGCTGCTAAAGTGTTTTCCAGAAACGTCACCTGTCCTCTCAGTAAGTGTCTCTTTTCCTTAAGGGCATCCCACAGGTCATCACCCAGCTCCTCCAAGCGGTGCTGATGTGTGTCCCTCTTCTGCAAAAGTCTCTCTCTCTCCTCAATAACACTTTCCACTATGTGGACGAAAAGAGATACTGAAATGCTACTGTTCAGGGTCTCTACGCAGTCTCCTCTCTGATGGAGGGCTAATTCTGCAGTTTCTGGGGTCTCCAGCCTTCCCCAATTAAATGGAAGGACCTACCCTTCTAGGAGGTGCTTTACCCTAGACCAGTTCCCCACTACAGACTCCCCAATTGAAAGCCCCACAGATAAGGTGTTCCCGAGTGAAGCTGCACTCTCTAATGCTGCAGCCACGGGGGCCTCCCCACCATCCTTAGAGGCAGCCCACCCAAGGTTTGCACCCATTTAGACAGATTTAAGGTTTATAGGTCCTGCCAACTACCTCCAGATGTAACTCCAAGGGGTAAATCCACAGGGTAAAATGCCTCTGAAACTGAAATCAGTCAAAGGGAGAAATAAAGTTAAGAAAGCCATTTATTTCTTACAAGCAATCATCCCATTTGTCTCTAGACCAGGCTTCAGCAGAAGAGAGCTCCCACACTACCTCTCTGATCCAGGCTAACCCTCACATGCCCTTGTAATAATGTACTGATATGTAGCTAGACTAATGCTCTCCACCCCTTAGAAACACCTATTGATATGCAGATGCACTAAAGCCAAATGAGAGATTCTGGAAATATGACAGTTTTACCCACAGATTACTTACTGTATTATAGTTGGGTGAGCTGGGGTTAGAACAGTTATTTATGTACTCTGAATTAGAAATAAATAAATGAAATGTAATGTGTGCCACATGATGCAATGTAGTACTTAGAATAAATCAAACAATTTATTTTCAGATATTTTCATCATTTGAGTTAAGAAAAGCAAAGTTTGACATTAATTGTATAGTAACATCTATTACAATTAAACACACACTCACATTTTCCTATACACACTCTTCCTTTTGTTAAAATAATTATTGTCATGTTAAGAGGGTGCTGTTTATTTTCCTCAGTTCCTGTCTCTGCCACAACAAAGACTTGAAGGGCAGAAACCCAGTAGTGAAGCATAGTTAAAGTTTTATTTAAAGTTAGTTATGTAAAGAGAGAAAAAGTGCAGATGACCTCATGGAGGAGTGGCGACCTGAAAGGTTGGAGAGAGAATGTATAAGGCTATGTACTTACAAAGTGTGGTCGACCTCAGAGAGATGAGTGCCTTGAAAGAGTGGAGAGAGAAAGTGCACACTCAGAGAAAGGGGAGTTACTTCTGAGAGAGAGAAACTCCCTGAAAGATGGGGGAAATGTCTATGCGTTTAAAAAGTGTGGGTGACCTCAGAGAGAGGTGCCCTGAATGATTGGGGGTGTGTCCTTTTAAGGATTTTTCAGGAATGTTACAAAGGGCTAGGGGTCTGGACTTGCTAATTGGTCTCAAGATGTTTATCTTTGATGAGACATTAAGTTTCTTATCAGTCCTCTGGGTAATTCTGCAAACTTAACACAAGAAATTCACTGCTCTGATTCCCTCCCAGGATAGCAGCTTCCTGGGCTAGGAGTTAGATAGCCTGCCCTGCCTCCATGGTGGACTGAGTTATTGTCTGTTTGCTAGAGAATCTGTTAGGAATCTTACTTCTTAACTTCTTGGATTTTTAAATGCAGTTCCAGCTTTAAGGTGGAATCTTCTTGTCTTTATTATGCTGTTTATAGGTGGGAATTTTAGCAGGTTAAAGTAAATCTTACAATGGCATGATCTAATTGACACAGTGAAGTCATGGGCTGGGCTCATTTACTTTTCTTTATCTGAGGACTATTCAAATATTCTGGCCGAGTTGCTACTGACCTTCTGAGGTTCAACTGAGTAACTCATTAACTCTGAGTCTTCTGTGTTTCTAGTTTTAACTGGCTAACATTTTGAGTCCCTTGTAGTGGGCTTTATGGCTGTAATTCTCTTTCCACCCTGCCCATATCTATTTTTCTGCCTAACAGTCAGATTATAGATGCAAAAGTTTATTAATTTTTCAAATAAATCACAGTTATAAAGCAGAAAAACTGTCTTCATTGCATAACATGGAGATAAATAACACTTCAGTGTAATTCCTTTCCATCTTTATTATTAAAAATCAGTAAAACATTTTCATGACAACTAAAAAAATATGACTTCTTATGCAACAATTATATTTGATGTAGAACTGCTTGTGAATTTAATCAATTAGGGCCTTGAATCATGTCTGTCATATGTTGTTCAATGAAAGATTTCATTCTTACAATAGACTATTGTTATCTGTATATTTGAACATCATGGAAATAGAAAGAGCTTTTTATCTTAAGAGTAAATTCATGTGCCATTCCTTGAATAATACTATTCAACTATATACTGAATAAAACATTATATAAGCAGTACATGCCTGTGAAGTTTTTAAGAGTATTTAAAACAATGGTGTGTCTAAATCAGTGTTTTCGTGTCCTCTCTGCATCATTACTAGCTTCTCCTGGGACAACTTTTGCATTCCCTGTACCTCATCCATCTATATATATCCCCTGGACAGGAATAGCAATGGCTGGAGGCAGCAACCTAATGGCCATCTTCTTACTCTTAGTTTGTCTAAATGATTAGATTATAGTTTTTAAAAAATGAACTTATATATTATCTCCATCTGTTTTATGGATGCAACGCAGTTACTTCTGAGTTCCTCCTGTGCTGTATAAATCATCCTTTCCTTCCCATGGCTTGCTGGCTTATTCATGGAAACTACAAAACAGACTTTATGTTGTTTATTTTAATGATATGATTGGACCTGTTTATAAGTGTAGGTTTTTATTTTTGTGCAAATATATATATATATATTTAAATGCACTTTTTGTACAAATATGGAAAAATAAGCAATAAGATTGTATTACATATTGGAAAAGAGAAGAGTTAGAGTATATTTAAGAGTTAAAGAGGACTGTTTCAATCCTACCTCTGCTACTGAAATCAACATGCACATGGGGAAATTAATCATCTTTCCAAGCCTTAGTTTATTTATAACAAGATGAGTATGTTGAGACAAAAGAAAAATTCACTCTTTACTACTAATTTTAGCACTCAAAAAGAGCACAATGCATACAATAAATAATTCAATTTGCTCAAGGAAATATTCTCTTCATTTGATTAACTATAGCCTATTTATATATACCTTACTGTACCAAATAATAATATAACTAAAATAATAAATTTACCTTAATTTGGGGATAATTTTTTATGGGCACTCTTTTTATCCACTTTGATTTCTGAAATAATTCTCCAAGTCAAAAAAAATACCTTTTTAATTGCAATTGAAATGCTTTTGAACATACTGCCTAGAGCATTCCTTATCTCCCTGTTCCTCAGGCCAAAAATAAAGGGATTTATAAAGGGTGGGATCATGGAAGAGAACATGGCCATGAGCAGAGTTTGAATGGTTGATTCATTTGAGATAGTGATGCTGGGGTTCCTGTTCACAATGCCGAAGATTGAGCTTCACAAACATTCAAGGTAGGAGAGCAAGGTAGAGGCTTTTATTTAGAGATAAAATGATAGAATAGAGCTCCTGGCTCACGCCAGGAGGGGTCAAGAGAGCCCGTGGTGGTGCGTTTTCTAAGGGTTTTATAGGCAGTTGAGGATTTTTCAAGAACATGGAAAAAATCTTTGGGGTATGGACTTGTTAAGTGGTCCCTTAATATTAAAGATTAACAGTGTAATTAATTTCCTGCCTTGATTTCTCTCTAGGACACTGGCGCCTTGGTCTGGGAGCACATCAAAAGGCTGCCCACCCAGACCCCAAGGTGGGCTGAGTTATTGTCCATTTGTTAAAGAATCCTGCCTCTTGAACTTTCTGGGTATTAAAATGCAATCTTATCTTTAAGATGAAATTCTTCCTGCCTTTTACCATGTTGCCTACAGCTGGGTCTGCAGCTAAGTTAGCTGCTCAGTTTGCAAAATCACCTCCTCATATCTGAAGGAGGAAAGACAGCACTTAGGCCTGGGCCTTTTAGTATGTTAAAGTGAATATTACACATGGCTACAAAAGATTAGCATAACTGAACATGTGTCACTCTTCCCCATCTGGGGAATAGCAACGGACCTCACTGAAGAATGGTTCCAGAACTTAATGTTTAACATAGAGTTTCAATAGGGACTTCTTTGCCCATTGTCACATTGTTCTGGCTATAAATATTCCGTCCTGCTTATCCTGGAGGCTCTCACCATACTTTGACTGCACCCACGGTCCCTGTCACAACAGGACCCAATACAATTGGGTCAACAAACAATCCACAAATTACAAACAGAATGAAAGTAGCAATCTGGGGGATACAGGTGTTAGGGTGCAGGCTTCCGAGGCTTCCCCAGAGAACAAACTACACAGGCATAGAGATATAAATTCAAGCAAAGTCTTTATTCAGCCAACTAGTTGGGGTCCAAGTCAGCCCGATGCAGCGGGTCTCAACAAGGACCCCGAGCACTCAGAGCCAAGGGTTTATATAGCAATTTCAAAGCACTTAACTCATAGCAATTTTCTATAACTATACATTATTCTTGCAAGACATATATCCTGGGGTTAAGCAAGGGCAGGGTAAGACTACTCCTCAATGGTTAGGGAGGTTCTGCACGATAAGCTTGGTATGTAAGATTTACTGACCAAGGTTAGCTGACCAAGGGTCACAGCTGCCCACCACCCAGTGCTCATGATTAACATGTTTTTCAAGGCCTTACCCAGTTCCAGTTTTTCTTTCTAAGTCACATACTCAGAAAATGGCTACTAGGCCTTTAAGATGGCTATGCTTATGCTAACCTATTTCTATTCTTACATTCCCCTCTTCTTCTTGTATCTATTTCAATCATGAAATTAGGGGTCATCTGTTTGGTTAACACTCTGATAGTTCTGTCTCAACACTATGATTTGCACGGTGCTAATGCGTTCTTTGATAAAGGTAACACATGGAGTGACTCCGGTTTGGCGGGCCTACTACTTGTTAGAATAAGCTGGGGTGGTGCTGATTACTTCTGTCTTGTTGTAGAGGGAGGTGTAAGCTTTAGGAACTCTCTCAATGCAGGCTCTTTGCCTACTTGCAGAGGATAAAGTGAGTCTCGGTCTTTGTCTTCTACAGACAGGGACTCTAGCTGCTGCTAGGGAAAAGGGGCGATGACCGCTCTGGCTGCTTCGTGCTGAGAAGGGGGTGCAGTAAAGGGTGCAGCTAGGTCTCTATTAATGGTCAGTTGAGAGGGCTTCAGAAGGCTGGCGCTTCTATTACTATTTGCAGTTTTGTGGCTTCTAGGCAAGATAAAACAAATTGTGTTATTAGGTTATGTAGCAACATCTGGAGTTGGATTTTCTATTCTGGAGGCTGCAGTTATTGAAACAATACTTTTCTCTAAAATCACCCTCATTTTTATTAGAAGTAACCAGGTTAAGAAAATAATTAACAGCTGGCTTGATCATTTGCACAAGTGCAGCAAGAAGAGCAATTGATTACACAGGCTCTTTTAAATATGCTTTGCTGGAACTTTTTGTAAGGAATTTCAGATTGAACTTTTAAAGGCCTCTTGAGGCCAGACAGCCAAGCTAGACTTGCCATCAGGCTTTGCCTGCAGTACCTGTAGATTTGGATGAATTCTTCTCTTCTCGAGGTCTCTGAACCTGCCAGGAAGTGACCTTCTTTACTCACCTGGTAAGGCTACTGGGAACTCTGTAAGCAAGGTACCAGGCCAGTTCTTCCAAGGGGCTTTGTTGGCTTTATAAAGTCAATCTTAGTTCCTTAAAGTTGTTCACATCTGAGTCCATGCACATGTCTCTCAGGTATGACATTCCAGTCAAAGCCCTGGCAGTATAACCAGTGTTCTTAAGTAGTCTTCTCACAAGGAAAGCAGATTCTTATTGAACTCATGCAAATAAACATACTGCCATGGAATACAAAAACAGTCACTGAAAGTTTTTAAACTCTGGAGGGATCAGGTAGAGAGAAGGAAGTTTCAATTCTGCTCATAAAGATAGTCATTTACTAAACTGTTGTCAGTTTAAGAGAACAAGGTTAAAACACTTTATCAGCAACATTTGAAACAAAAAGACACAAAATCATTTTCTTTAGTTTATGTAATTTTATGTAACTAATACCTGTTCTGCTGAAATCTAGTTCTTTACCAGTTTAGGGATAATACTATAAATGACAAAAGACTTACAAATGACAATGGTTAAAGATCTGATGAGAGCTTACTGTAAGACAGTTGACATAAGGAAATTCTGATATTTCTGTAATACAAAACATTTAGTAACAAAGTTTAGCATCATTCTCTTTGACAGTGCTTTCCTGGTAAATAAATATATATATATCAGATAAATAAGCCAAATTAGTCAAATACTTTCTCTAATGAGAAAAAATTCTTCTGACATGTTCCAGGGGCCCTCTGGAAAATATCAGAGTTAACTAGAGGTAAAAGCCCTTTTTTTTGAACTTAGCATAAGTGTCCAAGACCAGATACAAAAAAAGCAGAGAAAGTGCTTAAGTCTACAGGTCTTCTCTGAAAGCTTCAAGAATGTTTTACTCTTTAATAGTAGATATAAGCTGCTATGCAAATTCTATTAAAAGCTCTAAGATCATTTGCATTAAAAAATATGAAGAGTCCTCTGAAGGACTACTACTAGTAAGATGGCAAACTTCCGGCTTCTCTTGGGGGGGGGGGGCGGGGGGGTCCTTGGTTACCGCCGGTGCCACTTGAAGCCCAATCACCTCTCGCTCCCCTCCCAATCCCAGCACCTAGCCAACAGCCACCAGCTCCTTAGAAGTGACACCTCAATCAATTCATGCCCCTTCCTATATAACCTAGCACCTTTCCCTAATAAAGCGGAACTCTCCGGTTAATTGCTGCTATGTGTCGCTCCTTTCCTTTCATCCCCCATGTTTTTTTTTTTTTAAACATACAGCATATAAATTAAACACGAAGACCTGGTGGTTGTCAAAAAAATCTATTACAACCTTTCTCAAAAGTGGTCACACGTTTGTCCATTTAAACTTTTACAGTGAAACTTGTTTTTCTGGGAGAAACATAATCTTGTCTAGATTCTAGTTTAATTTTTAAGAATAAATTTTGGTTTGTTAACTAAGTGCATTTAATCAGCTGAAAAAAGCTTTGTTACCATTCTGCTTAGGTGGATAAATTAAGAAAACAAATAATCAGTAACAACTTTAATCATTTGTTGGTTAGAGATTTTTCCACTTATAAAAATATATGGAATAAATAATTCAATTTCTCAGGCCATGCAATCGTTTTCAATAACAAAATATTTCAAAGGCAAATAAAGCTTATACAGTTGTTAACAAACTTTAGCTTTTCGTCTTTTTAATATTACGATTTCATTTTTTTTTTTTTTTAATATTCTGGCAACTCACTGAGACTTTAAGCATGAGAAACTGCTTTGATCTTTCAACATTAAGAGCAGACTAACAGTTAAAGAAAACTGTTTAACTAGAAACGAGATTCTAATTTTGCTGTGCACTTGATATCAAGACTCACTTGCTTTAATTTCACTAGGCACGACTATATCTGTAAGAATATAGTAATTTATTCTTCATTTGCCCTATGGTCCCAAGCACATAAGCCGGTGAGAATTAGCCTGGGCTTGCCTGCGGCTTGACTGGGTTTATCTCACCGAATCTCTAAACATCCTGACCCTCCCCCCCAAAGCAACAGGCTGAGCGGATCTTCCACAACAAAAGGCACCACGCTGTTTTCTCTCTTTAAACAAATAACTGTACTTTAGAACAAAGTTACTTTCTTTATCACAAAACACATTCTTTAGCATGCAGAAGACTTTTCATTCTTTATACTTTTTCTTATTAAAACATACATTTTTTAGCATAGAGAAATGTTTTATTACTTTAAGTAGTTTTAATTAAAACTTAAAACCATTAGAAACTTTAATTTCCAGTGAACACCGAGAAGCAGGCCATTGTAAACTGTTAAACTAACATTCTTTAGATTGACAAATTTATGAACACATTTTATAATTTCTGTAACCATGAGCTTTACAGCACAATCTCTCATAGAGTATATCTTCTTAACTTAGCAAAACTTTAAGGTTTTAGGTTTCTACAAAGATTCTCAGGCAGTAGGTAGGTATACACACTGTAACACACAATTAAAAAGAGGTTCACTTGCTTCAGTCATTTAGTTCACTCATTCGTAACAACTATTCTAGATTACTTACAAGACCTTTACTGAATATTAGACAAAGCCAAGCCTTTAAGCATTTTATTTTTAAAAGATTTAGCAGATAACATGACTTAAATGACCTCAGGTAAATTTAGGCAGCTGATAACTACAAGGACATGCCCGCCTCAGGCAAACTCAAATTAGCATTAATGCTTAACACTTTTTATCAGGTTTTCTGGAAGTTTTAGAATACCCAATTTTCACAAGCGCTTGTCTTTAAATCAATTTCATTAATACCATCCGGAGGTAGAAAGATATATTCATTTACACACTTAGGGGGTCGTCTGAGTCTGTCTCATGGTGAGAAAGAAGGAAAAAGAATATGAGGGAGACAAAGGCGAATGATGAAGATGCCACTTCAAACAAGATGACTGTTGTATATGCTTGTGAACGAGTGCCTGTCGTTGCACAGTTTTTCTTCCACGGGGGACGCAAATTTATCTGGGATTCACGGCTGTGACCCCCTTATCCTGTCACGGGAGTCTTCTAGCGGCGGGCGCCCTAATGGCTCTTAATTGCCCGACCCGTGCCCGCGGGGAATGATGTAGTGGCAGAAAGGAGGAACGGAGAGAGCAGGAGAACCTTAGAACAAGGAAACTTAAAATGAGAAGCGCAAAAAAATATAAACTGAAACCAAAACACAGTAAAACAGTCAATGATAACACTAAGCACACACACACCACATCTGATCGCACTCGTTCGGACCGGTCCTTCCCTCACTCTGGTGCGCACCACACTCACCACTTTCAGGGTCTTCAAAAACTCTCGTAATTCTCCTGAAGGGCGTCCACTCGGACTGCCGCAGGGTGACGAGCTCGATCTTTTCCTCCTCGGGCGCCAGTTTTCTGCCGATCGGATTTGCCTTCCTAAGGCCGAGTCACTCGGACCTTAGGGCCAGGATTGGTTACCTGGGCTTTTACCCAGGGTCGCTAACCTGGGGGCTGGGACTACCAGCCCAGACTTCCTCACTCGGGACCACTAACCCGAGACCATACACGGGATGGCGACTCCCACTTTATAATGGATTTATGCAGACACGAGGGGGCGACCCATGAATTACACTGCCCCGTCCGGACAATTAGACCTTGCCTCCAGCTGTCCTTTTTTCTCAGGGAAGCTGCTCGTATCCCGGACGAGCCCCCAAATGTTAGGGTCTGGGCTTCTGAGGTTTCTCCAGAGAACAAACTACACAGGCATAGAGATGTAAATTCAAGCAAAGTCTTTATTCAGCCAGCTAGCTGGGGTCCAAGCGTCAGCCCGACGCAGCGGGTCTCAACAAGGACCCCGAGCACTCAGAGCCAAGGGTTTATATAGCATTTTCAAAGCACTTAACTTATAGTAATTTTCCACAACTATACATTATTCTTGCAAGACATACATCCTGGGGTTAAGCAAGGGCAGGATAAGACTATTCCTCAATGGTTAGGGAGGTTCTGCACAATAAGCTTGGTATGTAAGATTAACTGACCAAGGTTAGCTGACCAAGGGTCACAGCTGCCCACCACCCGGTGCTCATGATTAACTTGTTTTTCAAGGCCTTACCCAGTTCCAGTTTTTCTTTCTAAGTCACATACTCAGAAAATGGCTTCTAGGCCTTTAAGATGGCTATGCTTATGCTAACCTATTTCTATTCTTACACAGGTTGCCAAGGCTTTATTCCAGGCCTCCACAGAACGTATGTGGAGCACAGTTGAAAAGAAGTGAACATATGAGGTGAATAAGATGACAAAGAAGAATAAGATAATGTGGATGCTCAGAGCCAGGGCCACTGACTCAGAAAACTGCACATCATGAGATGAGATGCTGAGAACTTGAGGGATGTCACAGAAAAATTGGTGAATCACGTTGGACTTTATGAAGGATGAGCCTGAATATGGTCCCTGTGTGGACAGCAGAATAGGCCAGCCCACCTGCCCATGAGACACCTGCTACCTATGTGCACTGATGTGGGGTCATGATGAGTCCATAATGCAGAGGGAGGAAAATGGCAACATAGCAGTCATAGAACATGACCACAAGGAAGAAGAAATCTGTGGACCCAAATATTATAAATAGGAAAGTCTGAGAAGCACATTCTGTGAGAGAAATCAGTTTACCACCCATGAGGGAATTTATGATGGATTTGGAAAGTGTAACTGAGATGTAACCAAAGTCTAACAGAGATAAATTGCCTATAAAGAAGTACATAGGGAAATGAAGACATGGATCCATCACAATGACAGTGAAGGTCACAAGATTTCCAGTCAGGGCACCCATATCAATCACTAAAATATTAAACCTTGCAATACTTGGAGCTCCCTGGAACTGGAGATGTCCATGAGGAGGGACTCTGTGAAGATGGCGGGGTTCTCTGCACCTGCCAGCTTGCTGCAGGGGCCTGTAGTTGATGCGTAAAGTGAAAACATGATGTTAAAAAATGGAAACAGAGCTAAATGATCCTCATATGCTATAAAATTTTCATATCCACTGGTTTACTGAAGTTAAAAATGCTTATGAAGGGATGGCATAAAAGCTCTCAAATATCAGCATTTTTTTGGGTGATGCCTTTTTTCTGTGATACCTGTCTGCATTTAAATTTTAAATATTAATAAATGTATATATGTTTTCCTCTGTTAAGTCAACTGCTGTCAGTTTCTTTATGAGATCCAACCATTAGACCTACAGAGTGGAAGGAAAGTATGTCAACCTCTACAGACACCTCATATAAATTTAGACATTGAAGAGTGCTTAGTAATGATATTGTGAAAGATTCAGGATACAGTAAAACACAAAAATGGTAATGACATTGAATGTTCTTACTATACATTGGATATTTTATAGTTTCCTTAAATGAGATACAAAAATAAAATTACATCCCCATAAAAAAATGAGCAATAAGATCACAGTCATACCTGAGGACAGAGATAGGAGCTCTCTATTTTGCACATCACTCAGGCAGACACACTGATGTCAAGTCCAATACCATTAAGTTGTTCTTCAATGAACACGATCCAGAAAGTCCTTTCACAGAGCGATATTTTTCTTATAAACCATATGGAGAAATTGGTACTGGACTTCTCTGAATTATTTGGTGACTGTCTCTGGAGGGCAAAGTTGTACTTCTGACAAGCCTCAAGGGAACTAGTAATTGTAGCTTCCTGAAAGCCTATCATATCAACACCTTGTTTCCTGTAGACATTTTGTTTAGTCCATTGAGATTAATTAGGCCAATAATAGTCTATTTATAGAGGTTTCCTTACAATAAGGGTTTTGTAAAGCTTGAGAGAGCACCCATTCATAGAAATTGTTTCTAGGCTAGTGGTGACTCCATGACATTTCAAAATTTCTGTCTCATAACATTAAGATCAACACCCCTACATGGAATAAAAGCATGAATATTAATGTAAATTGTAAGACTAATTAATGTATCTATAACAGGTATTAAATATCATGAAGGGAGGGAAGTAAGCAACCATCTAGAAATAAACAGAACACCCTGTAATTCTTAAAAAGGCCTGCCCTTGTGAAACTCTAGTTAAGCAGACCCTAAACAAGTGGGGTATCATCAGAACTTAACAGACCTGGGGGAGCGAAATACCCTACTCCAGCACACTCTGGCCATTATGTTCCACTTATGAATGGAGAAAAAATCTGAGAAGTGGTTTTTCAATACTCTCCAGAGACATAGATTCACAAATGATTGAGTCCTACTTATAGGATTATAGGAACTGATACTGCATGGCCCAAGTCCCCCGCTGTTTGGTCATAGTACACTCGCTGATGTGCCCCATGTCACAGGCAAACCAATATAGTCCTATTAGGGAGGACAATCCAAGGACTTAAAAGCTACCTGTCAGTGATCAGTAGAAAACGACTACAATTTTCTTTGGACAAGGTGAGTCCTTCATTTTGACCAAAGTAAATTGTTTATTACACATGCTATGCCTTAGTCCCTTGTCAAGACACTCTTACTGCAAAATAATCGTATGACTGAGCATCTGAATTTAATTCAGCATTTATTTAACAGGGTAATAGTTTCAGAATGAATATTGATAGTATATGGAGAAACTAGTGGAGGGTAGGGATGTATTTTCAGACAGCTAATATATCATAAAAAAGCAATTCATATATTTTAATAGCTCAATGAATTTCCTCCATTGAGGTACCACTATTTGTAACTTATAAATTTGTTTGCAAATATTTTTCAAAGAAAATAGCTGATGATTATCTACAAATAGAGTTCTTGTCCAGTCCTTATATTTTTCATGTAACATTGCATGTTTAGGAGGCCGTAGGTTTTATCTAATCTACCTAAACACTTGATGAAGTGCATCATCATAACAAAGGACCAAAATGGCTTCCTTCCAGAGCAATGGCACTCAGGATTGCAGGCGTTAGTTCTAATGTCCCAGGTTATAAAAGCCACAGTATCACATGGGTTCATCCTAGAGTACCAAGGGCAATTGAGGTAAGATACAGTATTACCTCTTTTTCTCAGCTTTTAATATATTACCAATAAAATACTGCATTTCCTCATTGTACAACCTTTTTATTCACTTTCCCTCAACTACAATTTCTAATTCTATCTATTTATCTTTTTTCCTCTAACATTTTTACCTTTGCAACAGATTTCAGATTTCAATTTCAGCAAACTTTCTGCATAGTTTGCTGGCAGTAATGCTGGTTTAGCTAGTTCTTCCTCCTCAGCCCATTCTCATTTAACTGGGATAGGCTTCCATAGGGAGAGAATTCATGGCTATCTCATTCAACAGGGAATATAACTGCATTTACTTTCAATTTCAATATTGCCAGAGGGGTGGGAGTTTAACCACCCCACCGTGCACTTAGGAAATGTAACATAAAGTTTTAAAATTTTAGTTAGATTTTAATTACTAAGGACATTCTTTCTTCTGGCACCCACATGTGTAGCCCTAATTTTGGTACCACTGCATCAGATGGAAACAGAAAAGTTTAGGTGAGGTAGGGAAGAAGGAAATTTGAGGATGTATAGGAAGAATTAAACAACGATGCCAGCTTTCTTTTCACACTGTTCCACAAATGTCTCAGTAAACTGGAGGATTCTATTTAGTGGAGATCCTTGCTTGCTTCTCATGTTGAATGTGAGCACAAACCTGCAAATGAGTGTGGACTTCTCTGCATGCCTGTGTTTCCCTAGACTCATAAAACCAGTGCTTCAACTGAGCATTTCAATTGTCTATCAAACAATTACTCTGAAGATGATACACAACATGATGTGTTCATTTGATACGACCTATTCACACCATTGCTGCTACAGCATCTTCTGTTCCAATCTGGGCATTTGAGTCTAGCACTGAGTATGCAAAGCCACATCCAAAACAAGTTTCCATACCTGGCAGGTCCCATCTGTTATCTCCCCGCCTCCAGAATCTGTTCAGAGTGGCATCTTTGTGCAGTATCTTCTTTGCCAGGAATCTTCCCCGTGACATCTATATTCTTCCTCCCTGGGATACAGAACAGAATTGTTGGCATTATATATCTAAGAAATGATGAGAAAAATATGGTGACCATCTGCCCAATCCACACTGATACAGGTCCCCTTGTGTAGACATTCTATGACCCTGGTGGTCACGTCAAGTGAGAGTATCAGCATCCCGCCTGATATTCCTAAACAACATCCATATTGGAATTGATCCTCCTCCTGCACATGTACATGTTCTACATTAATACACCCCTTAAATTCCCATTTGAAGAGAGACATTGAAGAAAAATCTCCATAAGGACAATTTCCATATGGGCATTCTATAGTAGTCTAGTTTTCCATTGTTCTTCTGAATCATAATACTACCAGACCCTAAATCCATGTACATCCTCTAAACCAGGTGCTACCGCATCATTAGCCATCATAAAGTAATTATCATTCTTATCAATGCAGAAATATTTGAAGGGTACTGTCCATTGATAACAGGACTCAGTAGCTCATCAGATGTTCCATAGTTGTCCCTAGAGGAAAAGATATCTTCTATTTGTGAATATGATGAGTACTTTTATTCTCCCATTGACAGGTTCTTGCAGAACAATTTCCATTTTACCATGGAACTTACCAGGAAAATGCCCTGATGAATATTTCTCTACCATCACCCTAGACTTTATGACTGAGTTAGTTTTCAGCATTTGTTTTTATGATCTTCAGTCATAGAGAGACATTCTAATTAAAGTCCGTGGGCCACCTAGTTATCATCCTTCAAATGAACATTTTCTAGTTCATATTCCAATGGTTGCGGGTTTGTGCCCACATGCATTTGTCATAAGGTGAAATCTGCAGAGTATGTTTTGCAGATGTGGGTATACCACAGGGACCCATCCTCAAAGAGAGGAAGGCCAACATTGTGCTTTTGAGGTATAGTTCACCTTTGTTCTGCTTCACACTCACATGTAGCCTTCTTCTGCATAGTTTTGTTGATAGTATCTGACAGTATTCAAAAATGTACAACTTGTACCATCCAAAATCCAAATAAACTGTCTAGACACTGTTCTTCTTACTTTCCATTAACTAAAATGGTGGTCTCTTCTTTCAACAGCTTCCCTACTCATTCAAATAACAGTCTTGGTGGGTTCTAGCAGTTGTACTGGGTACCAGTCAGCATGTTTGGTCAATAATAGCTGAAAATACTCATTTCCGTAATACACTCAGATAAAGGAAACACAACCACTTTATATAAAGTCTTTCAAATATTCCAATTTCATCCACTTTCACCTTAATCCTATCAGTCATTGTATTACAACATTCTCACCACCTAAATGCAGTCACCATGAGGATTTCACTAGAAGGTCTTGGATTCAGAGCAAACTGTGATCACATATCATGCATCTTCAGAAAAGATTTTTCTCCAACCCTTAGCCAATTTGCCCATGTATGTAAGACCTTGGGTGCCAAGCCAGTGCCTCATCAAAGCAGAGTGACCCTTTCACAAATCATTATCTTAAATTTTTGAAGAATCATTGCCCAAGTGATTTGATGTCAGGTTTCTTATTAATACCTTTTTCTTCTATCTTTTTAAATTCTTTCATTTTGGAGTAAATATATCAGATTTGTTTGTGACTTTCCAATGTTAGAAGACAAGCAGAGCCTCCTACCATTCCATCCAACCTGTAATTACAATTAAGCTTTAATTTAAATCCTTTGTTTTGAATCAGTCAATTTTCACTTTATTCATTCCATTCTAAGTAACTAAATATTTATACCCTGCCAGGATGAGTCCCTTTGGTAGTGACTTGTGACTACCAGCTATAATTCATACTGGATACATCCCAGATTGGCCCCAAACATCCTAATGTGTATATTCTTCTTTATTTTCATTTTAGCTACTAGAGACAACAGTAACCATGGCATTGCATAATATACAGCTTCTTGTTATTTTTATTTCCTTGTGTGATAGAGTTGCATCTATAACTTCTAAATTTTATTTGTAACTTTTACGTCTATAAATGATCACATGTCAGCTGGAATGGGAGACACAGTGGTCATGAAGGCATTAAATTTCATCAACAGTGGCGCTTACAGCCTTCCTTTGCCTACACCATTCTTTGGCCATGTTTCAGTGAGTCAGAGCAGTTCTGGGAAATCCTACTTCTGACACCAGCTCCCCAAGATCACCTTCATGTTCATCTAGTCAATGGAAGGATGCACATAATTCCGAAAAGCCATTATGCTCATTAAAATTTATCAAAATGTGAAGATACAGATTAAAATGAGCACATTAAAAAGAAGAGACACATAGGCAAGAGCCCAGGAGTGTTCCAGGTGCAAATTTACATAACTTATGATCCCAGCAACAATATCTTACATAAACTATTTTATATGAAATATATAGTATGAAAAGTTTATATTATGAAATAACAGTAGTGCACATGAAATATTTTCAACAAGGGAAGATCACCAAAGCTTTGGTTTCCAAAGATTTATTTTAGGTGAGACATGTAGGTATGAATAACTACCTGTGTGATTTACCTTAGCCTGCAGTTCTTTTATATGTGGATATGGTACTGTGTGTGGTTCAAAGGTCCTGCCATAAATCAAATTATTTGAATAGATGACCAGGCATGTCTTAAGGAGTCTATGTAAAAAATATGTTTTAAAGACAGGATGTTGGAAGGTCTTAGCAGTTACCTTCCAGGTTTATTAAGACAAAAGGCACAAGCTATCTTCAGAGAAGGTTACTATTTTTACTGAATATAATGTTGATCACATTCAAAAAATTATTCAATATTAGAAGGAATTGCTCTTATATACATATATGTTTATTTAAGTATATATTTCATGTTGATATATTAAATAATTACAGCAAATATTTTGCCTGAATACATGCCATTATATACAATTTTTGTAGTCCTTATTTTGAAAATAAATTGTGAAATTATCCCTATTTTAAAATTACATGATCTTTGAAATGGGATCCAGAAAGGATTCACAGTACATGATCAACATAAAAATAATAAAGGGATTTAAACTCTCTACCAATGAAAATTACAAAATGAAATTAAAAATATATTCAATTTAGAACAGAAAAATTATAAATTTTTTACTGAAAATTTTAACCATACAAGTATAAATTTTATCCTCAGATAAATATAAGAAAATGTTGACAGAAATTTAAAAACTGGGAAAAAGGGAAAAATCACAAATTCTTGAATTCAGAAATTATAATGCTTTTAAGATGGCAACATTCCCCAAATTGATTTACACATTCAGTTAAATTCCACTTGGCTTTCTTGTAATAATTGATAAACCAATGATATTATTAATTCATGTATATGCACGGGTTCCATTTGTTTTAATGTAAAAATTCAAAAGACCCAGAATAGTCAGGGAAAAATTAGGAGAAAATTCAAGATTAGAGAATACACTTCCTTATTTAAAACTTCCTGGAAAGGTACAGTAGTCAACTATATGTGACAGACATATAGACAAATGCACTAGAATTGAGAGTTCAAAGTAGATCCTACATTTTTAATCAGTTTAAGAATTTAATAGGAAATGAACTTTTTTTCCTGAATTCTTTTTGGTTTTTAAATTGAGGTATCATTAATATATAGTCTGATGAAGGTTTCACATGAGCAACATTGTGATTTCATCAATCACTCATATTATCAAGTCCTCCCCACCCCATTGCAATAAATGTCCATCAGCAGAGCAAGATGCCGTAGAGTCACTACTTATCTTCTCGGTCCTATACTGCTTTCTCCATGACTTATCTATATTGTGTGCCAACTATAATACCCCTTGATCCCCTTCTCCATCCTTCCCCACCCACCCTCCCCAACCCTTTCCCTTTGGTAACCGCTAGTCATTTCCTGGATTCTGTGAGTCTGCTGCTGTTTTGTTCCTTCAGGTTTGCTTCGTTGTTATACTCCACAAATGAGGGAAATCATTTGGTACTTGTCTTTATCCCTTTGGCTTATTTCACTGAGCACAATACCCTCTAGCTCCATCCATGTTGTTGCAAATGGTGGGATTTGTTTCTTTCTTATGGCTGAATAGTATTCCATTGTGTATATGTACCACATCTTCTTTATCCATTCATCTAATGATGGACACTTAGGTTGCCTCCATATCTTGTCTATTGTAAATAGTGCTGCAGTAAACATAGGGGTGCATATGTCTTTTTGAATCTGAGAAGTTGTTTTCTTTGGGTAAATTCCTAGGAGTGGAATTCCCAGGTCAAATGGTGTTTCTATTTTTTGTTTTTTGAGGAACCTCCATATTGCTTTCCACAATGGTTGAACTAGTTTATATTACCATCAGCAGTGTAGGAGGGTTTCCCTTTCTCTACATCATCTCCAGCATTTGTTGTTTCTTGTCTTTTGGATGTTGGTCATCGTTACTGATGTGAGGTGATAACTCTTTCTGGTTTAAATTTACATTTCTTTAATAATTAGTGATGTGGAACATCTATTCACATGACTTTTGGCCATCTGATTTTCTACTTTGGAGAAGTGTCTGTTCAGATTCTCCACCCATTTTTTATTTGGGTTATTTGTTTTCTGGGTGTTAAGATGTGTGAGGGAGCTCATTGTATATTTTGGGTGTTAAACTCTTATTGGATAAGTTAGTATGAATATATTCTCCAATACTATAGGATGCTTTTTTTTTTCTGATCATGGTGTACTTTCCTGTGCAGAAACATTTTAGTTCGATATAGTCCCACTTGTTCATTGTTGCTTTTGTTTCCATTGCCCAAGGAGATGTCTGCAGGAAAAAGTGGTTCATGTTTACATTCTAGGGAATTTGGGTCCTGCCGAAGGGCAGCTTCACTACTTTATCCTTTTCTGTGATGTCTTCTATTTCCCACAGTTGTGGAAAGTCTGTTCTGCCATCTTTGGGTTGCTTTTTCATGATTAGTTGTATTTGCTGTATTTTTGTGTTATATGTGGTTTGGGGAAGTTTCTGCTTCTATTCTCACACTGCCATCATTTTCCCCTCCAATATACTTACTTGCTCCGCCAATATACTGCAAGAATTTTTGTTTTAAAAGAGGGAAATCTTAATACATTGAACCTGCCAAAGAAAATCACATTTTTTGGTTTTATTGATAAGACTTACAATTTTCTAAATAATCCAGATCACTTCTTGTTCAAACCTTCCAAACTGTCATATTGCAGAATAATACGGCAAAGGTAGTGTGTATATCCTAGCCAAATTGCTATGTCTTTAAAATATTCCAGACTGTGTACATGATTCAATTCTTATTTGAACTCCCTTTTCTCTTTAATTCACATATCTATCTTAAAATGCATTAATAATTAAACTTACATGAACACAATAAAGATATTCAGAAGAATTAAATATGTAAAAATATCTTTGATCTAATGTATGATGAAACTAGAATGGTTTCAGTAAAAAAAGATAATAAAAAAATACAATATAATTTATCCATTATTTATAAAAAGCACACCAAAATATTACAGATATCACAATACTGTTAAAATCAAGATATATCAATTTTGTATAGCATTTAAGGGTAATTATAAAATCTATTCTGCAAAAAATTTCAAGTGTTCACAAATATGTACATGATACTTTGAGAAAATTCTACTTTCAGAAGTAAGACTAAAACATATAATTGAAAGCTCCTATCAGAAGCACTAATAAATTAAATGAAATCACACCATCACTGCAGTTAATTTCTTTGGAACTGAAGAATTTCATTCTAAATGTGCATTAAGTTATATTGGTCTTATAAAAATTCAGTTATTGAAATATATAATTCTGAAAATAATTACATTAATCATATACCACATTCCTTATATTTCATGTTGTCTAGGATAATGACAATAAGAAGTCAAACTGGGCATGACCATCCAGGTGGGGAATCTTGGAGGGTAAATGACTCAACAAAGTGGTGAGAAGGAAGTAAAGGCTTATGACATAAAATTCAAGCAACTCGTCACCCTTGGAAGAAGCAGGGAGAACAATCTAGAACTGGTGATGGACAGCAAGGCAGACATGCTCTTCCTTAGACTGAGTGATAGAAGAGGGTGATAGAGAAGGCAACACCCTCTGTGTTGCAGGTAGGGTTGCCCGCACACAGATATTAAATTGAGTTGGGTATGCTTCAGAAATCACCACCACCAGTGAAAATAATTAGAAAGAAGCAGGATTGGGCAGGAGGTGAGTCAGCAAAGTGTTTCCCTGCCTAGTGTTGGAGGCGGTCATGGAAAGGGCATAACCACTACTGATGAACAAGCTGGAACTGGGAAGTGGAAGGCTCCTCTCTCTCCCTTCTCCTTAGATTGTTCCACCTTCCCGCTGTAGGAGCTGATTCAAGAATACAGCCATGACAGATTAGTGTTATTGAGACTATCTAGAGCCTATAAATTCCTGAAGCCCATTAAGACCTCTGTGTACACTTTTAGGATACTGGTGGGAAGGCACAGAGATGTATTCTTCTTGCAGCCTCCCAATATCAACAATATGTATAAGTTCCTTTGCTTATCAAACCTGCCACCCATCTACATGGAGTGGCCTACCTCTTTCTTTAGTTTATCCTTGCCCTCCATTGAGTGGTGGTCAGTTTGAATCTCATCTGGAGAACTACTAAGGTCATGAGACATCATCCAGTTAGGGCTCAGAGCCAGCACTTTCTACGTGGTGTACCTTCATCCCAACATTGCTCAGTCATAGTGGGCTGTCATGGCAGGGCACGGACTGCTTTTCCCCAGGTACGTCCTGAAATGGTGATACCTAAGCATGTCTGCTGACCTCATTTAGGCAGCAAGTCCTTCTTCCAGAGATGTATCAACACCATTTGAGAGGACTTCAGGGTGGGATGTATTCTCAGAGAAACCCTGTGCTTTAAGGAGATGATGTTTGAATGGATATTCAGGGCAAAATTTTAAAATCTAAAGGATTTTGCTGATTAATACTTTCCAGATGGCATGGAAGATTTTTAACACTTCTGAAGGAGTGGATATGGGGCAGAAAAATGAGTTTGCAGAGCCATGTGTTTATACATTTAGGGATTTACAAGGCTCCATGTTGCGACATACATCCAAAGGAAGACTAACCAGGAGAAGCTGTGCACACAGGCAGGAGAGACAGAGTGGTGTTCCAACAACAGTCAGGTCTCACGGGTCCCCTTCCTGTATGACTCCCCAGAGGTGTGGAGAAGCATGATGTCCGTAGCGCAGGGATCCCTAGATCCCTGCCTCCTGAAGAGCAAAGGACACTTGTTGTTTCTTTTGGATCCCTTCTTAACTGCACATTCTACATTAGCAAATTGTCTTGGCTCTAATTTCAAAAGTATATAGAATCTGACATCATATGCACACTTTCCACTGCTACAAACATTTAAAACTGAAGGCGAGGATATGAGAAAAAGGGAAAATTTCTACACTGTTGGTGGGAACATGAAATGGTGCAATCACTATGGACCTTCTTCAAAAAACTAAAGATAGAAATACCATATGACCAAGTAATTAGACTTCTCAGGAATTTACACAAAGAAAGCAAGATCTTAGATTCAAAAAGACACATGCACCCCTATGTTTATCGCAGCACTATTTACAATAGCCAAGATATGGAAGCAACCTAAGTGTACATCAGGAGATGAATGAATAAGGAAGTTGTGGTAAATATACACAATGGGATCCTATTGATCCATGAGAAGAAAACAAATCCTACCATTTGCAGCAACATAGATGGAGTTAGAGGGTGTTATGCTCAGTGAAATAAGCCAGGTGGAGAAAGACAAGTACCAAATGATTTCCCTCATTTCTGGAGTATAACAACAAAGCAAAACTGAAGGAACAAAACAGCAGCAGACTCACAGACTCCAAGTAGGGACTAGTGGTTACTAAAGGGGAGGATAGGGGAGAGGGAAGGTGGGTGGAGATGGAGAGAGAAAGGGATTGAGGAGTATTATGATTAGTACATATGGTGTGTGTAGAGGTCACAGGGAAGACAGTGTATCACAGAGAAGACAAGTAGTGACTCTGTGGCATCTTACTACACTGACAGGCAGTGACTGCAATGGGGTATGTGGGGGACTTTATAATATGGGTGAATGTAGTAACCACAATGTTTTTCATGTGAAAACTTCATAAGAGTGTATATTAATGATAACTTAATAAAAAATGTATTATTCACTAAAAAAAACCCCACTAAGCACATTGCACAGAATTTCAGGAGAGTGTATAGCATATAAATAACTTAAGGGATTAAAAAATGGAATGATAACTTTCAGTGTAACAATACGTCTAGTATCAAGGTATCTTCCCACCTAGTACTGATCTTACTCCTGGAGAAGTTGGCAGCCATCATCTCAAGCAAGTGATCAAAATTAGTATCAATAGCAGTAAAATTGTCATCGTGTGTCTCCTTTTGTTCTTGCATTATTTTTCCCTAGATTTATTTAGGTATTATTGAAACAAAATGTAAGTAGACTTAAGGTGTATAATGTTATAGACACAAATGTATTGAAAAATTGTTCCTAATGTAAGCTTAGTTAACACCTTTAAGTCCTCACATAATTATGATTTGTGTCTGTAGTGATAATATGACCTACTTTCTTAATAACCCCCAAGTATATACACAGTATTGTTAATTATAGTTATGATGCTGTACATTAGATGAGTGGCTTTTCTTTATTTGTCTTACACCTGGGAATTTGTTCCATTTGACCAACTACTCCAAATTTCTCCCTCATCCAAGACACAACAATCAACATTTGATGCTCTATTTCTATGAGTTCAGCTTCTTTAGACTCCTCGTATAAATAAAAACAGGGTGTTATTCTTTGTATGTCTCACTTATTTCACTCAGTATAATGCCTCCAAGGTCTATCCAAATTTTTGAGAAAGGCAAAATTTCCTTTAATAGAACTTCATAATATTTCATTACATTATATATATATATATATATATATATATATATATATATATATATATATATATATTATATATATATTATGTATATGAAGTCACACTTTTTCCATCATTCATTGAAGGACTCTTAGTATTTCTGCATCTAGATGTTTCCACATCTTTCTTGGTTATGGGTGTAGTACTGAAATGAATACAATATTTGCATTTCTTTCAGGTATATAGGCAGACGTGGAATTGGTGAATTGCATGGTAGTTTTATTTTTTGAGTGACGTCCACAGTGTCTTACACACTGGCTGTGCCAATTTACATTCCCAACAAGGGTTCCGTTTTCTCCACACATCCTTGCCAACACTTAGTGTCTCATTTTATTGGTAATAGACCTCTAACAGATCATAAAGTGTCACCTCATTTTATTTGCATTTTGTTGCAGATATCTATATTTAAACCAATTTTTGTTTATTTGTTTTTTTTGCTTAGTTTGTGCTGTTACATTGCATATATGTATTTTGGGGATTAATTCCTTGTCAGGTAGATGGTCTGCAAATATTTTTTTCCCTTTCATGCATTGCTTTTTGTTCTACTGTTTCTCTGCTCTGCAGAAGAGCTGTAGTTCAGGGTAGTCCTACTTGTTCATTTTTGCCTTGCTGTATATGCTTTTGGTGTCATATCCAAAAAACTTTACCACGACCAATGTCAAGGCGGCTTGGGTCTGGTTTCTAGGAGTGTTATGGTATCAGACCTTATGTGTAAGTCTTTAATTCATCTTGAGTTATTTTTTGTGAGTTTTTTAAAATAGGGGACCATTGTATTTTTTTCATGTAGTTATTCAGTTTCCCCACTACTGTTAATTGAAGAGAATATCATTTTTCATTTCATTTTATTGGTTCCTCGATGAATATTACTTGAATATATATAAGTGTACTGATTTCTGGGTAGCCAATATGTTCCATTGATTTATTTATCTATTGTTATGCCAGTACTCTACTATTTTGAATACTGTGATAAGAATGGTTGAGATGAGAGAGGTGCTTCCAACATTGTCTGTGCTTTCAAGGCTGCTCCTGCTAGTCAGAGTATTTTTTTTATTTCATACTAATTTATGATAGTTTCTATTTCTGTGAAAAAATGGTATAATTTTGATAGGGATTAAACTGAATCTGTATATGGTTTGGTGTAGTATAGTGTATTAACAATAGTAATTCTTATAATCTGTGGACGTATTTCCTTTCCATGTATTTGCATCCAGTCCTCCTCCCAGTCTACTTTCTCTACAGTCTACACTTACCAGAGAGTGATCAAGGTAAGTATAACATGACATGCTTCTCTCCCACTCAAAACCACCTGTGTCTTTCCTCTCACAATAAAAATTAACAGCCTCACATGAAGTGCAGTATTCCTGATCATGAAATACTTTTGTTCACTCATATCCTAGTCTCTTGCTTTCCTGATCCCCTGGAGATCACCAAGCTCACATGTCACACCCCTTGCTTGTGCTCTAAACTGACCTGTTGTTAGGGGCCCTCTCTTTGGGACTGCACTGTATTCTCTTCCTCCAGTCTCTCTCCGAGGCCTCCATCTCTGGGCGAGAGGCAGTGCATTCACGCTCACCTTTGGACTTTGACTCACTGCACTGCTTTTAATGACATATTGCAGTCTACTGAGTCTGACCCATAGTAGGCACTCAATAAATGACTGAAACATTGGGTGCTAGATTAACTGGAGTCCTGTCACAGATATGTAAACCACTAACAAAGTTAAAATAGGGCACACTGATTGCACTAATAATTGAGTGAGATTTAGTACAGGCTGATACTGACTCAGCAGGTTAATGGAGAAAACAACAACACTATATTCCCTTTGGAATAAAACATCTTGATAAATTACAACTCTTGGACTACGGTTAAACACACAAGAGATCAGCAGTAGAGGTAAAATGGTCAAGCTCTTCAGGTCTCCTGTTTCTTTTGAGTGAGTTATTGATGAAGCCAGAGTTGAGAATCATACAAATTTTCAGAGGAATCAACTAAGCTAGTCATCTCTACTCAGTTGAGATGTGTATCCTTCTGTCCTTGTGATGGCAGTGAATTTCACTAGAAAAAAGCTTAAGTAGACAACTGGAACTTTTATGTACCAGGATTTGGAGGTATACTATTAAATAATTTTTTTTGGAAAAATCGTTTTAAATTTAAAATATTCTAGATTTAAAATTTCATTTTATATTTGAAAAAAAGTAACAGTAAAGTACTAATTTTAATGTAATGAACACTAAAAAATATCCAGAGGGATCAATTTATTCTGTGGTGCACAAATTTTTCAATTAACAACATAAGCTTTTTTGAGGTGAGTTTCAGTGGGAGAAAACAGTATTTTTATTAAATTTAAGGTGATCCACTGATGATGATTTTTAGTGGTTTTATTACAGTATTACATTCCTCTCTGTTAGTGCTGAATTTAGTATTTTGAATACTAAGGTGAAGTGTATAAAATATTAAATGAAATAACAATTAATGAGAAGTAGACAGTAAATAATGAAGAGCCTCAAGATGAAACAAAAATTCAAATAATGTTGAGTCTTCAAAAATGGCGTGTTATATTTTTCAACCCCTAAAATATTAATGACATATATGAGTCAGATTGTATCTTCAGGGATGCATTGAAGCCTTATTTCTTAATCATTTAATATATCACAGTACAAGTGATGGACAGATATGGAAATCTATCATGATGAACACCTGAGTTTTTCTTAGTCTGTCACTAAGAGGCTGCTACTGATCTTGGAAAATGAAGGACTCACAATATTTTAACAGGGACATCAGCATATGTATATCAAATCTAATTTTATCATTATGAACATGTGTTTTAAGTCACCCCCCAACTTTTTACATCTTTGACTGGCATACGTTCTAAACTTTATTTTGTTTTCATTAAAATATGTGGAATTATTTCCACTAATATATTAAAATTGCTTTATATTATCACTTTCCCAAACCTAACAGCCAATATGTACTGAATATGTTCACATTGTCCAGCACCATGGAGAAAAGTGAAACATAATATTTTAGAGAATTAGAATAAGAAGACTGTGTGTGATAGAATATTGTATAGTAAAGGCTTAATATTTTACCACATTTGCGTGAAGGTTGATGAACAAAATCTGTGCAAACAGAAGGTATCAATGTGTTACTACAAAAAGAGGAAAATTACACTCGTCCAAACAAGACTGAATTTAGCTCCAGCTATAAATGGTCTCTTCTCCCCCTTCATGTATTTGCATTCATCTTATGTTAGGGATAGTAGGAGACAGGAAAATAGATGGGGAATAGGTGAACGTGGAAAATACCATACTTGCAAGTTCATGCATTGTGGGACTGGAAGTTCAGACATGAAAAAGAAAACAGATTATAGAGAAACACTTTTTAACTTATTAGATATGGGGAAAAAGTTGGATAAAATGGGAAATAATAAGAGGAAGTGATAAATTGATGAATATGAGACCAACAATCTTAGGTCATACCCTGTAGGATTTGATAACTAAGGTAATCAGGGTATGTGTCATATAGAACCATAATGCATATATGAATAAAACCACCTACTTATATGATAAATAATTTGAGTATTATGAACGTGAAACGCGTAGTTAGATCTATCCCTATATTAAAATATTAAATGTAAGAACATCTTCAGATTAAGTATTTTATAGAAAGAATGTAGGTTATATAGTTTATAGGACTGAGGAAAGTTTGTAATCCATTTTTTAAAATAATTGTTTACTGTTCAATTTATTGGAAGATATGCTGAAACAAATGTTGTTAGCCATGCGATAGGATGTAAGGACATCAAGATTAGGACACAATTTAGCAGTTATCAGTTTGTTTCCAAGGATTCATTTATAGATATGGGGAGGGTGCTTTTCATCAGGAAACTTAAGTTAAGGTCGTTTCAAATTTTCAGTCCTTCAACATCTTTCATAGAACATATTTGGGTAATAAAAATGGCACGGGCATGTGCACATAGTATAAAGTGGTTCAGTAAAGCAGTGTTATTCAGGTACTGTTGGTGATCAACCCACATGGTAGGAGTAACATTTGTATTAAATAGATTGTGTGATGACTATATGAATATAGAACTATCTTGTAAGTTGAATATGGAAGGACTTGAAAATGACATTTCTCTTTTTTTAAATGCAGATTTATGTCTCCAAGCACAACAAATCTCACAGCTGTCACAGAATTTATCCTCATTGGATTTTCTACCAATGAAAATATGTACATTTTGCACTCAGTGCTCTTCACCTTGATATACTTCTTGGCACTAATGGAAAACGTCCTCATTATAATGATCATAACTTTGGACAAGCGTCTCTGCACCCCCATGTACTTCTTCCTGAAGAATTTGTCCTTCTTGGATCTCTGCCTACTTACATTGACAATCCCCAAATCCATTGCCAACTCCTTGACTCACAGTGACTCCATCTCATTTCCTGGCTGTGTAGCCCAGGTCTTTCTGCTTGTGTTTTTAACGACTGCAGAGCTGAATCTCCTCACCGTGATGTGCTTTGACCGCTATGCTGCCATATGCCACCCCCTGCACTACGAGGTCGTCATGAATGTGAATATGCGTATTCAGTTGACAGCTGTGTCCTGGCTGGGTGGGGGTCTGATCGCCATAATGCACACAGCCAGTACCTTCTCCTTATCCTACTGTGGTTCTAACGTGGTCCATCATTTTTTTTGTGATATACCACAGTTATTGGCTATTTCTTGCTCAGAAAACATAATAAGAGAGATTGTACCTATCCTCATTAGTGTGGTATTGGATATCTGCTGTTTTATTTTCATCATTATTTCCTATGTCTACATCTTCTACACTGTCAAGAAAATGCCATCAACAGAAGGTCAGTCAAAAGCCTTTTCCACTTGCCTTCCACATCTGATTGTGATTGTATTATTTCTCTCCACTGGTTTCTCTGCATATCTGAGGCCGATTTCGCAGGCCCCTTCCATTTTTGACCTTGTCATTTCTGTGTTCTACACCATGGCTCCCCCAACCTTTAATCCCATGATATATAGTCTAAGAAATAATACCATAAGAAAGTCTCTGGAAATGTTGCTGAAGGGACTATTCACCCGAAAGCATAAGGTATCCCATCTTTTATTTCAATAACAATTATAATCGATAATTATATGTCCATTATTTGGTAATATTTTTACTTTAAATCCTTTGAAGACTCTTTTCGAAGATTTTTAGGTTTGTAACAAAATCGATTGTGAGGTATAGAGATTTTCCACATAACCCTTATACCCACAAATGCATAGCGTCCCACAAGAGCAATATAACTAACAAGAGTCATACTTCTTTTAAACCAACAATGTAAAGTTGACATCTCATAATTACTCAACATCCATAGTTTACATTATGGTTTCTATCTTAGTGTTTTATATTCTATGAGTTGTATAAATGTAAAATAACATTTACTCATGAGTATAACATCACACAGAGCATTTTACTACCCCCAAAATCTTCTATGCTTTGCCTGTTTTTCTCCCTTCCATCAGCTCCTGCAGCCACTGAATTCTCCCATTTTCCATAATTTTTGGTTTTGTAGAATGTGATTCAGTTGGAACATGCAATGAAGAACATTTTGAAATTAGCTTATTATGGGCATTTAAGTTTCTCCATGTTCTTTTATAGCTAGAAAGCTCGTTTCCTTTTATTTATGAATAATATCCCATTGTCTGCATGCACCACATTCATTTACCTTTTCACCTGCTGAATGCCACCTCGGTACATTCCAAGTTTCAGCAATTAAGAGCAAATCTGCTATAGATATTCTTTTGCATTATAATTTGTGTACATAAGTTTTCACCTCCTTTGGGTAAATACCAAGGAACATGTTTGCTGGACCACATGATAACAGTATATATGGTTTGTAAAATCCCTACCAAAACTGGCTTCCAAGTGGCTGTACCACTTTGAATTCCTGTAACTAATATGTACGACTTCCTGGTGCTGCACCTTCTCGGCAGCATTTCTATGAATGTCTGGAACTGGCCATTCAAATTGTGTGCAGTGGTATCTCATTAATTTTATTTTTTATTTTCTTGATGACATATGATATGGAGCATCTTTTCAAATGTGTATTTGACATCTGTCTGTCTTCGTCAGTGAAGTGCCCAATTTTCAGTGTAATTGTTTGTTTTCCTATTGTTGAATTTATTTGTTCTTTGCATGTTTGAATAAGGGTCTTTTATCCTATATGTCTTCCACAAATTATTTCTCCCAGCCTGTCGCTGGTATTCTCCTTCTCTTGATATTTTCTTTCTCAGGAGTTTTAAATTTTTTAATTTTACTGTAGTCCAGGTTACCAACATTTGCCTTCATGAATCCTGCCTTTGATGTTGTATCTAAAAAGGCATCATATAACTAAGATTATCTAAGCTTTCTCTTAGGCTATTTAGCAGGGTTTTATATTACAATGCTTTGCATTCATGTCTAAGATCCACTTTGAATTAAATTCTGTAAAGTGTGTACAGTCTATATCTGGACTGTTTTTTCATGCCAAGTTTTTTCCAGCAACATTATTAGTTGAATAAACAATCTGCTCCTTTGTCAAAGATGAGTTGATTATATTTACAGAGGTCTATTTCTGAGCTTTCTATTCTATTGCATTGACTTATTTTATGTTTTTTGGTCATTTCCACACTATCTTGATTATTGTAGCTTCCCACTAAGTCCTGACCTTGGACACTATGAGTCCTCTAACTCTGTTTTTGTTCTTGATTTTATGACGTGACTGGTTTTGCTTTGTAAACAATTTTTATTGTGGGATGATTGAGAAATATAATTGTATTTATATATTTATTTATTGAGTCATTATATTGTACCTCTGAAACAAATATGATATTGTATATCCTATTAATAAATAAAAACAAAATAAACAATGTGAAAATTATATATATATATTTATATATAAGTATATGTATAGTTGAATCATTACCGAGATGAGCATAGTTAATGTATCATCAACTCACATAGTTCACAGAATTAACTCACTGTGTGTTAGTGATAATTTATAAGATTTATTGTAAGCAACTGTTAAATATAGAATACCATGTTATTAACTATAGTCACAAAGCTCTACATAAGATCGTCTGAACTTGTTCTTATAATTTAAAATTTTTATCTTTAGACATTCATTCCCTCACTGAAGCCCAAGGCAGCTACTATTATATTCTCTGTAAATATGAAGTTGTTTGTTTGCTTGTTTTTTAGATTCCACATGTAAGTGAGGCCATACAGCATTTGTCTTTCTGTCTGGCTGACCTCACTTAGCATAATGCCTTCCGGATTCCCCTATTTGGTCACCAATGGCAAGACTTCCTTCTTTTTTTACTGTTCAATTATATACCATGGATGTGTGTGTGCATAATTTTATTTGTGTACTTCCCCATCAAAGATCTTTTAGGTTGTTTCTATAGCTCAGCTTTTGTGAATAATGCAGCAATGCACATGGGTGGGCAAATCCTCTTTGATATACTGATTTCCGTTCCTTCAGGTACATCCCAGCAGTGGTACCGCTGGATCAAGTGGGGTTTATGTTTTAAGTTTCTGAGTCACCATTGTACTATATTCCGTAGACTGCTCCATTTTACATTTACATCAACAGTGTCTGAGAGATGCTTTTTCCCTTATCTTGTTAATATTTGTTATCTGACAACAGCCATGGTGAGATATGTGAGGTGATATCTGGTTATGGTTTCGATTTCTAGTTCTCTGTCCATTAGTGATGTTGAGGCACCTTTTCAATACCTGTTGTCCATTTGCACTATCCACTTTGGAAAAATTATACTCAGGTCCTTTCTTCATTTTCTAATTAGATTATTTGCTCTTGTGATGCTGAGTTGTGTATGTTCTTTTAACACATTTTTGGATATTAAGCTCTTATATGCAGTGGGCAAATATTTCATCCCTTTCCATAGACTGACTTTTGAACCCCAGAAAATCCATAGTTCTGCTGTTTACTCCATATGGATTCACAGATAAAAGCCTCTATTTACCTATCCTACAATCTGAAGAACTGAAATGTATGCAAGCTGACACAGTCATCAGGTAAAAACTATAGTAATAACCTGTCAATTCAGTCCAGTGAATGATTTGGCTGCTACTATTTTAGTTTTTACAGCATAGGTTGGTTAATCATCTCAGCATCCTAAAGAAAAAGAGTTCAGTTTTAATGTTAGGGCAACAAGGATCAGAAAAATACAGAAGGAAAATTATAGACACTATTCTAAATTTTCTGTGGTAACTCTATAATAGGAAGGGTATATCTTTGTGCCTTCTATTAGCATTGTCAAAGAGATGATTTTGGGACTGAACACAAAGATGTAGAATTTTTAGAAATATTCTAAGCAAAAGTCTGGGAACAGAGGGGAAAAAAAGATTTCTGAAGCCATAGTGAAAAAAGAAAGATAAATACTTATGTTTTAGAGTAGTAAATCTTCCTGTTCCTGCACTAGTCAATGTTGAACTTCCATTCTTCCACTTAGTGCCACTATTCTTTACTTGCAGGATGAGTTAATTCTTCATTTTTATTTCCAACCACACTTTTTACCTGTTGGCAATTTAGTTAGGAATTATCTCTTAATATCTTGTGTAGGTTTACAGATACTTAAATCAGTGGAAAACTGACTCATTCACATAGCGTGAAAGTAGAGTTAGGAATATTAATGCAGCATCAATCAACCCAAATGTCCATAGATGGGTGGAATTAATAAGGAAATCATTATACATACAAAGGAATGTATTATTCACCTTAGGAAGGAATGAAATTCTGACACATTTGCAGCGTGGATGAGTGTTGAGGATGTTATGTTAAATGAAATAAGCCAGTCACAAAAGGGCAAATTTTGTACAATTCCACTTATCTGATGATCCCATAAGAGTCAAATTTAAAGAGACAGAAAGTAGTAGTAAGGTGCCTGCCAGTTCCTGGGGGCAGGGGATATAGAGGGCTACTGTTTATTGGGCACGTATTTTCAGTTTGAGAATATGCATAGAATATCCTGGCAATGGATATTGGTGATGGTTGCAGAAAAAATGCAAATATGCATGTCACTGTACTACAGAATACTTAAAAATGGGTACAATAATAGCAAAAATTATTTTAAGAAAATGACCCAGCACACTACAATGACTACAGATTTTTTAACACTAACTTGCCTTATCTTTTATTATTGTTTTTAAAAACTAAATAGTAAATGGCATTCAGACTCCCACCTCTTAAAAATGTTCTTTCTCTTTCTCAAGTGCTCACTTACTACACACACACACACACACACACACACACACACATGCACACATGCACACACAAAGGCACCATTTACTTTTTATGCATTGATTTTAGAACAAGTTTAAAGTTTTGTCAACATTCAACAAGGAGAGATCAGAATAAAGGAAAATAAGTCTTCCAGTCAAAGAAATGAGTCAGGAGGATTACTTACTAGGTGTACAGAGTGCAAGTTACAAATATAGGGCTTTGCAGATAGAAAAGTTTTGGAAAATGCAAAGAGGAACTGGGCTCTGTGACGTCTAACTCTGAGCCAACCAACTAAAACCGTCCAGCAGAATGCCGCCCCTACAACCACGATGCTCCCGCAGTGGGGCTGGGGACTGAGTGAGGCCTGGCACTGCCTTTGTCTGCCTTCATTGGCCTTCCAGTACGGGAGGGTTGTGTGCAGTGGGGAGAAGGAATGACGAAGGAGGATGGGGACTCCTCACCTCCATGTCACTTCATTGAATGACATCAGATCCTTGAGACTGAATTACCATCCCCATCTCTGGTCATATTTATTTAAAAAGAATAAATAGTTCCAGTACCAGCAGATAAGAAATGAAATTGCCCTTAAATATGTATGTTCTCTTGGCACCGAGGAGGAAAGTAATTTATCTCTGTTGGGTGAGAAACGAATGACTTTTTATTTTTTCTTCTTTATCAGAAGATACTATATTTCTGTGAATTTGAGGGGAAACAGTGTCATTACATGAGTGCCTTTATACAGTAAATGAGAGCATATTAAACAGTACAGTCTTGCTTTGGGGGAAAGCATCCAAAGAAGGTCATTCTTGTTTTCAGTGTATGACGTGATACATTCAAGCTAAAGGCACTGTCAATTCCAAGTAGTTATGTTTCCATCTGCAGACTCAGTCCTGTCAGTTCCTAGACCAGAGGAAATAAGCTGCCTGGTTTGGAAAGGAAAGAATGCCTTTGAAGATTACTCAACATCAGGAAAAATTATCCGATTTTGGTAAGTTTCAATAAGTTTTGAAATGTTACACAGGTATAACTCCACTATCAAGTACTTAGCTTTTACACAGTTAAATCCATCAATTTAATTCAGCTTCCAAGAATATTACTGTGTATGATACAAGGCTAGAACAAATATGTTATAAATTATGTAATTAATATCTTGTCCATTTTTGTTGCTATCATAGAGCATAAAGATACACTTACAAAGCAAATTGGATTTACGAAGAATTCTCATTCATTGTGTCTCAAACTAAACTGAGAAGTACTTAAAATTAAAACCTTGAAAACAGGAAAATATTGAAATTAATTTTATGCCCTAGTTAAAAGATTTTGCAAATGGAAGATCAAGTATTTGAAATAAGTTTTGTTATTTTCAATTACTTTCATGAAAAATATAATTGAAATGGAGCACTGTGACTGATGAAAACTCATCTATTTCGCTGTTTCAGTGTCAATCCTGTTGAAATCATGGAAAGTGGGAACACCACCTCAGTGTTCATTCTCCTAGGACTCTTTAACCACTCAGGAGCCCACCCGTTCTATTTGTGATGGCTCTGACAGTTGCCTTCAACTCCCTTGTGGGCAATGCCCTCATGATGCTGCCGGTTAACAAGGACCCTTGACTGCACACACCCATGTACCTCCTGCTGAGCCAGCTCTCCCTCACAGACCGGGTGCTGGTCTGCACTACTGTGCCCAAGATGGCTACTCACTAAGTAACAGGGAGAAAGTTCATCTGCCCCACTGGCTGTGGGGTGCAGATCTTCTTCCTCACATTGGGAGGAGGTGGGTGCTTCCTCTTGGCGGCCATGTCCTATGAGCACTATGTGGCTGTTTGCCACCTCCTGAGATACCCCATCCTCATGAACTGACGACTATGCCTGCTAATGACCTGGGGGTCCTGGTTCCTGGGAGCAGCTGATGGGCTCATGCAGGCTGCTGCCACCCAGGGCTTCCTGTTTTGCAGGGCTCATAAAATTGACCATTTCTTCAGTGACGTGCTCATTCTGGTGCGTTTGGCTTGTGCTGACGTGTACACCTGCAGTGTGTTAATGCTCCTGGTCCCACTTTCCCTCATCCAGGTTTCCTATAGTCTCACCCTGGCTGCTCTTCTCTGGATGCGTTCTACAGAAACCCACAAAAAAGCTTTTCCCATCTGCTTCTCACATTTGGCTGTGGTGGGACTGTTCTATGGAGCAGGAATTTTTACTGACATGAGATTCAAATCCTATATAACCTTGACAAGGTCGTGTCAGCATTTTATACTATCTTAACCACTGTGTTGTACCCACTCACCTACTGTATGAGGAACAATGAGGTCAAGGGAGACCTGATAAGGTTTATGAGCCAGTGTACTGCCTTAAATGACTGAGGGTAAGATTCCTAGAGAGAAGTTATATATGCATTATATCTTTAACGGTTATTTCTCTTTTTCTTGGAAATACAGATGGACCTCCATACATTGGGATTGTCTATTACATTGTCATCAAGAATAAATTGTGGATGTTAAAAGTCTGTAGATCACAAATCCTTATTACACTGTTTCCATACCACAACTCACAAATTCATTCAATGAATTAACTTGGCTGCTTTTGCCTACCTGGCTGTCTTATCCTCTTACTGAATGGTTCTACTGGAGCTATGTATTTGATATATGTTTAAATTATTGACAAAATTTTGTTTATAAAAGAAATTCATCAAGGCATGTGTTGCCACAAATTAGGTATTTTATTGTGCCACCTTTTTTGTATCAGTGATTATCAAACTAATGTTCCTTTCTACTTATAATAACTTCCTCTCTGATATAGTCCATTGTTTATGAAATACTATAAACAAAGAAATCATATTGTTATATACATAACAACTATTATATGGAGTTTACCTTGGGACTTCCTGAACTACAAATAAATTTGAAATTTATGGTGAGGTGTAACTTCCATCCATGGAAGAAAAAGCATGGACTAGAATAATCTTCTCCCTATTATTTACATGAAACATCTTTTTCCATCCCTTCACTTTTAATTTGTGCACATCTTTGGGTCTGAAATTAATCTCCTGTAGGCAGCATATATATTGGTCTTGTTTCTTGATCTATTCTGCCGTTCTTGTCTTTTGATTGGTGCACTCAGTTCATTTATATTAAATGCAATTATTGGTAGGTATATATTATCACCAGTTTATCAACTGTTTTGTGTTTATTTTGTGGTTCCTCTCTGTTCATTTCTTCCTCTCTTGTTGGTGGTTTTCTTTAGTGTTGTGTGGTTGGATTTCCCTTTGTTACTTTTTTGTGTGTCTGTTACAGGCTTTAGGTTTGTGGTTATCATAAGGTTCAAGGACAGCTTCTGCAGTACATAACAGCCTATCTTAAGTGGATGATTGCTTTATTTCAAACACAATCTAAAAGTGCTTTTGTCTTCTTTTTCCTCCTCTGCGCTTTATGTATTAGATGTCATAATCTGCATTTTTGTCTGTATCCTTCGAGTCATCTTATGTAGTTAACTTTACTACCTTTGTTTTGTTTTAATTTTTGTGTGCTTGTTAGTTAATTGGTCAACTACCTTTAATGTGCATTTATTTTCACTGGTGAAAGCTCTTCAGCCTAAGGAACATTTCTGTCTACAGCAGTCCTTTTAATGTGTTCTGTAATTCTAGTTTAGTGGTATAATTTCCTTAGGCCTTCATTTACCTGGGAAATGGTCAATCTCTGCTTCAGATTTGAAAGAAAATCTTGCTGGGTTGAGATTCTTGGTCGGAGGTCCTTCTGTTTCAGTACATCAGATTATTCATGCCCCTCCCTCTGGCCTATAAAGTCTCTGCTGAGAAGTCTGATGATAGTTTCACGGGGTTTCCATTATAAGTAATCTTTGTTCTCTGTCTGGCTGCTTTCAATCCTCTCTCCTTATCCTTAATCTTTGCCATTTTAATTATTGTACGTCTTTGTGGTGTCCTCCTGGGGTTCCTTTATTATAGGATCTCTGGCCTTCCATAACCTGAGTGTCTATTTTCTTCCCCAGAAGTTTTCAACAGTTATTTCCTCAAAGAGTGTTTCTAACCCTTTGTCTCTATCTTGTCCTTCTGGTATCCCTATTACACAAATATTGATTCATTTGGAATTATCATACAATTCTCTTATCATTCTTTCATTCCTAGAGATTCATTTTTCTCTCTGGTTCTCAGTTTCATGTGTCCTTATTCAAGGAGATACATGACAATCCCACAACTAACATTATAATCAATGACAAAAAGATTGAATAATTTCCTCCAAGTTCAGGACCATGACATGTGTGCCCACTTCCTCCAGTTCTTTTCAGTAAGGTGCTGAAAATCTTAACTAAAGCAATTAGACAAGTCAATAAAAATGTGAAATATATACAATTTGGAAGTGAAGAATTAAATTGTCTTTGTTTGCAAATGACATGATCTTTTTTATAGAAACTCCCAAGAACTCTATAAAAAACTGTTAGAAGTAAATTTCTATGATCAACATATACATTCACTCGTTTCTAAACCAAAAAATGAACTATATGAAAATAAATAAAACAATCCCATATATAATACCTTCAAAAACAATAAAATATTCAGCAAGAAATTCAAGTGAGATAAAAGATCTGTGCTCTCACTTATAAAACATTGATTAAAGAAATTAAATAAAATACTAATAAATGAAAATATGTAGCATGCCCATGGATTGGAAAAATTGATGTTGTCATAATGACAAAATTATCCAAAGCTGTTTGCAGACTAAATGCAGTCTTTATCAAAATTATAAAGGCATTTTTCACAGAAATGCAAAATAATTTTGAAAGTCATATAGAAGCATAGAAATACCCTGGTAGCCAAAGATATTCTTAAAAAGAAGAACAAAATTGGAGGCTTCACAGTTTGTGATTTCAAACTACATTACAAAGATATTGTAATTAAAACAATATGGCACTGCCATGAAAGAAGACTCATAGACCAATGGAACCAAATCAACATTCCAGAAATAAAACTCATGCATGTACAATGAAGTAACTAATATTTGACAAAGGAGTCATATGACCTAACAATCTGTTTTGAAAAGACAGCTCCATGCCTATGTTCATTGCAGTATTAGTCACAAAAGTCAAAAGAAAACATAAAAATAACCTGTGTCCATTGAAAGATTAATGAATAAAGGTAATACAATATAGGAGATACTTCCATTTGCATCAAAATAGATGAACCTTAAGGACATTATTCTAAGTGAAATGAGTTAGATAATAAAGATGAATACTGTATAGTGTCACTTATACGTAGAATCTAAGTAAGCCAAATTCATAGAAACAGAGAGAATAGTGGTTGTCAGGAGCTGGAGTTTTGGAATATATAGTAGATGTTGATCAATGGAATCGAACTTCCAATTTTAATAGGAATAAGATCTGGGTATTTAATGTACAGCTGGGTGACTAGAGGTACCAATATTGTGTTATACAGTTGAAAGGTGCTGAGACTGTAAATCTTAAATATATTACCATAGACTCACATGCACATGAGGTAATTTTGTGAGGTGATGTATGTCTGAATTAACATCATTGTGGTAATCATTTTGCAGTATATAAATGTATCAAATCATCACATTGTGCAACTTAAACTCAATGTTGTATATCAATTAAGTCTTAATAAAACTAGAAAAATATACTAAGTATATTAAAACAGTCATGTATATCGACATTAATGATTTGTACAATTCTTATATCTGCTTTAATATCTGTTCACAACAGTCATTTATAATTGGTAACATAAAATAACAATGAGAAATTCACCCTTAAAATTACACATGGGAAAATTTAAAGGATACAAATTAGAAGTAATCCCTTAAGACTATTATGTCTGTATTATCAACTAACAGCCATATTTAGGAGAAAATAGAAATAATGACAAAATAAAAATATTTGAAGATATTATGCTTGCTGATGCCAATATTCACTAACTGTTTAAGCGAGGTGATAGACAAGGTAGGGTGGTACTCAAGTTAATCAAAGTTTTAGATAGCTAACACACAACACAGTACTTTTCAATTACATAGTTATTGTTTTTATGCATTATCATTTTACTTCACATAGTTGCATACCTTAGAAAAGGAAAAGTTTTCTACTTTTCCACAAAGTATTGGAAATCCTGATCTAAGTAACATGTGAAGTCTGTATTGAAGAGGTTTTTAGCATAAAGATTATACAATTTCATGTGAAAAGTAATAAGTGCTATAAAAGGTATACAGACTCCTGGATAAATAAGTTATGTCATACAACGTGGTAGACAGAAAGAAAGTAACACAACTTTATTTTTTAAACACAACAGTTTAGATGAAGGATATTTGTTGATTGATAAGGGAACCAATTAAATACAGTAGAGTTCAGACTGTCAGGTGATATTAACATGAGTTCATACCTGAAATTTTACTTTAAAGAGCCTTAACAGAAACTCCTGGGAAATGTAACAATTTCCTAATCTCTGTGGTAAAAAAAATGTTATCATTGGATTACTGTGAATCTTACCAAAAGAAGGGATAACTTTATAAAGCTTTATTCCTCTCCAGAGAAAATGTCTCTGGGGTACACACCTGAGGTTGACTATCTGCTTAGTATCCCTTTCTCCTGAGAAACTGAATAGATTGTACCTTGGAGGCCACCTAAGAGCACGTTCATGTTCTTCATGCTTCCTTGTTTACGTCTTTCAACCCCATATCCTTTGGTTAAATCATTATGACCAATCATGAATTCATCATGCACATGCTTTTTCATTGCTGCTGGAGATGAAACTGGTGGATCAATTAAGCCCACTTTCTACATGAGAAGAAACAGTAATGACAGCAGTGAAAGAAATACCCAAACAAAAACATTAATTTAGGTAAGCTATTTCCAGTTTTTTTACAAAAGCCCCTTTGCTGGCAGCCTATGATACATAGAATGTCTACATGGGCATCTTTTAGTTTTATAGATGGAGTAGTCCCTGCTCTCAAAGAAGGTTCTTCTGAGAGATTTAGTATAGAGATGTCCACCCAAATAATAAGGCTTAGAGGTATTGATGTTATTTAGTATCTGAAAACTATAGCTATGGGTTATAGTTCATATTTTTAAATGACTTTTAGGTTGAAAACTCTTCCAACAGCTCCATTTCCAAAGCTGTTTTAGAAATATTAAAAGCATATGTCATTAGACATTTCTGAATTTATCTTCCTTATATTATCAGCTGGTCCTCTTGATTTTATGCTGATGAGACTATAAAATGTTCAAACCATGACAATTCAGTTAATGTAGAATTATGGTTTGTAGTTTTCTTTTTTCATATTTGTCTGTTTTTGTAGTTTGACTTCCCAGAAAGAGTTGAGAATTACTCCTTCCTTGTCCATTTTTCTAGAATACTTTCAAAAGAGTATTAGCTCTTTTAAAGTTTGGTAGAATTCACCCATGAAGCTGTCTGGTCATGGAATTTTGTTTATTGGGTATTTTTTAATTACCAATTCAATCTTGTTAGAAGTAATTGGTCTGTTCAGATTTTGAGTTTATTGCTGGGTAATTATTGAAAGATTGTATGTTTCTAGGAATTTATATATTTCTTTTAGTTTGTCAAATGTATTGGCTATCTTTTCCCATGTGATTTTCTTATAATTGTTTGAGTTTTTCTGTGTCAGTGGTAATTTCTTTTTACATTTCTGATCTTTTCTTTATTTTTGTCTTCTCTTTCTTTTCCTTGATATCTCTGCCTAAGGGTTTGTCTATTGTGTATCATATATGTTGTAGAAATATATATTACACATTTGTGAATTTCTGTTTTCTTTGTAGCATGAGATAAGTTGGTCTTTGATTTTATGCTGATGAGACTATAAATTTTCCAAAAAATAAAAATTCGGTCAATGTGATAAATTCAGTCTTCAAATAATATGTTGATATCATTAAACACAACTATGCAGTCAACACACACAAGATTGGTTCTAGTGTGACTTTTCCAGATCTTTATGTTATACACATGATCTGCTACAATAAATATCTTGTCTACACCAGGGGTGGAATGTGGTATTTGAGGAAGAACAACTTCATCCAAGCATTTGTTACTAAAGAGAACATGATTGTTTTGGGCCACACATAGTCAGAAATTATGATAATTTCCATGAATGACTTGAGCACAATTTTCAATTAATATTCTTTAAGAATTCTACATTTGGGAATTTTATTTATCTCTAATGTCTGAGAGTTAGGCTCTAGCTCCTTAATTTTGTCACCTATTCTGAATTCTTGGCTTTTCCTTTTTTAGAAGCCAGGTATGTTTCAATAGATGTGTAAAAATGGCTATATTTGGAGGAGCCCTGTGGACCAGTTATCTAAGATAAAGGAATATGCCCAGGGAGATATGAGAAAAACTGAGGTTCTGGTTACCTTTTTTTCCAAAAGGGATATTTTTGATAACATGATGCTTTAAAAAACCATACACCTCACTGTCTTTTGGAATTAATTTTTTTTTAAACTTAGCTTCTATCCACTTCAAGAGCATTATAAAAGGAAAACTCACATTGAACTTCAAGATGAGTTTAAACTTTCAACAAGATAGGCATAGATGACATAAATAACACAGAGGAAGAATGTCAGTCTTAATACTCCCTCTATGCAATCATTGCCATAGTCTACTCCTGGAAATGTCTTCTCCATTTCATTCAATTCAGCTATTATTCTCCAAACACATTAGACTAGTTGCATATTCATTATATTTGTTCTATTATTAATTCAAACAGATAAAGGTTTTTTTAAGTAAAGCAGTTGTTTTCATTATTCTATATACCAGAAAACTTTTAATAACAAATTTTCATTTCACAGCTACAGAGCTAATAAGCTTTGAATTCTTTTCTGTCCAGGTTCATTCACTTAGAATTACATAATTTTGATTCATGTATTTCAAATCATTTTTTTGCTGTTCAACAATTCTCTGATATGTGTTTAATCTCACAAATGGGGACAATGAAAAACTGTGAATTGCTTCACTTAATTATTAAAAATCATTTATTCCTTATGTTTTGCAAGTGGGAACAATAGGCTTTATGTTATGAAATTAGGAGAGCCACTCACTACCTTGCCAGATGCTATATTAGCCAAAGTTTCCTGAAATGTATTATTTTGTTTTGATAATTTTCATTCATGTAATTATTCCATTATCTAAGTCTGAACTATTAAAAGATGTGATACAAGAGTAAACATGACATAGAGTCTATTATTCAAGGGCCTTGCAAGTCAATTTACAAATAAATAAGTTAAGGATATATTGAATTGTTACAGCTTAATTGTTCTGACAAAAATTAAGGGCTGTGGGACACACACCCAAAATAAGCTGGAATGAGTCTTAGGGAGGTTTTAAAGTCAAAAGAAAGTGGAATATAGATTACAACTACTACTCTTGGTAGTAAAAAAAATAAGAGTGTTTCAATAATTTTACATTTGGCATTTTCATGGTGAATTTACACCTCATGTGAATTGCAAAAGAACAGTCAGAAAATCTGTGTTGATATATTAGTTTCACTTACTTATAAGTATATGATAAATCATTGGAAAGACTGAACATCTTATGAATCTCAGTTTATTCATTGGTAAACAGATAATATGATTTCCAGGGTAATTGAATGAAAATGAATTAGAGAATGTATGACATAGCTTAGTTTGGGTGTGATAAAATGTTTTTGTTTTAATATAGAATTTAATTATTCTTGAACTAATTTGATGGCAATGAATCAATTGAACAAATATGATTACACCATACCCCAAATAAATTGTATTTATTATATTTTCATAGAAAAAAATTCCATCATAGATTGACGGCCTGATTAAATCTGGTTTGTGAGCTTCATGCTTCTGTAAACCACAAGACCTACATGCAGGTGATGGAATTTTTGAGGGGGCTACACCAGCCCAGTGCTGTGGAGTTCCTTCCCAAGGGGTTTTCTGATGACCCAGCTGAACAGCCGCTCCTGTTTTCCCTGCTCCTCTGCATTTATCTCACCACCATGGTGGGAAACCTGCTGATCATCCTAACAATCATCTCAAATGCTTGTTTTCACTCCCCATGTATTTCTTCCTTAGCAAGTTGTCTTTGATTGATCTCTGTTTCTCTCCCACTACAGTTCCCAAAATTCTTGTAGACATCCAGACAGGAAATTCCACCATCTCTTTCAGTAGCTGCATGATGCAAATGTACGTGTTTATCTGCTTCTCAGGGTTGGACACATTGCTTCTCCCTATCATGTCCTATGACCGTTTTGTGGCCGTCTGCCTCCCTCTGTCCTACTTATCCATCATGACTCCCAAATTTTGTGCCTATCTGCTGGCCAGCTCCTGGAACTTTGCTGTCTTGGGTGCACAGATACAGACCATCTTATTGGTGCAATTACCCTTCTGTGAGGATAACAAGATTCCTCAGTTCTTCTGTGATATTCATCCATTGCTAAAGTTGTCCTGTTCAGATACCCACATCAATGAGTTATTTATTTTTATTGAGGGGGGGCTTGTAGTGGTGGTGAGCTTTACCTGCATTTTAGTTTCTTACATACTCATTGGTTGTGCTATAGTCAGAATACCACCAACCACAGGGACGTTTAAAGCATTCTCCACGTGTTGTTCTCACACCTGTGTGGGCCTCTTGTTTTTTGGTACAATAATTGTTGTTTATTTATGTCCCTCCACCTTCCACACAGCTGAAACAGACAGAGCAGCAGCTCTGATGTACACTGTGATCACTGCCTTGTTAAACCCTTTTATCATAGTCTAAGGAATAGTAATCTGACAGGAGTTCTTAGGAAAACCATCCAAAAGAAATTGTTTATATGATATATATCAAGGTCGAGGACTTTTCAGGTAAATATATAAATGAGTCAATAATTTTATTAAATGTTCCCATTTAAATCTGCTTTTTTGTGACTGTAGGGCTTACTTATAGTTTCTTCAGTAAATTATTTTATTTGTGTATAACAATTTATGAATTATAATATCTTAACACAACTGTTAGCATACAACTTTTAAAGTACATAAACCTGAGTATAATAAATATTGTAGATTCTGTGGAAAAAAATTTCTAATTCCTAGGATTTCTACAAACCTGACTTAACCTAAAATGTCAAATAAATCTCAAATACGGTTATTCTAAAATTTATTCTATTGGAGATGATTAAATATTATGTAATAACATTATTCAAAAGGGAATAATTACCCTTATTTGATATTAGTTCTGATTGTATTTAGGTAGATTCTTGTGGATATTCTAAGTATAAAGTCAAATCACTGCAAATAGAAATATATTTATCAATTTCCAATTTTCATTATCTGTATCTTTTAGGTGAATTGTATTGGTATATTGCTAAAAAATGCTAATACATATAAAAAACAGGTGTAGTGGGCATCCTCTTTCATTTACTTTCAATTTTACCATGTTTTTATTTTCAACTTGTATATTTTCAGTTTTATCATGTTTTTAAGATGCTGCAATGTGTTTTTATATACAAATATAAAATAATGTATAAAATTACTTTATTTTACATATATAAAATTTATTTTCTAGTTATTTTGTATATATATTATTTTATATAATGTATCCATATATTATTTCCTATTTTCTCTCTCTCTCTCTCTCTCTCTATTATATATATTAATCTAATTTCCATTTTCCTTTGGTTTATGTGTGCATCTGTGTTGCGTATGTGTGTTTACTTGGGGGTAAAGAAGGACAGTGGTCATCAATAGGTGTTAAATATGTCATATACCTTTCAATGTCTAAAAATTTGGTCATGTAACTTTTCTCCCTTGATCTATGGCTTTAATCCATGTGAGGATAAGGCAGTTCTTACTCCAAAATATGCTGGTTGGGTTGAACCAAATATGCTCGTTTCACATCCGTGCACATATGTATGCAACAGGAATAAATTGTGCTTAATAGTATTGGCTGAATCCTGACAACACATGCCTAAAACTTGATCTTCATGGTGTCATGCCCACTCTGCAATTCTCACTGCAAAATACCTGTAATCTCAATAAATAAAGTGTCCATCATAGTTGTATTAACACTAAGGGTCTCATATCCCAGTGATGAGATTGCAAAGGGGTCAAGATTGATGAGTATGAAACAGATGATCCAGGATAGATAGTGGATAAGTACTGTCTATTTATATTCCTCACAATATTCTATATAATAACAAAAAATGGAAAACCACCAAAGAGTTTTAAGCTGGTAACAAAAAGGTCAAATATGAATGTTGCATCAAACAGATAAGTGTTACATACACCTATGCTCACATGTGATTTCTCCTAAAATATTTAGTAATTTATATTTCAAATTTAGAATTACAATGCAGGTGATAATATCTATGGTGTTAGTGATGTTAAAGATATATTTTCACTATGGATATTTAATTGATGAGACATCTTTTTTCTTTTTATATATTTTAATTATAGTGGATATATTATATTTATTTCAACATACAACATAGTGATTCAACAGTTATATACATTACAAAATATGTACTACAAATAGCGCAGTTACTATCTGTCAGCATAGAAACATATTAAAGAGATACTGACTACATTCTCTAGGCTGTACTTTCATCCTTGTAACTAATTTATATTATGATTGAGATTTTCTGCCTCTTTATCCCCTGCTCAAGGTAACCACCCGTTATATCTGTCTATGAGTCCACTGCTGTTTTATTCATTTTGTCTCTTTTAGATTCCACATAAAAGTTTTCAGAAGGATATGTGTGTGTGTGTGTGTGTATAAGTTTATTAACTCTTTCTGAAATGCACATGGAGTCCAAATGTTTAGAAAATCAACAATTTTGGAAATAGGAAACCATATTGTCCAATTTTACCACCTGATTTTCAGAATAACTATACAGGTATGTTAATCAGAACTGTTACTAGCATAAATATAAACAAATTAATCAGATAGGACTTTAGAAATAGTTACATAGACTTACACTGAACTTTTTTCTAATGGGCTATGAAAATTTAATAAGGAAAGGATTATAAAATGGTGTAGAAAATCAGTATAGGAAAAACATAGAATCTCATGTTATTTCATGCCATACACAAATTCACTAGAAAAAGATGACAGACCTAAATATAAGATGTAAAACTACATTTTACTGAATAAAACAGAGAAAACTGTCTTCAAAAAATTGGAATAATATAAGAAGTCTTGTAAGACACAAGCCAAAAATCATAAACCATGAAATATGAAAGATACAAATGATAATAGAGATAAATCTCAGTGAAATTTAAACTCTTACTATTTAGAAATCATTGCTAAGTCTAGGGAAAATCAAGTAGAAAATTGGGATAAAAATACACACACACAATAATAAAAAATAAATATATGAGAATAAACTATCCAATTTAAAATGCCAGCATTTGAACACTTGACAAAAAATGTCATAAGGTTGGCCAGGGAACTCATGAAAACATGCTCACTGTCATTAGTTGTAAGAAAAGCACAAACTGAGAAATGAAATACAATACATACCCACCAGGATATCTTAAATTAAAGAGGAACAGTATTAAGTGTTGGTGTGGACATGGACACCGGAGCACTTGTGACAATCCTCATTGGAATATAAAGTGTTCCAAAAAATCTGGCTATTTTAGTAGTGTTGGCAGCCGTGCTCAGAAAATAGCGCCCCATGCAGGGCAGCCGGAAGGCCCCGAACTTCCTAATGACAAATCATCCCACACCACTAAACTACATGCTAATTGCGCCTTGGCATAAGGACCAATGAGACCCACCAAATGGTTATGCTAATAAGGCATATGGAGCCGCACCAACCAGGTCAGAGCATGAGAACTATATAAGCAAGCCTCTCCTTCCCCTCTGGGTCCTGCCCAACTCATTTGTTTCACAAAGAGCTGAAGAATAAAGCTTTCTGCAGAAGAATCCTGCTGTTGTTGCGTGCTGTTCTTGCCGGCGAGGACGGGGCGCGCGACAAGTGGTGCCGAAACCCGGGAACCAGAACATCACCGGCACAGGGAGGACCCTTCAGACATCTGGAGAGGATTCAGAACTGCAGGTCAGAAGAAAGCCCGGAGGGGTAAGTTCCGAGAGGCCCCTGCTTTTTAGGATAATGGTTGATGGTTCTCTGTAAATAAGGAGGCACCATGGGGAATGCACCGTCATTAGTCACGGCGCTGCAGACAGCTCTCAAAGAGTGAAACTTGAAGGTCTCCAGCAAAGTCTTAGGATCTTTTGTGAAGGAGATAGACCGTGTGGCCCCCTGGTTCATTTGTTCAGGGTCCCTCTCAATCCCGAGCTGGGACAAACTGGGGAAAGATCTTGATAGAGAGGAGGAGGAGGGTAGCCTGAGGGGAGGCACCAGGCCCCTCTGGAAACTGATTAGAGCTTGTCTGCAAGATGAGAGATGTGAAAAGGTAATAAAAGAAGGTCAGAGAGCATTGACAGATATCCAAGAGAGCATGTCAGAAATGGAACGGGAAACAGAGAGCGCGCGCGGCCGAAAAAAGGCCACAAAAACAAAGGTAAAGAAACCTCAGAGTGAGGGAGAAAGCCCGCCTAGGGCAAAAGCGAAAGAGCCCCGAGAAGCGAGTGACGATCGCCTCGGAGAAAATAGTAAATACCCCTGGAAAGAGTTGAGGGACCTCCAACTCTCCAATAGGGAATCTGAGGAGGAATTAACGTCCGCAGAGGAAGGGGAAGAAAATAAAACCGCAGAGTGTAGAAGTAAGGGAACCAGCAAAGTTGAAAAGCGGACCAAGGAAAAAATGAAAGCAGGGTGTCCCCCGACGCCCGTTGCCCCGCCACCTTACGTGAGTGGCGCACTCTCCTTTTGTCACCCAGATACTCTTCAGGCAATTAGACAAATGTTTCCTCTATTTGAGGATAATGGCGTACGCTCTCACCAGCCCCTGAGCCATAAACAAGGAGTTAGCAGAATCCGTTCGGGCTTATGGAGTCAGTGCTAACTATACCATAGCACAAGTTGAGAGATTAACAGAGACAGCCATGACACCCGCAGACTGGCAATATGTAACTAAGGCATGCCTTTCTAGTATGGGGCAATACATAGAATGGAAGGCATTGTGGCATGATATCAGCATGACCCAGGCACGCGCAAACGCGGCCGAAGGACAGCCTGCATGGTCATATGATATGCTGACGGGCCAAGGACAGTGGGTAGCCGACCAGACCGCCTTCCCCTTACAGGTATATGCACAAATAAACACGTGCGCCGCCAAGGCATGGAAAGCCCTCACCAACAAAGGAGAAGTATCAGGCAATTTGACAAAAATTATTCAGGGGCTGAGCGAGCCATTTTCTGACTTTGTCGCTCGTATGATAGAGGCCGCAGGCAGAATATTTGGAGATCAGGAACAAGCAATGCCCCTAGTGGAGCAATTAGTGTTTGAACAATGTACCAAGGAATGCAGACAGGCGATAACACCCTGGAAACAAAAAAGGGATACATGCCTGGTTGAAAGCCTGTAGAGAAATAGGAGGGCCACTCACCAACGCGGGCCTAGCCGCAGCCATATAACAGAGCCACAAACAAGCCAGGATCACTAACAGAAGTATTAAATGCTTTCACTAATCTGTCACGAGGCCTGTCCCAGTATCTTTCAGGAAACTGGTCCCAGGACTTTGATGGAGCACTAGAAGAACTGCGGCGAGAAATAATCCACATCAACTCCACCCGTCTAGATATCTCCGTAGCAGAAGGACTCTCTTCCTGGTTCCTCAGAGCTCTCTCCCACGTCAAGGAGTGGGCGGGCATGGCTGGGATGGGCGTGTTCATGCTTGGAGGTCTCATGCTCCTACTCTGGTTGTTATGCAGACTCCGCAATCAACATAAGAAGGACAAGGTGATCCTGGCTCAAGCCCTAATGGCGATAGACGTTGGCGCCTCTCCCCAAGTGTGGCTCAACATGCTTAAGAAGGAAGCTCGGCTTTAGCTTGAGGTAGCTCTTGCACCCTGAGCCCATGTGGCACTGCACCAGGCCCGAGTACCTCAATGCTTAATCACAGCTTTCTTTAAGAAGCTCATGGTGCAAGAGGGTTGAGAAAAAGGGTCCAAACCCTTTGTACCAAGCGGTCCCAACGCCAGCCAGAGGATGCGAGGCAAAGCACTGCAAGAGGTCTTGGACCCCTCTGAGAGGCATGCCTGACTGCATAGGGGTAGATGCCCAGAACCCCTCTCCAAAAAGGGGGCATCAGGAAGTATGATGGAGGTCAGGCCTCTGTCTCCGCCTCTGCTGGCAAGTTCCGCCTTGAGCTTCTGTTAGACAAAAAAGGGGGAGATGTTGGCAGCCGTGCTCAGAAAATAGCGCCCCATGCAGGGCAGCCGGAAGGCCCCGAACTTCCTAATGACAAATCATCCCACACCACTAAACTACATGCTAATTGCGCCTTGGCATAAGGACCAATGAGACCCACCAAATGGTTATGCTAATAAGGCATATGGAGCCGCACCAACCAGGTCAGAGCATGAGAACTATATAAGCAAGCCTCTCCTTCCCCTCTGGGTCCTGCCCAACTCATTTGTTTCACAAAGAGCTGAAGAATAAAGCTTTCTGCAGAAGAATCCTGCTGTTGTTGCGTGCTGTTCTTGCCGGCGAGGACGGGGCACGCGACATAGTAGTAATTTCTTACTATGCTTAATACTTAACACTATATATACAAATTATCATCTTAGCTATTTATTCAAGCATAAGCAAGCATATATTCATACAAGGATCTGTATGTGTAAGGCACATTGTAGTTTTATCCCTAATTACTCTAAATTGGAAACAATCTAAACATTTAGAGGGAAGAGTGGTACCTTCACCCCTGGAGATGGCAGAGGAGTCATCAGGAGGGGACGAGGGGGTGGGGCAAGGGGCTGATCTGTTGCCAAGGTCACTGCCCAAGGCACCAACCTCTCCCATATTAAAGCTCTGTGGGTTGTAATTAAAAAAATAAAAACACAACTGTGGGCCCTTCAGGGGTAGGGGCTGCCTCCTCCCTAGGTTGTGGAGCACTCCATGCTCCATCCCTATACCCAGGATGAGCTGGTGGTCATGAGCATCTGGTATAGGCAGAAGCCATTGGAATCTCTGCCCACATGGTTTTTACACCTCTGGGATATGCAGGTGGAAAACATTGCTATGTCAGGTACCAAGATGAGTAGAGTGGCTTTCCTGAAAAGTCATCCTTCCTCTGGCAACAGTTGTAAAGTGCCCATCACACCTCAGGGAATCAGGCACTTCTGGATTGACTGGCAGTAGCCATCAGGGCACCTTGATCTAATCAGGGTGACTTACCATAGTCACCCACAAGCTGGAAAATGTATGCGCAGCTACAGCAGGTGTTATGGGAGATGGGTATGAAAAATATCATCTATAATATGGACACTCAGCGCCCCAATGAAGAGTTGTTCACTGTAGGAATGAGAAATACGGTGCTCCATGTAGCTCCCCCATCTCTCTTTGGGCCCCTAGTGAATATTCTTGCCCTCCACATAAAGCAACCCATAAATGAGGCTACTCATACTTTAACATATCTGGGGGAGGTTGAAACAATAAGAAAATGGAAGGAAGTACAGGCTACAACTGAAAGGAGAGGTGCAAAGGGCCCCGTGAATGTCTCGAGGACTCAGATGTGGGTTGATTTGGTAAAGGCTGGGATAGTGAAAGAAAAACTTGATGGGCAACCCAATAAGATGATGTCATAACTGTGGGAACAACTAAGCCAGAGCAACAGTTCTACCCACTGAGGTCCAAGACGTGGAAGTGAGAGGCAAAGTCCCATGCTCAGCCTGTGTCCCTGCAGGACTTCCAGGGGGACAGTACTAAGGCTCTGCCTGGACCCCCACCACCACAGGGTGATGATTGGGTATTGCCATACATGCCTTGAGTGTAATGGACTCATCAAGGCCCTATGAGCTAGATGTTCATGTAAATGAAGATGGTTATGGATGGGACCTTTGGTAGCAGCTTGAACTAATCTGCCAACCTATTGCATTCTGGACACAACTATGGAAAGGAGCAGAAGTCCAGTACACTTTGACAGTGAAGCCACTGGATGCTGGGTACCATACCTTTTTGACCATGGAACCCATCACCAGAAGAGCTCTGACCTAGGTAGAAACCACCTATCCCATTGCAGGGTGGGTGCAAGACTGGACCCAAAGGCCATGGAGTGGTGTGGCACAGACTCCTACACTAGCCAAATGCGACATATATTCACAATAGATTAACAGGCTTTCCAATAGCCCCTTAAGTGGATAACTCCAATGATTATTGTGGCCAGTGATGTTTACCAGTGGAAAAGCAGGAAGAGCCTGCTTTTGAGTCATTGGTAGCCAAGAGTGCTTATCAGGAGGGAAAAGCCCCTATATCTGAGGATGCTTAGTATACAGACAGCTCCAGTTGTGGGCAGTCGCGAAAGTGGAGGGCCATGGCTTTCTTTCCTAGACTGAGACAATATGGATGGGGGATGGAGAGGGGAAGAGCAGTCAGTGGGCTGAGTTGCAGGCAGTATGGCTCATGATCACCCAGGAGCCTTCCCCTATAGTTGTCTGCACTGACAGCTGGGCCATCTATTGGGGCTTGACCCTGTGGCTACCAACATGGTACCATGCCACTGAATGGTTGGTCATTGGCCCTTTTGGGGGCAAGGGCCGTGGCAAAACCCTCCGATCTCTGCTCAGACTAAGACAATTACCATATATCATGTATTTGGTACATGATATATGTACCCATTTGCCTTTGGCATCCTCAGATCATGATGAAGCAATCACTTTGATCCAGGAGCACTGGCTAGAAGGAAAACATGCCTCTGACGGAGCCCAATGGTTACATCAGTGTTTGGTGCACATGGGGCAAAAGACAAGGTGGGCTGTGGCCTGTCAGTAGAGCTTAACATAGACCTTTGAAAAAGTCAGCAGAGCCAGGAAGGGGTGCCTTTTGTGCTCTAAGAGAGACTTATGCTGAGTCCTGCAGCAACATGGGATAATAGCAAGGGGGCCAATACCCCTTGTGAGGTGACAGATAGACTATACTGGGCCTCTGCACATACAAGAAGGATATCGGTACACCATGACTTGTGTGGACACAGCTACTGGACTCTTGGTTGCTTTCCTGCATGTTGTACAGATCAGCAAACCAACAAGAGGGGCCCAGAGAATCTCTTTGCAGCCTATGGCCGGCCACAGGTGATTGAGAGCGATTAAGGTATCCACTTTCCTCGACATGCATTAAAAGAATGGGTATAGCAATTAGGAATAAAATGGAAGTTTCAGGTACCATATAACACTACTGTGGCAGGAATGACAGAGAGGTACAATTTTTTGTTGAAATCTGACCTGAAGTTGGACACTAATAGTCTACAGGGCTGGTCAGTTCACTTATGGATGATGCTACAACATTTGCATGAGAAGCCCCAGAAAAGAGCCTTGAACCCAGTGGATGTGCTAACACACAGTGTTGTCTCTCCTACACATGTATGTGCAAACCAAAGAGGAATAACTGAAGCCAGGATATGACCAGCAGAGCAACATCCTGCTGCCAGCCCCAACTGCTCTAAACTCTGGAGACTCTTTTGAGTGGACGTGGCCGTGCACATTCCAACACACAGACCAGTGATGGCTGGGCCTTCTGGCACCTTGGGGAAAATCCCTGGAAGCTGGCCTTGTGAATGTACTAGGACTAACAGGAGAGTGGACCCCAAAGATCATGTTAGTATACCCACAGTGTCTGGGGAGTAAGAGCTTCTTACCAGGAAGTTTTGTTTTATCTTTATGACCAGGGCATGTACCTCCTGTAGCCCTATATAATGACCCATCTGTAACTCCCACAGGGAGGGGGTGAAAGTCTGGTATACCAGACCAGGATGAGATCCCATTCCTGCCAGTGTCCTATCACAGGACCACTCTCTTGCATACATCTTACCAGATGGACAAGATTTCCCTGTGCTGGTGTCATTAATACATGTATCTTATTGCCCTTAAGGTTATTTTCTTCTGCATTCCCCATGACCTGGATGTGCTCATTGGCTGCAGTTCCTACATGATGATTGCTCTGAACTTCTTTAGTTACTGGCGCCTGTAGTATGAGTGAGCTATGGACATAATCTGCATAGGACTTTGAACCTAGCTGAATCCTCCTGCTTGAGGATTTTCATGATTTTATTGCTGTTGTTATTGCATGTTATGAGTCTGGTTACAGTGCTCCAGTTTTCTCACACAGGGGCCATTGTGGAAGATGGGGATCGAGTATATTGTGAGGTGAGATTTCTGGAGGGGTGGGCTGTGGGTAAAATTTCAATATTTCCAGACTCTCTGGCCTGGCATTAGTGCATCTCCATATCAATAGATGTTTCCAGGCTGTGGATAGAAGTAGTCCATCTCCATACCAATAGATGTTCACAAGAGTGAGGCCACGTCTTTACTGAAGTGTTTCAGTTTGGTCAGTTGCAGCCCAGTTGGGAGAGACACTGGTGAGCAGAAGTGGACAACCGCTTGTAAGCAATAAACAGGTTTATCCCACTTTATTTTTCCCTTTGACTGATTTTACCATCAAAGGTAATTTGTTCTGGGCTGGGAACATAATTCCCCCCAGAGTTACAGTGACAAAACAGAAAGCAGCAATTTCTTGTGTCTAAGTGGAGAAAATAATTGAAAGCATGGGTCAAGAGGACCCGTTCTGAGTGCTCTATTTCTTGATTGCAGTTGTGGTTACATTTGAATGCATTTATCAAAACTCAAACTCTATCTTTATAATGGCTGTATCTTATAGTATGCAGTTATGGCTCAAAAAGTTCATTTTAAAAATTATCTTCTATTGTCTTTAGATAGTGATTCTTAGTGGGACCACTATGAATACCTTTGGTAGGGCATTTGACAGCCCTAAATAATAACATTCCTTATGCTCATATTAAATCATGCCACCAATATCCCATGTTACTTTCAACAAGCTACCTGTGTGTAGTTTCAAATAAATACCTCCTGGTACTTCCAACATTTTCAGTGATAACAATTGATTTATAGTTTATTTCATTAATGCTTAAATGTTTGATCTGCTTGACTTTTATTCATAAGGATTTATTTTTAAAATATTTACATATGGGCTAATTTTCACAAACCATGTATTTAAGAAAATATTTTCCTTGGCAACATGAACTTAATGTGAACAAGCTCACACTTATATTCTAAGTTCTCTTTTTGCCATTCATATGTAGAAATAATCTAGATTTATCTTATTCAGACACATACATTGTCATTTTTCCCTTCTTTTGTTCTTGTAGATTGTCAGTCTTTCATACCCTCTATACATATCTAGTATGCTGCTATAACAATTGTGTGTGTGTGTGTGTGTGTGTGTGTGTGTATGTGTGTTTGTGTGTGAAATGACTTAACTTTGGTATCTACTCAGTTGAGCAGTGTTGTTTTCCACATATGCTTGGTAAATATTGAGAGTTGAGGTTTTTGGTATGAAGAGAATGTCACACCAGCATTGTTTTGTTTTGCATGTTTAGTAGTGCTGTTACTGTAAAGGAAGTGTTTTAAGTTCTGATCCAGTGTGTGCTTTGTATGCTAGGCAGTGTGATCTTCTGGGTATGCTTGTTATGGATGAAATATTGAAGAGTGCAATTTGTATACATGAATGACAGGTGAATGCCATGAGCAGTGGCATTATAAAGCCAATTAGGAGACTATTTCTTCAGTTCCTGTAGAAACATTTCTGCCGCTTCCCACACTTCCTTTGTTCTTTCTTTATTGCTAATGTGAGACTATTACAACTCTCACCTGAGGAAAATCTTCAGGGAAACTTAGTGGATGTCCCACGTTGAAAGGCAAGTCTCCAAGGCCCCTGGCTGAACACATAATAGTAATTCCCACAAGGGGGATCTCAGACCTGGACTTTCTTTACATCCTTCTCACAAGGAAAAAAAGCTCTTAAAAAAAAAAGAATGGGAATTCGTGTTTATCTATAACATAGATGGTCGGGGAGAGCCAATGACATACATAGCAGTGAAGAGATGATTTGTTTCTTCTCCTTATGGTCCAATTGTATGTAGTGTCCTTTAATACTGTAGCCTTCTGAAAAGAAAGTTTAAAGAAAATTTAATATCATTCCATTCCTGAAAAATAACCAAAGAGAGTACAGGCTGTGAGCATATCTGGGATGATATAATCCATGTTTTTACTTGGGTAGAAAATAATGGAGATACATAATAGTACTTTTATAATTTGGTTCCTTCTGTAATCACATGTAATATAACTTTGGCATGTCCAGTTCCCTTCAAAGTTAATATACATTTAAAGAGGGTAAAACCTTATTTTTGCTAAAGGCAGAATTAGCCATAATATCTTTAAGAAAAAGAAATGTTCTCTTTGACATGATGTTGACCTGATTGTTGCCAAAAACCTACTGCTACTTTTTTCAAATTGCTGAATTTGCTTTGTTACTGCCAGCAGAAAGAGAGCCATGCAATAACCTTTTCATAAAAGCAATGTAGAAACCTTGAAACATTTGTAGTAAAGTGGCAATATGAATTGTAATATTTGTCTTATGGAATCTGGAAATATATTTTTATATATTGCTCCCAATTCTTTCATACAAATAGTTTTCTTAATTGATAAATTCTCTGTGTTCGCTAGTCAAAATATTTTTAAAAATGCTTTGAATAGTTATAAACCCTGAAAAAAAGTAAATGTTATACTATGTTAGAGTAAACATCAAAAGTAGCATTTTTAGGAAATTAAAATCTGAAGGTTGATGTAGTGGGACAAATAAAATGTCTCCTGATCATACTGATGTTACTTTAACTATATCTAATAATTTTTATGACATATATATCTTGAAAACTTCTCTTCTGTATCAGCAGTACACTATATTGGACCATTAATACTGTGCCATAAAACATATACATATTTTTAAATAGAGTTTTATGGTTCAAAATTCCCATAAAATTTTGCTCACAGAAATACACATATATGAACACAATTGTCTCTACATTTCACTCAACATATTTTTTATTGTGATATAGGAGCAATCAAGTCAGTATCTTTACATCAAATAATTTTTTGAAATATTAAAATTATATTTTACATATACAAGAAAGCTTTTATTATGAGCCCTAAGAATTTTTTTCTGCTATACTTTGCATTTATCATCTTGATGCTTGGCACTAAAGCACATGTATACCTGATTGTACCCATTGGAATCCTTTTCTCTTTAAAGACAAGATTTCTAATTATTTTTTATTGTGGTAACACCACAGAACTACAGTTTGCAATATTATAAAGTACACTTAAATATTTGGAAAGTGGATAATCTAATGTTTTGTTCTTTCACAGTAACCAAGATATAGAAACCACCTCACTGTCTGAAAGTTTATTTGTTTGACTATTTCTCCTAAATGTAGGAAAAGAGATGAATGCAATGATTCTAAAAACAAACAAACCAAAGATTAGGAATGTTAATATTTATAAACAAAATATTTTCCATAAAGATTTTAAATCCTACTTGGTGCTACTGTTTTCTGGAGATAGTGTTTGCTCATGTCCCAATCTCCCACCAAACCATAATTGATGGAATTAATTAGTGATCTTGAAGATAAAATTGTAAAAAACATTCTGTGTTGATTAGCAAATAGTATGTCCTAGAATCTCCATTCTGTGAGGCATAACAACCACTCCCATGAACCTCTGGCTTTAGAAACGAGGTGTCTGCATATTTCATCACCATCCTCTAGTCTCCAGGAAGTAACTTCCTCAGTGATGGGACAATAACAGAAAGATATTTTATTTATTGGTGTGGACTCACCATTAAAATCAACCTGCTGAGTTCAAAACCTGCCCCACCATTTAAAGTGATATAAGTGTAGGAAAATCACTCCCACAGTTTCTTCATTTGAAGTTTTAAATTCTTTGAATATTTACCTTTGAGATTTCTTTTCTAAATTGAGTGAGCTAATCCATGTGTAAATTTTGATTTTTACTAATACTAGAAGTCTATGATCATCATTAAAAAAAATGATTACAAATGTATCCCATTCTTGCTCATCTATTATCCGGGCTTTGTTGGTTCCAGATCGGAGAGGATGAGCTATGGAGGTGACAGACCAGACCACAGTGACCGAGTTCATTTTTCTTGGGTTTCCTGGTATGCTCTACCTGAGACTCACATTGTTTGTGGTGTTTCTCACTGTGTATCTGCTGTCCCTCACGGCAAACACCCTCATCATATTCACTGTTGTGATGGAGCCAACACTCCAGATGCCCATGCACATTTTCTTAGGAAATCTGTCCTTCCTGGAGATCTGGTACACCACAGCCACAGTACCTAAACCGCTGGCCACGGGGTCTGTCACCATCTCTGTGTCTGGCTGTATAGCCCAGTACTACTTCTTTTTCTCCACGGGAGCTACCGAGTGCATCCTCCTGGCAGTGACGGCCTATGACCGGAACCTGGGCATCTGCAACCCTCTACGGTACTCAGTGCTCATGAGGATCCCAGTGTGCCTGCACATCTCTGCTGGATCTTGGATTGGTGGCTTCATTGCCCCTCTTCTATCTACCATACTTATCACTCATCTGAACTTCTGTGGCCCCCAGAAGATCAACCATTTCTGTTGTGACTCAGACCCCATTTTTAAACTCTCCTGCTCAGATACATTCTTGATGGAGGCCTTGAGCTACACGTGTATCTCTGTTTTGATTCTCAGTTCTTTTCTTCTCACCATGTCCTCCTATGGACACATTGTGGTCACAGTAATCAGAATGTCTTCCCAGGAAGCTTGGAGAAAAGCTTTCTCCACCTGCGCCTCCCACCTCACTGTGGTCACCATCTACTATGGCACCATCATCTTTGCCTATGTCCACCCTCCGGCCAAGTACAACTTCACCATTGGTAAAGTGGTCTCTGTGTTCTACTGTGTGGTCACTCCATTGGTAAATCCTCTCATATACACTCTGAGAAACAAAGATATGAAGAAAGCCTTCAGAAAGTTTCTAGCACAAAAGAGATTGCTCATGCAGGGGATTTGGGAGTCCAACTAAAATAAGTAATTTAGAATGGATTCCCATACCACATTTGCAAACAGTAAGTATTGAAAAGTACATTAGGAAATTGATACCACCTATTACGGACACTTCTCTCACTTTTCATATTCATTTGTATCTTCTTGAAATAGTTATCCTATAATTAATGTATTTAATAATGTTTTAGCTTAATTCCAAAGTTAAAAGTTTTCAGTCCATAAACCATTCAGAATAGGTAAAAAGGCTGGTTTAGTGCCATATAATATTTCAATTAAATGTTATATGTACCTTAACAGTAACTATGGGACAAAAATTGTCCCTGTTAAAGGGAGAAATGTTTTAATTCTGTCTGGTAAATGGATTAATATAAATTTGTCACTATGTTCATTAAAAAACACATGATGATTCAGTATTATTCCAAGGCATTGATGTAGATTTAATTATGAATATAAACACAAAAATTAAATTAGAAACTAGAAATTACTCTCTAATTACCATTTTCCTGAATAATATAACTGAATGTGAAAATATTAGCAAATGTAACAAGATCAATAATTTGAGGGGGAGAAAATGGGAAAAGTTTGAACTGGACAGTACAAGAATTGGATATTTAACATGGAAAAGCAAGCATTGACTCTCTTAGATATTAATATAATAGTCAAAGACACTCATTTTACTATATATTAATTCAATTCAGACTAAGAGGCAAAAAAAGGATGGACAACTACTTTTCCATTATTGCGTATCACTCTCCTATGTGAATAAGGAAGTTCTACAATTTTCAGTACAGTTAAGCATCTACAGGGATGGTAAAGGTGATGGAAGAAAAGAGATCATCAAAGCTTTTTAAGTATGAATTTTCCACTAGATTGCCTCACAAAGTCTCCCTATTCAAAGTATGGCCAGTGGATGAGCACAATCAGAATAATCTAGGAGGTTTAGAGAATTAGAATTTATATAGTTACAGGATACCTTTACCACTTGGAGGAATTATGATACTCGGTAAATTTGATATGAGGCACGAATTCTATTTTAGAGTTGTAATTAGGAAGGAAGAAGAAAAGCCATAGAAGTAGCAGATGGAAGAAAACATGGGAGGATTAATTATTTCTTTGACATACCTTCTTGTAGAGAACTTCAGCATGTATGGGTTTTAAAATACTAATTAAATTGCACACACACATTAACATAATAGGAGTACAGTTACATAACCAAAGCAGACCTATAATTACCAGCCATCTCCAGTGAAACCAAGAAAACCAGTTAGGCACCTTAGGCATTTGTGAAAACTTATCTATGATATGGTGGATATTGTCCCACTGAACTTGAACAGTCTAAGAGAAATCAGACAAATTAAAACAACCAATTCCTGGGGTCTATTCACATCACATATGTTCTTTTAACAGTAGATAGTCTGTAGTTGTAAGATTTTGGAGCGCTACAATTTGCACTTCTCCTAATTCTTGGTTGAGGTTCAACAGTATAGATCCAGTCAAATTTGTTGTTTTACTGTATGCACAGGTCAGCTTAGATATCTCCCTCTTCATTCCCATGGCAAGTCCAGGAAATGGTGGGATGAGTGCACCTACAGCTGTAGCAGCGCCTGGATTTTTGTTGAGTTTTTTTGATGATCATCTTCTGGTATAAGTCTTCCAGAGAGTGCTGATGTTGGAAGTCCCCTATACCAGGTCCCCCCTATAAACCCCTTTACAGTCACTGTCCATCAGCGTACCAAAATGTTGTAGAATCACTACTTGTCTTCTCTGTGTTGTACAGCCCTCCCCTTTCTCCCACCCCCCCATGAATGCTAATCTTAATACCTCCCTTCTTCTCCCCCCACTTATCCCTCCCTACCCACCCATCCTCCCCTGTCCCTTTCCCTTTGGTACTTGTTAGTCCATTCTTGGGTTCTGTGATTCTGCTGCTGTTTTGTTCCTTCAGTTTTTCCTTTGTTTTTATACTCCACAGATGAGTGAAATCATTTGATATTTCTCTTTCTCCGCTTGGCTTATTTCACTGAGCATAATACCCTTCAGCTCGATTGATGTTGCTGGAAATGGTAGGATTTGCCCTCTTCTTATGGCTGAGTAGTATTCCATTGTGTATATGTACCACATCTTCTTTATCCATTCATCTACCGATGGACATTTAGGTTGCTTCCAATTCTTGGCTATTGTAAATAGTGCTGCGATAAACATAGGGGTTCATCTGTCTTTCTCAAACTTGATTTCTGCGTTCTTGGGGTGAATTCCTGGGAGTGGAATTCCTGGGTCAAAAGGTAAGTCTGTTTTGAGCATTTTGATGAACCTCCATACAGCTTTCCACAATGGTTGAACTAATTTACAGTCCCACCAGCAATGTAGGTGGGTTCCCCTTTCTCCACTGCCTCCCCAACATTTGTTATTGTTTGTCTTTTGGATGGCAGCCATCCTTACTGGTGTGAGGTGATACCTCATTGTAGTTTTAATTTGCATTTCTCTGATAATTAGCGATTTGGAGCATCTTTTCAAGTGTCTGTTGGCCATCTGTACTTCTTTTTTGGAGAACTGTCTGTTCAGTTCCTCTGCCCATTTTTTAATTGGGTTATTTGTTTTGTGTTTGTTGAGGCATGTGATCTCTTTATATATTCTGGACGTCAAGCCTTTATCGGATCTGTCATTTTCAGATATATTCTCCCATACTGTAGGGATCCTTTTTGTTCTATTGATGGTGTCTTTTGCTGTACAGAAGCTTTTCAGCTTAATATAGTCCCACTTGTTAATTTTTGCTGTTGTTTTCCTTGCCCAGGGAGATATGTTCAAGAAGAGGTCACTCATGTTTATGTCTAAGAGATTTCTGCCTATGATTTTTCCAGGAGTTTAATGGTTTCATGACTTAAATTCAGGTCTTTGATCCATTTTGAATTTACTTTTGTATATGGGGTTAGACAATGGCCCAGTTTCATTCTCCTACATGTAGCTGTCCAGTTTTGCCAGCACCAACTGTTGAAGAGACTGTCATTTTGCCATTGTATGTCCATGGCTCCTTTATCAAATATTAATTGACCATATATGTCTGGGTTAATGTCTGGATTCTCTAGTCTGTTCCATTGGTCTGTGGCTCTGTTCTTGTGTAAGTACCAAATTGTCTTGATTACTGTGGCTTTGTAGTACAGCTTGAAGATGGGGAGTGAGATCCCCCCTACTTTATTCTTCTTTCTCAGGATTGCTTTGGCTATTTGGGGTCTTTAGTGTTTCAATATGAATGTTTGAATTATTTGTTTCAGTTCATTCAAGAATGTTGCTGGTAGTTTCATAGGGATTGCATCAAATCTGTATATTGCTTTGGGCAGAATGGCCATTTTGACGAAATTAATTCTTCCTAGCCACGAGCATGGAATGAGTTTCCATTTGTTAGTGTCCCCTTTAATTTCTCTTTAGAGTGACTTGTAGTTTTCAGAGTATAAGTCTTTCAATTCTTTGGTTAGGTTTATTCCTACGTATTTTATTCTTTTTAGTGCAATTCTCTATGGAGTTGTTTCCTGATTTCTCTTTCTGTTGGTTCATTGTTAGTGTATAGGAAAGCCACAGATTTCTGTGTGTTAATTTTGTATCCTGCAACTTTGCTGTATTCCGATATCAGTTCTAGTAGTTTTGGGGTGGAGTCTTTAGGGTTTTTTATGTACAGTATCATGTCATCTGCAAATAGTGAAAGTTTAACTTCTTCTTTACCAATATGGATTCCTTGTATTTCTTTGTTTTGTCTGATTGCCATGGCTAGGACCTCCAGTACGATGTTAAATAACAGTGGGGAGAGTGGGCATCCCTGTCTGGTTCCCAATCTCAGTGGAAATGCTTTCAGCTTCTCGCTGTTCAGTATAATGCTGGCTGTGGGTTTATCATATATGGCCTTTATTATGTTGAGGTACTTGCCCTCTATTCCCATTTTGCTGAGAGTTTTTATCATGAATGGATGTTGAATTTTGTCAAATGCTTTTTCAGCATCTATGGAGATGATCATGTGGTTTTTGTCTTTCTTTTTGTTGATGTGGTGGATGATGTTGATGGATTTTTGAATGTTGTACCATCCTTGCATCCCTGGGATGAACCCCATTTGTTCATGGTGTATGATCCTTTTGATATACTGTTGAATTCTGTTTGCTAATATTTTATTGAGTATTTTTGCATCTACATTCATCAGGGATATTGGTCTGTAATTTTCTTTTTTGGTGGGGTCTTTTCCTGGTTTTGGTATTAGGGTGATGTTGGCTTAATAGAATGAGTTTGGGAGTATTCCCTCTTCTTCTATTTTGTGGAACACTTTAAGGAGAATGGGTATTATGTCTTCTCTGTGTGTCTGATAAAATTCCGAGGTAAATCCGTCCGGCCCCGGGGTTTTGTTCTTGGGTAGTTTTTTGATTACCGTTTCAATTTCTTTGCTTGTAATTGGTTTGTTTAACTTTTGTGTTTCTTGCTTGGTCAGTCTTGGGAGGTTGTATTTTTCTAGGAAGTTGTCCATTTCTTCTAGGTTTTCCAGCTTGTTGGCATATAGGTTTTCATAGTAGTCTTTAATAATTCTTTGTATTTCTGTGGAGTCTGTCGTGATTTTTCCATTCTCATTTCTGATTATGTTGATTTGTGTTGACTCTCTTTTTCTCTTAATAAGTTGGGCAAGAGGCTTATCTATTTTGTTTATTTTCTCAAAGAACCAGCTCTTGATTTCGTTGATTTTTGCTATTGTTTTATTCTTCTCGATTTTGTTTATTTCTTCTCTGATCTTTATTATGTCCCTCCTTCTGCTGACTTTAGGTCTCATTTGTTCTTCTTTTTCCAGTTTTAATAATTGTGATGTTAGACTATTCATTTGGGATTGTTCTTCCTTCTTCAAGTGTGCCTGGATTGCTATATACTTTCCTCTTAAGACTGCTTTCGCTGCATCCCACAGAAGTTGGGGCTTAGTGTTGTTGTTGTCATTTGTTTCTATATATTCCTTGATCTCTATTTTGATTTGTTCATTGATCCATTGATTATTTAGTAGCATGTTGTTAAGCCTCCATGTGTTTGTGATCCTTTTTGTTTTCTTTGTAGAATTTATTTCAACTTTCATACCTTTCTGGTCTGAAAAAGTGGTTGGTAGAATTTCAATATTTTGGAATTTACTGAGGCTCTTTTTGTGAGCTAGTATGTGGTCTATTCTGGAGAATGTTCCATGTGCACTTGAGAAGAATGTATATCCTGTTGCTTTTGGATGTAGAGTTCTATAGATGTCTATTAGGTCCATCTGTTCTAGTGTGTTGTTCAGTGCCTGTGTGTCTTTACTTATTTTCTGCCCGGTGGATCTATCCTTTGGGGTGAGTGGTGTGTTGAAGTCTCCTAAAATGAATGCATTGCAGTCTATTTCCCTCTTTAGTTCTGTTAGTATTTGCTTCACATATGCTGGTGCTCCTGTATTGGGAGCATATATATTTAGAATGGTTATATCGTCTTGTTGGACTGAGCCCTTTATCATTATGTAGTGGCCTTCTTTATCTCTTGTTACTTTCTTTGTTTTGAAGTCTATTTTGTCTGATATTAGTACTGCAACCCCTGCTTTCTTCTCACTGTTGTTTGCCTGAAATATGTTTTTCCATCCCTTGACTTTTAGTATATGCTTATCTTTGGGTTTAAGGTGAGTTTCTTGTAAGCAGCATATAGATGGGTCTTGCTTTTTTATCCATTCTATTAATCTATGTCTTTTGATTGGTGCATTAAGTCCATTTACATTTAGGGTGACTATTGAAAGATATGTACTTATTGCCATTGCAGGCTTTAGATTCGTGGTTACCAAAGGTTCAAGGTTAGCTTCTTTAGTATCTTACTGCCTAACTTAGCTCGCTTATTGAGCTGTTATATACACTGTCTGGAGATTCTTTTCTTCTCTCCCTTCTTATTCCTCCTCCTCCATTCTTCATATGTTGTGTGTTTTGTTCTGTTCTCTTTTTAGGGGTGCTCCCATCTAGAGCAGTCCCTGTAGGATGCCCTGTAGAGGTGGTTTGTGGGAAGCAAATTCCCTCAGCTTTTGCTTGTCTGGGAATTGTTTAATCCCGCCATCATATTTAAATGATAGTCGTGCTGGATACAGTATCCTTGGTTCAAGGCCCTTCTGTTTCATTGCATTAAGTATATCATGCCATTCTCTTCTGGCCTGTAGGGTTTCTGTTGAGAAGTCTGATGTTAGCCTGATCGGTTTTTCTTTATAGGTGACCTTTTTCTCTCTAGCTGCCTTTAAAACTCTTTCCTTGTCATTGATCCTTGCCATTTTAATTATTATGTGTCTTGGTGTTTTCCTCCTTGGATCCTTTCTGTTGGGGGTTCTGTGTAATTCCATGGTCTGTTCGATTATTTCCTCCCCCATTTTGGGGAAGTTTTCAGCAATTATTTCTTCAAAGACACTTTCTATCCCTTTTCCTCTTTCTTCCTCTTCTGGTATCCCTATAATACGAATGTTTTTCCTTTTGTATTGGTCACATATTTCTCTTAGTGTTGTTTCATTCCTGGAGATCCTTTTATCTCTCTCTATGTCGGCTTCTATACGTTCCTGTTCTCTGGCTTCTATTCCTTCAATGGCCTCTTGCATCTTATCCATTCTGCTTATAAATCCTTCCAGGGATTGTTTCACTTCTGTGATCTCTTTCCTGACATCTGTGATCTCCTTCCGGACTTCATCCCACTGCTCTTGCATTTTTCTCTGCATCTCATCCCACTGCTCTTGCATTTTTCTCTGCATCTCATCCCATTGCTCTTGCATTTTTTTCTGCATCTCTGTCAGCATGTTCATGATTTTTATTTTGAATTCTTTTTCAGGAGGACTAGTTAGGTCTGTCTCCTTCTGAGTTGTTGTCTCTGTGATCTTTGTCTGCCTGTAGTTTTGCCTTTTCATGGTGATAGAGATAGTTTGCAGAGCTGGTACAAGTGACCGCTGGAAGAGCTTCCCTTCTTGTTGGTTTGTAGCCTTTTCCTGGGAGAATAGCGACCTCTAGTTGCCTGTGCTGGGCAGCTGTGCGCAGACAGGGCTTCTGCTTCCTGCCCAGTTGCTTTGGGGTTTATCTCCGCTGTTGCTGTGGGCTTGGCCTGGCTGGGGCTGTTCCTCCAAAATGGTGGAGCCCATTGGAGGGGGAGCGGCCAGGAGGCTATTTATCTCCGTAAGGGGCCTCTGTGCTCCCTGCTGCCCAGGGGGTTAGAGTGCCCAGAGATCCCCAGATTCCCTGCCTCTGGTCTAAGTGACCTGTCCTGCCCCTTTAAGACTTCCAAAAAGCACTCTCCAAATCAAAACAACAACAGCAACAATGAGAGAGGGAACAGAAAGAAAGAAAAAAAAAAAAAAAGGAAAAAACAAGCGATTTTTTTTTTTTTTTTTTGTCCTCAGGTGCCAGTCCCAGGCACCTGCTCACTGGTCCTGCTGCCCTGTCTCCCTAGCACCAGGGTCCCTGTCCTTTCAAGGCTTCCAAAAAGCACCCACCCACAGGTCCCGCAGGGAAGGAACGCTCGATATTCTTTGTCCTCAGGCACTGGTCCCAGGCACCCGCTCACCAGTCCCGCCGCCTTGCCTCCCTAGCACCGGGGTCCCTGTCCCTTCAAGGCTTCCAAAAAGCACTCGCCAAAAAGAGAGAAAAAAAGGGGAAAAACGTGCGATTTCTTCCGTCCTCAGGTGCCGGTCTCAGGCACCCACCCACCGGTCCCACAGGGAAAAACGTGGGATATTCTTTGTCCTCAGGTGCCGGTCCCAGGCACCTGCTCACCGGTCCTGCCACCCTGCCTCCCTAGCACCGGGGTCCCTGTCCCTTTTAGGCTTCCAAAAAGCACTCGCCAAAAAGAGAAAAAAAAAGGGGAAAAATGCGCGATTTCCACTGTCCTCAAGTGCCGGTCTCAGGCACCCGCCCACCGGTCCCGCAGGGTAAAACGTGGGATATTCTTTGTCCTCAGGCGCCGGTCCCAGGCACCCGCTCACCAGTCCCGCCACCCTGCCTCCCTAGCACTGGGGTCCCCGTCCCTTCAAGGCTTCCAAAAAGCGCTCGCCAAAAAGAGAAAAAAAAAAAAAAAGGGGGGGAAAACGCGCGACCTCCTCCGTCCTCAGGCACCGGTCTCAGGCACCTGCCCGCTGGTCCCGCAGGGAGAAACTCGGGATATTCTTTGTCCTCCGGCGCCGTTCCCAGGCACCTGCTCACCGGTCCTGCCACCCTGCCTCCCCAGCAACGGGGGCCTGTCCCTCTAAGGCTTCCAAAAAGCGCTCGCCAAAAAAAAAAAACCGCTCCGGTTTCTCTCCACCCGCCGGAAGCCAGGGGGAGGGGCGCTCGGGTCCCGCCGGGCCGGGGCTTGTATCTTACCCCCTTCGCAAGGCGCTGGTTCCTTGCAGGTGTGGATGTGGTCTGGATGTTGTCCTGTGTCCTGTGTTCTCTATTTTAGGAAGATTTTTCTTTGTTATATTTTCATAGCTCTATGTGTTTTTGGGAGGAGATTTCCACTGCTCTACTCACACCGCCATCCTGGCTCCGCCTCCCCATATATAGATTTTAAGAACCAGAAGTTAAATTCAAAGTTAAATACTTTGAATATTCATAAAGGGAGACCAAAAGGAAAAACTTAGAACAAACAGTACAAAAATGTTCAAGCACTCATTTCAATTTACCAGTGGAGAATAAAAATGAAAGAAAAGAAAATGGTTTTTCCATTGCTATGTTCACTTTCTATGTTAATTAACAAGCAATAATTTTCAGGTTTTCAGCACAGTGTGTAACAAAAACAGCTGACAAGGGTGCTGGAAGAAGAATCTCCTATCCAAGCTTTTTAGGATGAATGTTCTTCACTCGATTGCCTCCTGAAATCTTGCTATTCAAAGCATAAGCAGTGTTCTAGAAGCATCAGAGTAATGTGGAGCTTGTTAGAAATGCATATCCACACCCAGACATCTTGAAGGATACTAAGCATGGCAACAAGATTCCCAGTTACCTCGTAGGCATATTAAATCACTAAAAGCACCATTGTAGACAACCAAAGTATACTGTAATTGCAAAAGGACATAATGAAATCAGGAGTTTCTTGCACATGCCAATACTTGAAATTTTTCTTAGTTTAACTTCATCACATCATTTTCTAGGATAAATTAAATCTAAATTTTCTCTCAAATGTTCAATTAGTTTTTTTTTAATAGTACACATCATGGAAATTATCATAAAAAATACCTGTACATCTGAATGGAAAACATACTGCACCTTAGCCTTTTTTTCCAACCCTTCCTTTTCCATCAGAATATCAAAAGCCATATGCAAACTCTCACAATAACAGGGAAAAATTCTGTGTCCTCACACAGGAATTTCTGTGTGCCATCCCCGTGTAGGGGAGGCCAAATTGCTTCTACTGTCTTAGGTTGTATGCCTCAACTAGGTATTGGACTAACATAAGACAGATTAACAGAAGAAAAGCACGCACATTTTATTTTATTTTGTATGTGCCCATAGGTGGCTTCATAAGGAAAATGAACATGAAGAAGCTGTTATAACCATAATCTTATATACTTTTAACAAAGAATAATAAGCAGTGGGTGTGTCATAAGTAAAGAGGCTTGAGATCAGGGTGGGAAATTATAGGGAAGTACCTAAGAAATAGAAAAATATAAAGAGAAAATTAAATAAGATAAGTTGTACTGGCCCATTTTGACATCAACTCCCAGTTTGCAATGATAAGATTCGCAGGGAGAGCACTTTCCAATAACAAGTGTTATGATCTGCTTTTGGACAGACCTGGGCAGGTCAGGGGGTCCTGACTGCATCCACTTATTCTCAAGTGCTTCAGCTCAAAATATTCAGTGTGCCAAAGCAGAATATTTTATGTTCCATGTTCTTAACCACTCACAACTAAGGAGAGACTTATCTCAGTAATGGTGGTGTCATTCAAGTCCAATTCCTTGGCAGATGTACATATAATTCTTCCTCCTTTAATTATTCCACTTATTCCAAAATTATAAATGGGATTTTTTCGAGGGCAAGTCAGAAACAGTGCATGATGTTGAAATATTCATAAAGGAGACATGCTGTCTACACCAAGTACAATTTAAAGACATACTAAAGAAGCCTGCTTGATTCATGTATTCATTTTTATATCATTCTTATATTTTTGTCAAGTCTGGTCTTACTTTCAAAAGCTTCAATAATGGTTTCACTGGAAATAAGAGAACTTGGAAGTAAAGTAAGTATGACTTTATAGAAGGATGCATTAAATCAGACTATTATGAAATTTCAGAATCTGTTTTGGTAATGGTCTTCATAAAGCATGGTAACAGCATAAAACAAATTGCGAACATGAATCAATATAAGAAATCCCAATAAAAAATATTTAATTCAAATAGTATTTAATTTTATTTTGATTATAACACTAGAAGGGTAGTTGATGAAATCAGACAGAACATGAAGAATATTTTATATAGAGAATAATACATACTTGTAAGTTGTTTTCTAAATTTTGACAGTGTATTTATAGACATCATTTTATGAATGGGAATGACAATGTATATAAGGTAATCTGTATAAGTAAACCACTTCCTGACTTAGAAAATTGTAAACATATTATTTATTTGACTGTACCTTTTCCTGTGGCTTAAATTTGCTAAAAAATGTTTATAAAAACCATTTATACTTTGAATATTAAGTTTATACTCATGTGTTCCCTTGAAATGGAGGCATACTGAATTGCACATAAAATATGTCTGCTTCATATTTCCTTGTTAATAGAGGGTTGAATTATGGATTATCTTTAAACGTAGAACACTGAAGTCAGATCTATGGCACTATCCTCAAGGAAAAAATAAAACAGCTACATTGTGTAGTGGCCCCTCATTATTTTTATCAGAAACCTGGCACCTCAGCATTTTCCCTGCCATCCCCTGTTTCATAACTATTCATAGTTAATCATCACAAATTTGTACTTTTGTTGCCAAGTTATTTTCATATGCACTAACATATTTTCATTTCCTTAGACACTAGCAGAACCTGCACTAGATATGTCTTTGTTTGAACACAGCAGCGTTCTCTTCACGGGTCTGACACTTGCCTTTAAGGATGTCATCCAACATAACCTGCATGTGAACACATTTACTTCCTTTTAAGATGGATAAATATCTTTGTCCTTCTCTAACAATAAAACTAAACCATTCACCCTGAACTGAAAGTCCTACATGGCTTTCTTATTTCTTTCCTCATTTCCTCACTCATCTTGCCAAAGATAAACAGTTAGAAAAACGGTTATCACCTCTGCCTCCATACTGTACCTCTCTTTGCTTCTTTAACCACTGAGCCAGAATAAAAAGCAAATGGAAAGGGCTTCTGGCCCTACTCACTCCTGCAGAACCACATGTAGGCTTGGAATCATCATGCCAGTCAGACTATGCTCAACTGTATTTTCACATAATCCACAGTTATAAGATCATGGGATATAATTCATCTTATTTCATTTCCCTTCTAAGTTGTCATTTGTTTAAAAAAATCAAAGCTATATGAATGATAAATATTCAGAAATCATAATGCTTAATTTTACTTTAACTCTGGAGGAAACCTGTTCCCAACACAGGGCAAATTACCTGTGAAACCAAAAATCAGTCAAAGGGAGAAATAAAGGGGGAGAAACCATTTATTGCCATTTATGGGCAAGCAGTCATCCACTTCTGCTTGCCCATGTCTCTCATGACCCAGCTGCCAAAAGAGGCCCCATCCAACCTCTCTGGTCCAGATATGTCCTCACTCCACCAAGTAATCACCTATTCATATGGAGATGAACTACTTCTCTCCCTCTGGAAACACCTATTGATATGGAGATGCAATACGGCCAAGTGAGAGATTCTGGAAATACTGACATTTTACCTATACTTTTCTATCCTGTTCTTATTTGTTTACATGGACAAAACTTCAAAGTGTTTTCTTTTATATAGGTCATTTTTACCTGACATTCTTCTCAATTTTATCTTGGGTAGGTCAGGGGTACAGTCATATAAAATAAAAATGAATTTACAATACCTCCTACACAAAGATCAAATATAGTATATACATTGTTTTTTGGCTTGTTTTTATTTAATTGTATTTGATGCCAGGGCAAAGAGAGGTTTTTATTTGTCTGTCTATGTTGATGAATTATTGCATATAATTTCAATTCCTCTAGTATTGGACATTGTTTCTAGCCCTTATACATTATGGCATTTCCCTAATCAGCATTACATGAATATTCCATTAAAGGTCAACAATCTGTGTATGAAATCCTTGGAATCCTAGAGTAATTTATGGTTCCCAAGAATTTTACCCAGTTTTTATGTAATTAAAAGGGTGTATCACCTATTTATCTGCCCTGCACCATGTACACAATGGTGAAATTTACAAGTGGATAACCTCCAAACTTTATTGGAACTTGTAATCAGATTTCTTATTTGGGGAGAACAAATAACAGCAAAATATAATATTTATAAATACAAATACCATATAATTGAATACACAAAATACCAAATTCCACCACTCTTCAGAAATATAATCCATATTAAGCAGGAAACATTTAAAATGCAGGTAAAGGAAATTAGATTAACTAAATTAAAATAAATTCTTAAGAAAGAATAAGATGCACCTGAGAGAAAACAGCACAATTTCTAAAAGAGCCATTGTATATAAAATAAAAGGTTAGGGACTATTTAAAATGTTAATAGTAGTCTCTTCAGTATGAAGAAGATCACACTCATCAGAGAAAATTAACCACTGGGTTATTTACTTACTGAACATGTTAAATTTTCCAAAATAACACTTAAACTTACATTGTAGTCAGAGAAACAAAACATACACAAAGACAAATGACACAATACAAAATATCAGGCATCAAATTGGCCTCTAAAATCTGACTTTACAAACATCATCAGTAAAGCTGCTGGTAAGACAGAATTGAATCTATTGCCAAGAGCCATAGATCCTAGATTAAAGCAATAGGCCAAATATCATCCCCATCTGAACAGACCATCTGATCAGATATGTTGTTATTAGCCAAATTATCCAATTGTATGTGTTCTTGGACTATGTCCTAGATACTTTTGAAAAACTGAAGAGAACTGATATAAGTATAACATTCTTTTCCTAAAATAGCACATATTTCCTCTCCAAGAGCCACTCACATCCAAAGGAGCTATCCCTGTACACAACTACCCAGTTCTATGATACTCTCAGGAAAGAAGGTCTTGGTCTTCATGACATTATCTAAATATACTTCTATTTCATCAACCACACTATGCAGGATTCATCCTATTTTATGGGCTTCTTTTAAAGTATGAAATTAACAGGTCACAGAAGAGAGAATAAATACCAGATTTACACTAGCATAGTTAAAACTTCAGTCCTTGAAACAGGAAACAGTTGTTTTCCCACTTTCAACATTGGATTGATCCTTTGGACAGTAAGGAATCATTAGACTTTAATTATAGTTTAGACCAAACAGACCTAACAGACATCATATAGAACATGCCATCCAACAGCCCCTTAATATACATTCTTCCTAAGCACACACAGAACACGCCCCAGTGTAAAGCTATCATGCATGGGTAACAAAAGTGAGTCTTAGCATATTTAAGAATATTGAAATAAAACCAAACTTCTTTTGGTAAGTATCTTCCTCAGTATTTCATTTTATTTTTTTGCATTGTGAATGGGATTGTTTTCTAATTTTTGATAGTTTATTGTTTATTATAGAAACATACCATATTGTGTATGTTAATTTTGTGTTCAGCAACATTAGTGAATTTATTAGTACTCTTTTCTAAATTGAGTTTCTTGGTGTTACATATTTATATATGATACATCATCTGAAAAAACACACAATTTATTTTCTTCTTTTTCCTATTTGGATGTCTATTATTTATTTTTCTTGTCTAACTGCTGTGTTGGACTTTCACTATTATTCAGAAAAGAAGTGGTGAGAGTTGGCAACATTGTCTGCACCAGATCTTATAGGGGAAACTTTCTATTGTCCCTCTTAATTATGGTTTGAGCTTTAGTGTCCTCATAGGTGGCCTTAATTGCACTGAGATAAGATCCTTTTAATTTTTTGAGAATTCTTATGATAAATATATGTTGTCCTTTGTCAAATGCTGTTACTGTGTCTATTGAGATGGCCATATGTTAAGTTTTCCAGCTTTATTGGTATATAATTCACAAATATTATATATATTTAAAGTGCACAATTTGGTAATTTGATATCATTATATTCTGTGAAATGACTGCCACAATCAAGATAATTATCACACCCATCATCTTACACAGTTACCACTATTTTGTGCATTCACTTAGCAAATTTCAGTATACACTGTAGTATTGTTAACTAAAATCACAAAGCTGTACATTGGATGCCCCAATTTTTTCACCTTATAAATGAATGTTTTCACCCTTTGTGTATCATCTCCCCATTTTCCTCATCCCATAGGCCCTGGCAGTCACCATTCTAACTGCTTCCATTAGCTAGACATTTTGAGATTCCTCTTATCAGTAAAATCATACAGTATTTATCATACTGTGTCTGAATTAACAGCCATAATGTCCTCCAGATTCATACATGTTGTCCCAATGGCAAAATTTCTTTAAGTCCCTGAATAGTCCCTGTATGTGTGTGTGTGTGTGTGTGTGTGTGTGTGTGTGTGGACATCTATATCCCATTTCCTTTTTCTCCTTATAGATTATTGGACAAGTAGATTTTTTCATGTCTTGGACATTGTGAATGATGCTACAATAAACAAGGGAGAGTGGATATATTATTTTTAGATATATACTTAGGAGAGGAGTTTATGTATCATATGGTAGTTGTTTTTATTTTTTGAGGATCTTAAATACAATTTTCAATAAATGCTGCACCAATTTACATTTCCGACAGCATACAAGAAATCCCTAATCTCCAGATCCTTGACAACTGTTATCTTTTGTTGTTTTGTTAATAATCATCCTATTATTTCATTGCTGTTTGGTTTTTATATCTATGATGATTACTGATATTGACCTTTTTTTCATATACCTGCTTGCCTTTTGTATATCTTCACTGAAAATATTTCTACTCAGGTTTACTGCCCATTTTTAAATCAAGTTTTGTGAGGTAATTTTGCCCCTGAGTTATAGGACTTCCTTCTATATTCTAGATTTAACACCTTATCAGATATGTGATTTGTATGTATAATCTTCCCTTCCTTAATTTTCCACTATAGTTTTTTTTATTCATTCATTTTATGTGCAGAGTATTTTTAGTTTGCTTTAGTCTCAATGTTTATTTTTGGTTTTTTTCTTCAGCACATTTGCTGTCATATTCAAAAATCCTTGCCCATGTCAATATAAGTTTTCCCAATATTTTACTTGAAGTGTTTTCTATTTTCAGGTCTTGCATTTAAGTCTTTCTTTCACTTTTAGTTACTTCTTATTTAGGAATAGATTATGTCAAATTTCATTCTTTTGCATTTGACTATCCAGCTTTCTCTGTACAATTTATTGAAAATATTTTCTCTATTGTTTTCTCTTTGAGTCCTTGTCAAAGATTAGTTGTTAACACATGCAACTCTTTATTCTTTTCCATCTGTCCATAACTCTTAATTCCATGACCATACCATTTTGATTACAGTAGGTTTATAATATATATATTGGATTCTTTGGGAGAGGTTGCTCTTTTTTACGTCCAATTTTCAACCAAAATCACAAGTTATGCAAGGAATCAAAATTATGTATTATGATAGGAATAACAGCTGAACCTGCCCATGAAGGAACACAGGCAGTAGATGTAAGACAATGATTTTTTAAATTGCCTTACATATGTTAAAAAGCTAAAGGAAAGACACGGAAAATCAACTGAAGGAAAATAATATGGACAAAGAATATTAACAAAGAAATAATAATTGTACAAAAGAGCTAAACAGAATTTTCTCTAATATTAAATATTAACTGTGTTGAAACAAAATCAGTAAAGGTTTCCAACAGCATACATTCATTAATGTTAGGGTCCGGGCTTCCGAGGTCTCTCCAGAGAACAAACTACACAGGCATAGAGATGTAAATTCAAGCAAAGTCTTTATTCAGCAAGCTAGCTGGGGTCCAATGTCAGCCCGACACAGCGGGTCTCAACAAGGACCCCGAGCACTCAAAGCCAAGGGTTTATATAGCATTTTCAAAACACTTAACTCATAGTAATTTTCCACAGCTGCACATTATTCTTGCAAGACATACATCCTGGGGTTAGGCAGGAGCAAGATAAGACCACTCCTCAATTGTCAGGGAGGTTCTGCACGATAAGCTTGGTATGTAGGATTAGCTGACCAAGGTTAGCTGACTAAAGGCCACAGCTGCCCACCACCTGGTGTTCATGATTAGCTTGTTTTTCAAGGCCTTACCCAGTTCCAGTTTTTCTTTCTAAGTCACATACTCAGAAAATGGCTTCTAGGCCTTTAAGATGGCTATGCTTATGCTAACCTATTTCTATTCTTACAATTAACAGGCAGGAAAAATAATTGAACGCATTTGCAGATAAGACATTTGAACTTTTGAGGCTGAGGAAAAAAGACACAAGAATGAGAAAAGTGAACAGAGCCTAAGGAAAATTTTGGAGAACACCCAGCGGAAAAAATGCATGCGGTATGGGAATCCTAGAAATAAAAGAGAGAAAGTAAAGGCCACAAAGATTATTTGAAGAAATAATAACTGAAATCTTCCCAGAACCGAGGAAATACTTAAATCGGCAAATCCAGCAATGTCAATGAACTTCACATAGGCACCCACTGAGATGCTTTATAATCAAACTGTTGAAAGACAAAAGAAAGTCTTGCAAGCAGCAAGAGTAGAGTGACATTTGAAGGGAGCCCACACAGAAAAGACTATGAAGGAATCTGTTAGCAGAAAACCTATAGAGCAGTAGGCGGCCAAATTACATATTTAAGGTGCCCCAATGAAAAAAAAAAGCTGCCAACTGAGAGCTATATCTGAAAACTATCCTTCAAACATGAAGGAAAAATTAAAACAGCCCCAGAAAATCAACTCTGAGAGACTCATTACTTCAAAACCTCCCTAAAGCAATGTTAAACTGAGTTTTTTGTTGTGAAATGAAAAGACACTAGAAAGTAATTATATGCTTTACAAAGTTATTAAGTTCCAGGAAATGGAAATAAGTGGACAAATGCAAAAATGAGTATTATTACAAATGAGCGTTATTGCCAAAGATTTGCTCAATACAGGTTTGCCTTCACTTTGGAACAAACGCAATTAGCTATGAATTTCAGTAAAGTGAAACACAATAAAATGAATATTTCCATTTAACCTAGTGGGAATTACCTTGTCTGTGAGAAGCCTCTTTTTCGTAGCTGTTTTAAAAATTATTATTCTTTAATTTTTGACTGTTGATTACAAAGTGCCTCCATGAAGTCTTCAATTTGAACTTGTAGGGGGCATTTATCCATCATGTATACAGATGTTTATCTCTCTCCCCAGAGTTTGGAAGTTTTCAGTCATTATATTTTTTAAGTTTTTCTACCTTTTTTCTGTATGTTTTCCTTTTTGGACACCCATAAAGCATTTATTAACTCCTCTGATGAAGCTCCATAAATGCAGAAGGCTGCTTTCTTCATTTGCTTTTGGGTTGTTAAATTTCTTCTGTCTGGATTTACAAAGATCTTCTCTTTGAGTAAGCAGATTCTTTCTTGAACTTGAATAACTTTATTTTCTTGAAGAAAAAGAAACTTGTTTTCTCAAAGAACTTTCTTTTGAGTTCAAATTTCAAGAACTTCTTAAACTAACCTTATATTATTTTCTGAATATTGTTAAACAGTTTGTATTTACTAAGCTTTTTTCCAAAAATCTCACAAGAGTTTTAAAACTGACTCTGGAATTTAACACATCATAGTAATGTGCATTTGCATTGCACTCAGTCTCAAGAAATTTGTGTACATGACGGCCTATCAATTACTGAACATTCTCTAAATGTGAGCTAATTTATTATGCTAAGTATAAGTAATTAATTGTTGGTTAAATTATCTTTCATATGCCTCACTGCCTATATGGACTGGATGTTTTTGAGTTTGTGATATTGATTGATATCTGTAGACACCCTAGCAGTTAACCTTGCTGTAATTTGGTTTCTGCTTAAACTTAATGTATAGCCGAAACTAATCTAAGAGAAAGAACAATATGATTTGTATCCGAAACTAATCTAAGAGAGAAGAACAATAGGTGGTGTGTCTTGGAATCTGGTGCGAGTCATGAGCGGTGTGACGAGGACTGCAAACAGTTCTCGGGATCCTTTCCGAGGCAAACCCAGATGAGGATCACACCGTGAGGCTCACGTGGCCGGATGACTTGATGAGACATAAGAGAAACTTTAATAAATAATTAGCTTGCAATTGTTTAGCTTGATGAAAAAACTCATCCTATAATCATTAATCGATGCCTGTCTTTTCACTTGCTGTAACAATAAAAGTGCAGGGGAGCGCTGACTTGGTGCTTAGTCTCCAGAAGAAGTCTAAGCCCTCTGCTTAAAACGTCATTCTGACTCGGTTTCTCATTTTCACCGTCCCCTACTGCTACTGATATCAACCATTGAAATCACGTATTTGTCAGCCCAGATCTCTACAATATGAATGGACACTCCAACATTACAAGTGGAAATATGACTTTGTGATTTCAATATCCTAAGTTAATAAAAGTGTAATTGTACTGGGAGTAAGATGACCAGCACCTGGAAAAGTGCCAGGTAAATGGCTCTTCTCCATAAGAGCTCATTGGGTGTCTGGGTAAATATATTTCTTCAGTGCCTTCTTACCAATTATGGAGATTCTTGACTGCATGCCAACATAGGAAGTGACTCATTAATTAAGGAAAGGCCATTGTGCTACTTTATTTTCACAGGTTGCATAGTGCCAAGATGTGTCTCATAACAGTGAGGGACAGATCACGTAAGTCAATTCCAATGAAAGTGGCATCATTTCCCTTTGGAATATTCCAGAGTTCAAGCCTTTGGGAGATGGAAAACTGATATCATTGTCATACTCGTTCTGACTGCTCTTTATAAAAGCTGTGCTAAAGTTGAGACATCAAGAATCAAAGTGACTTTCAGGAAAGGAGTTTCTCAATTCTTGAAAGTCAGAATTAGTGATGTCCTTCTGGATTAATCATCGGTAATACTTTCACCAGCAACTATACGCAAAGCTTGCTGATGTCTTGAATCTTCTACAGAACAGACACTTTAGTGAGTTTATTTTCTTTTAATCTGGTTGTTGATAATGATTTCAGCCAGAAAAGCATAGACCTGCTAGGAAATTCTTAAATTCTTCAAAAGTAAAAGTTTCTTGGGTTATTACATGTTAATTTTAAGATTTCTAAACTATGGGTTTGCTAACAGGCCACAGGAAAACTATATGTATATACTTATTTATGTTGCAAAACATCAGCTCATACACCAAATGCATATTAGACTTTGAAACAGTTATTTACAGGACTATTTAAAGCATAAAAGGATGCTGAGTTCACTGGAATCAATAAAAATTGGTTAAGATATTAGGTACATTTTATTTCAGTTATAAACAGAAAGTAATGAAGAATGAAGTAAAATAATGATGTGAAATAATTAAAATATAGCTAATTTGGAAATAAATACCACTAAAATATATAGAATATAACTTGGATAATAAGCTAGTGTCTTAATAAACATTGCTTAATTTTGATTCATATGAAATGGGAAGGTGCCTTAAATTATGGGTTAGATAAGAAAAATAATTTTAAAATTCCAAGCATTTGATTATGTGTGACGTAGATTCTTGTATAATTCAGTTATAAATCTCTTCTCCACTATTAAATCTGATAATCTGTAGTGAATATAATTTTGAAATTGTTGGTTTTAAGTGGTTTTCTTCTAGTAAAGGATGAGAGCAGATATATTGTGTTTCAAATATCCAATTGCAATCATTATTTATTTATGTATTTATTATTTATGTATATTAAGTATAAAACAGGACACACACACACATACAGTGCCTAAAACGTGTGTATGTGTGTTTATTTATATATGTGCAGAGAGAAGAGTAGAGGGAGAGAACACATAGCATTAGTGGGATAATAAAATAAAAAGAAACCTGGACCAAAACTAGTAAATAAAAAGATACATTAATAGTATTATGAGAGTTAAGTGAAGGAGTATTTTAATAAAACTTGTGCACTGAAGAAAATGACAAATACCTGCTTGAAATGATTGCTATTGTTTACTCCTGTTATTTAAAAAATCAGAGGTCTTTTGGAGGGAGCCAATCTTTCTATCATCTTTCTAGGCATATAGATATCAAAAATGTATAAAATGACCTTAGAGAATGCCCATTGTTTTGTGAAGTTCATATTTAAGATGAAAATGAGAACAATTAATTTTAGTCAAATAATCCATTGATTAAAAGTCAAAAATTGTAAAGCACAAGGATAAAGGACATGGCATGCAATGTTTGCATTTTTCATATCTATCCCTTCACTTCCTTTCACATGTAAATTAAGACTTTTCTCCATGAGGGATAGATAGCATGGTGCAGTGAATATGGTAAACAATTTGTACATATGCTTCCATTGCATTATAACACTTAGACATCTAGAGAAACAGAAACTTTGAAAAGAAAGGTACATGTTCAACACATGACTAATTAATTGGATTATGTTGTTGGAGAAAATATACTCTTAAAACTGTTTCTCACTTTCTCTTTCAGACAAACACAAATACACATGGACACACACATTCAAGGGACAAACATTAAATAGGAACACAGTTTTTCTTTAGCTGTACTGAGGTATACTTAAGTAGGCGTAGGATTTTGACCACTTTAACCATACCTTTTCTTTTTTTAAATGCAGAACGTTTCATCAAGAATGAAGAATATCTCAGTGGTGGCAGAATTTCTTCTCCTGGGTTTTTCTGGCCCATCGAGGCTTCAGTTTTTACAATCTGGGATCTTTGTAGTGATCTACCTGTTGGCCCTAGTGGGGAATGGCCTCATTGTCACCATAGCATCCTTGGATCCCTGCCTGCGCACACCCATGTACTTCTTCTTAAAGAATCTGTCCCTTTCTGATGTTTGCCTCATGTCTTCCACTGTGCCCAAAACTGTTGCCAACTCCTTGACCCACATCAATTCCATCTCATTCTCTGGCTGTGTCATGCAGGTCTTCCTGGTGCCTTTTGCCACAGTGGCAGAGCTGTTCCTGCTCACAGAGATGTCCATTGACCGCTATGCTGCCATCTGCCATCCTCTGCACTATGAGCTCATCATGAACAGGGGCCTGTGTGTGCATATGGTGACTCTGTCCTGGCTCAGCAGTGGCTTGATATCCATTATACATATAGCAGGAACCTTTTCCCTAACTTACTGTGGGCCCAATGAAATCCAGCAATTCTTTTGTGACATTCCCCAGTTGTTAGCTATTACTTGCTCAGAGAATGTGACTGCAGAAATCGTGCTCATTCTTATTAATGCAGTCTTGGACTTATGTTGCTTTATCTGCATCATAATCTCATACATATACATCTTCTCCACTGTCAGAAAGATTCCATCCACAGAAGGACGGTCAAAAGCCTATTCCACTTGCCTCCCACACCTGGTAGTGGTTGTACTTTTTCTCTCAACTGCTTTTATTGCTTATCTGAAACCTATTTTAGGGTCTACATGGGTCACCGATCATGTTCTATCATCTTTTTATATTTTGTTGCCGCCTTCCCTTAATCCCATCATATACAGCCTAAGAAACAAAGCCATGAGAGCTACTCTGGAGAAGCTGATCACTAAGAAGCTCTGGGTGAAGGGAATATCATTTTTCTCCAAGAATAAAGGCATTTTATTCTTAAGATTTGTGTAAGTCCAAGTTTAATTTAGCTGCTCAGTTGCAAATCTGTGCTTATCTCCAGGGTTATGTGGAACCCTGGTGGTGATTCTGCAGGAAATTGGAATAAAGTATACTAATGGAAAAGAATGAAGTTGTCCTCAGGTCTGACAGTTACAGCTTTCAAGCATTGGTAGAAAAAATGTGCACATTCATATTTGTACCCGGTTTCTGTTAGGCTGTCTTGATTTTTGTTTATTGATCATGCATTCTGCTTTTGGGTACTTGAGAAGATAGTCAGAAAAGTCTCATACTTGAAAGGGAATGTGGATTCCCAGGTGTTCTGGTTTGCAATCTGGAGGAAACATGTCCTCTGTGACTAAGAATGGCCCCTGGAAACAGCCTGGGTGTTCTGAATCTCCTTAATATTGCATTAAATGTCTGTGTTCTTCCTGCACTATACTGTTTAACAAATCTTTCCTTAGCATGCACTGGCGGATTACAGTGGTTCTTTTGTATTATCTAAATCTAAAACCTGGAACAGTGGCAAATAAAACATTTGCTTCTATCTCAAAAGCAATTCATAAAGAGAATAAAAGAGGAGGGACACTTCTTCCTGGGAGATTCACTTCTCCATAGACAGGCAGTTCTTCTACCTCTCCACAAACTTTGTATTTACTACACCCATGTGTATACATTATTTCAACAACTTTGGATTGTATAACATATGGAAAAAACTAAGAATGTATTAATAATTTGTGGTCTAATTGCAGAATTAGTTGTTTTATTTATTTAAAAAATTTCACTTTACAATCTACTTCTTATACAACATTTTAAAAATGGTATTAATCTTCCATCATAACTGACCAGGACACAAATATAAATGATATGGGATTCCTTGATGTGTTTTATTAGAGTTCATTTTAGGCACTGCCAATTCAACCTCTGTATCAAATAACTACAGGAATTAAAATCTGCTAAAGAACAAACTCAAATTTCTCAGATAATATTGCTGAAATATACATATGTATATATATATATATACACACATATGTGCGTAAGTTTCTATACTTTTCTGGCTCATGATCTCAGCTAATGTGCATCAAATAAATCTTTACATGAAAAGAAGTGTTAGAATTTACTGGGGAAAAGTGAGAGCTAATGATGTGAGCCTTGTCTGTTTATGCTTTTATTACATTCCCAAATCTTCATCTTTTGAAATGATTGACTTAGTTTTTGACATTGAGTATAATATTTTTCACCACTAGTATAATTGGTACATATTTGTGTTTTAGAAGAAAAGTTTAGCATATTACAATCATGTCTTCAAAAATGTACAAGGGTTAATAAATTTATGACTTCAATACTGGTTACTTAATTTGAATTTCACATTATAGTTTACACTTATTTATAATTACAAATATACAGATATGTACTCATTTTCTTTGAATCTATATTTTAAAGTGAATACAGTATGTTGTTTATACTTATATTTAGCTCTAATATTTTCTCCTTTCAATACAGAGATGTATGTCAATATTGTATATATGATGGGAAGTAATCGAACTTCGTCATCTTGTTTTCTTCTGTTGATTACCCATTTTGCTCTCTCTCTATCTAGAAGTGCAAGGAAGTGTGATTTAAGCCTCAGTATTCAGCAAATATGCTTCAGTTGGATTCAGCTTTATATCCATCATGTGTATAGCTAATAGCTTCCTGTTTTAATGTCACTGATATTCTGGAGCATTTGCATGATGTATGAGCAATGGATAATTTAACACTTATTTATTTTTATAATTTTAATGGGTTATAATTTATTGTTCATATAATTATGTGTTAAAGAATAATACATGAAAATACATATATGTGTATACATACACACATTGATCGAAAAAATAAATATTCAAGTGGTCCATTCATTCCAGTAGTTGACTCATAAGATAATATATGCCGTATCTTTTAAAACTAAAAAAATTAAAAAGAATAAAACAAAGTGTGAATAATTTTTGACTGTAAAGATTTGAAAAAACTTACTAGAACTAACATAAATGGAAACAGATTATTATTTAAATTAAAAATTAAATGAAAGCTTAAAGATTAAAACAAGATAATGAACTCAACATGAAGATGAGCCAGAACATTTTTTTTTTTTTTTTTATTTATTTATTTATTTTTTTTATTTTTATTATTATTTTTTTTTATTTTATTTTTTTTTTTTTGAGAGGGCATCTCTCATATTTATTGATCAAATGGTTGTTAACAACAATAAAATTCAGTATAGGGGGGTCAATGCTCAATGTACAATCATTAATCCATCTCAAGCCTAATTCTCGTCAGTCTCCAATCTTCTGAAGCATAACGAACAAGTTCTTACATGGTGAACGAATTCTTACAGAGTGAATAAATTCTTACATGGTGAACAGTACAAGGGCATTCATCACAGAAACTTTCGGTTTTGATCATGCAATATGACCTATAAACCATCAGGTCAAATATGAATATTCATTTGATTTTTGTACTTGATTTATATGTTGATCCCACATTTCTCCTATTATTATTATTATTTTTATTTTTAATAAAATGCTGAAGTGGTAGGTAGATGCAAGATAAAGGTAGAAAACATAGTTTAGTGCTGTAAGAAGGCAAATGTAGATGATCAGATGATCAGGTGTGTGCCTATGGACTAAGTATTAATCCAGGCTAGACAAGGGCAGCAAAACATCCACGGATGCAGAAGATTTCTCTCAAAGCAGGGGGGGTGAGGTTCTGAGCCTCACCTCTGTTGATCCCCAAATTCTCACCTGATGGCCCCCCTGCGACTGTGCCTGTCTTAGGTTGTTCCTCCCTTGAGGAATCTTACCCGTCTCTGGCTAACCAGTCATCTTCCGGGGCCATACAGGGAAATGTAAAGTTGGTAAGTGAGAGAGAAGCCATATTGTTTGCAAAGGTTAGCTTTTTACTTCTTTGCAGATTTATGCCCTGTGGCTTCTATGCCCAGCACTTGTCTCGAGGTATCTTTACCACCTGGAGGAATTATGATACTCGGTAAATTCGATATGAGGCACGAATTCTATTTAAAGTTTGTAATTAGGAAGGAAGAAGAAAAGCTATAGATGTAGCATATGAAGGAAACTTGGGAGGATTGATTATTTCTTTGACATATCTTCTTGTATAGTACCTTAAGTATGTATAGGTTTTAAACTACTAACTAATTTGCACACACATATTGACATAATAGGAATACGGTGACATAAACAAAGCAAATCTATAATTACCAGCCATCTCCAGTGAAGCCAAGAAAACCATTTAGGCACCCTAGGCATTTGTGAAAATTTATCTATGATATGATGGATATTTTCCAACTGTACTTGAACCATCAGACAAATTAAAGCAGCCCATTTCTGGGATCTGTTCACATCCCATATGTTCTTTTAACCATAGATAGTCTATAGTCATGAGATTTTGGGGTGCTACAACTTGCACCCCTCCCAACTCCTGGTTGAGTTCCAACAGTACAGATCCAGTCAAATTCGTTGTCTCACTGTATGCACATGCCAGCCTAGACATCTCCCTCCTCCTTCTCATGGCAAGTCCAGGAGATGGTGGGCTGGATGCAGCCACAACCGCAGCATCGTCCGGATCCCTGTGGAGGCTTTTTGATGATCATCCCCCGGCACGAGTCCTCCAGAGAGTGCTGATGCCGGAAGCTCCTCCTCATATCGTATCTTAGTTCATTTTCTGGGTATCCAAGCTAGGCCTTGATCTTCTGCGTAGAAACAAACAGACCCTTTGCCCACACTTTGACATGCCCTCTATACCACTGTGCAGAACTCATTGGAGGTCAGCACACAGGAACTGCTTTTTTTTTTTTTTTTTAATTAAGAGAAAGGAATATTATCAGAAAAGAGTACCTCCATAGCTGATCATCTGACACCCTTTAAGTGATCAACATTAAGGATATTTAAAGCATGCGTTGATCTTTGATTTACCAATAGTTTTATCCTGTTAAGGAGTAATCCCCCTTTTCTTTCTTTCTTTCTTTTTTTTTTTTTTAAATTTTTAATCTACACTTACCTGAAGAATACTATGTTTACTATGCTCTCCCCTATATCAGGTCCCCCCTAACAACCACATTACGGTTACTGTCCATCAGCTTAGCAAAATGTGGTAGAGTCACTACTTGTCCTCTCTGTGTTGTGCAGCCCACCCTCCCCTTTCTCCCTCCCCCCCATGCATGCTAATCTTAATACCCCCCTTCTTCTCCCCCCCTTATCCCTCCCTGCCCACCCATCCTCCCCAGTTCCTTTCCCTTTGGTACCTGTTAGTCCATTTTTGGGTTCTGTAATTCTGCTGCTGTTTTGTTCCTTCAGTTTTTCCTTTGTTCCTATACTCCTCAGATGAGTGAAATCATTTGGTATTTCTCTTTCTCCGCTTGGCTTATTTCACTGAGCATAATACTCTCCAGCTCCATCCATGTTGCTGCAAATGGTTGGATTTTTCCACTTCTTATGGCTGAGTAGTATTCCATTGTGTATATGTACCACATCTTCTTTATCCATTCATCTACCGATGGACATTTAGGTTGCTTCCAATTCTTGGCTATTGTAAATAGTGCTGCGATAAACATAGGAGTGCATCTGTCTTTCTCAAACTTGATTGCTGCGTTCTTAGGGTAAATTCCTAGGAGTGGAATTCCTGGGTCAAATGGTAGGTCTGTTTTGAGCATTTTGATGCACCTCCATACTGCTTTCCACAATGGTTGAACTAATTTACATTCCCACCAGCAGTGTAGGAGGGTTCCCCTTTCTCCACAGCCTCGCCAACATTTGTTGTTGTTTGTCTTTTGGATGGCAGCTATCCTTACTGGTGTGAGGTGATACCTCATTGTAGTTTTAATTTGCATTTCTCTGATAATTAGCGATGTGGAGCATCTTTTCATGTGTCTCTTGGCCATCTGTATTTCTTTTTTGGAGAACTGTCTGTTCAGTTCCTCTGCCCATTTTTTAATTGGGTTATTTGTTTTTTGTTTGTTGAGGCGTGTGAGCTCTTTATATATTCTGGACGTCAAGCCTTTATCAGATCTGTCATTTTCAAATATATTCTCCCATACTGTAGGGTTCCTTTTTGTTCTATTGATGGTGTCTTTCGCTGTACAGAAGCTTTTCAGCTTAATGTAGTCCCACTTGCTCATTTTTGCTGTTGTTTTCCTTGCCCGGGGAGATATGTTCAAGAAGAGATCACTCATGTTTATGTCTAAGAGGTTTTTGCCTATGTTTTTTTCCAAGAGTTTAATGGTTTCGTGACTTACATTCAGGTCTTTGATCCATTTTGAGTTTACCTTTGTATATGGGGTTAGACAATGGTCCAGTTTCATTCTCCTACATGTAGCTGTCCAGTTTTGCCAGCACCATCTGTTGAAGAGACTGTCATTTTGCCATTGTATGTCCATGGCTCCTTTATCAAATATTAATTGACCATATATGTTTGGGTTAATTTCTGGGGTCTCTAATCTGTTCCACTGGTCTGTGGCTCTGTTCTTGTGCCAGTACCAAATTGTCTTGATTACTATGGCTTTGTAGTAGAGCTTGAAGTTGGGGAGTGAGATCCCCCCTACTTTATTCTTCTTTTTCAGGATTGCTTTGGCTATTCGGGGTCTTTGGTGTTTCCATATGAATTTTTGAATTATTTGTTCCAATTCATTGAAGAATGTTGCTGGTAATTTGAGAGGGATTGCATCAAATTTGTATATTGCTTTCGGCAGGATGGCCATTTTGACGATATTAATTCTTCCTAGCCATGAGCATGGGATGAGTTTCCATTTATTAGTGTCCCCTTTAATTTCTCTTAAGAGTGACTTGTAGTTTTCAGAGTATAAGTCTTTCACTTCCTTGGTTAGGTTTATTCCTAGGTATTTTATTCTTTTTGATGCAATGGTGAATGGAATTGTTTTCCTGATTTCTCTTTCTATTGATTCGTTGTTAGTGTATAGGAAAGCTACAGATTTCTGTGTGTTGATTTTGTATCCTGCAACTTTGCTGTATTCCGATATCAGTTCTAGTAGTTTTGGAGTGGAGTCTTTAGGGTTTTTTATGTACAGTATCATATCATCTGCAAATAGTGACAGTTTAACTTCTTCTTTACCAATCTGGATTCCTTGTATTTCTTTGTTTTGTCTGATTGCCGTGGCTAGGACCTCCAGTACTATGTTAAATAACAGTGGGGAGAGTGGGCATCCCTGTCTGGTTCCCGATCTCAGTGGAAATGCTTTCAGCTTCTCGCTGTTCAGTATAATGCTGGCTGTGGGTTTATCATATATGGCCTTTATTATGTTGAGGTACTTGCCCTCTATTCCCATTTTGCTGAGAGTTTTTATCATGAATGGATGTTGAATTTTGTCAAATGCTTTTTCAGCATCTATGGAGATGATCATGTGGTTTTTGTCTTTCTTTTTGTTGATGTGGTGGATGATGTTGATGGATTTTCGAATGTTGTACCATCCTTGCATCCCTGGGATGAACCCCACTTGGTCATGGTGTATGATCCTTTTGATATACTGTTGAATTCTGTTTGCTAATATTTTATTGAGTATTTTTGCATCTACGTTCATCAGGGATATTGGTCTGTAATTTTCTTTTTTGGTGGGGTCTTTGCCTGGTTTTGGTATTAGGGTGATGTTGGCTTCATAGAATGAGTTTGGGAGTATTCCCTCTTCTTCTATTTTGTGGAACACTTTAAGGAGAATGGGTATTATGTCTTCTCTGTGTGTCTGATAAAATTCCGAGGTAAATCCGTCCGGCCCCGGGGTTTTGTTCTTGGGTAGTTTTTTGATTACTGTTTCAATTTCTTTGCTTGTAATTGGTTTGTTTAACTTTTGTGTTTCTTCCTTGGTCAGTCTTGGGAGGTTGTATTTTTCTAGGAAGTTGTCCATTTCTTCTAGGTTTTCCAGCTTGTTGGCATATAGGTTTTCATAGTAGTCTTTAATAATTCTTTGTATTTCTGTGGAGTCTGTCGTGATTTTTCCATTCTCATTTCTGATTATGTTGATTTGTGTTGACTCTCTTTTTCTCTTAATAAGTTGGGCTAGAGGCTTATCTATTTTGTTTATTTTCTCAAAGAACCAGCTCTTGGTTTCGTTGATTTTTGCTATTGTTTTATTCTTCTCAATTTTGTTTATTTCTTCTCTGATCTTTATTATGTCCCTCCTTCTGCTGACTTTAGGCCTCATTTGTTCTTCTTTTTCCAGTTTTAATAATTGTGATGTTAGACTATTCATTTGGGATTGTTCTTCCTTCTTCAAGTGTGCCTGGATTGCTATATACTTTCCTCTTAAGACTGCTTTCGCTGCATCCCACAGAAGTTGGGGCTTAGTGTTGTTGTTGTCATTTGTTTCTATATATTCCTTGATCTCTATTTTGATTTGTTCATTGATCCATTGATTATTTAGTAGCATGTTGTTAAGCCTCCATGTGTTTGTGAGCCTTTTTGTTTTCTTTGTAGAATTTATTTCTACTTTCATACCTTTGTGGTCTGAAAAATTGGTTGGTAGAATTTCAATATTGTGGAATTTACTGAGGCTCTTTTTGTGAGCTAGTATGTGGTCTATTCTAGAGAATGTTCCATGTGCACTTGAGAAGAATGTATATCCTGTTGCTTTTGGATGTAAAGTTCTATAGATTTCTATTAGGTCCATCTGTTCTAGTGTGTTGTTCAGTGCCTGTGTGTCTTTACTTATTTTCTGCCCGGTGGATCTATCCTTTGGGGTGAGTGGTGTGTTGAAGTCTCCTACAATGAATGCATTGCAGTCTATTTCCCTCTTTAGTTCTGTTAGTATTTGCTTCACATATGCTGGTGCTCCTGTATTGGGTGCATATATATTTAGAATGGTTATATCCTCTTGTTGGACTAAGCCCTTTATCATTATGTAGTGGCCTTCTTTATCTCTTGTTACTTTCTTTGTTTTGAAGTCTATTTTGTCTGATATTAGTACTGCAACCCCTGCTTTCTTCTCACTGTTGTTTGCCTGAAATATGTTTTTCCATCCCTTGACTTTTAGTCTATGCTTATCTTTGGGTTTAAGGTGAGTTTCTTGTAAGCAGCATATAGATGGGTCTTGCTTTTTTATCCATTCTATTACTCTATGTCTTTTGATTGGTGCATTAAGTCCATTTACATTTAGGGTGACTATTGAAAGATATGTACTTATTGCCATTGCAGGCTTTAGATTCGTGGTTACCAAAGGTTCAAGGTTAGCTTCTTTAGTATCTTACTGCCTAACTTAGCTCACTTATTGAGCTGTTATATACACTGTCTGGAGAGTCTTTTCTTCTCTCCCTTCTTATTCCTCCTCCTCCCTTCTTCATATGTTGTGTGTTTTGTTCTGTGCTCTTTTTAGGGGTGCTCCCATCTAGAGCAGTCCCTGTAGGATGCCCTGTAGAGGTGGTTTGTGGGAAGCAAATTCCCTCAGCTTTTGCTTGTCTGGGAATTGTTTGATCCCACCATCATATTTAAATGATAGTCGTGCTGGATACAGTATCCTTGGTTCAAGGCCCTTCTGTTACATTGCATTAAGTATATCATGCCATTCTCTTCTGGCCTGTAGGGTTTCTGTTGAGAAGTCTGATGTTAGCCTGATTGGTTTTCCTTTATAGGTGACCTTTTTCTCTCTAGCTGCCTTTAAAACTCTTTCCTTGTCCTTGATCCTTGCCATTTTAATTATTATGTGTCTTGGTGTTGTCCTCCTTGGATCCTTTCTGTTGGGGGTTCTGTATAATTCCATGGTCTGTTCGATTATTTCCTCCCCCAGTTTGGGGAAGTTTTCAGCAATTATTTCTTCAAAGACCCTTTCTATCCCTTTTCCTCTTTCTTCCTCTTCTGGTATCCCTATAATACGAATGTTTTTCCTTTTGTATTGGTCACATATTTCTCTTAGTGTTGTTTCATTCCTGGAGATCCTTTTATCTCTCTCTATGTCAGCTTCTATACGTTCCTGTTCTCTGGCTTCTATTCCTTCAATGGCCTCTTGCATCTTATCCATTCTGCTTATAAATCCTTCCAGGGATTGTTTCACTTCTGTGATCTCTTTCCTGACATCTGTGATCTCCTTCCGGACTTCATCCCACTGCTCTTGCATTTTTCTCTGCATCTCATCCCACTGCTCTTGCATTTTTCTCTGCATCTCATCCCATTGCTCTTGCATTTTTTTCTGCATCTCTGTCAGCATGTTCATGATTTTTATTTTGAATTCTTTTTCAGGAGGACTAGTTAGGTCTGTCTCCTTCTGAGTTGTTGTCTCTGTGATCTTTGTCTGCCTGTAGTTTTGCCTTTTCATGGTGATAGAGATAGTCTGCAGAGCTGGTACAAGTGACCGCTGGAAGAGCTTCCCTTCTTGTTGGTTTGTAGCCTTTTCCTGGGAGAATAGCGACCTCTAGTGGCTGGTGCTGGGCAGCTGTGCGCAGACAGGTCTTCTGCTTCCTGCCCAGTTGCTTTGGGGTTTATCTCCACTGTTGCTGTGGGCTTGGCCTGGCTGGGGCTGTTCCTCCAAAATGGTGGAGCCCCGTTAGAGGGGGAGCAGCCAGGAGACTATTTATCTCCGTAAGGGGCCTCTGTGCTCCCTGCTGCCCAGGGGGTTAGAGTGCCCAGAGATCCCCAGATTCCCTGCTTCTGGTCTAAGTGACCTGTCCTGCCCCTTTAAGATTTCCAAAAAGCACTCTCCAAACCAAAACAACAACAGCAACAATGAGAGAGGGAACAGAAAGGAAAAAAAAAAGAAAAAACACGCGATTTTTTTTTTTTTCCTCAGGTGCCGGTCCCAGGCACCCGCGCACTGGTCCTGCTGCCCTGTCTCCCTAGCACCAGGGTCCCTGTCCTTTCAAGGCTTCCAAAAAGCACCCACCCACCGGTCCCGCAGGGAAGGAACGCTCAATATTCTTTGTCCTCAGGCACTGGTCCCACGCACCCGCTCACCAGTCCTGCCGCCCTGCCTCCCTAGCACCGGGGTCCCTGTCCCTTCAAGGCTTCCAAAAAGCACTTGGCAAAAAGAGAGAAAAAAAAAGGGGAAAAACGCGCGATTTCTTCCGTCCTCAGGTGCTGGTCTCAGGCACCCACCCACCGGTCCCACAGGGAAAAATGCGGGATATTCTTTGTCCTCAGGTGCCGGTCCCAGGCACCCGCTCACCAGTCCCGCCGCCCTGCCTCCCTAGCACCGGGGTCCCTGTCCCTTTTAGGCTTCCAAAAAGCACTCGCAGAAAAGAGAAAAAAAAAAGGGGAAAAACGCGCGATTTCCTCTGTCCTCAAGTGCCGGTCTCAGGCACCCGCCCACCGGTCCCGCAGGGAAAAACGGGGGATATTCTTTGTCCTCAGGCGCCGGTCCCAGCCACCCGCTCACCAGTCCCGCCACCGTGCCTCCCTAGCACTGGGGTCCCCGTCCCTTCAAGGCTTCCAAAAAGCGCTTGCCAAAAAGAGAAAAAAAAAAAGGGGAAAAACGCGCGACCTCCTCCGTCCTCAGGCACCGGTCTCAGGCACCCGCCCCCAGGTCTCGCAGGGAGAAACGCGGGATATTCTTTGTCCTCCGGCGCTGTTCCCAGGCACCTCCTCACCGGTCCCGCCACCCTGCCTCCCCAGCAACGGGGGCCCGTCCCTCTAAGGCTTCCAAAAAGCGCTCGCCAAAAAAAAAAACTGCTCCGGTTTCTCTCCACCCGCCGGGAGCCTGAGCCAGAACATTTTACAGAGAAGGAAATAACATTTTACAAGCACCCACCCATACACAGACTTACACATGAGTAAAAATATAAAGTTATATAGAGAATAAAGAAGGACAAAATGAAGAGACACTTTGTTTTAGTGTGGGCAACATAGTTTACTGGACATGCCTCTTCATGAATGTAGGCAGGCATTTCTGCTGGAATCCCACGGGATGGACGAGCTGGCTGAGAGGGCTTCCCAGAGAAAAGCTGATACGCAGTTTCGCCCAGAGTTGAACTGAGTTGACAGAAGTGTCTACCCAGAGCTGAGACCTTCGTCTTTCAGACCACAATAAACCATATGGAAACCTTCAGCTAAGGTTCCAAAGGAATAGTTGGTAGTGTGCACAGGATGACTTTTTCTTGGTTGTTTAATAGATGTGGTTTAGTCTTCATGTGTTTGCACTTCATTCAATTTTCCTTTTTGTAATTGATTTCTTGATGTACACCACTGGGTTCAGAAAGTTGCTTCATATTATGTCAGTCCTCTTAAATTTACTGAGACTTTTTTGGGGCCTAACATTGATCTACTCTGGACAATGTTCCACATCCACTTGGAAAGGATGTGCATTTTGCTGCTTGAATACAATGTTCTCTGTGTGTGTGTGTGTGTGTGTGTGTGTACGTATATAGTGAAGTCCCTCTGTTCTCATGTGTCATGAAAGGTCAAAATTTCCTTACTGATTTTTCTGTCCGGGTGATCTATCTATTGATGTGAGTAGGTGTTGCAGTCCCCTACTATTATCACGTTGCTTTTGCTTGTCCTTATCCCTTTATATCTCAGTAGTTGCTTTATAGCATTAGGTGCTCTTAGCTTGGCTGCGTAGATATTCATAATTGTTATAACTATTTTGTTACGATAGTTGTTTTGAAGTCTATTTTGACTGATATGAGTCCAGCCTCCTTTGGTACCATTTGCATGGTAACTCTTCCATCCTTTCACTTTAGGTCTGTGAGTGTCCTTAGGATTTAAGTAAGTCTGTTGCAGGTGGTATATAGAAGGGCCTCTTTTTTTCCCTCCATTCAGCCACCTATGTCTTCAATTGGAGAATTTAGCCATTTATTGGCAAATGAATTATTGGCATGCATGTACTTTCTGCCATTTTGTTAATTGCTTTTCTCACTTTTTTTGTAGTTTCTCTCAGTTCCTTTCTTCTTTCTTGTTTCCCTTGTTATTTGAGCATTTTCATAGTGTCATGTTTAGATTCATTGCTCTTTTTCATTTGTGTATTTACTATAGGCTTTATCTTTGTGTTTTCTGTGAGGATCACATATAACATCTTATGTATATCACAGTCTCTGTTAAGTTGATAGTAACATAATTTTAAACATATTCCCAAGCATTACATTTTTACTCACTCCCCCATGTGTTATATTTTGGATGACACATCTGATATTTTATTTTATGTATCCCTTAAGTATTGTATTTTTAATTTATAATTTTGTTCTTTTATCTTTCATACTTGATTTGTGATTAATCAACTACCTTTATTATTTACTTTAACCAGTTAGATATTTACTTTTGTATGTCTTGTTATTTTTAACTAGTTTCACTTATTAGCTCAGAAAATTCCTTTTTATACTTCCTGTGAGGCCAGTTTAGTGGTGACAAACCCCTTTAGCTTTTTTTAATCTGGAAAACTCTTATTCTCTTCATCAATCTGAATGATAACCTTGCCAGTTATAGAATCCTTTGTTGTTAATCTTTCATCCCTTTCATTATTTTAATTATGCCATGTCTCCCTTCTGACTTGTTATGTTCTGGCTATTAAATCTGCTTACTGTATTATGTGGTTCCCTTATAGGTAATATGCTGGTTTTCTCTTCTGCATTTATGATTCCTTTCTTTTTATCCCTAACTTTTACTATTTTAATTATAATTTTTCTCCATGTGTTTCTCTTTTAGTTCCTGGCATTTGGAACTCTTGTTATTCCTGTACCGGGATGTCTGTTCTTTTCTCCATATAACAGAAGTTTTCCACCATTATTTATTCATGCAGTTTCCCTGGCCCTTTCTTTCTCTCTTCTCCTCCTGGGGCCCCTCTAATGAAAATGCTGTTCTCAATGTGTCTCAAAGGTTCCTAACGGTGGCCTCACTTTTTAGAATTCCTTTGTCCTTGTGCTCCTCTGCCTGGGTATTTCCCATTGCTTTGGCTTCCAAATCACCGATTTGTGTTTGAGTTCATCCATTCTGCTGGTGAACCCTTATAGAACATTTATCATTTCAGTTATAACTTTTCTTTGGTACTTTCTTATTTTTTTCTATCCCTTTATGGAAATTATCATTATGTTCTCCCATTCTTCTGAGTTGGGTGAACATCTGCATGACCATTGGTTTGAACTGTCAGATTGTTTATCTGTTCATTAATGTTTTTTTTCTGTGGATTTGACTTGTTCTTTGATATTGCACATATTTCTCTGTCTCCTCATGTTTCCTCTCCGTGGTTGTCTTTGTATATTAGGGGAAGTGGCAACCTCTTTCAGTTTTGAAAAAGTGGTCTTTGTAGAAGCTTTGTTTGGTGGCCCAGAGCTCAGCCTACCCTGGACGCCAGAGCCAGGAACCCTGTGGGAGTCTCTTGTGTGCCTGGGAGAGTCAGCTGGTTCTGATATGGCTGCAGCTGCTGTGTGTGCAGGGCAGGGCTTGCTGCACTGGCCACCTGATTGCAGCTTGGCCACTAAAAAGAAAGAGTGAGGTTTGGGCTGCTTTCTCACCCCAGTTGCAGTAGTGTCTCTGCATAAGTTGGCCAGAGCTCAGGGTGCTCTTCCTTCTGGGGGCAACTTGCTGCCTGTACAGTGAAGATGATGCTCACGGTGACTGCCAATCCAGTTGGAGTCCAGGCACTACATGGGGAAGCTGGGCTTGGTGCACTGATGTGGCCTGTTTATACCTTCACTGCTGATTCAGGAGGATGGTCCTCAGGACCAATGTTCTGGCTGTGTCTCTGCATGGTGTGGGGCCTGCGCTGGTGCTGGCCTGCCCTGCTGAAGCTTGAGTTATGCATAGGGTAGGTGGGGCAGTAGCCTAACCCAGTTACCGCACAAGGTGGGCAGAACACTTTCTGGGTCTTGCAGGCCAGAAGGAGGGCACCAGAAATGGATTCTATCAGCTCCATCCCCACAAGTTAGGATGAGACTGTAAAAATGTCCACCAGGGCTTCTCTCCTTGAGGGTAGTCCCTGCAATTCCTGCCTCTAGAGCAGTCATTGTAAAATTATGACCATTTGGTAAACTCCCCATAGGTCTATGGTTCTCCGTTAAATTCTATTGATCTTCAAACTTGACATTTTGGTGCCACATCTGTATGACCTGGAAGTGCAGTCTGTCCCTCTCACAAGAGGCAGACACCCTATTGGTGTCTCTTTATGGTTGGCAATGCCCGCTGGTGGAGATAAAGCTGCGGCTGCCATGTGGTGATGCTCTGGACACTGCATAGTCCAGGTGTCTGATGTGGGCAGTCCCTACACGCTGAGAATTTAATATTTTGGAATCCCTCTTGACCGCAGGCTTCTAAGAGAACCTGCGTCTCTGCCTCTTTTAAACTTCTCAATGTGTCTCTTGTCTTTTCTTGTAGAGGTGGTATTCATTTAGTTCTCAGGTATTTTTGAGGATAATTATTCCATATTTAGGCATAAATTTGCTGTGTCTATGGGAGGTGAGTTCAGGGTCCTCCTGCTCTGTCATCTTGAACCCTAATCCAGGAGGTTATACTTTGTGCTTTACAATTTGGCGTATGATCCATGTTGAGTAAATTTTATCGCTCTTTTCTTTTTATGTGAGAAATCTAGCATTTAATGAGTTTTCAAAAATATGTGCAGATGGTCATTCCAAGTCCATATCAGAAGACAGGAAGTGACTTCAAAAAAGATTCCTGGTGCCCCACTCAGCCACCTACACATTTATCACTACATAAGCAAAAACCATGGGGGTTTTTCCAGAATAGGTTAGTTTATTCTGATCTTTTATAAATGGAGTGAACCCAAGGGGATCACACTGATACTATGTACTTATGCACATATCAGGAGAGTTTTCTCTTTTAATGTCATAAAATACTAAGAGAGTGAGCAAATCTACCAGAAATTTTGGTTTTTCAGTTTTCTGATACTTGGACCTAAAATTTGAGGCTATTATGAATAACATTTCATGACTACTCTATTAAAGCCTGATTCTAAAAGTAGGACTAAGGATTGGATAAATGAGGTTCATTTTTATTAAAATAAACAGTATATACTTTTCTATTACAACACTGCACCTCTGTGCATTTTACTTAGTGGAAACGCAAGAGATGCAAACACTGTTATTTCAGGGCATCCCACGTACCAGGAAAGAGTTGGAAGAATGTGTATTGGCTTAAGGTCTTGCACTGGAATTTGCAAGTATCAGGAGAATGTAGAATTGTTTGTTTTAAGCAAAATGAGCTTTTCACTAATGGATGTGGGCAACTGATATTTGCCCTCCACATAAGGCTGATTTGTATCCATAAACATGGAGTTGTAGAGTGTATGAAGGTGCATGATCTCTAAAGCCAACTTATCAAAAAAAGCCATGCACTAACGCCATAGCAACTTTACTTTTTAATATTAGGCTAGAGATTTCAGGTTGAAAATTTACATAAATACAATATGGGCATTTTAATAGTTAAAATTTGTCTCCTTTACTTGGACATACATAATATGGCAAATAGCTCCTTGATTTCATAATAACAGATATGAAAATATTGTATATATTTTATGTAGATTTAGATGGTTTGTGTGCATCTTCTCCTGTGCATCTTCTCCTGTGTTTCTAACAGGCATTTCTAACAATGAAGGAAAGAGAGATTTGGAGAAAATGCCCAAATATATATCACCTTGTGCCCACAGAGCCATTGAAAAATATATAAGCTTATGTCATTTTTGCAGCTTTTCTTAGAGTGACAGTGCTTGGCTACTTGTTTTCTGATATTTTTGTGGTATTTTTCAAAATTAATAAAATTTTAAGTACCATCATTACTTTTTAGGTTATAGTTATTGCTTCTTTGTTTTTTAGAAGCAATCTTTCCTAACTGCAAGGTCATAAAGTTGTTTTCCTATGTATGGCTCTTGGGGAAAGGGTGTTCCAGCTTGGGTTGAATTCCCAATGAGACTGGTAAAACAGAAAAAATTCAAGGGACAGTGTAGGACGGGAGAAGCCATTTTTATTGCTAACAGCCTCCTAGCCCTGTCTGATGCCTCTGGCTGCTGCTTTCACTCTACCCTCATGGTAGAACTATTTTATTAAATAAAAATATTACTAATATTCTCTTATGCTGGCTTTTCAAGTAGGAATTCTAGATTACTTTGAATTATCTTTATTAATATTGCTAAATAAATTTTGTTAGCCACTACCCAAAACATACCAGAATAGTTGTTTTCCACTGATCTCTCCAGGTATTATTTCCATGTGTCTGAAGAAAATTCCAGAGTGGCTAAAATACTACAATAATTTTAAGATACATTCCCATTATTTAAATGGTAAAATTAGAAAATGCTGTATCTCAGAACTAAGGAGGGACCTCTCTCTAAAACAATCAAATATATTTAATTTGCCTTAAATTCTACAATTCCAAGGACTTTCCCCATAGTCGATTTTATGTCCTTGTTTCTAAGACTGTAAATAATGGGATTCAGTGATGGAGGTACCACCGTGTAAAAGACTGATAGAGTGATATCTAGGTCTGACCTCAATTCAGAGGTTGGCTTCAGGTAGGCCACAGCACCTGTTGTAAGAAACACAGCCACAATGATCACATGAGGGAGGCAGGTGGACAGGGCTTTGGACCTGCCTTCCAGGGAGGAGATCCTGAAGACAGCAGAGAAGATGTGCACATAGGAATATAAAATAAATATGAAACAAACCAGTGCAATACTTGCACCAAATGCAGTCACTGCCACTTCATTTATATTCATTTTGGTTTCTGAAATCAAAATAATCTGAGGGATGTCACAGAAGAAATGATGGATCCTATTGGACCTAAAAGTTGTGGAAAAAGTCGCAGCAGTGTGCATGGCTCCATAGACCCCCACAGTGCTGTATGATGCCACCACCATCTGCCCACAGGCCCCCTTGGTCATAATGGTCTCGTAGTGCAGTGGACGGCAGACGGCCATGTAGCGGTCATAGGACATCACTGTGAGGATGGCAAATTCAGCAGCAGCAAAAGTAACCAAGAACAACACCTGGAAAACACATCCAAGGAAGGATATTTCATTCCGTTTCATCAGGGAGTTGAGAGCAAATTTAGGAACAGTGTCAGAAATGTAGCAGAGATCTATGAGTGACAGGTTCTTCAGGAAGAAGTACATGGGTGTGTGAAGCTGAGGATCCACAGTAATGAGCGTGATAATGAGTCCATTTCCTAACAGGGCTGCCAGGTAAGCCATGAGGAACAGGACACCATGGAGGGTTTGCCTCATCGGGTCCTCAGAGAATCCCAGGAGGAGGAACTCAGTGATACCTGTGTGGTTGCTCATTTCATGCAATGCCATGTTTCCAGGAGTTAACTGTTTTCTGTAATCAAAATCATAGAAATAAAGGAAAATTGTACCTAATTGTGCTAATGGATATATTAATTATCTTCTCTTTGGTTATTATTTGACAATATTTGTTCAAGAATTTACATAGCACATATGTGTATCTCCATATCAGTTATACACATTAATTAAATATATATATTATTTGCCACTTAATGTCAAAAAGGTGGAAAATAAAAGGAATAGTGTCAAGGAAAAATTAAGATGTTAGGGTTGTAATTTTAGCTGTGTAATTAACTTTAGTGATTCCAAGTTGCAGGGATTCATTGATTTTCTATTGTGATGATGGGTGCACAGCTGTTTAATGAGTAGCTGGGATGGATGGATGAGGTGACCATTTACTGTTTGTCCTGTCCAGTGGGGTCATCACCATCATGGTTGTGCTAGCTTTCCAATGGGTCACAAGTAACAGGAGGGAATAAATTCTGGAAATTCCTCTCCAAGCTGTTGCAGGAAACTCCAGCTCATCATTATAAAAAAGATACAAGAAACCCAAGGAAGAGACAAAACCAAGGTCTTCCTGGAAACTTATTTAAATATTCTCATTATGTGCATATATAACAATGTGTTAACATGTTTTCTTGGTTTTATTCTCTTTAAACATGAGTTAGTCTTGAGTACATATGGTCATTAAAATAATCCAGTTGCAAAATTACAAATACAGTGTGATACCATGTATATGGTTTGTCTGGAATAATCGTCCATAGACAGAGACTAGTGGTGATGGGAAGGGTGGGGGGATGAAGGAACTTGGAGTCATTGTTTAATGAATATAGTTTCAGTTTTGCAAGAAGAGACAGTTGTGTAAATGGGTGGTGGAGATGGTTGTCCAACTGTGTGAATATATTTACTACGACTTGACTGTACACTTAATAATGGTTAAAATGGAAAAAATATTACCTATATTTTACTACAACTAAAAGTAATTTAGCACTGATGGACCAAAGTTTCTAAGACTCAGAAAAGATTCCTGTGATATGAATGTTTGAAGAAAGGAAATATGAGTTCTTACTGCAAAGTCACAGCAGAAAAAAACATGCTCTATTCTCAACATTTCTCAGATTTTTTTGGAACATTTCTTATTTGTGCAGAAGGTATAAAATAATTCATTCCATTTCTGAATTTTAGTCAGCTAATTTTGGGAAAAAGAATTCTCTACAGGTTTATAGAAGGACTCTGAGATTCTTTTAATAAAGGAGAAAGGACAGATCAGCGATTAGAAAAATTTTGTTTTCAGTCTGAACCTGTCATGTAGTGGATGAATTACCTTGTGGTATTTGCTTAACATTATATGTGACCAAGTTTTACAACACTTAGCAAAAGATTATATGTGGAATCCCATGAGAGATTAATAAAAGGAAAGGCATATTTTTATATCACATCAGAATTAAGTAAACATCAATGTCTGTAAGCAGCTGGTAAATAAGACAGTTAAAATAAGAATTTTTATTAGACATTTATTATTTATTATTATAATTTATTATAAGATTTGATTATAGACATTTACTTAGTATTTATTTCGCATCAGGTAAAGTTAAATGTAGTGGGTTAAAAGCAAGGCTACCAGAATTTTTCATGTATCCCTTATTGTTGTTCCTCACTAGTTACAGACATTTGACAAGTTACTTGAACCCTCTGTGCCTAAGTCATGAATTTGATACAGGACTGTTTTAGGTACTAAAACAGCACATATTTAGAAGTTTCTGAAGCACTTTACTAACAAAATGATTTTGGCAGTGGTGATGGTCATCATCACTATGAACTGCTGAAGATGTTGAAGTTGTTATTTCTTAATAATTTCAGTCCACACAGTGAACAAGAGACCAAGGTGCCAATACTACTGTCATTTCACCACTGAGGATAGTAAGACTTGGAGAGGGTGACAGTTCCCCCACCTTTGGCCCCAGTGTAAAGGGACATAACCAGTAAATGGCAGAGACGGGAGAGGATGGTTTCTCACTGACTTCTATGGCTCCCTGTTTTCTGAGGAGACACACAGCATAGGGAGATCTTGGCAGGCTGGAGGCCATAGATGTAGTTTAGAAAACAATAGAAATAAGTTTAATTTTATCCCAACATGAATGTTAAAGTATAGAAAACCAGAACCAGGCCATTTAATTGGTGCCAACAATTTCGTCTCAGTAGATCCTGCCATTCTACCTGATGGAAAGGGTGCTTAAGTACGTATGCAGCTACTGCCCTTAAGTATTTTGTATAAGGGGCAGGAAAAGAGAAAATTGTCTCAATTTGAGGTATGTTTAAGTCCTTCCAGTTCTGGCTTTTAATAAGAATTAAATATGCATCACATACTACTTGTGTTTCCACTTTCAGGATATATTATTTCCAGTTTATTTGTTTACTTCACCCTGGGTCTAGGTGATAGGATCCTCCACCTGTAATTTCAGCTTTTTCCAATTTATAAGAAATTTCCTGAATTCAATATGAATAATGGCAAAACTTATAACTCAAAATTCCAGGACTCAACAAAAATTACATTTCCTCCTCCTCTGGCCATGGCCTTAAATATCATTGCCTATTATTGAAAACAATGTCCTTGACTTGTCTCTGACTTTTGTTCAGTGTCTCTGTCTTAATTATCTCAGATAAAATACAGCAATCTTTCCTCATCCTAAAGCGGCTTTATAAAGTCCAAATGACAAAGGATTCATCCATGAAATGGTGTCCATGAAGAAAGTGATAGAAACATTTCTGATAATGCCTGAATACATTTATAGATTTCCAAGTCCCATTTGAACCTGGACTGCATGTGTATATGAATCAGCAAATGTAACTCCGTCCCCTAGGGTGTGTCAGCATCAGGTATTGCTGTGGCTTAGAACACTGTGCTGTGTCTGGGGTCCGGATCATGACTGTCCCGTGATGCAGAATTTGTCACAGATTGTGGGCAGGCTCATTCCCAGGTCGAGCCGCTCCCAGGCTATGTGGACTCTGGGGTCAGATATTTCTTTTCAAATCTATTTTAAAGAGAGCCTTGGAAAAAGAAATAATCACAGAGAAACTCTTTTTCCTGTATTATAATTTTTATAAATGTTTGTAATCATTGTTTAATGTTGACTGGCAAGAGCTCATGAGTCATTTTCCTTTCTGGCTTAAGGTAGGGTTAATTTTTATGTAAATAAAAACATACTTATCATAATAAATTTTGAATATGTAACAAAAATTTTAAATGTTTACTATCTTTCTCATAAATACAAAAAATTGTCAGAATTTATTTTCAAAATGAAATTTGAAGGTGGTTTTAAGAATAAATAGGGAAATGTACCAAAAACTACAGATTCTTACAGGTTATGAAAGGTATGTATATTTTTAACTTTATGACATTTTGTTGTATTTGGGAACTCATTGGGACAGAAAAAAATACTACTTACTGTATTTCTGTGTATTTTTTCACAAATGGCTTTATCCATACCACATTCCTATTTATACTTCCCTGTTTATGCATGGATGAGTGTGCTTTAGCATGCATGCATGTGTATATGTGTGTGCCTGCTTTTACTTATGCTCACAACTATCATTTTTTTTTGATTCTAGGATATTTCTCCTTTAACTCTGTCTGCGACCAAATAATAAAAATTTTCAATAAAACTCATATTCATTATATAGGTTTTGAATCAGGGTCTAAAAATCTACAGGTGAAAGGATTACACCTAACTTTTCAATTGGATCATATGTTAGAAAAATAATCCTTTCTATATACAAGGAGTATTTTATCATATCCAAAAGTGCCAAATAAAGGTTACTTACATTTTGACCATGCATTAATCTCTGAAAAACTTTGCTGTAAAAGAGACTGTTTCCTTATTATAGCAATTTTGCATGTGACTTGAACTCTCCAATCTTTAAACATTCCCTTCAGGAAAATTTGTTCCAAACTATTGTTACAGGAAATAGTATTAGGCTTGTATCTCAACTGGAACTGTGGGGAACTCAGTAATCCTCTCACTGAGAGATCACTTACTGGCTGCCTAAGAAAAGGCACGTGGTTGCAACTCTGAGGCTCTGGGGTCTCCCCTGAGTCCTTCCAGGAACTCCCAGGAGAGGAGGAGGAAGGAGCAGACCAGGAGGGGCAGCTGCCAGTCAGGGAGCTGGGGAATCAGACCAGAGAGCAAACCCACAGATCTGCTTCAGGGAAAAGTGTGTGTTTTGTGACACTGGTTGGGTGGAAAAAGACCAGCTTAGCAAAGCAATTCAGCATTAAGCTAGGAAGCCTCTGAGAGAGTTAAAATCCCTAGTGCTGATCTACCAACTTCATTTTTTCAATACCTAGAAATGCAAAACCTTTTCTGTTGTCTAGAATAAGAATTTTCATAATTAAAAGTTAAATATTAAGTCTTTAAAATGTCTCTATATCTTACACAACATATATATACATTGAGCTAATTTCTGTCTTCATTGTGCATGTTTCTTTGGTTTTATATTAAAAATTATATCACCTAGGTTTTTTTATAATATTACTTATATTCCAAACAGATGTTTATGTTTTAAAATAAGGATCTAGTGTTAGTTTTTATGAAGGGATGATTAATTTGATGTAATTATTATTTGCTCCTGCTGAAATAGATGTGATTATTATTGTACATGTTATCTTCTGTGTTTTTTGTTTAATATGATAAGAAACAAGAGTAGTAATTGCAAACATGGAATGAGTAGGAATGCCTTTAAAACTGCCTGAGCCACATAAAGAACATAAAATTCAAATCCAGAGAAAATTGTCTGAGGAGGGGATGCACTGCTTAGAAATCTAGAAGTAGCTTCCCAAAATGTGTAGATATGTGATGCACCTTTTCAGATATGTAACATTTACAAGAAGGCTGAAATCATGAACAAAGAATTAGAAAGAACCCCTTCTCTCTATCAAAAAGGAAAATTCTCAAGTTGTTTGGCAACTCTGTCCACTGAGAGGAAGTTCAAGGAGTTGAAAAAAGAAATGATCAGGGAAATACTTGCTAATGTCAAGTTCAAGTTCAGCCTTTCGCATGGGGCCCTTTTGTTCCTACTGTTCCATGCCCAGCTCACAGGTACCAGAATTATCATAGAATTCTCCGGGCCTTGAGGTCCCCAAGTAAAGAGCCCAGTCATATTTTCAGGGCTCAGAAATCTGGAGTCCCCTCCAGATTTGACTTGGCTTTTACAGAAACTGATACCTGAACACCCATAGTTACAAGATACTAACATTTATAAGTCTCTTCCCTCTTCATACTTCATAATATTTTCATTAGTTTAATTGTAAATTCCTTGAATAACTAAGGGAATTAAGAATTTCAACCTTTTGTTTCATGTTTTGTCATTTTTTAAACCTTTAATGTTTTGTGTAAGATATCTGTCATTTACTTAAATACTCTATAATTTTGTTCAGTCAAAACAAATTTTACCATGATGCAAAAAGAAAAAATAACACATTACAAAACAAACCACAGATTTTTAGAAACTTTTCCAAGTAATATATTCAAATAAGAGACTTAAAGATATAAAGAAAAATGGATATATAATTCCCATCACACAATCACAAGAAAACTTAAAACATTGACAAATAATGTGGTATAGTCCTTGCACATGTAAGTATTTATGCAGGGTAACCAGAAACACATGGCAGTAAATGTTTTCCAGTAAGTTATTTTTACTAGGCTGAAACTAGAAACAATACATATTCATCAACAGAAAATGGATAAATGAAGTGTGGTTATGTCCTACATTCCAAAACTACTTTGCAATAAATGAATAAACTATTGATTCAGAAAATCTCATGGGTGATACTCAAAATTATGATCAGTGATGAAGCCACAAAAACAAGCACCTGCTTTATTTATACATAACTAAAGAATTCAAACACACATATAGTCAGAGAAAGCAGATCAGAGATTGAGGGCTTGGGAGTCTGGGAAAGCCAAATGGAGGGATGACCACAGGGCCGATGGGAAGTATAGAGGGTGATGTTTGTGTTTATTTTGATAAAGTAAAGATTCCAAGGGTATGTTCACTTGACTGTGTACATTATCAGTTGTGCACTGGAAATATATTCAGTTTATTTCAGTCATACTTTAATTAACATGTTAAAATAAAACAAAAAATATCAAGTGTACTAGGTATTTTTTTCCTTTGTTTTGGTGTCATATACAAATGATCATCTTCCAGACATATGTCCAGGAGTTCACTGCATAAACTTTTTTCCTAAGAGTTTGATGATTTCTGGAATAACATTGACATGTTTATATCAGTTTGAGTTATTTTTACATAGTGTGCAAGACAGCAATAGTTTTATTCTCTTGCTTGTGGCTGTCCAGTGTTCCCAACCTCATTTATTCAATATCCCATGCGTATATCCCAGGTATATATTCTTGGCTCTTTTGCCATATATTAATCAACTCTACATGTGGGCTTACATCTGGGCTTTCTATTTCCTTCATTGATGTATGTGCTTCCTTTTAGGAAAATACTACACTGTTTTGATTACTATAGTCCTACAATATAGTTTGAACCTGGGAACCATGCTATATCCAGGTTTGTTCTTTCTCAATATTTCTATGACAGTCTGGGGTCATTTGTTACATAAAAATGTAAGAATCATTTGTCCTACTTGGGTGAAATATGCCATTGGAAATTTGACAGGGATTACATTCAATCTGTAGATACTTTGTGTAGTATGGATGTTTTAACAATATTAATTTTTCTAATCTACGAGCACAGAGTATCATAAAAATTGTGCTTTTTAAATTTCTTTTCTCAATGTATTTTACTTTTTAATAAATAGGTCATTTTCCTCATGGTTAAAATATATTAAAAATTGCATTATTTTTTTTCAGTTGCAAATTATTTCATTTCAGTGACTGTACCAATTTATATTCGCACCATCAGGGTAGAATGGTTACCCTCTTTCCACATCCTTTAAAAATGTTAATATATAAGTTAAACCAGACTATTGTTCCTTAATCATGAGTCAGGTGTATTTATGAGAAAGGCTGTAGAATATTTGTATTACATCTCATGATATTCTATCTTATCTCTTGATTTGTGAATACTGTGTTATAGGTTTTTACTGTATACCAAATATAACAATATGAATAATTAACAAAAAATAAAGCATACAGGTTGATAATTTTTATAAACTCACTATGGGACTGAAACAACCAAACAAATAAAGAATAACAATTACTACCATTCCAACAATATAGCTTTGTCAACTTTCAGTCGTTGACCTTTCAAGGTGAAACAATTGAATGACTTCAAACTGTCAGTTAGCATGGATGACTTTATGTCTGTTATTAATGGAATCATCCTATGAGGTTTGTTTTTGTCAATCTCCTTTTTATTATGAGTGTGATTGACTCAATATTGTTTTTCTAATGTCACCATCAGTAAATCATAATGCATCTTTTTAAGTGGGTTTCCGCATTGTGTTAGTTTCTAGTCTGTGCAACAGAAATTACAGGACATGTCTTTTGGTGAATGTAGGTGGGCATTTCTGCTGGGATCCCACGGGATGGCTGTGTCCTGCGTAAGTGGAGGTCCATGGCATGCCCCCAATGTCTCCACACCACAGCCACATTCCCATGAGCACCATGGGGGGAAGGAGAAGGGGGCTTCTGACCATGAGGATATGTCCCTTAAGTTTCATGTCACTTTACCTCTGACACTGCCCAGAACATAATCACATGTTCTTAAACAGTTGTAATGGAGGCTTTTTTGTAATGTCCAAGTGTCATGAAGAGCACAGGGAAATAGCACTGTTGACGTGAGACACTTACTGAATGTGTATTGTAAACATTGTGTGCAGTGGGAGAGTGTGGTGCACAGGTGGTCTCGCCTCCTTGCCCTGCAGAGGGACATACCTGGGCAGCCTCTTGGCAAGAGGAAGAAGGTAAAAATACTAGGAGAGAGTAGGCTTCTCTCTACCCACACACCCCTTTATTTTCTATTTAATTGTGAGCCTAAGAGAGAAAGGAAAACTGCATTTTTCCATTATAAGGATAAATGATCTCTCATTCTGACAGTCTGAAGAGTAAGGGCCGTGGTTTCATACCTGGGCCAGGCGGTCCAATCTGAGGTTCTAGGCACAATAAAAACAGGGTGTGGATCCACATGACATGAAATGATACAGCAGTAAGGGCCCTAAAAATCTAGGAAATGTAAGCAACATATTTGATAAACTGTAGGATCATTCTTGTGCAGGGTCAGGTATTTTTGAAAAAAAAAGTACATAATATGTTATTACTCATATCCTCCTAAACTGATTTTATAATGAGGAAGAGTAGATTTATTTTTTAAAAAAATATATTGCTAAATATATTTTGCTAACCACTGCCCAAAATATACCACAGTAATAGTGCTCCACTGATATCTTTGTTTCTTCCTTTTGTCAGAAGAACCTTTTGCACTGACAGTTCTACTGCTATTCCCAAATGATTAAGATAGTACATTAATAATATGATACATGAAGGGGATATGTGTTATGACTAAGGACAAAATTCTCTCAAAACTACCCAAATATATTTAATTTGACTTAATTACCAAAACTACAAGGAGTTTTCCCAGAGCTACCTTTATGTCCTTGTTTCTAAGACTGCATATGATGGGGTTTACTGATGGAGGAACCACTGTATAAAATACAGAGAATACCATGTCTACAACAGACTTCAATTCAGAGGTTGGCTTCAGGTAGGCCAGGGCACCTGTTGAAAGAAACACAGTCACAACAACCAGATGAGGGAGGCAGGTGGAGAGGGCTTTGGACCTGCCCTCCAGGGAGGAGATCCTTGAGACAGAATAGAAGATGTGCACATAGGAATATAAAATAAATATGAAACAAACCAGTGCAATACTTTTACTAAATGCACTCACTGCCATTTCATTTATACTCATTTTGGTTTCTGAAATCAAAATAATTTGAGGGATATCACAGAAGAAATGATGGATGTTATTGGACCTAAAAGTTGTGGAAAAAGTCACGGCAGTGTGCATTGCTCCATATACCTCTACAGTGATGTATGATGCCACCACCATCTGCCCACAGGCCCACTTGTTCATGATGGACTCGTAGTGCAGCGGACGGCAGATGGCCACATAGTGGTCATAGGACATCACTGTGAGGATAATTCAGCAGCAGCAAAACTCACAAAGAACAACACCTGGAAAACACATCCAAGGAAGGGTATTTTGTTCCTGTTCATCAGGGAGTTGAATGCAAATTTAGGAACATTTTCAGAAATGTAGCAGAGTTCTATGAATGACAGGTTCTTCAGGAAGAAATACATGGGGGTGTGAAGCTGAGGGTCCCAAGTAATGAGCGTGATGATGAGTGCATTTCCTAACAGGGCTGCCAGGTAAGCCTCGAGGAACAGGACACCGTGGAGGGTTCGCATATTAATGTCATCAGAAAATCCCAGGAGAAAGAACTCAGTGACCACTGTATAGTTGATCATTTCATCCAATATTGTGGTTCCCAGGGGTGAACTGTGTACTGTAAATAAACATAGACACTAAAGAAAATGTTCCTAGTCATGTTGATGGACATGTGAAGTATCTGTAGTGACCATTTCACAATGTGCAGTGTGTGTGTGTGTGTGTGTGTGTGTGTGTGTGTGTGTGTGTGTTTGTCTATAGCTTCTCTTTGTTCTTACTAGTTACAGACATTTGTTAAGTTACTAAAACCCTGGGGACCTGTTTTGTCATTTTCTAGCAGGACGGTTCTAAATTAATAAAATATACATTTAGAAGCTTTTTAAAAACTTTATAAAAGGACACAAAATAAGCAATGAACAAGTGGGACTACATCAAACTAAAAAGCTTCTGTACAGCAAAGGACACCATCAGCAAATCATAAAGACATCTGACAGTTTGAGAGAATATATTCATAAGCAACTTATCTGATAAAGAGTGAACATTCAAAATATCCACAGAACTCATTTGCCTCAATATCCAAAAAACAAATAATATGATTAAAAAATGGGCAGAGGACCTGAACAGTGACTTCTCCAAAGAAGAAATAAATGGCTAACAGGCACATGAAAAGCTCCACAGAGCTAATCATCAGGGAAATGCAAATCAAAGCCACAATGAGATATCCCCTCACACCAGTTGGGATGGCCACTATCTGAAACAAGAAATAAATGCTGGCAAGGACATGGAGAGAGGGGAGTCCTCCTACACTGTTGGTGGGAATGTAAATCGGTACAAGTGCTGTGGAAAGCAGTATGGAGATTTCTCAAAAACTAAAAATAGAAACACCATTTTACCCAGTAATTCTACTCCTAGGAATTTACCTGAAGAAAGCAAAATCCCTGGCTCAAGAAGATCAATGCACTCCTTTTTTAATTGGTGCCCTATTTGCAATAGCCAGTGTGGAAGGAACCTAAGTGCCCATCAATAGATGAATGGATAAAGAAAAGACGGGACATATACAGAGGGAATATTATTCACCCAGGAAAGGAAAGGAATCCTGCCATTTGTAACAACATGGATGGCTCCAGAGGGTATTATTTATGCTCAGTGAAATAAACCAGACAGAGAAAGAGAAATGCCATATCACTTCACTTATATGTGGACTATAAAAACTAAGCAAAACAGAAGGAAGAAAACAGCACTAGATTCATAGACACTGAGAAGGGACTGGTGCTTACAATTGGGGAGGGGAAGGGCGATAAAAAGGCACAATAATCAATGACAATATAAATTTTCACAGCATGGAGAATATAGTCAATGATTCTGTAACATCTTTCAAAGTTGATAGTAATGACACGAGGGGGTGAGGGTTTAATTATATGGGTAACAGTGAATCACTGTGTTGTAAAGTTCCAACAGTATTTTAATCTCAGAGCTGAAGAAGTAAGACACAGAGAGGCTGCCAGAACTCTTTCCGGAGCCCAGGGTCAAAGGTCATAACCAGTTTATGGCAGAGATATGACTGGTCAATGGTTTCTTTGACTTCATGCCTGCCTGTTTTCTGCAAAGACACACAGCATAGATAGTTCCTGGCCAGAAGCAGGGAATGGATGTAGCTTAGAAAACCATAAAAAGTTAGTTCTTTTAACCCAACATTATTTACAGTTAATTGGAAAATAAAACCAGGCCATTTTATTGCTGCTAACAGCTTCATCTCATTAGTTCCTGCCATTCTCACTGGATGGAAAGGGTGTGGTTATATGTGTGCAGCTTGTGCACTTAAACGTTTGTGAGTGAAGGGGAAAATCAGAATAATACTGTCTCAGTTAGTGGCTTGTCTAAAACTGGCCAGATTTTTTAAGTAAGCATTTATTATCAATTACCCAGTATTTATACATTTTCAGAATAAATTTTTCCTTGTTCATTTGCTTACTTCAGTCTGGGTCTAATGGCAATGACCCACCACCTATAGTTTCAGCTGTTTCCTAACCTGTGGGAATTCTAACTCAAAATTCCAGGAGTCAACAAAATGTACACTTTCTCTTTCTCTGGTCATGCTCTAAATACCACCAAACATGAAAGACACAGTTCTTGGCTTTGTTTAGTTTCTGTGCTTTAATTCTCAGATGCATAATACAGCAAATTCTTTCTCACTTCTGAATGGTTTAATGAACTCCAAATACTAAGGGACTCATTCTGTGAAACAGACTCCATATAGTTAGGGTGGAAACATGTCTGGTTCACCCTGACTATATTTGTGGATATCCAAATCCAACTAAACCTAGATTTCACATTTGTACAAATCAGAAAATGAAACTCAGTTTCCCAGTAAGACATGTCCTTGTATCTTTGTGACTTAGAAACCCCTGTATGACATCTGAAGGATTGATGAACACTCAGCTGTTGATGCAGAATTTGCCAAAGACAACAAGTGGGCTATTCTCAGGTCAGGCCACTCCCACTTTGTCCAGTTTACTGCTGTGTGACACTGCCTGATCCGGGGCATGTGAGGGTTGAGAAATGAAAAATCTATTGTCCTATTTGTGGGCCCTGGACACTATTTATCTTGGTGCTAGATTGGTATGCTGAGTCATCTCTACATAAAACACTGTTTTAGTTCCCAGGAGAGAGATTTTGTTCCTTTTCATTAGAGAGTTAAGAAAAAATTTAGGAACAGTGAAAGAAATGTAGCAGAGATCTATGAATGACTGGTTCTTTATGAAAAAGTACATGGGTGTATGAAGTTGAGGATCCCAAGTAGTAAGGATCATGATGTGTCCATTTCCAAACAGGGCCGCTGGGTAAGCCATGAGGAACAGGACACCATGTACGGTTTGAATCCTTGGATCGTCAGACAATCCCAGAAGAAAAAACTCTGTGACACCGGTGTCATTGAATGACATTCATTGGCTTCCAAAGAGTGAGTTGTGTACTGTAATCAACACATAGAACGAAATAATACGGTGCCTACTTGTAGTATTAGATATGTTAATTATCTTTCCTGTGGTCATTACCTTACTAATTGTGTGTATCTATTTATATTTTTATATATATATATAAAGTATATATATATATCTATATATCAAGTTGAACCCTATAAATATATACAATTTTTATATTATTTATACCTCAAAAAAAAGAAAAAATAAAATACATAGAGTAGGTTCTTTCAAAATTAAGTATTAGGTTGTATGTCTAAGCAAGGAAATTAATCTTTCAAATTCCCTGTTACACTGCTCTATTTGTTTTGTGTTACTGTGACTGGCTCATGTACATGTGACAATGTCTGTGAGGAATGAATGAGCTGATCATTCAGCATTTGCAAGTTTATGTGATGTGTTCCCAGTTGTGGCTTTATCAAATTACCCATGTGATATCCACTAACACAAAGTAAGGTATGATCAAAATACACTTCCAGCTGTTAGAAGAAACTCCAGCACATCTGTATAAAAGAGTTTCAAAGAAAACCAAAGTAGGAAGCAAAGACCAAGGTATCCCTGGGAAGTTACTAATTTTGCTTCTTGGTTTTATTGCCTTTGAAAATGAGTGAGTCTAGAACACATCAAAATAATCTAGCCATAAAATGATAAAAACTGTGATTCTATTAAAATGTACCTTATTAAAAGCGGTTCCTCTGGCTTCCATTCCTGCCTGTCCTCTGCAAAAACACACAGCAAAGAGAGTTCTTGGCCAGCCGGATGCCATGTGTGTATTACCTAAATAAATGGTTATTTATTTAGCCCAACAGGTATTTTAGATTATAGAAATATAGGATCGGGTCATCTGGTTGCTGCTAACATCTTCACGGCAGTAGTTACTGTCATTTGCACGGTACAGAAAGGGTGTGTTTCTATGTGTGCAGCTTGTGCCCTTCAATATTGGCGAGTGAAGGGGAGGAAGGGAACACTGTCTCAATCACAGGCATGTTTAAATTCTCCTAGCTGTGTTTTCTAATTAAGAGTTAATCAAGTATCACATACTATTTATCTTCTACATTTTCAGGATAATTTGCCAGCCTATTTCCTTACTTTAGATGCCATTGTTCCATCACTTACAGTTTCAGCTGTTTCATAACACATAGGAAACTTCCTGTCCTAGGTAGGAGGGATGGCAAAAATTCTAACTCAAAATTACAGGCCTCAACAAAAAGTACATTTCCTCTTCCACTCCTGGTGATCTTAAACACCCTTAGCTTATTGAAAGACAGTTCCTGGCCTTTGTTCATTCTCTATGCTTTAATTATTAGAGATACAACACAGCTAATTCTTCCTCATCTCTAAGTGGTTTTATAAAGTGCAAACATGTACAAAAGTGTTCATCTATGAAAAGGAGTCTATGAAGATAGGGATGTAACCATCTCTGATAATGCCTAATTTTATTAATGCATTATACCAAATTTCACAGGACACTGGATTGTGTATGTTCATGAAACAGCAAATATAGCTCTGTTTCCCAATATGCTCTGTCAGAGTGTCGATTTCTGTGGCTCTGAAAACTCTTACACGTCTGAGGGCTTTGTTAACTGTGTCCTAATAGAGACAGCATTTGCCGGAGGTAGTGGAAAGGCTCCTTCTCAGTCTGGCCACCCCAGGCCTGCTCAGCCTCCTGAAGTCTGACACTCCTAAATCCTGAGCACCTGAGTGCGAGGAATGAAAATGCTGTTTTCATTTTCATGGACCCTGGGCACCACGTGGTGTCTTGGTGGTAGTTGAAATGCTGAAGCCTCTCTACATAAAATCACCATGTTAGTAGCCATGTTGCAATTCTACACATCAAACTAATTTAAGTGCTAAAAACTCACAGTTTTTCATTTTTCTGGCAAGAGTAAAGCATAGCAATGTACTGGGGATAACGTTGCAAAGCACACATTTATAACGATGTGTACACGTTAGTCGGGTAGTTTCTTTTGTAAGGGAAGAATGGAAGAGAGGGCTGTCCATAAATCCTCTAACTGAGAGAGAGCCATGGACAAAGGGATAAAGAAAGCCCCACCCAGGATCTCTGCGCCCGCCCAGGCCAGGTCCCGGGAGGCACGCCCGCCTCCGCACGCCCCGCTGTGGCCCTCGGGCGTCGGGCGCCGGCGTCGCATCTGGGAGTCACGCGGCCACCTCGGGGTGGGGGGGGGTGCCCGGCTCCTGCGCACTGCCACCACGGCCCTCAGCGGTGCGGCCCACTGGCGGCTGCTTCTCCCGGACCCCGAGCTGGAGCCGGGAGCCTCCCGGACGGCCGGGGTCCAGGGGAAGTGCGGAGCGGGGCCTGGGGTCCGTGTCAGGGTGCCTCTGGCGCTGAGCGCGTCGGCGCAGGCGCATCGCAGGTGCATGTGAGGGTACCCTGGCTGGCTCTACCTGTCATCTCATCTTTGAGGACCACATATTTGAGAAGTTAGAAGTAGTGACTGATGAGAAGAATGACATGCTTGATCTGGCATATGGGCTCACAGATCGATCCCGGTTGGGCTGCCAAATCTGTTTGACAAAATCTATGGGCAATATGACTGTCCGAGTACCTGATGCCATGGCTGATGCCAGACAGTCCATTGATATGGGCAAGAACTCCTAAATAAATATGAGAATTTTCTCAAAATGTTAATCTGTTTTTACAATTATCATTATTAATGTAATTGAGAGCATGGATGAATTGGTTTATTATTATGACTAGTTTTACTACTTTAATTCACCTTGTCTAACTACTGAGTTTCATAGTTCTGAAGTTGGCAATCTTTATTTTGGTAAGACTATGAAAAGCAAATCAAATATTAGATATAGTTAATATGATAAAACTTTATGTATTTTACCCTATGATTGTTTAGTGATTTTGGCAAATTTTTTCATATAAATCTTAAGCCTGCTACCTATAAAATAACTTAAAAAAAACTGGTATTATTATTCCTATTAGATGTGGGTGAAGATAGAACAACAAATTAGAAGATCTGTACTTGAATATGCATCTTGTTACTACAAATTATATGTTCAGATTGAAACTGGAGAAATTACAAATATCTTCTTTACAGCAATAACATGTAAATGTGTATGAACAAAACTGCTCAGTTAACTGCTTAATTTCAAAGACAGTTATTACCTTATAAATAAATATTTCAAAATTAAAAAAAGACATACCCATTTCATTCATATTATAATTTTGAGAAACACCACTTCTAATAATTACTTAATATGATGGGTGAGAAATTGAGTCATTTCCTTTCCTAGGTTGTAGAATGATGTGTGGAAATAATTTATGTGTAAATAAGAAACTATTAATCAGGGTGTATTTTTAATACATAACATTATTTAAAAAGTACACAACATTCTCATAAATGAAATGCATGTGTCAGAATTTATCAATATGTAGAATAGGCTTAATGAATGTAGAGGCTATAGGGCCCCTTATATAATGTATATATTTTGATTTTAACTTTACTGTCAAACTTTTAGTTATATTTAGGAGCACATTTGGGGAGGAAAAACCTTGTTTACTGTGTTTCTGTGAAGTGATTATATTTACAAAATGATTTCATTTATACCGCATTCCTAATTCTGTTTTCCTTATTTATGTGTATATGTGTCTGTCTGATTTTCCCTGATGCTCATAACTGTCTGGGGTTTTTTTCTTTCAATTGTATCTGAGACAAAAATTGAAATATTCAATAATATTCAAGTTCATTTGAGAATAAATGCAACTTTTGAATTAAGGTCTACATATGTACAATAGAAAGGGTCACAGTAATTTAATTGGGTTAGAAAAATAATGATTTTTATATAGACAAGGAAAATTTCATCCTCCCCAAAATTACAAAGAGTTGTTACTTACATGGTACCCGTGTGTTTATCTCTGAAAATCCAGGCTGTAAAAGAAACAATTTCCTTACTACAGGAATTGCACATGTGTTTTGAACTCTTCAGTCTTCATAGATTCTCTTCATCCAGGGATATTTGTTCTCATCTAATGAAATAGAAATTAGTAGCAGGCTGTATCCCAGCAGGAACTGGGAGAACTGTTATCCTCTCACTGAGAGAAGAACCTCCTCAAGGTATTCTAAGGAAAAGGTGAATTGTTCCCTCCATGATGTGGTGGTGTGTCCCCTAAGTCCTTTCAAGAACACCCAGGGGGGGAAGAGTTGGGACAGGGGAGACCAAAGGGAGGTGGTTATAGCCTGAGGACATGGGGAGCTAAAACTGAGATTCAACGCAGAGGTCGATGGAGGGGAAAGTGTTCCTGTTGTGATACTGGTCGGGGAGAAAGTGACGGGCTCAACAGAGCAACTGAACATTAAGCTAAGAAATCTCAAAAATCCCTGATGCTGGGCCACCAAATTAATCATTTGAGTATATAAATGTACAAACATTGTTTATAAGTAATCTAAAATATTTGCTAGCTAGAACAAATATTTATGTAAGTGAAAGTTAAATAGATCTTTAATGTATATATTATTAATAAAATATTAATTATATGTACAAGTAATTATATGTCTACTTTCAGAGACATATACATTAAATGAATATTCATACTATGTGGAATATACTAAAGAATCCATTTAAGCCCATTTCTGACATCATGGTTCATGCTTCCTTGGTTTTAAATGAAAAAATATATTGCCTGGGGGTTCTTTAGAAATTATTCACTTTATTTATATTTCATTTACACTTATTAGTATTTTACAGTACAAACTAGTGGTTAGTTACAACAACTGCTTTAGAAAATTTAGCAAGATAACATGTTTTATTCTGGGATGATTAATTTCATGCACTAATAACATTTCTGCCAGATGAAATACATATAAATATTCTTAGATTACCTGTGATACTTTTCTTTAAAATTAGAAAAATAAAAATAGTAATTGCAAATGTGAAATGTGTGGAAACTGCTTTAAATAATCCCTGAATCTCATAAATAAGATATAAAGCAACTCCAGAGAAAAATTGTTGGAGCAGGAAATACCCTGTTTAGAACCCAGAATTAACTTACCAAAGTGGGTGGAAGTTTGAGCTTCATATAGCAGAAATGTAACATCTATAAGAAGGCTCAAGTCCTGGAGAAAGGAATGGAATGAATCACTTCTTTCTCTCAGAAGGAATTATTTTCTATGTGAAAAGAGCTCAGGAAAGTTGGAGGACAGCTTTGTAAACTGAGAGAAAGCTCAAGGAGCTTAGAAAAGAAAATGACCACATCCAGCAAATACTACTTAACATTGGGTTGAAGTTCCAGGCTTTACCAAGTGACCATTTTATCGTCTGCTCCATGTACAGGTCACAGAGTCCCAGAATTAGTATGGGACCATGTGGGTCATCATACACCCAAGGAAGGAGCAGAGCCACACTCTCCGGGGGCAGGCATCTGGGGTAACAGAGATTTGACTGCTTTCCTAGCACCCAAGCCCCGACACCCACAGTCACAGAGGAAATTCTACCTCTGTAACTGGCAGGTTTTCCTACATTTTATATGTAGAAAAGTATTCTTCATGACATAATATTTACAATAGGGATGCATTCATTTATTTCTTCCTAGTGTTTGTTATACTAAAATTATTTTATACATTTAATTGCATTGATGAGGAAATCTGGAGCACAGGAAGGTTATAGCATCAGGGTCCTGTTGGAAATTCTTAGAATGGCTGGGTCACTGGTTAAGTGAATATCTAGGATGCCAGACACATGGGCATGCTCTCCAGGGCCCCACACCACAGCAGCATCCCGTGACCACCATGGGGTGCAGGAGGAGCGGGTTCCTGACCATGAGGACATGTCCCTTAAGGTTCATGTCATTCCCCTCAGACATTGTGCAGAAATCTCAATTACATATTCATAACTAGTTGCAATGGAGGGTTTTGAAAAAACAAAGCATCATGAAGAGCACAGGGAATCACAGCAGTGTTGGCACGCGAGGCAGATCAGAACGTGCAGTGTGAGCAGCATGTGGAGCAGGGAGTGAGCACAGCACACAGTGGCCTGCAGCCTCATCACCATGTGCAGGAGCCTCCTTGGGCACCGGGCTGTCTTCAGGAGGAAGCAAGCAAAGTTACAGGAGGAAGGAGCCTTCCCTCCACCCTCCCAACCCTGCCGTTTCTAATTACACATGAGCTTGCAAGGGGGAGAAAAACTTGATTTTTATATGATGAAGATAAAATGGAATTTCTCAGTCTAACAGTCTATACAGCAAGAAGCAGGGGTTCATATCTGGGCCCCTCTGTGCACACTGAGATTCTGGGAACAAATGGACATGCTTCATTGGGCAGGAAATGATACAGCAGTAATATCTCCCCAAATCTAGGAAATGCAGAGGGAAATTTTATCTTCTAAGCTGTAGAATCATTCTGGTTTGTGGAAGCCCAGGTTGTTCGAATTTCATTGGATTGTATTTATAAAGAACACTGCTAATGCAATAATTTCTGAAGTTATTGCACCACATGAAAATATTATTAATACCCTCGCATTATGGTATTTCAACTAGGAAGTCCAGATTTCTATGTAATCTTTCTATTATTATTGCTACATAGACTTTGAAGCCAATGCCAAAAATGTACCACAATAATCATGTTCCACTGACGCCTGTTTTTTCTCTGTGTCTGAAGAACATTCTGCAATGTTAGGTCTATCCCTGCTCCCAAGTGGCTAAAACAGTATGTTAGTTTTAAGATACATACCCACCAAATAAACTGTAAAATTTTAAAACAATATACCTTGAACCTAAAGAGAAACTTCTTTGTAAACTACCTGAATATATTTAATTTTATTTAAATGCTACAATTCTAAGGATTTTCCCCAGAGTCAATTTTATGTCCTTGTTTCTAAGGCTGTAAATGATGGGATTCAGAGATGGAGGGACCACTGTGTAAAACACAGACAGAGTGCTATCCAGGAGTGACCTCAACTCAGAGGCTGGCTTCAGGTAGGCAAAGGCAGCTGTTGAAAAAAACACAGTCAGAACAACCAGATGAGGGAGGCAGGTGGAGAGGGCTTTGGACCTGCCCTCCAGGGAGGAGATCCTTGAGACAGCAGAGAAGATGTGCACATAGGAATATAAAATAGAGGTGAAACAAGTTAGTGAGATAATTATAACAAATGCAGTCACTGCTGCTTCATTTATGTTCATTTTGGGGTCTGAGATCAAAATAATCTGAGGGATATCACAGAAAAAATGATGGATCTTATTAGAACTAAAAGTTACAGAAAATGTTGCTGCTGTGTGCATGGCTCCAACGATCCCTGCACTGACATATGAAACCACCACCATCCACCCACAGCCCCCTTTGTTCATGATGGTCTCATAGTGCAGCGGATGGCAGATGGCAACATAGCGATCATAGACATCACAGTGAGGATGAATATGTCAGCAGCAGAAAAACTCACAAAGAACAGCACCTGGAAGATACATCCAAGGAAGGATATTGTGTTCATGTTCATCAGGGAGTTGAGAGCAAATTTAGGAACAGTGACAGAGATGTAGCAGAGATCTATGAGTGACAGGTTCTTCAGGAAGAAGTACATGCGTGTGTGAAGCTGAGGATTCCAAGTGATGAGCGCAATGATGAGTCCATTTCCTAACAGGGCTGCCAGATAAGCCATGATGAACAGGACACCATGGAGGACTTGCACCTTCTGGTCCTCAGAAAATCCCAGTAGGAGGAACTCAGTGACCCCTGAATTGTTGATCATCTCATCCAGTGGTGTGGTCTCCAAGAGTGAGCTGTTTTCTGTAATTGAAATCACAGAAATAAAGGAGTATAGTATCTAGTTGTGCCAAGATATTATCTAAACTGTGTTATCTCACTATGTGTAAGCCTATTTATAAAATGTATATGTGTATCTTTATATTAAGTGAAATGTTAAATACCGACAAAAATATAAATTTCTGTATTGGCCAATTAACCTAAAAATGTGAAAATTAAAATAAGGAGTGATTTCAAGAAATAAATTAAAATGTTAAGGTTGTAATTCTAGCAGCATAGTTAACTTTAGTGATTCCAAGCTGCAGTGATGCAGTGGTTTTCTATTATAGTGATGGATGCACAGATTTTAAAAGGGGCTGGGACGGATGGATGAGGTGAGCCTTTAATGTTTGTGGGGTCCAGTGGGATTATCTTCACCATTATGGCTGCACCAACCGACAATGGTGTTAACCTAATACCGAGTTAGGAAGAAGTGCTCCAAAGTTGCCTCCAAGCTGATACAGGAAACTACCTCACAGTGTAAAAACAGTACCAAGAAAATCCAAGCAGCAGGAGAAACCAAGGTCTGTCTGGAAACTTATTTACACATTCTCATTGTGTGCCTAGATATTTAATATTGCTTCTTGGTGCTATTTGTTGTCTTTGAACATGAATTATTCTTGAATACAATATGGTCATTAAAATAACCTAGTCACAAAATGAGAAATACTATGTAATTCCATTTATATGGGTCCCTGGAATAAATTAATGTAAACAGAGACTAAACTGTGATGGGAAAGACTGAGGGGATGAAGCAGCTTGGAGCTATTGTTTAATGGATGCAGAGTTTCAGTTTTGCTAAAGAGACCGATCTGGTGATGGGTGTGGGATGCTTGCCCAATACTTTTTACCACCACTTGACTGTACACTTAACAATGGTTAGATGGAAAATTTGTGTTACTTGTATTTTGCTACAGTTAAAAGTAATTCAACATTGAGGAGTCAGAATTTTTAACACTCAGAAATGTTCCCTGTGAATGTCAGTATTTGAAAAATAATAAATGGTAGTACATATTTTAAAGTCATAGCTAAAAAAAACAAAAAATGCTCAATTTTCAACATTTGTCAAATACATTTTAGAATATTCCTGTTTTGTGCAGAAGATCTTAAAATAAGTTAATTCATTTTTGAATTTTAGCCAGTTCATTTGTTAAAAAGTGGAATTTTTTACAGATTCAGAATGACTATGGGGTTCATGTAACTTAGGAGAAAAAAAAGATCAGGAATTAGAAAAAAATTCTTGTTTTTAGTTTGTATCTGTCATGTCGTGGGTTAGTTATCTTGTGGTAGTTGATTAATATTGTAGGTGACTAAGTTTTATGACAGAAAGAGATTATGTGTGGAGATCCATGGGAGTTTGTCAAGAGCAACAGGCATGTTTTTTGTATAACATGTGGAACACAATAAACATCAATGTCTATAAGGACATACTAAATAAGGTAGTTAAAAATAATTTATTATTTATTTTCATTGTTATTAAACATTGATAATAAACACAGTATTTATTGTATATTATAAAAGTCTATATTGAGAATTCTTTAAAGCACTTTACTAGTAAAATGATTTTGGAAATGGTGATGGTCATCATCACTAATGAATTGTTGAAGATGTTGAAGTTGTTACTTATCCATAATTTTAGTCTGCACAGTGAACAGAGTGCAAGCAGAGTGTAAGGTGCCAATGCTGTTATGATTTCACAACTGAGGGTAGTAAGACAGAGAGAGGGGAACTGCTCCCCCACCTCCAGCCCCAGTGTAAAGGGACATAACCAGTTAAAGGTAGAGATGGGAGAGGATGGTTTTCCACTAACTTCTATGCATCCCTGTTCTCTGATGAGACACACAGCATAGGGAGATATTGGCAGGCTGGAGGCAAGAGATGTAGTTTAGAAAACAATCAAAGAAAAGTTTAATTTTAATTCAACATGAATGTTAAAGTATAGAAAAGAAAAACCAGGCCGTTTGAGTGTCCCAAACAACTTAAACTCAGTACATTCTCCCATTCTCAGTAATGGAAAGGGTGTTTAAGTACGTGTACAGCTTTTGCACTTAAGTATTAGTGCATAATGGGCAGAAAAAGAGAAAATTGTCTCAATTTGTGGCATGTTTAAGTCCTTCCAGTTCTGATTTTTAATAAGAATTAAGTATGCATCACATACTACTTGTGTTTACACTTTCAGAATATAGTCTTTCCAGGTTATTTGTTTACTTCACCCTGGATCTAGATGATAGGATCCTCCACCTCTAATATCAGCTTTTTCAAATTTAAAAGAAATTTTCTGAATTCAATAGAAAGAATGGCAAAACTTCTAGCTCAAAATTCCAGGACTTATCAAAAATTACACTTCCTTCTCCTCTGGCCATGGCCTTAAATACTGTTTCCTGTTAGTGAAAACAATGTTCCTGACTTTTGTTCAGTGTCTGTGTCTTAATTATCTAAGATATAATACAGCAATCTTTCCTCATCTTTAAATGGCTTTATAATGTTCAAATAACAAAGGATTTATCCATGAAATGGAGTTAATGAAGAAAGTGATGGAAACATTTCTGATAATGCCTGAGTACATTTGTAGATTTCCAAATCCCGCATGTACCTGGACTGCATGTGTATATGAATCAGCAAATATAACTCAGTCTCCTAGGATATGTCAGCATCAAGTATTGCTCTGGCTTAGAAAACTGTACTGTGTCTGGAGTCTGGATCATGACTGCCCAGTGATGCAGAATTTGTCAAGATAGTGAGCAGGCTCATTCCAGCTGCTCCAAGGCTCTGTGGTCTCCTGGGGTTGGAAGTCCCTGACCTAGAGCATATGAGTGCTGGTGTCCTTTTTGTGGATCCTGGACACCACTTCTCTTGGTAGCAGAAGAAATACTGAGGCATCACTACATAAAACCACTGGGTTTGAGTGGCCACACTGCAATTCTACATTTAAAACTAATTTCAGAGCTTAAATACTCAGAACAGCTCATTCTCTGACAAGGATAAAGCATATTTTGGTAATGACGATAGTGCTGTAAAACACATATATGAAAAGCCTTAAGATGTGGATACATTTGTCAGTAAATTCTTTTATAAAATAATTCTATAACAGAGAGATATTTCTCTCCAAAACTATTTTAAAGAGAGCCTTGGAAAAATAATCAAAAAGAAAACCCTTTTTCCTGTATAATTTCGATAAATGTTTCTAATCATTGTTTAGTCTTGATTGGCAAGGGCTCATGAATCATTGCCCTTTTTGGCTTACAGAATGTCTGTAGGGTTAATTTATATTTAAATAAAAACACATTTATCACAATATATTTCAATATATAACATTAATTTAAAATATTCACTATCTCATAAATGCAAAAGATTGTCAGAATTTATTTTCAAAAATGAAATTGGAAGATGGTCTTAAGAATACATAGCAGAGGTCCCAAAACTACAGGTTCTTCAAGGACATAAGAGAGGTGCTTTGATTTTTAACTTCACTCTGTGACTTTTTGTTTATTTGGGAACTCTTTGGGACAGGAAGAAATTCTACTTTGTATTTCTGTATGTGTTTAGACAAATGGCTTTATCCATACCACATTCCTAGTTATACTTTCCTATTCATCTGTATATTACTGAGCTTTAGCTTTCCTGCATGTGTGTGCATGTGTGTCTGCTTTTACTTAGCTCACAACTATGTTTTTTTAACTCTGGGATTTTTCTCTCTTAATGGTATCTGAGACAAAATAATTGAAATTTTCAATGAAACTCATGATCATTTTAGAGTAGATATAAGTTTTGAATCTGGGTCTACATATCTACATATCAGATGAAAGAATCACACCTAACCATTCAATTGAACAATATTTTAGAAAAATAAACCTTTGTATAGACAAGGAGTATTTTGTCCTATCCAAAAGTGCTAAATAAAGGTTACTTACATTTTGGTTATGTTTAATCTCTGAAAAACTTTGCTATAAAAGAGACTGTTCCCTTATTACACCAATTTTACATGTGACTTCAAAGATTCTCTTCATCCAGGAAGATTTGTTCTAATCTAGTGTAATGGGAAGTAGTATTAGGGCTCCAACCTACCTGGAACATGGGGAACTCACTTATCCTCTCACTGAGAGAAGACCACCTCATGGCTCTCTGAAAAGGCTCATGGTTGCAGCTCTGAGGCTCTGGGGTCTCCCCTGAGTCCCTCCAGGAACTCCCAGGAGAGGAGGAGGAGGGAGCAGACCAGGAGGGGGCAGTTGCCAGTCAGGGACCTGGGGCATCAGGCCAGGGAATAAACCCACAGGTCTGCCTCAGGGAAAAGCATTTCTTTGTGACATTGGTTGGGTGGAAAAGGACAGGCTTAACAAAGCAGTTCAGCATTAATCAGGGAAATCTCCAAGACAGTTCAAATCCCTAGTGCTGATTATTTAAATAATTTTATTTTGGTATCATTAATATACAATTACATGCCTAGTGCTGATGTATCAAATTAATTTTTACAGTTCCAAGAAGTGCAAAACCTTTTCTATGAGCCATTATGAAGAGCTGTTGTCAAGAACTAGAATTTTTATAAGTAAAAGTTAAATATTCTTTAAAATGTCTCCACATCTTACACAAACATAAATCTACTTGAGCTAATTTCTACCTTCATTGTGCATGTTTCTTTGGATTCATATTAAAAATTATATTATGTAGGGGCTATTAAAAGAGTGGTCATTTATATCCCAATGACAGATAGTAATATTTTAAAATTAGGATCTAATGCTGTCTACAGGAACTAATTATAAAATCTAGAAAGAAAAACATATTTTCTGCAGTGATGATTAATTTGACGTAATTATTATTTCTTCCTGAAATAGATGTGCTTATTTTATTTTACATGTTATCTTCTGTTATATTTTCCCTTTAAAATAATGGAAAAAATAATAATTACAAATATATAATGAGTAGGAAGTGCTTAAACTACTGCCTGTATCACATAAAGAAAATAAAATTTATCTCCAGAGAAAATTTTTAGAGAAGGAAATACACTTCTTAGAAATCCAGAAGTATTTGTCCCCAAATTGCTTCCCAAATTGTGTAGAACCATAAGATGCACATTTCAGATATGTAACATTTACAAGAAGGCTGAAATTATGGACCAATAATTAGAACCCCTTCCTTCTATCTAAAGGAGATTCTCTTCTGTGGGAAATTCTCAAGTTGGATGGCACCTCTGTCCACTGAGAGGAAGCTCAAGGAGCTAAGAAAAGAAATCATTGGGGAAATACTTTCTACCTTCAAGTTCAAGTTCCAGCCTTCACTACGGGGCCCCTTTGATCCCACTGTTCCATGCCCAGCTCACAGATTCCAGAATTATCACCGAATCCTCCAGGCCTTGAGGGCCCCAGGTGAAGAGCCTTGTCATATTTTCAGAGCTCAGAACCTGAGACCTGGTTACCCACAGTTACAAGGTAACATCTATGAGTCTCTTTCCTCTTCATATTTCATACTTCATGATATTTTCATTTGATTAATAAAAAATTCCTTGAAAAATTAAGGAAATTAAGAATTTCACCCTTTGGTTGCATGTTTTGTCATTTATAAAATATTTGTTATTTTATATAAGATAGTATTTGTTATTTACTGAAATACTCCTCAATTTTATACAGTCAAAAAAGTTTTGCCTTGATGCAAAAAGAAAAAATAAGCACATCAAAAAACAAACCGCAGATTATTAGAAATTATTTGTAATATATTCAAGAAGAGACTTTAATATATACAGAAGAATGGTAACATAATTCTCATAACACAATCAGGAAAAAACTTAAAACATTGACAAATAATATGGTATAGCCTTCCACACCTAAGATTTATGCAGGATAATCAGAAACTCTTGACCAGCAATGTTTTCCAGTAGTTTATTCTTACTAGGTTCAAACTAGAAACAATACAAATGTCCACCAACAGGGAATGGATAAATGAAGTGTGGTGTGTCCTACATTTAAAAACTAATTTGCAATAAATGAATAAGCTATTGATGCACACAAACTAATCGATGAAATTTTATGAACTCAAAAATTATTATGCTGTGTGAGGAAGCCAAACAAAACAATTAACCTGCCTCATTTATGTATAACTAGAGAATTTGAACACTTACATAGTCAGAGAAAGCAGATATCATATCAGAGTTTGGGGATTTGGGAGACCTGGAAGCCAAATGGAGGGATGACCATATGGTCCAAGGAAACTATAAGGGGTGATGTTTGTGTTTATTTTAACTTGAAGTAAAGATTTCAAAGCTATGTACACTTGCCTATGTACATTATCAATTTGTGCACTGAAAATATATGCAGCTTATTGTATGTCAGTCATACTTTTATTAACCTGTTAAAATAACACAACAAAAAAGCTAGTGGAATAGGTATTTTTTTCCTTTGTTTTAGTGTCATATACAAAAAATTATCTTCCAGACCTATATCAAGGAGCTCACTGCATAAGTGTTTTTCCTAGGAGTTGAATGACTTCAGGCCTTCCACTGATGTGCTGACATAATTTTGAGGTAATTTTGCACACTGTGTAAGATAGCAATGCAGTCTCATTATTTTGCTTGAGGCTGTTCAGTATTCCCAACCTCATTTATTCAGAATCCCACGTGCACATCCCAGGTATATATACATGTGGGTTTATATCCAGGCTTTCTATTCCCTTCATTGATGGATGTGTTTCCTTTTAGGAAAATTCCGTACTGTTTTCATTACTATAGGCTTATAATATAGTTTGAAACCAGGGACCATGCTATATCCAGGTTTGTTCTTTCTCAAGATTTCTATAACAATTTCAGCTCATTTGTTCCATAAAAATGTAAAGATTTTTTGTTTATCCTATTTCTGCAAAATATACCATTGGAATTTTGATAGGGATTTCATTCCATCTGTAGATACTTTGTATAGTATGGATATTTTAAAAATATTAATTTTTCCAATCTTTGAACATTGAATACCTTGAAAATTATTTGTATCTTTTCAATTTGTTACCTCAATGTCTTTTATTTTTTAATACACAGGTCATTCTCCTTATACTTACAATTTTTCAAAAATTGTATCATTTTTCTTGAGTTGTAAATGATTTTGTTTTTTGATTATTCTTTCTGATAATTATGATTGTATAGTAAGACAACTGCTATCTGTATCTCAATTCTGTATCCTGTGATTTAATTCATATTAACTCGAATAGAATTTTGGTGGAGTCTTTAAGGTTTCCCATATAAAGTAAAATGTCATCTACAAATAGTGACAGTTTTATTTTTTCCTTTCCTCTTTGGGTGTATTTTATTTGCTTTTCTTGTCTGATTGCTGTGGAGAGGACTTTCAATGTTATAAGGAATAAAAGTAGCCAGTTTGGATATCCTTGTCTTATGCCTGATCTTAGAGGAAAATCTTTCAGCTTTTCTTTGCCATTGACAAAGAAGTTAGCAGTAGGTTTTTCATATATGACTGTAAGTGTTGAGAATGTTTCTTCAATATCCACTTTGTTGAGTTTTTTTTATCATAAACTGATGTGCTGAATTTGTCAAAAGATGCTTTTTCTGCATCTACTGAGATGATCATATGATTTTTATCCTTCATTTTGTTCATGTGTGTACCTCACTGATTGATCTACAGATTTGTACCATCCATGCATCCTTGGAGTACCTATTTGATAGTGGTGTCTGATCTTTCTAATGCATTGCTGATTTCAGTTTGCTTATTTGTTGAGGGTTGTCACATCTATGTTCATCAGTATATTGGTTTAGAATTTTTTTGTGTGTGTCATTCATTTTTTAGTCAGTGTTATGCTAGCCATATAAAATTATTTTGGAGTTGTTCATTAATTTTAAATATTTTAGGAGTACTTTGTGAATTATAGGAGTTTGTCCTTTACATGTTTGGTGGAATTTAGCAGTTTTTAAATTAGTGATTCAATTTAATTATTTGAGCTAGCCTATTCAGACTCTATTTCTTTATAATTCATTCTTGGATGGTTTTATGTCCCCAGCATTTTACCCACTTCTAGGTTGTCTATTGTGCTGGCATATAACTGTTCACGGCCATCTCCTCGGAGCTTGTGCCTTCCTGTAGCATCAGTTGGAACTTCCGCACTTTCCTATTTCTGTTTTTATTTATTTGGCCTCTTTCTGTTTTTCACTGCTCATGACACAAATTTACAGAATTTATTTAACTATTCAAGGAACTAGTTATCAGTTTCTTTGATCCTTTTCTACTGCCTTTTTTACTCTGTATTTCATTTCTTTCCACTCTGACCTTTATTATAACATTTGTTTTGCTAACTTTGGGCTTTGATGTCTGTCAGCTCCATCCATGGAATGGTAGAATGAACCTGAGAATATATTGTTTACCAGAGATTCCATCTCTGGTCAAAGACCCTGCAATTTCCTGCTTCTCTGGAAGTGCCTTTAAAATGAGAAAGTGCATCTCCCTAGCAATTTGTCTTGACTGCTTTCACTCTGTTCATTTGGCACTGGACCTCAGGGGAACAGAATCTGCTCATCAGTCCTTCAGGAGCAGAATTTTTGTTCCCTATAGTTCTATGATTTTCCTGGACTCAATCCCTGTTGACTTTTTAAACTAGACAGATGAAGGGATTGTCTTTCTGATGCCAGCCCGGGGTCATGGTGTCTGATATGGAACACAATCACTTCAAGTGGAAGTTCCATATTTTGGGATCCCTCTGTTGTGCAGGGTCAATGCATTTGGGTGGGGTTACATGAAAGACTTTCTTTGTGCCTCTCCTAACTTTGATATTTCTCTTTTGTCTTTTGCTGTGAAGGTGCTGTTCATATCTCAGGTCTTTATCAGTGGATAATTATTCAATGTGAAGCTGTGAATTTTCTAAGTACATGGGAGGAGGTGACTTTAGGGTCTTCCTACTATGTCAGTGAAACACACACTGCAGGAGAATTATAGTTTATGTTTTACATTTTTGTATATGACCCATTTTGTATTAAACTTTACTGTTGTACATTAGAAGTTTATCACTTGATGGGTGTTCAAAAATACATACACATGTTCTGTGCAAATCCATATCAGGAAATTGTTTCACAAAACATTGCTGATGCCCTAACTCAGCCACCCTCTCTATCTTCCCTTCATAAGCAGCAACTATTAGGGATTCTTTTCTAGAATAGTTTGGCCTGATCTTCATATATGTGGACTTCACCATATGATTTTTTGTCCAAATAACATTTTGATACTTACCTACTCATTGCCTATGTCAGTAGAGGTTTCTTTTTGTTTCCCTTTTTAACGTGGCTGGTAGTAAGACACTGAGGGAATGACCAGAATTTGTTAATTTTTTTGATTGACAGAAACATGTGGTGCTTACATTTTGGGGTTATTACAAAGAGTATTTTATGAACATTGTTTTAGAAGACATTTATTCAAATACACTCATTTTCATTGGTCAATACCTGTGAATAGAATTGTTCTGCATGGGTTTATTTGATAAGTAACTGCCTTTAACTTAAAGAGACATTGTTGCATTTTCTCACAATGCCACCAAAGTGAAATGAGCGTTCTTGCAGCAGCACATCCTTGCTAAATTCAGCATTTTTAATCTTATTTTTATTTATATAATTATAGTGTTAGAAGGATTATTGTCATTTCCTTATTGGGCTTTGCTCACCTTATATAGTGAGATGAGTTTTCCAATCCTTTCCTATCTTTATTTGGTCATTTGTCTATTCCTGAATTGCAAGCATTTAAGGGCAAGTGCTCTGAAGGTTTCATGGTCTGAGAAATCAGGAATGTTTGTTGTTCTGGGAGACAATTTCAGAAGTTATTTCAGTGTGATAGGAGTGATTGAATTCTGATATTCTCATGGTGATTGACCAGGTAAGATGTGGACTGAAAATCAACTACTAGAATTAAGAATTTGAAGGTCATTAAGAGCCTTGCTGAGAGACATGTGGTACAGTATTGGGGACATTGACTCATCAGAATGGGTTTAAGAGAAAATGCCAGGGGAGAGTAAGAGACAGAACCAATAATATGTGTGGGGTGATGTAAACATTAGCACTCACCAGAGCCTCTGTTCTGGAAGAGAGTTCTAGGGATTCCCCCACCATTTGGGCAGTGCTACAAGTGAAAAACCTTTTACCTTCACCAATAGTGTGTTAGCCTCTTAAACTTTCTAAACTGTGAGATTTTTCTGGCCCAGGGCAGGCCGATCTGTGCTCTAGTCCCTCAGTGATATGTCTCATTTCAGAAGGCCTGACTTGGAGATGAAGATGGGTCTCCCCTAGTAATGTCTCCATCTCTCCTGCCATTTTTTTGGTCATTTATCCCACACTATCTGCTCAAGCCTCATTTATTCCTAAGGATGATTTTCTCTGTGTGTAGGATTAGATCTGGTGTATGTGTGTGTAGCAGTAGGATGGGTTCTGACTTTATATCCTGCATCTTGGAATGCCTCCAGGAATGAATATTCTAAACAGTTGTATTTCCATGGTTAAAGCACATTTCCTAAAATGAGTGATCAATGCAACTGTAGATGTATTAAATTTCAAATAAAGACAGATCCTGGCTTCCCTGGGTGTTTTGCATATTAGAGTCTTAATGACACTTGGTAAATCCTTAGCTTAGAGCATCAGGGTCCTGTTCCCAATTCCTGGAATGACTCTGTCACTGGTTAAGTGAGATTCTGGGAATAGGTGGACATGCTTCATTGACCATGAAGTGATACAGCAGTAAGGTCACACCGAATCTAGGAAATATATAGCTCAATATTATTTTCAAAATTGTAGAATAATTCCAGCTTGTGGTGGACCAATTATAGTGAGTTTTGTTTATTAAAAATACTGCTGTTGCAATACTTTTTCAAAACTATTTTTCTAAATAAAAGTGATATTATTAATTTCTTCTTATGTTGGCTTTTCAAGTAGAAATTCTAGATTACTTTGAAAAGGCTTTATTAATATTACTAAATGAATTTTTCTGCCACTACTCAAAATGTACCACAGTAGTTACATTCCACTGATATTTCCATGTGTTATTTCCATGTGTCTGAAGGACATTCCCAAGTGGTAAAATACTACATTAACTTTAAGATACTTCCCCATTATTTAAATGGTAACATCTTAAAATGATATATCTTGTAATTAAGGAGGGACCTCTCTGTAAAATAATCAAATACATTAATCTGACTTAAATTGTATATTCCAAGGGCTTTCACCAGGGTTACTTTTATGTCCTTGTTTCTAAGGCTGCAAATGATGGGATTCAATGATGGAGGCACCACTGTTGAAAACACAGACAGAGTGATATCTAGGTCTGACCTCAATTCAGAGGTTGCTTTCAGGAAGCCAAAGATACCTGTTGAAAGAAACAGTCACAACGAACACATGAGGGATGCAGCTGGTGAGGGCTTTGGACCTGCCCTCCAGGGAGGAGATCCTGAAGACAGCAGAGAAGATGTGCACATAGGAATATAAAACAAATATGAAACAAAACAGTGCAATACTTGCACTAAATGCACTTATTGACACTTCATTTATATTCATTTTGGTTACTGAAATCAAAATTATTTGAGAAATATCACAGAAGAAATGATGGATTTTACTGTAACTAAAGTTGTGGAAAAAGTCACAGCAGTGTGCATGGCTCCATAGACCCCCATAGTGATGTATGATAACACCACCATCTGCCCACAGGCCCACTTGTTCATGATGGTCTTATAGTGCAGCAGACAGCAGATAGCCACGTAGCGGTCATAGGACATCATTGTGAGAATGGCCAGTTCAGCAGCACCAAAACACATGAATAAAAACACCTGGAAGACACATCCAGGAAAAGATATTTCATTCCTCTTCCCCAGGGTGTTGAGAACAAATTTTGGAATGGTGACAGAAATGTAGCAGACATCTATGAGTGACAGGTTCTTCAGGAAGAAGTACATGGATGTGTGAAGCTGAGGATCCACAGTAATGAGCATGATGATGAGGCCATTTCCTAACAGAGCTGCCAGGTAAGTCATGAGGAACAGGCAGCCATGGAGGGTTTGCATCCTTGGGTCCTCAGATAATCCCAGAAGGAGAAACTCAGTGACTCCATTGTGATTGCTCATTTCATGCAATTATATGTTCCCAAGAGGAAACTCTTTTGTGTAATCAAATTCATAGGGATAAAGGAAAATAGTACCAGCTGTGTTAAAGGATGTAGTAATTATCTGTGGTCATTATTGTACAATCTTTGTGGAAGTATATATATATATATATACATATATATATATATGTATATATATATAATTCATATGTGTATCTCTATATAAGGTGTACACATTAAACATATATTTTATTTGCCAATTAATGTAAAAAATTTGAAAATAAAATATAGGGTGTAATTTTAATAAAACATTAAGTTGATAAAGTTGTAATTCTAGCAGTGTAATCAAATTTAGTCATTCCAAGCTTCAGAGATGCATTGGTTTTCTATTATAGTCATGGGTGCATAAATGTTTAACAAGTGACTAGCATAGCTGGATAGGGACACCATTTAATGTTTGTTACATCCAGTGGTGTTATTATCATCATTATGGCTGCAATAGCTCACCGATGTGCTATAACTAACAACAGGTTAGGAAGAAATGCCCCAATTTTCTCTCCAAGTGGTTACAGGAAACTCTATTTCACCCCATAGAAATAGCTGCAAGTAAAGACCAAGGTATTCCTGGAAACTTATTTACACATTCTCATTATGTGCATAGATATTTAATATTGCTTCTTGGTGTTATTATCTTTAAACATGAGGTAGCCTTGAGTACAGCAGCATCATTGAAATGATCCAGACAGAAAATGAGATATGTTGTATGATTCCATTTATATGGGGTCCCTAGAATAAATTCATGTTGACAGAGACTACATGGTGATGGGAAGGTCTTGGAGGATAAAGGAACTTGGAGTTTTTGTTTAATGGATACAGAGTTTCAGTTTTTCAAATCAGAAGCAGTTCTGGAGATGGGTGTGAGGATGGTTGTCCAACTATGTGACTAGTTACCACAACTTGACTGTACACTTAAAAATGGTCAGGATGGAAAATTAATGTTACCTATATTTTACCATAGTTAAAAATAATTTAACGTTGATGAGCCAAATTTTTCTAACACTAGGAAAGGATTCCTGTGATGTGAATGTTTGAAGAAAGGTAAATGTTTGTTCTTATTGTAAAGTCACATAATAAAAAAACATGCCCAATTTTCAGCATTTCTCAGATATTTTGTTGGAACTTTTCTGATTTGTCAAGAAGGTATTCAGATAAGTTATTCCATTTCTTAATTTCAGTCAACTTATTTTGGGGAAAAAAGGGGAACTTTCTACAAGTTTATAATGAGGACTGTGAGATTCTTATAATATAGGAGAAATGACACATCAGGGATCTGAAAAATTCTGGTTTTCAGGCTGAGTCTGCCACGTAGGGGGTGAGTTACCTTGTGGTACTTCTTTAACATTGTAGGTGAGTAATTTGTGTGACAGTTATCAAGACATTACATGTGGAGTCCCATGGAGGTTTATTAAGAGGAATAGGCATATTGTTTATACAGTATTCGTAATGAGGTGAACATCAATGTCTATAAGCAGATACTATAAGAGTGAAAGTAATAGGTATTTATTATTAGACATTGATAATAGACATTTATTTAGTATTTATTGTGTATCAGGTAAAGTTAAAAGTCATCTAAAATTAGCAACAGTTTTATTTCTTCCTTTCCACTTTGGATGTATTTTATTTGCTTTTCTTGTCTGATTGCTGTGGAGAGGACTTTCAATGTTACATGGAATAAAAGTAGCCCATTTGGATATCTTTGTCTTATGCCTGATCTATGAGGAAAATCTTTCAGCTTTTCTTTGCCATTGACAATGAAGTTAGTAGTAGGTTTTTCATATGTGAGACTGTAATTTTAAGGAATGTTTCAATACCCATTTTGTTGAGAGATTTTAACAGAAATTGAAGTTGAATTTGTCAAAAGATGCTTTTTATGCATCTCTTGAGATGATCATATGATTTTCACTCTTCATGTTGTTCATGTATGTACCTCAGTGACTGATCTAGAGATCTGAACCACTCATGCATCCTTGGAATACCTATTTGATAGTGGTGTCTGATCTTTTTAATGTATTGCTGATTTCAGTTTGCCAATTTGTTGAGGGTTGTCACATCTATATGTTCATCAGAATATTGTCTTAGAATTTTCTTTGAGGAGTCATTCATTTTAAAATCAGTGTTATGTTGACCATATAGAATAATTTTGGAAGTGTTCCTTAATTTTAAATATTTTAGGAGTAAATTTGTGAAGGATAAATGTTTGTTCTTTACATATTTGGTAGAATTTACTTGTAAAACTTTCCAGTACTGGGCCTTATTTTAGGAGTTTTTAAATTAGTGATTAAATTTCATTATTTTAATTAGCCTATTCAGACTTTTTATTTCTTCACAATTCATTCTTGAAAGATTTTATGTCTCTAAAATTTAACCCATTTCTTCTAGATTTTCTAATTCATTGACAAAAAAGTATTCATAATATGTTTATATAAACATAATTGTTCATATGATCCTTTGCCTTTCTGTGGCATCGGTTATAACTTTTACACTTTCATATTTGTTTTTATTTATTTGGTCTCTGTTTTTCATTGGTCTTGCCAGAAATTTATAGAATTTATTTAACTTTTCAAGGAACCATTTATTAGTTTCATTGATTTTTTTCTATTGTCCATTTTTACTCTATATTTCCATTATTTCCACTCTGATCTGTATTATAACATTTCATTTACTAACTTTGGTCTTTGGTGTCTTTCAGCTCCGTCCATGGAATGGTAGGATGAGCCTGAGAATATATTTTTTGCCAGGGATTCCATCCCTGGATGAAGACCCTGCAGTTTCCTGCCTCTCTGGAAGTACCTTTAAAATGAGTAAGTACATCTCCCTTGCATTTTTTTGTATCATTAATCTACAATTACATGAAGATCATTATGTTTACTAGGCTCCCCCCTTCACCAAGTCCACTCACATACCCCTTGACAGTCACTGTCCATCAGCATGTTAAGATGCTGTAAAATCACTACTTGTCTTCTCTGTGTTGTACAGTCCTCCCCATGTCCCCCACATACTATATATGCTAATCGTAATGCCCCCGTTCTTTTTCGCCGCCCTTGTCTCTTCATTCTCATCCATCCTCCCCAGCCCCTTTCCCTTTGGTAACTATTAGTCCATTCTTGGGTTCTGTGATTCTGCTGCTGTTTTGTTTCTTCAGTTTTCATTTGTTCTTATACTCCACATATGAGTGAAATCATTTGGTACTTGTCTTTTTACACCTGGCTTATTTCCCTTGCATTTTTTCTTGACAATTTTTGCACTGGTGGTTTGGCACTGGACCTCAGGGTGACAAAGTCTGGTCATGAGTCCTTCAAGAGTCTTTGTTCCCTATAGTTCTATGATTTTCCTGGACTCAGTCCCTGTTGATTTTGAAAAACAGACAGATGAGGGGCTTGTCTTCCTGGTGTCAGCCTAGGGTCAGGGTGTCTGTTGTGGAACACAATCCCTTCCAGTGAAAGTTCCATATTTTCAGATCCCTCTTCTGTACAGGGTCAGTGCATTTGGGTGGGTTTCCATGAAAGACTTTCTTTGTGCCTCTCCTAACTTTGATATCTTTCTTTTGTCTTTTGCTGTGGAGGTGCTGTTCATATAGTTGTCAGGTCTTTATCATTGGGTAATTATTCCATGTGAAGCTTGAATTTGCTGTGTTCATAGGAGGAGGTAAATTTTGGGTCTTCCTACTGTGTCATCGTGAAACACCCTCCAGTGATTTATAGTTTGTGTTTTACATTTTGGTATACCATCCATTTTGTATTAACCTTTATTATTTTTACATTAGAAATTTATCATTTGATGCATTTTCAAAAATACATACACACATTCAGTACAAATCCATATCATGAAATTGTTTCACAAAATATTCCTGATGCCCTAACTCAGCCACCCTCTGTATCTTCCCTTCATTAGCAGCAACTACTAGGGATTCTTTTCCAGAATAGTTTGACCTGATATTCATATATGTGGACTCCACCATATGATTTTTTAGTCCAAATAACATTTTGATACTCACCTACTTTTTGCCAATGTCAGTAGAGTTTTCTTTGTTTCCCTTTTTAACATGGCTGGTAGTAAGACACTGAGGGAATGTGCCAGAATTTGTTGATTCTTTGATTGACAGACACATTGCCTGCTTATATTTTGGGGATTCTACAAAAAATATTTTATAAAAAGTCTTTTAGAAACCTTTTATTCAAAGGGGCTCATTTCCATTAGACAATACCTAGGAATAAAATTGCTCTGCATATGTTTGATAAGTAACTGCCATTAATTTAAAGATATATTGTTGTACCTTCTCACAATGCCACCTAAGGAAAATGAGAGTTCTTGTTACAGAATATCCTCATCAAATGCAGTATTTTTAATCTTATTTTTAATTACATACTTATAATTTTGGGGGATTTATTATCTGTGCTTATTGGGCTTTGCTCATCTTACAGTGTGAGATGAGTTTTCCAATCCTTTCCTACCTTTATTTGTTCATTTGTCTATCTCTGAGTTACAAGCATTTAAGGGCAGGTGTTTTAAAGATTTCAAGATCTAACAAATCACTAATGTGTATTGTTCTGGGAGACAATTTCTGAAACTATTTCAGTGTAATAGGAGTAACTTAAGTGCTAATATTTTCATGGGGATTGACTAGGTTAAATGTGGACTGAAAACAACTACTAGAATTAACAATTTGAAGGTCATTAACTTCCTTGAGAGGTGCAGGGTGCAGTATTTGAGACATTGACTGGTCATACTGGGCTTAAGAAAAAATAGCAGGGGATAGTTGAAGACAGAACAATAATGTGTGTGGTCCTGAAGAGAGTTTTAGTAGTACCCCCACCATTTGGAAGGCACTGTATTGAAAAATCTGTTATCTTCACTAATAGTGCGTTAACCTCTTAAAATGTATAAAGTGTGAGTTTTTCTGACCCAGGGCATATCAACACAGGCTCTAGCCCCCCAGTGATATGCCTCCTTACTGATGTGATGAATTGCAGATGGGTCTCCCTTCATAATGTCTCCATCTGTACTGTGATTTTTTTATTTGATCACTATCCCACATTGTATAGAAGGTGTCTGGTTAGGCCTCATTTCTTCTTAAGAATGATTTGCTCTGTGTGTAGGAGTAGATTTGGTGGATGTGCATGTAGTAGGATGCTGGGTTCTGCAAACTTGTAATGCCTCCAGGAATGAATATTTTAAACAGTAATATTTCCATGGTTAAATAAAATTTTCTAAAATGAGTAATGAATGCAACAGTAGATGTATATATTAAATTTCAATTAACCAAAGAGCCTGTCTTCTTTGGGTATTTTGCAAATTATAATATTAATGACACTTAGTAAATCCTTAGGAAGTATGTTCTGTAAATGCTGGTGCTTTGGAAAGGATAATGTAGGGTTGCTAAATGTTCTTGCTTGTTTAACAATGTGTAACTTGTATGTTGAGACATCATTTTTATTGGTTGTGCAATTATTTTAAAATGATACTTAAAAAGGAAGTAAGAATAGAGAATACATATTTCATAAATGGATACACGAGGGCAAAATATATTTTTATTAAAACAAGCAATATGCAATTTAAATTACAATGCTCTAAAACAAGGCAACTTGGATACTTTTATCCACTTTGCTCAGTTCTGAAAAAGGAGATGAAATACCATTATTTCAAGGAGAATGGCTTATAAGAATAGACTTGGGAAATATACTTACATGGACTTAATGGGTTGAAGTGGAATTTACAAATATGAGGAGAATATAAAAATATTTTTCTTCAGCAAAATGATGCAGGCAGCTGATCTTTGTCTTTCATAACAGGGTGATTGGCATTCATAAATGTGAGGTTGTAAATTGTATGAAGCTGTAGGAGCTCTAGAAACAACGTATCAACAAATCCATGCATAAGTCATCCAATTTATATTTTTGATACTAAGCTAGTAGTTCAGGTAGAAAAATTGCATGCACATAACATGTTTGCTTTATTTAATATTTGGCTCTTTCTTTTCTGGACATTCTAAATGATAAATAAAAGGTAGATCTCACAAGAACCAAGCGATTCTGATATGTTTGTGGATAAATTATGTAGATCTGTAAGTGTGTATAGATGTGTGTGTATGTATGTGTGTGTTCTAATACATTAAGTTTCTAGTCATGAAGTAGAAGAGATGTTTAGAGAAAATACCCAAATGTCTGTCCATTTGTAGTGCCCATGAGCTACAAGGAAGTATTTTTGCCAGTGCCATTTATGCAGCTCCTCATAGATTGTCCTTAAGTGGCTTCTCATTTTTCTATATTTTTGTGGTATCTTTCAAAATCAATCAAATATAATACATATCAATTTTTCATTATTAAGATTATGATGACTGCTTCTTTGTTTAGTGCAAAAAGTTATTTTGCTACCACACATTTGTGAAGATATATTTCTGTTATTTTCTAGATGGTTTATTCTTTTGCTTTTTACACTTCTATATTCCTTCAGTATGGTCTTTCATTTGATCATGACAGGGGATAGAGATCAAGAATAACTGCCTCCATAATAATTAAGATGGTCTTTTTACCCATGTCTCTGTAGTAGAAATTTTTTATATACCTACTCTGCAAAATTCTTATATACCTTCTGCCTGTATTTGAGTGGGTCAGTTTTTGAATTCTGTTCTTTCAACTAATCTGTGTCTCTCTGACCCAGTCCTTTAACTATTTATGTGCATAAGAAGTCTTGATATTTGATGACATAAATCTTCCAGGTTTTTTTTTGTTACTCAGGAATCTTTAAGTATTCTCAACCATTTGAATTCCTTTAAGACTTCTTTATTTTTGGCCTTTTCAATTTCAATGTGAACTTTAGGGTGAACATTAAATCCTGTTGAACGAATGTACTTAAACTGAAATTTTGAGCCGAAATAAAAACTATGTTTCAGTTAAGTAGGTGCTTTTTTAGTAGCGTACCTTCTGTGTAAAGACTTGGGAATTTTCAGTAGTGAACTTCCAACTTTTTATTTTTGGTCTTGTGAATTACATTTAATCATCATTTCTAATGGCATTTTCTTTTGTAATAGAATATTTTCTACATATGGAATTATATTAATTATAATAGTGTGTATACAGAATTTTAAGAAATCACTTTACTGAGGTATGATTGACATAATAGTTGATGAATACAACTTGATGAGTTTGGAGACCAGAATTACCCATGAAATCTTTGTCACCATGAGGCCACAGACACATCCATCTCCTCTGGAGGTTTCTTCATCCCCGTGAGCAAACTTTAAGAATGCAATACAGTATTTTTACTTATAGCCACTGTGCTGTACAGTGGATCTACAGGATGCATTGACCTTCCAATTCTGAGGGTTTGCACCCCCCTTTGGCCATCACGTGCCCTTTTCCCCATTTCTACCCCCTAGTTACCTCCACTTTATTCTCTGCTTCTACGAGTTTGACTATTTTAGCTTCCATATGAAAGTTAGGTAATTTATGGTTTATCTTATGTGTCTAGCTTTTTCCACTTTATGCAATATCCTCCACGTTTATCCATGTCGTCAGGAAGGACATATATTCCTACATTTTAGAGATGGAATGTTTTTGACAAATATCCGTAAGCACACAATAAATACACTTTAAAGATTTTTCCAACATTTGCTATAATTACTTTACATATTTAATTTCATTGTCTATAAAATCCAGAGCAAGGTTAGATCATATTGTCACTATCTTTTTCTTGAATTTAGGACAAAACCTTGTTCCTTAATCATGAATTAGGTATGAGAAAGACTATAGAATATTTGTACTGTATCTCATGATATTTTACCTTATCTCTTGATTTGTGGATATTGTGTTGTTTTTACTGTATATAAAACTGTAACAATATGAGTAATTAACAAAAAATAAAGCATGCAGCTTGATCATTTTTATAAACTTACTAAGACATTGAAACAATCTAATAAATCAAGAATAAATATTACTACCATTGCAACAGTACAGTCATTGACTTTCAAAGTGAAATAATTGAATGACTTCAAACTGTCAGTATGCATGACTTTATGTCTTTTATTAATGTAATCATCTTATGAGGTTTGCTTTTGTCAATCTCCTTTTTGTTGTGATTGTGATTGTCTGAATCAGTATTGTTTTTCTCAATGTCACCAACAATAAATCATAATATAACTGTTTAACTGGGTTTCTGCATTGTGTTAGTTTCCAGTGTGGGCAACATAAATTACTGGACATGTCTTTTCTTGATTGTAAGTAGGCATTTCTTCTGGAATGCCATGGGATGGCTGTGTCCTGAATAAGTGGATGTCCATGGCATGGCCCCAAATGCCTCCACACCACCAGAGTTGCATTCCTGTGAGCACCATGGAGGGAAGGAGGAGGGGGCTCCTGACCAGGAGGACATGTCCTTTGAATTTCAAGTCATTTCACCTCTGTCATTGCAAGAATATAAACACATGTTCTTAAACAGTTGTAATGGAGATTTTGTAAGATCCAACTGTCATGAAGAGCACAGGGAAATATCACCACTGACAAGGCACTTACTGAATGTGTATTGTAAACATATTGAAGCAGTGAGACAGCGTGGTGCACAGGTGGTCTCACCTCTTTGTCCTGGAGAAGGACATACCTGAGAAATCTCTTGTCAAGAGGAAGAAAGTAAAAAAACTAGGAGAAAGTAGCTTTCCCTCCACCCACATATCCCTGTATTTTCTATTTAATTGTGAGCCTAAGAGAGAAAGGAAAACTCCATTTTTCCATTAGAAGGATAAATGATCTTTCATTCTGACAGTGAGAACAGAAAGGACCAGTTTCATACCTGCGCCAGGCTGTCCATACTAAGGTTCTGGGGACATTAATGACATGGTGTGGGTCCATATGACATGAAATGTTATAGCAGTAAGGGCACGAAAATATAGGAAATGTAAGCAACATATTTCTAAACTGTAGGTTCATTCTTTTGAAGGGCGAGATTGTACCAACTACATTGGATTTTGTTTAATAAAGGATATTGCAAATGAATTTTCTTAAAAAAGGATTACATAATATGTATTACTCATATCCTCCTAAACTACTTTGTAATGAGGAAGTCTAGATTTTCTTTTTAAAAAGACATATTCATATGGCAAAATAAATTTTGCTAGCCACTGCCCAAAATATACCACAGTAATTGTGGTCCACTGATATCTTTGTTTTTTCCATTTGTCTAGATCATTTTGAACTGACAGATCTACTGCTGTTCCCAAATGACTAAGACAGACATTAATAATATGATACATCCCCTTCATATAAATGGTATAATTTGAAAGGAATATGTGTTCGAACAAAGGAGATAACTCTAAACTACTCAAATATATTTAATCTGACTTAATTACTACAACCGCAAGGAATTTTCCCAGAGCTACCTTTATGTCCTTGTTTCTAAGGCTGTATATGATGGGGTTCACTGATGGAGGAACCACTGTGTAAAATACAGACAAAACCAGGTCTACAATGGACTTCAACTCAGAGGCTGGCTTCAGGTAGGCCACGGCACCAGTTGAAATAAACACAGTCAAAACTACCACATGAGGGAGGCAGGTGGAGAGGGCTTTGGACCTGGCCTCCAGGGAGGAGATCCTTGAGACAGCAGCGATGATGTGCACATAGGAATATAAAGTAGAGAGGAAACAAAAAAGTGAGATACTTGCACCAAATGCAGTCACTGATGCTTCATTTATGTTCGTTTTGGAGTCTGAGATCAATATAATCTGAGGGATATCACAGAAGAAATGATGAATTTTATTATAACTAAATGTTTTGGAAAATGTCACTGCCATGTGCATGGCTGCATAGACTCCCACACTGATTTATGAAGCCACCACCATCCACCCACAAGCCCCTTTGTTCATGATGGTCTCATAGTGCAGCGGAAGGCAGACGGCCACATAGCGGTCACAGGACATCACTGTGAGAATGACTGTTTCAGCAGTATCAAAAGTCACAAAGAACAGCACCTGGAAGACACATCCAAGGAAGGATATTTTGTTTCTATTTATGAAGGAGTTGAGAGCAAATTTTGGGACAGTATCAGAAATGTAGCAGATATCAATGAATGACAAGTTCTTCAGGAAGAAGTACATGGGTGTGTGCAGCTGAGGATCCCAAGTAATGAGCATGATGATGAGTCCATTTCCTAACAGGGCTGCCAGGTAAGCCATGAGGAACAGGACGCTGTTCAGGGTTTGCATCCTTAGGTCATCAGAAAATCCCAGGAGAAGGAACTCAGTGACACTTGTATTGCAGATCATTTCATTCAAGACTGTGGACCTCAAGAATGAACTGTGTACTGTAAACAAACATACACAATAACAGAAAATGTTACTTAGTTCTGTTGATGGACATGTAAATTTTCTGTTCTAAATTAATTAATACAAATGTTTAGAAGTTTTTGAGAAACTTTGTAAAAAGAAACAAAATGAGAAATGAACAAGTGGGACTACATCAAACTATAAAGCCTCTGTACAGCAAAGAGCATCATCAGCAGAACAGAAAGATATCCAACATTATGGGTGATTATATTCATAAGCGATTTATGTGATAAATGGTTGTTATCATCCAAAAAGCTAAAGAACTCATTTGCTTCAACATCCAGACACAAATAACCTTATTAAAAAATGGTTGGAGTACCTGAAGACCCTTCTCCAAAGAAGAAATGAAGTGGCCAACAGGAACATGAAAAGAAGCTGCACACCACTAATCATCAGGGAAAGGCAAGTCAAAGCCACAGTGTGATATCACCTCACACCAGTTAGGATGGCCACTATCCCAAACACAGGAAATAACAGATTCTGATGAGGATGCAGAGAAATGGAAACCCTCCTATACTGTCGGTGGGAATGTAAATTGGTGCAACTGCTGTGGAAATTACTATGGAGGTTCCTCAAAAAACTAAAAATACAAATATATTTGAGCCAGTAATTCTACTTCTGTGAATTTACCAGAAGAAAACAAAATCCCTGATTCAGGAAGATATATGCACCCCTATGTTTATTGGCACACTATTTGCAATAGCCAGTATGGAAGGAATGTAAATGGATAAAGAGGTGGTACATGTACATAATGAAATATTATACAGCCATTAAATGGAAAGAAATCCTGTGATATTCAACAACATGGATGAATCTAGAGGGTTTTATGCTCAGTAAAATAAGCCAGAGAGAAAGATAAACACCATATGATTTCACTAGTATGTGGACTATAAAAACAAAGCAAAACAGAAGAGACAAAACAGCACTGGGCTCATAGACAATGAGAAGTGATGAGTGGTTACAATGTGGGAGGGTTGGCGTAGTGTGGGTGGGGGAAGGGGATAAAGAGGCCCAATATTTTCAATGACAATATAAATTTGTCACAGCATTGAGAATATAGTCAATGATTCTTTAATATCTAAGCTGAATGTAACCACAGTATAGGTGTGAGGATTTAGCAATACAGGTAAACAGTTGAACCACTGTATTGTATATTTGAAATCAATATAAAATTGTATGTGGTCAATAATTCAATAAAAAATGATTAGGCAAATGTGATGTTCATCATCAACATTGGGTTTTGAAGATATTGAAGTTGTTATTTATTAATAATTGTAATCAGCACAACAAGCAAGAGAGTAAATTCCCAATACTAGTATAATTTCACAGCTGAAGAAGTAAGACACGAAGAGGTTGGCAGCCCCCTTGCCCCACCGAGGCTCAAAGGGCATAACCAGTAAGAGGCACAGATCAGACTGAGCAGTGGTTTCTTGGACTTCATGTCTTCCTGTTTTCTGTTTTCTGCAAAGACACCCTGTATATACAGTTGCTGGCCAGCAGAAGGGAATGGATGCAGCTTTGGAAACAATAAACAAAATTTAACATAACATGAATTATAGTTAATTGGAAAATAAAACCAGACCATTGGATTGCTGCTAACTTCATCTCAGTAGTTCTGCCATTCTCACTGGACAGAAAAGGTGTGTTTATATGTGTGCAGTTTGTGCACATAAACATTGGTGAGTAAAGGGGAAAAAGAGGATAATATTGTCTTAATTAAAGGTTTGCCTCAATTTGGCCATATTTTTTAAGTATTTGTTATAAATTACAGAGTATTTATATTTTAAGAATAATTTCTTCCAAGCTCATTCATTTATTTCAGTCTGGGTCTAAATGGCAATGACCCACCACCTATGGTTTCGGCTGTTTCCTAACCTGTGGGAACTCTAATTCAAACTTCCAGGAGTCAACAAATTGTACACTTTCTCTTCCCCTGGTCATGGTCTAAATAATACTAAAGATTGTTGAAAGACATAGGACCTGGCTTTGTTTAGTTTCTGTGCCTTGACTGTCAGATATATAATTCAGCAAGCTCTTCCTGACTTCTAAATTATTTTCTGAAAACTGAGCAAATACCAAGGGACTCATTCTATGGAAAGGACTCTATGTAGTTAGGGCTGGAAATGCCTCCGGTTCACCCTGATTATATTTGTAGATTTCCAAATCTGGCTGAACCTGAATTTTATGTTTGTACAAATCAGAAAAATGTAACTCAGTTTCCCAGTAAGATGTGTCATTGCAGCTATTGTGTCTTAGAAACCCCTGCACCACATCTGAAGTCTTAACACTCACCTGATGATGCAGAACTTCCCAAAGATAAACCGTAGGCTATTCCCAGGTGAGGCCACTCAGTCCAGTTTACTGCTGTGTGACACTCCCTGATCCAGGGCCCCTGAGGGTTGAAGAATGAAAAATCTGTTGTCCTGTTTGTGGACCCTGGACACTATTTGTCTTGGTGATAGATTGATATGCTGAAGCATTGTTACATAAAAGCACTGTTTTAGTTACCACATGCAATTACACATCAAAGTAATTTCGGTGTAACAGCCTAACAAATCCTCATTTTTGACAGGGATAAAGCATAGTCCTGTAATGGAGGTAATACTTTAAAACATAGATTTAAAGAATATGATGTGATTATGTTTGGCAGATAACTTATTTTATAAGGGAATCCTGGAAAAGTGAGTTTGTCTCTCCACATCCTCTATTTTACAGAGAGCCAAGGAATCTATTTTTTCTTTGATTTAATTTTGATAAACATTACTTCTGACGTTTGTTCAGTCATGACTGGCAAGAGCTTGTAAATCATTGCACTTTCTTGCTTTCAGAATGATCTGCAGTATTAATTTATGCATGAATAAGAAACATTCCTATATTTTCAACTGTAACACTAATTTATAATGCACACTAACTTTCTCATAATTCAAATTCAAAATATTGTCAGAATTTATTTTTAACCATTAATTTGGAAGATGATTTTTAAGAATATGTGTATTGGCAGAAGTACCAGATTCTACAAGTTCCTGTTTGATATAGGAGAAGATATTTTGTTTTAGTTTACTATAGCAGATTTAGGATTGGGCAGTAAAAATGCAATTGCTTATTATATATCAGTGAGTTAGTTATGATTTGGTAAAATGACTTTGTACCACATTCCTAATTCTATTTTCCTATTTGTATGTAGACATGTGTATATCGGTGTGAATGCATGTATATAAGTCTGTGTGTTTTCCCTTATGCTCACTGTGTTTTTAACTCCAGGCTTTTTCTCTTAATTGTATCAGAAAAATATTTAAAATTTTCAATAAATTAAAATGAGAAAAATACAGGTTTTAAATCAAGGTCTATATATCTAGAGGTAAAAGTATCACACACATTTATTGGATGATATGTTAGAAATATAATCTTCTCTATCATAGAAAGGAATTTTTTGTCCTTTAAACTAACAAACAAGTATTACTCACATGGTGATCATGCTTTAAGCTCTGAAAATCTGGGATTTAAAGAGAATACTTCCTTATTATAGTGCCTTCACATGTGCCTTGAACTCTCCAATCTCCATAGAGTCTCTTCATCCAGGAAGATGTGTTCTCATCTAATGTCATAGAAGCAAGTAGCAGGCTTCATGCTACCTCAGGACTGAGAGGACTTGGTTCTCCTCTCAGTGAGGGAAGAGCCACTTCAAATCTCTGTAAAAAAAGGTGAATGATTTCAGCCCTAAGGCTGTGATGTGTCTCAAAATATTTCAAGAACACCCAGGAGAGGAAGAGGTGAGACAGGAGAGACCAATATAGGTTGCTGCAGTTTGGGGATCTAGGAAATTTCAACAGATTTTCAACTAATTTCTCCTGGGTAATTTCAGGGTAAAGTATTTATTTTATGGTATTGACTGTGGAGAAGGGAACATGCTCAAAAAAATAGGTCAACATGAAGCTCAGAAATCTCTAAGAGAGTTCCCAAGAAACCCCAGATGCTGAGCTACCTAATTATTTATTTCAGTACCTAGAAGTGGAAACCTTGCCTATGAGGTATTATAAAATACATCTTTTCTATGACAATAATTTTGTAAGTAAAAGATAAATATTAGGTCTTTAATATGTATCTACATCTATAGTTAAATTTACATAGATATTAAGTGAATATTCACAATATGTGAACTATACTAAATAGTTGATTCATGTTCATATGTGACTCCATGGTACACATCTCTGTAGTTTTATATTAAAAATGTTACTGTCTTGGGGTTCTTCAAAATTCCCTTTATATTTCACAACACATATTAAGATTTTTAAATTAGAATATAATGTTCATATGAAACTGGCTTTGAAAGTCTAGCAAGACCAACATATGTGTTCTGTAGCAATGATTAATTTCATGTTATTATTAGTTCCTCTTGCTGATGTACTTCTTTTATCTTTTGGTATTTTATATTTTTCATTACAATTATGAAAAAAAAGTTGCAAATGTACAATATGGAGGAAGTGCTTAAAATATTATACAAATCACATAAAGAACATACAATTACATTCCAGACACATTATTTTGAGTAGGAAATGCACTGTTTAAAAATGTAGATGAAGCTCCCCTTAGCATAGTGAACATTTCAGATGCACAACTATTATAAGGGGAAGGATGAAGATATGGAGAAATAATTGGACAAAATCTTCTCTTTCTATCAACAGAAGATTATTTTTCATGAGAAAAGAGCTCAAAGAGTTGTAAGACATCTCTGTTAACTGAGAGGAAGGTCGAAGAACTGAGTAAAGTTAATGATCTCATCAGGGAAATGCTTGCTACCATCAAGTTCAAGCTCCAGCATTTCTCAAGTGGCCCTTTTGTTTCTACTGTTCCCTGCGCAGGTCACAGTGGCTCAGAATTATCATGGAATCTAGGGCCCTCAGGAATCTGAACAATGAACAAGGTCATGCTGTCAGGGCTCAGGGATCTGGGGCCACTACAGATTTCACTTGGCTTTCACAGTATCTGAAAATCACTGGGGAGTTTGTACACATGTCTTTCCTCTTTAAAACTATTTCTATTTATCTTTTAATTTAATAATGGCTATTTAATTGGTGCTAGCATGGCTCTCATTGATGTTTGTTAATATTATTTTATGATACCACTTAAGATAAAGACTCATTTAATAAACTTGTTATGAACACATACCCATGATACTGGATTATCTGAAATTACGTAAGTATTCCACTCTGATTCAAATTAAGTTCTCATATTTTTTTAACTATCATCAAATTTTGTCATGGTTAGAAACTTGTAGAACAATCCAGACTATTTCTTTATGTTGTGAATGATAATAACTAATACAATTATTTTGAGTATTTATTTGAATAAGTCTAAGTGCTTTAGAAATACATAAAAGTGGTGGTTAGAGGAAAAGGAGGAAGAATATGGTGGCAAGGTAGAAACCTCCTCCCAAAAACATATAAACCACAAAAATATGGCAAAAAGAACTAATCCTGAAAATGACTTGAAGTGTGCCGAACAGACTACCTACATCTGGGGAAGAAGAGAAGACCTCACAGAAAAGGGTCTGGATGTAGCAGAGCCATCTAATACAAAGGGAAAAACTCAGCAATGCTGACAAAATGAGGAGCCAGAGGAATATGTTCCAAACAAAAGTACAAGACATGACACCAGAGACAGGGCTAAGTGAAGTACAGATCATCAATCTTCATGAAGATTTCAAAGTAAAATTGTAATATTCAATATCTCATGGACAACATCAACAAAAAGACAGAAGAGCTGCTGAAGAGCCACTCAAGCTTAATAAAGCAGTATCAGAAATTAATCTTATAATAGAGAGATTTAAAAGCAGATTATCAGAGGTTGAAGAAGCTGTAAATGAAATGGAAATTGGGAAACAGTAAAACAATGAAGCTGAAAACAGAGAAAAGTATCTCTAGGGATGTATGATTAGATGTGTAAGCAATCCAAACAGAACAATATTCACAGGGGTACCACAAGGAGAAGAGGGTGACAAAGGGTTAGAAAGTCTTTTTGAGGAAATAATTGTTGAAAATTCCTGCAGTCTCAGGAAAGAATCAGACACTCATGTTATGAAAGCACACGAGCCCCTAGCAAAAGGAACCCCAGGAAGAAAACATCAAGACATGTAATAATTAAAATGGCAAATGTCAAGTACAAGGAAAGAGTACTGAATGCAGGCAGAGAAAAATATTACTTATAATGAAATCCCATCAGATTATCAGCAGACTTCTCAGCAGAAATTTTACAGGCTAGAAGTGAGTGGCATGATCTAGTTAATATAAGAAATAGAAGGACCTCCATCCAAGAATCTTCAACCTGGAAAGAGTATCATTTAAGTTTGAAACAGGGATTAAACCAATTCCAGATAAACAAAATTGCAGGACTTCACCACTACTAAACCAGCCATGCAGGATATGTTAAAGCAACTGCTATAGATGGATATATTCCTAAGGCTAAATAGCTTTCACCAGTGAAAATAAACACAGTAAAAGTAGTAGATCAATTAGTTTTCAATTATAAAATTAAAAGAAGCAAAATCAACTAATCACAAAACTAATCAAGGAATAAACAGCAATTGCAGATTATGACATCTGATACAAAAAGTGTAGAAGAGAAAGAAGAAGGTGAAGAAGGAATTACCTTTAGATTGTGTTTGAAATAGAGTAATCAGCAATTTAAGATACACTGTTACATAGTAAGGAAGCTGTCCTTGAGTCAAGTAACCACAAGATTAAAGCCTACAATTGATGCATAGAAAGAGAGGGACGGATGAAAAAAGGAAGGAGGGAAGGAAGGAAGAGGAGGGAATTAGGGAGGGAGAGAGGGAGGGGAAGAAAGGAAGGAAGGAAGAAAGAAGAAAGGGAAAGAAAGAGGATGGAAAGCAAGAAAAGAAAGAAAGAAGATTTACAGAAAGAAAAGAAAGAAAAAGATCCCAACACAGCACTAAAGAAGTCCATCAAAAACAAGAGAAGCTTATAAAGCAAACAAACAAGAAAAGGAACAGAGAGGATATATAAAAACAACCAGAATATAATCAATATAATTGAAAAAAATGACATATCTATAAATAATCGCCTTAAATGTAAATATGCTGAATGCACCAGAAAACATAGAATAGCAGGATGGATAAAAAAAAGAGACTCATTTATATGCAGGACACCAGAGACTCACTTCATACCCTAAGACATACACAGACTAAAAGTGAAGGAATGGAAAGAGTTCATGCAAATAACAGGGAGGAAAAAAAATTAGCAGTACCTGTATCAGACAAAACAGACCTCAAAACAACCAAAACAAAAAAGAGACAAAAGACTTTCCATAATGATAAAGGTGTCAGTCTAACAAGAGGATATAACCGTTATAAATATCTATGCACCTAATAGGAGCACATAAATATGTGAAAAAGAATACTAACAGAATTGAAGGGGGAAATAGACTGTAGCATAGTCATTTTAGGAGATTTTAAACACCACCCAAAACAATAAACAGATCATCCAGACAGAAAATAAAAAAAGGAAAAAAGTGGACGGAACAATCCATTACATCAGATAGTTAACAGATATCTACTGAACATTCCTGCCAAAAGCAGCAGGATGCATATTTTTCTCAAGTGCACATGGAATGTTCTCCATAATAGATCACATACTAGGGGAAAAGAGAGCCTCAATTAATTCAAAAAGACTGAAATTCTATCAAGCAACTTCTCAGACCATGTTGGTATGAAATGACAAATAAATTGCACAAAGAAATCAAAAAGCCTACAAACACATGGAGGCTAACAGCATGTTTCTAAATAATCAGTGGATTAATGACCAAATTAAAACAGAAATCAAGCAATCCATGGAGATTAATTAAAATAGAACTCAACAGCCCCAAACCTGTGGGATGCAGTAAAGGCAATTCTAAGAAGAAAATACATAGAAATGCAGGCTTACCTCAAAAAACAAGGACAATCTCAAAAAACAGCGGGAATCTCATAATTAAAGAGTCAAGGAAAAGAAGAACAAATGAAGACCAAATTAGTAGGAGAGACAAAATAAAATCAGAACATAAATAAATAAAATAGAGATGAGTAAAACAATAGAAAAAATCAGTAAAACCAGTTGTTGCTTCCTTGAGAAAATAAGCAAAATAGATAACTGTCTAGCAAGACTTATCAAGAAAAATACAGGGTACACACATAAACAAAATCAAATGAAAAAGGGATAATCACCACAGAACACCACAGAAATACAGAGAATTATTAGAAAATACTATGAAATATTATCTTCCAATAAATTGGACAACATGGAATAAATGGACAACTTTCTAGGAAAATACCACTTTCCAAGACTAACCCTGGAAGAAAAGCTGAACAGAACAATTACCAATAATGAAATAGAATTGCTAATCAAAAAACTATTTGTATTATATATTTTCATATTGCTTTCCACAATGGTTGCACCAATTTACATTCCCACCAACAGTGTAGGAGAGTTTCCATTTTACTGCATCTTCACCAGTATTTGCTATTTCATGTCTTGGATTGTAGCCACTCTAACTGGTGTTAGGTTGATATCTCATTGTGGTTTTAATTTGCATTTCCATGATGATTAGTGATGTGGAGCATCTTTTCATGTGCCTGTTGGCGATCTATATTTCTTCTTTGGAGAAGTGTCTGTTCAGATCCTCTGCCCATTGTTTAATTGGGTTATTTGGTTTTTTGTGTGTGTTGAGGCATAGGAGTTCTTTATATTTTTTGGATGTTAACCCCATGTTAGATAAGTCATTTATGAATATATTCTCCCATATATTTTGGTTCTTCTGATTTGCTGTACACAAGCTTTATAGTTTGATATAGTCCCACGTGTTCATTTTTTGTTTCCCTTGCCCAAGGAGATGTGTCCAGGAAAATATTGCTCATATTTATATTCAAGAGATTTTCTACCTATGTTTTCTTCTAAGAGTTTTATAGTTTTATGACTTACATTCAGGTCTTTGGTCCATTTTGAGCTTACTTTTATGTATGCTGTTAGACAGTAATCCAGTTTCATTCTTTTACATGTAGTTGTCCGGTTTTCCCAACACCAATTATTGGAGTCTGTCTTTCCCCATTGTCTATTCATTCATGGCTTCTTTATCATATATTAATTGGAAGATATGTGTGGTTTATATCTGGGCTTTCTATTCTATTCCATTGATCTATGTGTCTGGTCTTGTGCCAATAACAAATTGTTTTGATTATGGTGTCTTTGTAGTAGAGCTTGAAGTCAGGGAGCATAATCCCCCCAGCTTTTTTCTTCTTTATCACAATTGCTTCGGCTATTTGGGGCCCTTTGTGGTTCCATATGAAATTTAGTACTATTTTTTGTACTTCATTAATGAATTTTGTTGGTATTTTGATAGGGATTGCATTGAATCAGCAAATTGCTTTGGGCAGGATGGCCATTTTAACAATATTAATTCTTTCTATCCATGTGCATGGGATAGATTTCCATTTATTTGTGTCCTATTTAGTTTCTCTCATTAGTGTTTTATAGTTTTCAGAGTACATGTCTCTCACCTCCTTGGTTCATTTTTTTTCCTAAGTATTTTATTCGTTTTGATGCAATTGTGAATGGAGTTGTCTTCCTGATTTCTCTTTCTTCCAGTTCATTGGTCATAGGAAGGCAACAGATTTCTCTATAGTAATTTTGTATACAGCTACTTTACTGAATTCAGTTATTAGTTCTAGTAGTATTTTGGTGGAGTATTAAAAGTTTTCTATGTCTAATATGTCATCTGCAAATAGTGACAGTTTAACTTCCTCCTTAACATCTGGATGCCTTTTATTTCTTTGTGTTGTCTGATTGCTGTGGCTCGGACCTCCAGAACTATGTTGAATAGAAGTGGTGAGAGTGGGTATCCTTGTCTTGTTCCTGATCTTAGAGGAGGAAATCTTTTAGCTTTTTGCTATTAAGTGTGATGTTGGCTATGGGTTTGTTGTATACAGCCTGTATTATATGAGGTACTTGCCCTCTGTACCTATTTTAAGACTTTTATCATGAATAGATGTTGAATTTTGTCAAATGTTTTTCAACATCTATGGAGGTGATCATGTAGCTTTTATCCTTTTTGTTGATGTGGTGTATGATATTGATTGATCTAAACATTTTTGTACCATCCTTGATTCACTAGAATAAATACCACTTGATCATGATGGATGATCTTCTTGATGTATTTTTGAATTTTGTTTGCTAATATTTTATTGAGGATTTTTGCATCCATGTTCGTCAGGAATATTGTTCTACAATGTTCTTTTTGTAGTGTCTTCAGTTTTGTTATTAGAGTGATGCTAACCTAATAGAATGAGTTTGCAAGTATTTCTTCCTCTTGTGCTTTTTGGAATACTTTAAGAAAGATGGTAATATGTATTCATTTTTAAATGTTGATAAAATTAAGCTGTGAAGTTATCTTGCCTAGAGAGATTTTTTTTTTTTTTTTTTACCAATTCTATTTCATTGTTGGTAATTGGTCTATTCAGGTTTTTGTTTCTTTGTGGGTCCGTCTTGGAAAGTGGTAATTTTCTAGAAAGTTGTCCATTTCTTCTAGGTTGTCCCATTTACTGGCACATAATGTTTCATAGTATTCTCTAATAATTCTTTGTATTTCTGTAGTGTCTGTTGTGATTATCCTTCATTTCTGCTGCAGTTTATGTGCATATCCTCTCCTTTTCTTGACAAGTCTGGCTAGGGTTTTATCTACTTTGTTTATTATCTCAAAGATTCAGCTCCTGGTTTCATTGATTTTTGCTATTGTTTTATTCTCTATTAAATTTATTTCTGCTCTGCTCTTTATTTTGTCACTCCTTTTATTAATTTTGGCTTCATTTGTTCTTTTTCTAGCCTCTTTTAATTGTGAGTTTAGACTATTTGAGATCTTTCTTGTTTTTTGAGGTAATCTGTTACTGCTTTGTACATTCCTCTTTGACCTGCCTTTGCTGCCTCCCCCAGGTTTTGAGCTGTCGAGATTTTGTTTTCATTTGTCTTCATGTATTGCTTAATTTCTGTTTTAATTTGGTCATTGATCCACTGATTGTTTAGTATCATGTTATGTAGACTCCATGTGTTGGGAGTCTTCTTTATTTGTGTAATTTACTTCTCATTTCACACCATTTTGGTCTGAGAAGTTGCTTGGTACAATTTCAGTTTTTTGAGTTGATTGAGGCTCTTTTGTGTCTTAGTATGGGATGTAGTCTGGAGAACGTTCCATGTGCACTTGAGAAGATCGTGTATCCTGCTGCTTTTGTGTGGAATGTTATATAGATATTTGTTATGCCTATCTGATGTTATGAATTGTTCAGTGTCTCTGTTTCCTTATTTATTTTCTGTCTGGTTGATCTGTCTGTTGATGTGAGTGGTGTGTTAAAGTCTCCTAAAATGAATATCTTGCAGTCTGTTTCCTCCTTTAATTCTGTTAATATTTGTTTGACATATTTAGGAGCTCCTATGTTGACTGGATAGATATTTGTTTTGGTTCTATCCTCTTATTGGACTGACCCTTTTATCATTATGTAAAGTCCTTCTTTGACTCTTTTTTACTTTCTTTGTTTTGAAATCTATTTTGCCTGATGTAGTTACTGCTGATTTTTTTAACTCCCTATTATTTGCATGAATTATCTTTGCCATTACTGCCCTTTTAATCATATGTCATCGGGTCTGAAGTGAGTCTCTGGTAGGAAGCATATAAAGGGCCTTTTTTTTTTATCCATTATGCTATTATATGTCTTTTGATTGCTGTACTCAGTCTATTTATATTTTTGGTGATTATTTATAGGTATGTACTTATTGCCATTTAATTGATTGTTTTTCATTTTATATCTCTTCCCTGTCCTTTTTTCCTCTAATACTCATGATTTGAACAATATCTTTAGAGTTGTGAATAAATTCTTTCTTTTCATTCTATTTTCTTCTTCCTTCTTTCCTCATTCTTTCTTTCTCTTTCTTTCTTTCATGGGGTTTTGCCTCTGGCTTCTGTGTCTTGGACCTCAGCAGCTGCAATTGTTGTTCTGGCTTCAATTGGTGCCACTGTTCTAACAAGATCCTGTTGGGCTTCCCATCAAGTTGTTTTTCCCACTACCTTGGCCTTTATCAAATAAACTTATATGTGGGTCCTCAAAACCTTCTTGGGGCCCTTTGCACCTCTCCCTTCAGTCATAGCCCATACTTCCTTTTGTCCCCTTATTGTTTCAACGTCCCCCAGATCTGCTAAAGTACAAGTAGCCTCACTTGAGGGTTTCCCTATGTCAGGGGCTAGAATAGTCACTAGGGACCCAAAGGGAGGTTGAGGGTGCTGTATGGAGCACCAAATTTCTCATTCTTATGATGAATAACTACTTATCAGGGCCTGGGGGTTACATATTATAGATGATATTTTTCATGCCCAGCTCCTGTAACACCTATTGGAGCCCTGCATACATCTTCTAGTGAGTGGGTAAATATGGAAAATCATTTTGATTAGGCCAATCTTCCCTGATGGCTGCTGTCAACCAATCCACAAGTGCCCAGTTCTCTAAGGTGTGATAGGCACTTTGCAACCACTGGTGGATGGTAGGGTGAGTCATCATGGAAGGAACAAATAGGAATAACTTGCATTTTTTCTGTGACTTTGAGATATAAATGTTACACTTTGAATTTCAAAAGGGAAGAGGTCAGTACAAGCATGCCAGTTGATATTATTTTTAAGGTTTGAGGGCCAAAAAATTAGGAATGTTCATTGTTTTCAAACCCAATTTCTGAATCTGTTTCAATGAGAAAAAGAGTAAGCAAAGCTGTGATATTCTCAGGGTGATGGGTCAAGTATGATGTGGGCTGAAAAATAACTCCTAATATTAATGTAGAAAAATTGATGAAGGTGTGAAAGTCATTGATTAACTTGACAAAACATATATTGTGGAGTTTTGGGGGGGCAATCACAGTGGGTTTAAAAGGACATAACAGGGGAGGGTTGAGTCTGCTCTGGGAAAATTTTTCAAGGATATTTTTTGTAAATGGCAGAAGAATTCTTTTTCATAGTTTTCAGGAGCATTTAAGGTAGAGATTGTTATAAAATCATTAAAATGCTATATTTGCAAAACAATATTGAAATACCATGGAGAAAAAAATTATGATGCAAGATAGATAAACAGAACAGCTGCTGGGTGGATTTCCTACATGCTGGGAGAGAAGATGAGAGCTAGTACAGAAAGGGAGGAACTGACCATAGACAAGTGGATCACTATATTTCCCTCTATGGTCAAAAATGGAGTGCTGAGTATGTGATTTCTGAATCTTGAAGGTAGTAGTCAGAGAAGAGGAGACATAGACAAGTGGATCACTATATTTCCCTCTATGGTCAAAAATGGAGTGCTGAGTATGTGATTTCTGAATCTTGAAGGTAGTAGTCAGAGAAGAGGAGACATAGACAAGTGGATCACTGTATTTCCCTCTATGGTCAAAAATGGAGTGCTGAGTATGTGATTTCTGAATCTTGAAGGTAGTAGTCAGAGAAGAGGAGACAATGCCTGTGATGTATCATCTGATAACTACTTTATCCTCAGTATTGCCTCTCAGTCCCAAGTTATCCCATTCTGGGCTGCCTTAGGATAAGCAATCTGGATCCCATAAACATTTTAATTTTGTTGACTGAAATTATGTTTATCAGTAGATAGTGCTGAGAGATCACACGAAAGGAATGGGCTTGTCCTCTCAGATCTAGATGTTTCCTTTCTCTTTCAATAAAATGACTGGTAGTGAGTGGTGACTTGGAAGTAAGTAGAGGAGAGTGTTTTCAAAGTAAGTTTTGCTTTATTTTTAGAATAAAGTACTTTAGAATAAAGTTTTACTTTATTCTAGGCCTTTATATCAAGGCCTACCATCACTTCACCAGGTGGCTGCCCAGCAAGTTCTGCTGTCATCCCTGCACACAGTTTCTGTGCACCCAGCCTGTGCACCTCAACACACTTCTCCACCCACTACTGGTCCACAGCCACATACCCTCTTCTGTCATCTGAAATACCATTGACTGGAAATTGTTTGCAACTTCTCCCCATATCAGATATTTTTGTATGCTGTTGAGTTCTCTTTTTATCATCAATAATGCTACATATTAAAAAGGAAATTCTTTCATGGATGCAATCTGACTGTATATTGGACCTTTCTCTTTGTCAAAGGTAAAAAATGTTAAAACATTTTAAATAACTATACAGAGAGTAACAGTTAATATCATTGGAAAAATACTCATTACGTTCTCTCTTTGAAAATATGAGGGTAATTGTAAAATACTGGTTATGTTGATTGTCAACAATGTGCAATCATAGGTGCTTAGAAAATCCAAAATACCTGTGGTAAATAATACGGAAAAAGCAATACATGATTCCGTTCATTGGTTGCTCAAATTGGGAAGATATTCTCTATATTCACATCACACTGTATTTTATTTCGTTTCTTCAATTAGGATATTCTGTCTTCTCAAAATCACTATTTCACATCATGGTTGCCCATCAGTCTTAGATTGGGGAAAGAAATGGATTATTAATAAGCCCAAATACATTTCCTCAGCAAGAATTCCCTTACAACACAGTCTTCCCTAAACCTTCCATCCAATTGGGTATTGTCAGCTATGGACTGTATGCTGAATAGTGCATCTCAAAAACTTACTCATCGTGCATGACTGAAAGTTTTCTGTCCTTGGCCTTCACCTAAGTCTGTTTGCCCAATATGTTAGATTACTTAGTTTTAGATCTAGTTAGTAAGAGATTATAATGTGAAGTCCCATGGGTTTATGAACAAGAAGGGACATAATCTGTATTCACTATCTAACACAGGTAAAAATTCAGTGTATAAAAAGCTACTGAATAAGAAAATTAGCATAATAGGTAACAATCATTTAATATTTATTGTTATCATGGAGAGTAAAATATAGTGGCAAGAAGCAAGGCTGCTGAAGCCAAAATTTTTAGGTGTGTGACTTCCCATTGTTCCTCACAGACCATGGACATTTACTAAGTTACATAAACCTTCTGTGCCTAAGTCATCACTTTATTTCAGGACTATTCTAGGTACTGAATTTGTTAATAGATATTGAAGTTTTTGAAGCACAACATTAAAACAAGATTTGGCAATGGGGTTAGTATAAACTTTGAGTTATTGAAGATTTCTTATTATTAATTTTAATCTGCTCAGCAAAAAAGAAAGTAAGGTACCAATATTATTGTCACGTCACAGGTGAGGATGGTAATACATAGGTAGGTGGACAGCTTCCCCGCCTCCTGCCCCAATGTCAAGGGGCAAAGCCAGTAAATGACAGAGTGGCTCGGGAACTGTTTTTTGACTTCTGTGCTTGCCTGTTCTCTGCAAAATTGCACAGCATAAAGAGCTGTTGGCAGGCTGGGGGCTCTAAATTTAGTTTAGTAAAGAATAAAAAGGTTACTTTTTTAACTCAAAATACATTTTAATAATTGGAAAATAAGACCTGGCCATTAGATCGCTGCTGCTGCTACACCTCAGTTCCTGCCATTCTCACTAGGACAGAGGGTGTGTTCAGATCTGTACAGCTGGTGCACTTAAATATTGGCGAGTGATGGGGAGGAAGGGAAACCTCATCTCAATTAGAGGCATGTTAAATTCTTGTGTTTAAAAATAAGCATTTTTTGTAGATCACATGTTATTTATGTTAACATGTTCAGAATATTTCTTCTCAAAGTCAGCTTACTTCATTCTGTGTCTAGATGACATAGTTTTGCCACCTATAGTTCTACTATTTCTTAACTAATAGGAAATATACTGTCTTAAGTAGGAGGAATGGTAAGAATTCTAACATTACAGTTCTCAGCAAAAATTGTATGTCGTTTTCCTCTGGCCATCATATTGTGTACCTTCACCTTTTATTGGAAGAAACAATTCCTGACATTTGTTCTGTTCTTGTGCCTTAATTATCAGTGATATAATACAGTCAATTCTTCCTCATTTCAAAATGGTTTCTTAAAGACCAAACAATTTCATGAATAACAAAGGATCCATTAATGAAATGCAGACCATGTTGCTGGGGCTGGAAACATCTCTGATACTCCCTGACTGTATGGATTTCCCAATCCCACGTGCAGCTGGATTGCATGTGTGGGTGAATCAGCAAAAATAGCTCAGCCTTCCCACATTATGTGCCACAATGTCAACAGTAGCTGTGACTGAGAAAACCGTAGCATGTCTGAAGGCTGGATCCACACTGTCCCAAAAGTGCAGTATTTGCCAAAGATACAGGCTGGCTCATTCTCAGGTCAGCCCTCCCACTTTGTCCAGTCTCCGGGCTCTGACACTCCCTGAGCCAGAGCATCCGAGTGCTGAGACGTGAAATACTCGTTGTCATGTTTGTGCACCCTGGACGCCCCTATCCTGGTGGTAGATTGAACTGAAGCATCTCTACCTAAAAGCACTGTGTTTTTGTTTCCACACTGCAATTCTACAATAATTTCAGGGCTGAAAACATACAATTGCCTGTTTTCTGACAAGGAGGAAGCATAGTCCTACAAAGGAGGTAGTACTCTAAAAATATATTCAAACAGCCCTGAGATGGGAATACACTTGCCAGGTAATTTGTTTTTAAGAGAAGGCTGCAAGAGTGACAGAGTTCTCTCTAAATCTGCTGTTTTAAAGTGAGCCATGAACACAGGGAAATGAGAGCAAACCCATTTGTTTCTGCATTATAATTTCAGTAAATGCTGTATCTCTTAATTGTTTAAAAATGATTGGTGATAGATAGCAAATCATTTCCCTTCCTGGCTTGCGGAATGATCCATACAATTAACTTATGTGTAAATACAAAGCATTCTAATGGGAATGTATTTTGAATATGTACCATTAATTTAAAATGTACACTAATTTGTTCTTATATTAAAAGCAAAACATTGCCAGAATTTATTTTAATAATAAATTTGGGGGATGGATTTTAAGAATGTGTGAGCAGAGGCAACATAGCCTCCCGGTTATTGTGGGATAGAAGTGGGGTTGTTTGATTTTACCATTTTATGTGTTGTTATATTTAGGAATACATTAAGGCAGGAAAATTTTTCCACATACTATATTTTAGTGAGTTCTTTATAATTGGGCAAAAATCACTTCATATCACATTCCTAAAGGAATTTTTCTTATTCATGTGTGTGTGTGTGTGTGTGTGTGTGTGTGTGTGTGTGTGTGTGTGTAAAGGCATGCATGCACTTGCTTATGTGTGTGTCTATTTTTCCATAGGCTCGCACTCTTTTTATAACTCTGGGAATTTTCTCTTTTAGTTGTATCTGAGACAAAAACAGTTGTAGTTTTCATTAATATTCAAGTTCATTTTAGAATAAACATAGTTTTAATGAAAGTCTATTTATCAACAAGGGAAAAGGAGCATATACAGCCATTTAATTGCAAAATATGTTAACAAAATAATAATTTTTCTTCTCCAGATAAGTGTATTTTTATCTTCTCAAAAGTGCCAAATAGTGTGTGTTACTTACATGGTGATCATGGATCAGTCTCTGACAATCTGGCATATAGAAGGGGCTAACGTCCTTATTCCAGCAATTTAACATGTGATTTGAATGTTCTGATCTTCAGAGATTCTCTTCATCCAGGAAGATTCGTTCTCATCCAACATAGTAGAAAGAACTGGTGGACTTGTGTCTCAACAGGAACAGGGTGAACTCAGTTACCCTCTTGTGAAAAGAACCACTTCTATGTGCGGAGGAAAAGGTGAATGGTTGTAACTACAAGGTGGTGCTGTGTCCCCCTAAGTCCATTCAGGAACACCCAGGAGAGGGGAGACGGGGACAGGAGAGGGAGCTGTAGTTGGGAAACAGGGGAAATTACAGCAGAGCGTAAATTCCCAGGTTTACTTAAGGGGAGGTATTTATTTTGTGATGTTGGTTTGTGAGAAAGAGACAGGCTTAATAACAGCCCATCATTAAACTAAGAAACCTCCAAGAGAGTTAAATCCTGATGCCTAAGTAGCAAAATAATTTGCCTATGAACCATTATAAAAATCTGTTATCTAGAACTGTAATTTTTTCTAAGTAAATATTAAGTATTAGGTCTTTTATATGTTTCCATAGGTATACTTACACAGACATATACCCTTAACTGAAGATTCATAACATATGGAATATAGTAGAGTCGATTTAAGCTTATTCTTGATGTCATAGTGCATGTGCCTTGGTTTTATATCAAAATTATATAACGTAGTATTTCTTTTAAAAGTTTTTTTCTTTCCTTCCTTCCTTTTTTAAAATTATAGTTGATATACAATATTATACTGGTTTCATGTTTAAAACAGTGATTTGACCATTATATATTTTTATAATGCTCACCCCTACTAGGGTAGTTGCTATGTGTCAACATGGGAAGGTGTTACATGATTACAGTCTATATTCTCTATGCTGCACTTTCATCCCCATGACTAATTTTTATTATGATTGAGATTTTGTGCCTCTTTAACCTGTCCACCTATTTCACCCACACACCTCATGTCATCCCCCATGGGAACCACTAGTTACTTCTCAGTGTTTATGAGTCTATTGCTGTTTTGTTCATTTTGTTTTGTTTTTATATTCTACTAATAAGTGAAATCATATGGCATTTGTCTATCTCTGCACAACTTATTTCACATAGTATAATACCCTCTAGGTTCACCCATGTTTTCACAAATGGCAGGATTTCCATCTTTCGTATGGCTGAATAACATTCTATTATGGATATGTACCACCTCTTCTTTATCCATTCACCTTGACAGACACTTTGCGTGTTGCCTTGTCTTGATTATTGTAAATAATGCAGCAGTAATCATAGGGGTGCATATATCTTCAAATCACAGATTTTGTTTTTTTTAATTATATTTCAGTTACAGATATTAATATTTTAAAATTAGGATCTAATGACAAGATCCAAATACTTTTAATTATATAACAAGATTACCCTCCAAAGACCTCAAATAGCCAAAGCAATCTTGAGACAGAAGAATAAAGTAGGGGGGATCTCACCCCCGAACTTCAAGCTCTATTATAAAGCCATAGTAATCAAGACAATTTGGTACTGGCACAAGAACAGAGCCACAGACCAACGGAACAGACGAGAGAATCCAGACATTAACCCAGATATATATGGTCAATTAATATTTGATAAAGGTGGCATGGACATACAATGGTGAAATGACAGTCTCTTCAACAGATGGTGCTGGCAAAACTGGACAGCTACATGTAGGAGAATGAAACTGGACCATTGTCTAACCCCATATACAAAAGTAAATTCAAAATGGATCAAAGACCTGAATGTAAGTCATGAAACCATTAAACTCTTGGAAAAAAAAACATAGGCAAAAAACCTCTTAGACATAAACATGAGTGACCTCTTCTTGAACATATCTCCCCAGGCAAGGAAAACAACAGCAAAAATGAACAACTGGGACTATATTAAGCTAAAAAGCTTCTGTAGAGCAAAAGACACCACCAATAGAACAAAAAGGAACCCTACAGTATGGGAGAATATATTTGAAAATGACACATCCGAGAAAGGCTTGACGTCCAGAATATATAAAGAGCTCACACGCCTCAACAAACAGAAAACAAATAACTCAATTAAAAAATGGGCAGAGGAACTGAACAGACAGCTCTCCAAAAAAGAAATACAGATGGCCAACAGACACATGAAAACATGCTCCACATCTCTAATTATCAGAGAAATGCAAATTAAAACTACAATGAGGTATCACCTCACACCAGTAAGGATGGCTGCCATCCAAAAGACAAAAAACAACAAATGTTGGTGAGGCTGTGGAGAAGGGGAACCCTCCTACACTGCTGGTGGGAATGTAAATTAGTTCAACCATTGTGGAAAGCAGTATGGAGGTACATCAAAATGCTCAAAATAGACTTACCATTTGACCCAGGAATTCCACTCTTAGGATTTTACCCTAAGAATGCAGCAATCCAGTATGAGAAAGACCAATGCACCCCTATGTTTATCGCAGCACTATTTACAATAGCCAAGAATTGGAAGCAAACTAAATGTCCATCGATAGATGAATGGATAAAGAAGATGTGGTACATATACACAATGGAATACCGCTCAGCCATAAGAAAAGGGCAAATCCTGCCATTTGCAGCAACATGGATGGAGCTGGAGGTTATTATGCTCAGTGAAACAAGCCAAGCAGAGAAAGAGAAATACCAAATGATTTCACTCATCTGTGGAGTATAAGAACAAAGGAAAAACTGAAGGAACAAAATAGCAGCAGAATCACATAACTCAAGAATGGATTAACAGGTACCAAAGGGAAAGGGGGACTGGGGAGAATGGGTGGGTAGGGAGGGAAAAGGGAGGGGGAGAAAAAGGGGGGTATTAAGATTAGCATGCATGGAGGGGTGGGAGAAAGGGTAGGGCTGTAGAACACAGAGAAGACAAGTAGTGATTCTACAACATTTTGCTACGCTGATGGACAGAGACTGTAAAGGGTTATATTGGGGGGACCTGGTATAGGGGAGAGCCTAGTAAACAAAATATTCATCATGTAAGTATAGATTAATGATTAAAAGAAAGGAAATAAAAACAGAAATAAACAAGCAGTTCCTGTGTGGTGACCTCCAGTGAGTTCTACACAATGATATAAAGGGCATATAAAAGTATAGGCAAAGGGTCTGTTTGTGTTTATACAGAGGATCAAAGCCTAATTTGGCTACCCCAAAAATGAACTAAGATATGATATGAAAAAGAACTTCCAACATCAGCACTCTCTGGAAGACTCATACCAGAAGATGACTATCAAAAAACCCCAACAAAGATCCATGCACTGCTTCAGGTGTAGATGCACTCATCCCACCAGTTCCTTGACTTGCCATGGGAATGAAGAAGGTGATATCTAAGCTGGCCTGTGCATACAGCAAAACAGCAAATCTGACTGGATCTGAACTGTTGGAACTCAACCAAGAATTAGGAGAAGTGCAAATTGTAGCGCTCCAAAATCTTACAACTACAGACTATTTACTGTTAAAAGAATATATGGGATGTGAACAGTTCCCAGGAATGGGTTGTTTTAATTTGTCTGATTTCTCTCAGACTGTTCAAGTTCAGTTGGACAATATCCACCATATTATAGATAAGTTTTCACAAATGCCTAAGGTGCCTAACTGGTTTTCTTGGTTTCACGGGAGATGGCTGGTAATTACAGGTATGCTTTGGTTACTTAACTGTACTAGTATTATGTTAATGTGTGTGTGCAATTTAATTAGTAGTTTAAAACCTATACATGCTGAAGTTACTCTACAAGAAGATATATCAAAGAAATAATCAATCTTCCCAGGTTTTCTTCCGCCTGCTACTTCTATAGCTTTTCTTCTTCCTTTCTAATTATAACGCTTAAGTAGAATTCGTGCCTCATATCGAATTTACCGAGTATCATAATTCTTCCAAGTGGTAAAGACACCTCAAGACAAATGCTGGGAATAGAAGCCACAGGGCATTAAATATGCAAAGAAGTATAAAGCTAACCTTTTCAAACAATAAGGCTTCTCTCTCACTTACCAACTTAACATTTCCCTGTATGGCCCCGGAAGATGACTGGTTAGCCAGAGACGGGTAAAATTCCTTAAGGGAGGAACAACCTAAGACAGGCACAGTCACAGGGGGGCCATCAGGTGAGAAATTTGGAATCAACATAGGTGAGGCTTAGAACCTCCCCTACCCCTGTTCTGAGAGAAATCTGCTGCATCCGTGGATGTTTTATTGTCCTTGTCTAGCTTGGATTAACACATAGTCTACGGGCACACACCTCATCATCTACATTTGCTCTCTTACAACACTAAACTATGTGTTCTACCTTTATCTTGTATCTACCTACCACTTCAGCATTTTATTAAAAATAATAATAATAAAGAGAGAAATGTGGTATCCACATATAAATCAAGTATAAAAATCAAAACACATATTCATATTTGAACTGACTGTTTATAGTTCATAATGCATGATAAAAACCAAAAGCTTCTGTGATGACTGCCCTTGTAATGTTCACCATGTAACATTTTTTCTCAGTGTTGCCATCAATAAATTATAATACTAGTTTTTAGCATTATGCTAGTTACCTTTGTGCAATGTGAGGTTCCTGTACATGTCATTTGGTTCATTTAGATGGGCAGTTCTGTTGTCATGGGCTGGCAGATGCCAGGGGCCCAGGACTGTCATGGAATCCCAGGGTCATCAGGTCCCAATGAAGGAGCAAGGGTCAATTCAATAATGAAGTCCTGAATTTTTTCATTTAGAATGTTTTTAATTGAAAATTAATATAATAGATACAAAAAGATTATTTTTCTTATACCAGTTTTGGTAAAGTTGTATATTAGAATAATGTTTCATTTATCCAATATTTTATGTTTTTGACAAAGAACTTCTTATTCTTGATCTTGGTGTATTTTCCTATAAAATTTTAAACTCATAAATGCATGTCAATAAAATATGAAACAAAGAAACCCCTTTATTTACTGCACAAGAAAAGCAACAAAACACATCAAAAGAGAAGAAGCTTCCTTTCACTATTACTACAAAATCAGTATCAAAATCATTTTATTAATGTTACTGGTGTTTTCAAAGTTCCTGTATTGTTCCATTTTAAGCATTTGTAATGTTGTATTTCTTAATTTACTTTTTCCTAATATTGTCTGTTCTATATTGTTTATTCTCTTTTCTTTTTGATGTTACCTGTGTTTCTTTAAATTTTTAGATAATGATGTGATCTTTGATATTAATGCTGTTGAAATTTGTTATATATAAGGTTAAACATGACCATTTTTCTTTAATCATGACTTAGGTGTAAACCTATGAGAAACATTATAGTGTATTTTCAATATATCTCATGTCAGTGTATGTACAGAGATTTTTCTATATTTGACTTTGAGTTATGTCCACACACTTTATTTTTTCTTTATAAGAAAGTGTAAAGTAGAACTGCATTCCCATGTCCTTGCCAGAATTCCTTTGGAGAGTGAGTGATAGTCTGAGATGTTGGCTCTTCTCATGCACAGATGGCGCCAGGAAGTACACAGGCATGTAAGACAGTGACCAGATGTGCCCCGGACACCCTGACTGATGGACTGATAAATAGCATATCCCCAGCTTCAAACCGCATGTAAACAGTCTCCAAACAAGGAACATTGTTTTTTTTATAAGTAAAACTATCCTATGAGTTTTACTTTATGTCAGTTTATTTTGCTTATGGTGGTAATTATCTGAATAATTTTTTCTCAGTGTTGCCATCAATAAATTATAATACTAGTTTTTAGCATTATGCTAGTTACATTTGTGCAATGTGAGGTTCCTGTACATGTCATTTGGTTCATTTAGATGGGCAGTTCTGTTGTCATGGGCTGGCAGATGCCAGTTTCATATGCATGCTCCCAAGGGCCCCCACACCACAGCCGTATTCCTGTTAGTATCATAGGGGTAAGGGGCGGATCCTGAGCTGTGAGGACAGCTCTCCCAGCTTCCATATCCCTTTGCCTCAGACAGTTCCTTGACCTTAATAAAATGTACACAAAGAGCTGCAATGGAGGCCTTGTGTAGTAACAGAATTTCATGAGCAGCACAGGCAAATCAAAGCACTCCTGACTCGTAGCACTTGCTGAATGTGCACTGTGAGCAGCGTGCAGGTGCACTGGGACAGCGTGGTGCACAGGCGGCCTCAGCCTCATCACCTTGTGAAGGCTCACATATGGGCAGCTGGCTGTTGTTAAGAGAAAGGAAGTGAAACACTAGGAAAAAGGAGCCTTTCCTCCGGCCTCCCTTCTTAGCAATTTCTCTTTACGTGCATAGGAGGTGTAGGGAGGCTTCACTTATGCATTATAATGATGAAAGGATATTTCTCAGGCTGATGATAGAAATACCAATGGCAAGCATTTCATACTGGTCTATGCTGAGCACAGAGATCCTGGGACCTGATGGATTCGCTCCCACTTGCCAGGAAATGATACACCAGGAAGGCCACCCAACACTGAGGAAATACATATCTTTCTAAAATGTAGCATCATTCTGGCTTGTGGAGACCCAGGTTGTACAAATTACATTGGATTATATTTAGTAAAGAAAATAGTCAAGGCAATACTATAAAAAAACATTGAGTTAATAAGTATATTGTTAGTAACTTCCATATTATCAATTAGAATGTCTAGGATTTAAATTCTATATATATTGCTAAGTAAAAGTTCTTAACCACTGTCCAAACATACCACACTAATTGTGCTCCACTGATATTTCTGTTTCCTTCTGTTTGTCTGAATAACATTCTGCAATGAGAGCTCTATCACTAATCCCAAACAGCTAACATACCACATTATGGTTAAGATATGTCTAACCTGTGAAAATGGAAAAATTTGAAAAAAAAACATATTTTAGGAATGAAGAATCTCTTTTTAAACTACCCAAATATATTTAATTTAACTTCAATGCAACAATACCTAGGACTTTTCCCAGAATTACTTTTATGTCCTTGTTTCATAGGCTGTATATGATGGGATTCAATGACGGAGGCACCACTGTGTAAAATATAGACAAAATATTATCGAGAATGGTCCTTGACTCAGAAGCTGACTTCAGATAGGCCAAGGCACCTGTTGAAAGAAACACAGTCACAACAACCAGATGAGGGAGGCATGTGGAGAGGGCTTTGGACCTGCCCTCCAGGGAGGAGATCCTTGAGACAGCACAGAAGATGTGCACATAGGAATATAAAATGAAGATGAAACAAGCTAGTGCAATACTTGCAGTGAATGCTAAAACTGATGCTTCATTTATGCTCATATTGGAGTCTGAGATCAAAATTATCTGAGGGATATCGCAGAAGAAATGATGCATTTTGTTGGAATTAAAAGTTGTGGAAAATGTTGCTGCCGTGTGCATGGCTCCAGAGACCACTCCACTGATGTATGAAGCCTCCACCATCCGCACACAGGTCCCTTTGTTCATGATGGTCTCATAGTGCAGTGGGCGGCAGACGGCCACGTACCGGTCATAGGACATCACTGTGAGTATGCCCAGTTCAGCAGCACCAAAACACAGGAAGAAAAACATCTGGAAGACACATCCAAGGAAGGATATTTTGTTCCTGTTCATCAGGGAGTTGAGAGCAAATTTTGGAACAGTCACAGAGATGTAGCAGAGATCTATGAATGACAGGTTCTTCAGGAAGAAGTACATGGGTGTGTGAAGCTGAGAATCCCAAGTAATGAGAGTGATGATGAGTCCATTTCCTAACAGGGCTGCCAGGTAAGCCATGAGGAACAGGACACCGTGGAGGATTTGCATCTTCTGGTCCTGAGAAAATCCCAGGAGGAGGAACTCAGTGACCCCTGAATTGTTGATCATCTCATCCAGTGGTGTGGTCCCCAAGAGTGAGCTGTTTTCTGTAATTGAAATCACAGAAATAAAGGAAAATGGTATCTGCTTGTGTCAAGATATTATCTAAACTGTTGATTATCTCACTGTGTAAGCCTATTTATATAATGTATATGTGTATCTTTGTATTAAGTTAAATGTTAAATACTGACAAATATCTGTATTGGCCAATTAACTTAAAAGTGTGAAAAATAAAATAAGGAGAGTGTTTTCAAGAAATAAATTAAGATGTTAAGGTTGTAATTGTAGAAGCATAGTTAACTTTAGTGATTCCAAGCTGCAGTGATGCAGTGGTTTTCTATTATAGTGATGGAAGCACAAATGTTAGAAGGGGCTGGGACGGATGGATGAGGTGAGCGTTTAGTGTTTGTTGGGCCCAGTGGGATTATCTTCACCATTATGGCTGCACCAACCGACAATGGGTGTTAACCTAATACCAAGTTAGGAAGAAATGCTCCAAAGTTCCCTCCAAGCTGATACAGGAAACTACCTCACAGTGTAAAAACAGTTACAAGGAAATCCAAGCAACAGGAGAAACCAAGGTCTTCTGGAAACTTATTTACACATTCTCATTGTGTGTACAGATATTTAATATTGCTTCTTCGTATTGTTTGTTACCTTTGAACATGAATTAGTCTTGAATACAATATGGTCATTAAAATAACCTATTTACAAAATGGGAAATACTGTATAATTCCATTTATGTGGGTCCCTTGAATAAATTAATGTAGACAGAGACTAAACTGTGTTGGGAAAGACTGAGGGGATGAAGCAACTTGGAGCTATTGTTAAATGGATGCAGAGTTTCAGTTTTTCAAAAGGAGACCATTCTGGAGATGGGTGTGGTCGGCTTGCCCAACGATGGGACTTTTGCCACCACGTGACTGTACACTTAACAATGGTTAGATGGAAAATTTGTGTTACCTGTGTTTTTCCACAGTTAAAAATAATTCAGCATTGAGAAGTCAGAGTTTTTAACTCTTAGAGAGGATTCCTGTGAATGTCGGTATTTGAAAAATAATAAATCGTACTGCGTATTTTAAAGTCATAGCCAAAAAAAACAAAAGTGCCCAATATTCAAAATTTATCAAATACATTTTGGAACATTCCTCTTTTGTGCAGAAGATCTTAAAATATTTTAATTCATTTTTGAATTTTAGACAGTTCATTTGTTTAAAAGTAGAATTTTTTTACAGGTTTATAATGACTGAGATTCATGTAACTTAGGAGAAAGGAAAGATCAGGAATTAGAATAATTCTTGTTTTCAGTTTGAATCTGTCATATCGTGGGTTAGTTAACTTGTAGCAGTTGATTAATATTATAGGTGACTATGTTTTATGACAGTTAGAAAGAGATTGTATAGGGAGACCTATGGGAGTTTATCAAGAGCAACAGGCATATTTTTTATATAACATCTGGACTGTAGTAAATATCAATGTCTATAAGCACATACTAAATAAGACAGTTAAAATAAGAATTTATTATTTTCATTATTATTAAACATTGATAATAGACATATAGTATTTACTGTATATTATAGAAGTCTATATTTAGAATTCTTGGAAGAATTTTACTTGTAAAATGATTTTGGAAATGGTGATGGTCACCATCACTAATGAATTGTTGAAGATGTTGTAGTTGTCACTTATCAATAATTTTAGTCTGCACAGTGAACAGAGGGTAAGGTGCCAATCCTGTTATGATTTTACAACTGAGGATAGTAATACATAGAGAGGGTGACTGTTCCCCCATCTCCGGCCCCAGTGTAAAGGGACATAACCAGGAAATGGCAGACATGGGAGAGGATGGTTTTTTACTAACTTCTATGCCTCCCTGTTCTCTGAAGAGACACACAGCATAGGGAGATCTTGGCAGGCTGGAGGGAATAGATGTAGTTTAGAAAACAATAAAAGAAAAGCTTAATTTTAATCATGCATGAATGTTAAGTGTAGTAAACAAAAACCAGGTCATTTGAGTGTTCCAAACCACTTCGTCTCAGTAGATCCTGCCATTCTCAGTGATGGAATGGGTATTTAAGTATGTGTGCAGCTATTGCACTTAAGTATTTGTGCATAATGGGAAGAAAAAGAAAAAATTGTCTCAAGTTGAGACATGTTTAAGTCCTTCCAGTTCTGGTTTTTAATAAAAATTAAGTATGCATCACATACTACTTGTGTTTACACTTTCAGAATATAGTCTTTCCTGTTTATTTGTTTACTTTACCCTGGATCTAGATGACAGGATTCTCCACATCTAATATCAGCTTTTTCAAATTTATAAGAAATTTTCTGAATTCAGTAGAAAGAGTGGCAAAACTTCTTGCTCAAAATTCCAGGACTCATCAAAAATTACATTTCCTTCTCCTGTGGCTATGGCCTTAAATACTGTTTCCTATAGTGAAAACAATGTTCCTGACTTTTGTTCAGTGTCTCTGTCTTAATTATCTAAGATATAATACAGCAATCTTTCCTCATCTTTAAATGGCTTTATAATGTCCAAATAACAAAGGATTAATCCGTGAAATGAAGTTAATGAAGAAAGTGATGGAAACATTTCTGATAATGCTTGAGTACATTTACAGATTTCCAAATTCCTCCTGAACCTGGATTACATGTATATATGAATCAGCAAATATAACTCAGTCTCCTAGGATATGTCAGCATCAAGTATTGCTCTGGCTTAGAAAACTGTACTGTGTCTGGAGTCTGGATCATGACTGCCCAGTGATGCAGAATATGTCAAAGATAGTGAGCAGGCTCATTCCCAGGTCGAGCCGCTCCCAGTCTATGTGGTCTATGGGGGTTGGAAGCTCCCTGACCCAAAGTATCTGATCACTGAGACAGGAAATGCAGATGTCCTTTTTGTGGATACTGGACTACTTCTCTTGGTAGCAGAAGAAATACTGAGGCACCTCTACATAAAACCACTGGGTTTGAGTGGCCACACTGCAATTCTACACATAAAAACAATTTCAGAGCTAAAATACTCAGAACAGCTCATTCTCTGACAAGGATAAAACATATTCTGGTAATGGTTACGGTGCTGTAAAACACATAAATGAAAAGCTTATGGATACATTTATCAGATAAATTTGTTTATTAAAGAATTCTATAACAGACAGATATTTCTGTCCAAAGCTAGTTTAAAGAGAGCCTCGGAGAAATAAATAATCACAGGGAAACCCTTTTTCCTGTATTATAATTTTGATGAATGTTTCTAATCATTGTTTAGTCTTGATTGGCAAGAGCTCATGAATCATTGCCCTTTTTTTGCTTACAGAATATGATCTGTAGGCTTAACTTATATGTAAATAAAAACACACTTATCACAGTGTATTTTCAATATATAACATTAATTTAAAATATTCACTATCTATCTAATAAATTAAATAAAAATATTGTCAGAATTTATTTCAAAAATGAAATTGGAAGATGCTCTTAAGGATACAAAGGCAAAGGTCCCAAAATTACAGGTTCTTGAAGAATATGAGAGGTGTTTTGATTTCTAATTTCACTCTCTGACTTTTTGTTATATTTGGGAACACTTTGGGACAGAAAAATATTCTACTTACTGTATTTCTGTATATGTTTTGACAAATGGTTTTATCCATACCACATTCCTAATTATAGATTCCTATTCATGTGTATATTACTGAGTTTTAGCTTTCCTGCATGTGTGTGCATGTGTGTCTGCTTATACTTAGCTCACAACTATGTTTTTTAACTCTGGGATTTTTCTCTTTTAATTGCATGGGAGACAACATAATTGAAATTTTCAATGAAACTCATGATAATTTTAGAGTAGATAATATAAGTTTTGTACCGGGTCTGCATATATACATATCAGATGAAAGGATCACACCTAACCATTCAATTGTAATCTAAGTTAGAAAAATAATCCTTTCTAGAGGCAAGGAATATTTAGTCCTACCCAAAAGTGCTAAATAAAGTTACTTACATTTTGGTCATACTGTAATCTCTGAAGAACTTTGCTATAAAAGAGACTGTTTCCTTATTACACCAATTTTACATGTGACTTGAACTCTCCAATCTTCATAGATTCTCTTCATCCAGGAAGATTTGTTCTAATCTATTGTAATGGGAAGTAGTATTAGCCTTGTATCTCATCCAGAACAGGGGGAACTCACTTATCCTCTCACTGAGGGAAGACGACATCGTGGCTCTCTGAACAGGCACGTGGTTGCAGCTCTGAGGCTCTGGGGTCTCCCCTGAATCCTTCCAGGAACTCCCAGGAGAGGAGGAGGGGGGAGCAGACCAGGAGGGGCAGCTGCCAGTCAGGGACCTGGGGAATCAAACCAGAAAATAAACCTGCAGGTCTGCTTAAGGGAAAAGCATTTCTTTCTGACATTGGTTGGGTGGAAAAGGACAGGCTTAACAAAGCAGTTCAGCAGGAATCAGGAAAATCTCCAAGAGAGTTCAAATCCCTAGTGCTGATTTTTTAAAAAAATTTATGTTTGTATCATTAATATACAATTACATGCTTAGTGCTGATTTTTCAAATTATTATTTTTTTGGTATTGCCAAGATACACGTTATTTTGTTATCATTATTCTACAATTACATGAAGAACATTATGTTTACTAGGCTCTCCCCAATACCAAGTCCCCCCCATAAACCCCATTACAGTCACTGTCCGTCAGCATAGTAAGATGATGTAGAATCACTACTTGTCTTCTCTGTTACACAGCCCTCCCTTTTCCCCACACCCCCACATTATACATGCTAATTATAATACCCCCTTTTTTCTTCCCCACACTTATCCATCCCTAACCTCCCATTTTCCCCAGTCTCTTTCCCTTTGGTAACTATTAGTCCATTCTTGGGTTCTGTGATTCTGCTGCTGTTTTGTTCCTTCAGTTTTTCTTTTGTTCTTATACTCCACATATGAGTGAAATCATTTGGTACTTGTCTTTCTCTGCCTGGCTTATTTCACTGAGCATAATAACCTTTAGGTGCATCCATGTTGTTGCAAATTAGGTTGCTTCCATTTCCTGGCTATTGTAAGTAGTGCTGTGATAAACATAGGGGTCCATCTGTCTTTTTCAAACTGGAGTGCTGCATTCTTAAGGTAAATTCCTAGAAGTGGAATTCTTGGGTCAAATTGTAAGTTTATTTGAGCATTTTGAGGAACCTCCATACTGCTTTCCACAGTGGTTGAACTAATTTACATTCCCACCAGCAGTATAGGAGGGTTCCCCTTCCTCCACAACCTCACAAACATTTGTTGTTGTTTGTTTTTTGGATGGTAGCCATCCATACTGGTGTGAGGTGATATCTCATTGTGGTTTTAATTTTCATTTCTCTGATAGCTAGCAATGTGGAGCACCTTTTCATGTGTCTGTTGGCCATCTGATTTTCTTCTTTGGAGAACTGTCTGTTCAGCTCCTCTGCTCATTTTTTAATTGGGTTATTTGTTTTTTGTTTGTTGAGGTGAGTGAGCTCTTTATACATTTTGGATGTCAAGCCGTTTTTGGATATGTCATTTATGAATATATTCTCCCATACTGTAGGGTACCTTTCTGTTCTTTTGATGGTGTCCTTTGCTGTACAGAAGTTTTCAGCTTGATATAGTGCCACTTGTTCATTTTTGGTTTTGCTTTCCTTGCCTGGGGAGACATATCCATGAAGAAGTCACATGTTTATGTCCAAGAGATTTTACCTAAAATTTTTCTAAGAGTTTTATGGTTTCATGATTTACATTCAGGTCTTTGATTCATTTCGAATTTACTTTTGTGTATGGGGTTAGACATTGGTCCAGTTTCATTCTCTTACATATAGCTGTCCGGTTTTTCCAGCACCATCTGTTGAAGAGACTGTCATTTCCCCATTGTATGTCCATGGCTTCTTTATAGAATACTAATTGACCATATATGTTTGGGTTAATCCCTGGAGTCTCTAATCTGTTCCACTGGTCTGTGGCTCTGTTCTTGTGCCAGTAACAAATTGTCTTGATTACTATGGCTTTGTAGTAGAGCTTGAAGTTGGGGAGTGAGATTTCCCCCACTTTATTCTTCTTTCTCAGGATTCCTTTGGCTATTCGGAGTCTTTGGTGTTTCCATATGAATTTTTGAACTATTTGTTCCAGTTCATTGAAGAATGTTGTTTGTAATTTGATAGGGATTGCATCAAATCTGTATATTGCTTTGTGCAAGATGGCCATTTGGACTATATTAATTCTTCCTAGCCAAGAGCATGGGATGTGTTTTCATTTCTTAGTGTCCTCTTTAATTTCTCTTAAGAGTGTCTTGTAATTTTCAGGGTATAGGTCTTTCACTTCTTGGTTAGGTTTATTCCTAGGGGTTTTATTCTTTTTGATGCAATTGTGTATGGAATTGTTTTCCTTATTTCTCTTTCTATTGGTTCATTTTTAGTGTATAGGAAAGCCACAGATTTTTGAGGGTTAATTTTGTATCCTGCAACTTTGCTGTATTCCGATATCAGTTTTAGTAGTTTTGGAGTAGATTCTTTAGGGTTTTTTATATATAATATCATGTCATCAGCAAATAGTGACCGTTTAAATTCTTCTTTACCAATCTGGATTCCTTGTATTTCTTTGTTTAGTCTAATTGCCATGGCTAGGACCTCCAGTACTATGTTAAATAACAGTGGGTAGATTGGGTATCCCTGTCTTGTTCCCTATCTCAGAGGAAAAGCTTTCAGCTTCTTGGTGTTCAGTATAATGCTGGCTGTGGGTTTATCATATATGGCCTTTATTATGTTGAGGTACCTGCCCTCTATACCCATTTTCCTGAAAGGTTTTATCATGAATTGATGTTGAATTTTGTCGAATGCTTTTGCAGCATCTATGGAGATGATCATGTGGTTTGTGTCTTTCTTTTTGTTTGTGTGGTGGATGATCTTGATGGATTTTCGAATGTGGTACCATCCTTGCATCCCTGGGACGAATCCCACTTGGTCATTGTGTATGATCTTTTTGATATATTTTCAAATTCGGTTTGCAAATATTTTATTGAGTATGTTTGCATCTACATTTATCATGGATATTGGTCTGTAGTTTTCGTTTTTGGTGGAGTCTTTCACTGGTTCTGTTATTAGCGTGATGTGGGCTTCATAGAGTGAGTATGGGAGTATTCACTCCTCTCCTATTTTTCGGCAAAGTTTAAGGAGAATGGGTATTATATCTTCTCTGTATGTCTGATAAAATTCTGATGTAAATCCATCTGACCTGGGGTTTTTTTTCTTTGGTAGTTTTTTGATTACCACTTCAATTTCTTTGCTGGTAATTGGTTTGTTTAGATTTTGTGTTTCTTCCTTGGTCAGTCTTGGAAGGTTGTATTTTTCTGGGAAGTTGTCCATTTCTTCTAGGATTTCCAGCTTCTTAGCATATAGGTTTTCATAGTAGTCGCTAATAATTTTCTGTGTTTCTGTTGGATCTATCATGATGTTTCCTTTCTCGTTTCTGATTCTGATGATGTTTGTTGATTCTCTTTTTCTCTTAATAAGTCTGGCTAGAGGCTTATCTATTTTGCTTCTTTACCCAAAGAACCAGCTCTTGGTTTCATTGATTTCCTCTATTGCTTTATTTTCTGAATATTGTTTATTTCTTCTCTGGTCTTTATTATGTCCCTCCTTCTGCTGACTTGAGGCCTCAATTGTTCTTCTTTTCCCAATTTTGATAATTGTGATGTTAGACTATTCATTTAGGTTTGTTTTTAAATATTCCTGGATTGCTATATACTTTCCTCTTAAGACTGCTTTCGCTGCATCCCACAAAAGTTGGAGTTTTGTGTTGTTATTGTCATTTATTTCCATATATTGCTGTATCTTCATTTTAATTTGATAGTTTGTCCAATGACTATTTAGAAGCATGTTGTTAAGCCTCCATGTGTTAGTGAGAATTTTTGCTTTCTTTGTACAATTTATTTACAGTTTTATACCTTTGTGGTCTGAGAATTTGGTTGGTAGAATTTGAATCATTTTTAGTTTAGTGTGGCTCTTTCTGTGGTCTAGTATGTGGTCTATTCTGGAGAATGTTCCATGTGCACTTGAGAAGAATGTGTATCCTGTTGCTTTTGGGTGTAGAGTTCTATAGATGTCTATTAGGTCCATCTGTTCTATTGTGTTGTTCAGTGTCTCTGTGTCCTTACGTATTTTCTGTCTGGTGGATCTGTCCTTTGGAGTGAATGGTGTGTTGAAGTCTCCTAAAATGAATGCATTACATTTTATTTCCTCCTTTAGTTCTGTTAGTATTTGTTTCTATGTATGTGCTGGTATATGCTGGTGCTCCTGTGTTGGGTGCATATATATTTATAATGGTTATGTCCTCTTGTTTGATTGAGCCCTTTATCATTATGTAATGTCTTTCTTTATCTCTTGTTACTTTCTTTGTTTTGAAGTCTATTTTATCTGGTACTAGTACAGCAACACCTGCTTTTTTCTCCCTGTTTTTTGCATGAAATATATTTTTCCATCCCTTGACTTTTAGTCTGTGCATGTCTTTGTGTTTGAAGTGAATCTCTTGTAAGCAGCATATAGACAGGTATTGTTTCTTCATCCATTCGGTGACTCTATGACTTTTGATTCGTGCATTCAGTCCATTTATATTAGGGTGATTATCAGTAGGTATGTTCTTATTGGAATTTCAGGGTTTAGATTCATGGTTACCAAAGGTTACAGGTTACTTTCCTTACTATCCAAGAGTTTAACTTAACTCACTTAGTATGCTCTTACAAACACAATGTAAAGGTTCTTTTCCATTTCTCCTCCTTTTTCTTCTCCTTCATTCTTTATGTACTAGGTATCAAATTTTGTACTTTTTGTCTATCCCTTGATTGACTTTGGAATAGTTAATTTAATTTTTCATTTGCTTCATAATTAGCTGTTCATCTTAGTTTACTGTAGTTTTATTACCTCTGATGACACCTATTCAACCTTAGGAACATTTCCATCTATAGCAGTCCCTCCAAAATAGGCAGTCAAAATGGTTTGTGGGATGGAAATTCTCTCATCTTTTGCTTCTCTGGAAATTGTTTAATCCCTCCTTCAAATTTTTATGATAATCTTGCCAGATAAAGTAATCTTGGTCAAAGGCTCTTCGGCTTCATGGCATTAAATACATCATGCCACTCCCTTCTGGCCTGTAAGGTTTCTGCTGAGAAGTCTGATGTTAGCCTGATGGGCTTTCCTTTGTATGTGATCTTATTTCTGTGTCTAGCTTCTTTTAATAGTCTGTCCTTATCCTTGATCTTTCCCATTTTTATTACTATGTGTCTTGTTGTTGCCTTCCTTGGTCTCTTGTGTTGGGAAATCTGTGTATCTCCATGGCCTGAGAGACAATGTCCTTCTCCAGATTGAGGAATTTTTCAGCAACCACCTCCTCAAAGGCATTTTCTATCCTTTTCTCTCTCTTCTTCTTCTGGCATCCCTATAATGTGAATATTCTTCTGCTTGTCTTGGTCACACAGTTCTCTCAATATTTTTTCATTCTTAGATGTCCTTTTTTTCTCTCTGTGCCTCAGGTTCTTTGTATTCCTCTTCTCTAGTTTCTAATTCATTTATTATCTCCTCGCCCATATCCAACCTGCTTTTAATACCCTCCATCATGCTCTTCAATGATTGGATCTCTGACCTGAATTCATTCCTGAGTTCTTGGATGTCTTTGCATACCTCCATTAGAATGTTGATGATTTTTATTTTAAACTCCCTTTCAGGAAGAGTCACGAGGTCCATATCATTTAAATCTTTCTCGGGAGTTGTATCAATAATTTTACTCTTGACATAGTTCCTTTGGCATTTCATGTTTGTATATGGCACCCTCTAGTGTCCAGAAGCTCTATTCTGGAGCTGCTCAGCCCCTGAAGCAATGTCAGGGGTCGCAGGGGAGCAGTAGTTGTTCCTGGGGGAAGGAAAGAGCTGTTCCCCACCTCCCGGCTGCTGTGCGTGTCTCCACTGCCTCAGCCAGTGGGCCAGGCACACAGGTATGTTCTTGCCCCAGAGCAGCTGGATATTGGTCCCTACTTTCTACAAGTGGCTGGAATCGCAGTCTCCCCAGGAACTCTGCCTCTATTAAATTTCCAACCTGGTAGTCATGCAAGTCTCATGAAAGCACCATGAAATGTAGGTTTGTGCTCCCACAGCAGGTCTCCAGAACTAGGTATTCACCAGTCCCAAGACTTACACTCCCTCCCTGCTCCATTTCTCTTCCTCCCACCAGTGAGCTGGGGTGGGGGAAGGGCTTGGGTCCGACAGAGCCACAGCCCTGGTACATGACCCTATTCGGTGAGGTCTGCTCTTTTCTCCAAATATATACAGTCTGGTGCCATCCTCTTTCCTGTTCTTCTCTCAGGATTAGTTGCACCAACTATATTTTCTAATTGTATCCAGTTTTAGGAGGAAGATTCTATCTCAACTCTCATGCCACCATCTTTAATCCCAATCTAATCAACAAATTTTTTAATCAGCCTGTTTTTTGAATGTTGAAGCAAAAGTATTCATTGGATATTATGGATGTAAACCATTTATCAGATAAGTCACTTATGAATATATTCTGCTGTACTGTTGGATGCCTTTTTGTTCTGCTCATGGTGTCCTTTGCTGTACAGAAGCTTTTTAGTTTGATGTAGTCCAATTTGTTCATTTCTCATTTTGTTTCCTTTTAAAAAGTATTTTAAAACTTCTAAAAATTTTTATTAATTTAGAACAGTCCTGCTAGGAAATGATTAAACAGGTACAAAGGATTTCAATAACTTGACAAATGTACATAGCTAGTAGGAACAATGAGTAGGAACAGACAAACACACACACATGCTAAACATGAAATAGTCACTACAGGTAAATCACATGTCCATCAACACAACCAGGTAAAATTTTCTTGACTGTGTTTGTTTATAGTGCACAATTCATTCTTGGTGATGACAGTATTGAATGAAATAGTCAACCACACAAGCGTGACTGAGTTCCTCCTCCGGTGATTCTCTGAGGACCCAGTGATGCAAACCCTACATGGTGTCCTGTTCCTCATGGCTTACCTGGCAGCCCTGTATGGAAATGGACTCATCATCACACTCATTTTTGGAATCCTCAGCTTCACACACCCATGTATTTCTTCCAGAAGAACCTTTCACTCATAGATCTCTGCTATAACTCTGTCACTGTTCCTAAATTTGCTCTCAACTTCCTGATGAATAGGAACAAAATATCATTCCTTGGATGCATCTTCCAGATGCTGTTCTTTGTGAGTTTTTTTTTTCTGCTGAAATAGCCATCCTCACAGTGATGTCCTATATCTGCTATATGGTTGTCTGCCGTTTGCTGCACTATGAGACCATCATGAAAAAGGGGCCCTGTGGGCAGATGGTGGTGATTTCATACATCAGTGTGGGAATCTATGGAGCCATTACACACAGCATTGACATTTTCCACAACTTTTAGTTCCCATAAAATCCAGGAATCCTTCTGAGATATCTCTCAGAAAATGTTGATCTCAGACTCCAAAATGATCAAAAATGAAGCATTACTGACTGCATTTTGTCCAAGTATCCCCCTTCTCTGTTTACTTTCTATATCGTATTCCTATGTGCACATCTTCCCTGCTGTCTCAAGGATCTCCTCCCTGCAGGGCAGGTCCAAAGCCCTTTCCACCTGCCTCCCTCACCTGGTTGTTGTGATTCTGTTTCTTTCAACAGATGCTATGGTCTTCCTGAAGCCAGCCTCTGAATCAAAGTGAATTGTACTCCTGGTTTTGTCAGTATTTTACACAGTGGTACCTGTATCAGTGAACCCAATCATATACAGTCTTAGAAACAAGGACATAAAGGTAGCTGTGAGAAAATTCCTTGCAGTTGCAGTAAATTAAGTCAAATTAAATATATCTGGGTAGCTTAGAGTTTCCTCCTTTGTTTGTACCCATATCACTTTCAAATTTTACTCTCTTTATAAAGGGGATGTATTATATTATTAATGTTCTCTCTTAGTAATTTGGGCAGCCATAGATTTCTCAGTGTAGAATGTTCTTCGGACAAATGGAAGAAAACAAAGATATCACTGGAACTCAATTGCTGTGGTATATTTTGGGCAGTAGCTAGCAAAATTTCTTTAGCAATATAAATACATGTTTTTTAAAATAATACCCATACTTCCTCATGGCAAAATTCATTTAGGAGGATATGAGTAATAAAATATTATGTACTCATTTTTTCAAAAAAATTCATTTGCAATATTCTTTATTAAACAAAATCCATTATAGTTGATACAACCTGGCCTTCAAAAGAATGAAGCTATAGTTAGAAAATATCTTGGTTACATTTTCTATATTTTAGCACCCTTACTGCTATATCATTTTATGTCAAGTGGATCCACACCCTGTTTTTATTGTGCCCAGAACATCAGTATGGACAACCTGGCCCAGGTATGAAACTATGGCCGTTCCTGTTCAGACTGTCAGAATAAGAGATCATTTATCCTTATAATGGAAAAGTGCAATTTTCCTTTCTCTTCTAGGCTCACAATTAAATAGAAAATAAAGGGGTGTGTGGGTAGAGGGAAGACTAGATTCTCCTACTGTTTTTACTTTCTTCCTCTTGACAAGAGGCTGCCCAGGTATGTCCTTCTCCAGGACAAGGAGGCAAGACCACCTGTGCACCACACTGTCCCACTGCTATAATATGTTTATTTGAGGAGTTGGTTGCTGAAAACGTCCCCAATCTGGGGAAGGACATAGTCTCTCTGGCCATGGAGATACACAGATCTCCCAATACAAGGGATCCAAGGAAGACAACAAGACACATAGTAATTAAAATGGGAAAGATCAAGGATAAGGACAGACTATTAAAAGAAGCTAGAAACAGAAATAAGATCACATACAAAGGAAAGCCCATCAGGCTAACATCAGACTTCTCAGCAGAAACCTTACAGGCCAGAAGGGAGTGGCATGATGTATTTAATGCCATAAAGGAGAAGGGCCTGTAACCAAGATTACTTTATCTGGCAAGATTGTCATATGAATTTGAAGGAGAGATTAAACAATTTCCAGGTAAGCAAAAGCAGAGAGAGTTTACCTCCCACAAACCATCTCTTCAGTCTATTTTGGATGGACTACTATAGATGGATGTGTTCGTAGGGTTGGATAGCTGTCACCAAAGGTAGTAAAACCACTGTAGGAAGGGTGGAGCAGCTGATTCTGAGGCAATTGCAAAATTAAAATGCCTATTCCCAATATGAATCAAGGGATAGACAGAAAGTACAGAATTTGATCCCTAATATTTAAAGAATGAAGGAAGAAGGAAAAGGAGGAGAAATAGAAAAGAACCTTTACGTTGAGTTTGTAACAGTATACTGATTATGTTAGACTCTTAGATAGTAAGGAAAGTAACCTGTAACTTTGGTAAACATGAATTTAAAGCCTGAAATGACAATAAGTACATACCTATCGATAATCACCCTAAATGTAAAGGGGCCGAGTGCACCAATAAAAAGACATAGAGTCACTCAGTGGATAAAAAAATAAGACCCATCTATATGCTGCTTACAAGAGATTCATGTCAAAACCAAAGACATGCGCAGACTAAAAGTCAAGGGATGGAAAAAGATATTTCATGCAAACAATAGTGAGGAAAAAGCAGGTGTTGCAGTATCAGCATCAGACAAAATAGACTTCAAAACAAAGAAAGTAACAAGGGATATAAAAGGACATTACATAATGAAAAAGGGCTCAGTCCAACAAGAGGACATAACCATTATAAATATATATGCACCCAACACAGGAGCACCAGCATATGTGAAACAAATACTAACAGAACTAAAGGAGGGAATAGAATGCAATGCATTCATTTTAGGAGACTTCAACAAGCCATTCACTCCAAAGGACAGATCTACCAGACAGAAAATACGTAAGGACACAGAGACACTGAACAACACAATAGAACAGATGGACCTAATAAACATCTACAGAACTGTACACCCAAAAGCAAAAGGATACACATTCTTCTCAAGTGCACATGGAACATTCTCCAGAATAGATCACATAGTAGGTCACAAAAAGAGCCTCAGTAAATTCAAAATGATTGAAATTCTACCAACCAACTTCTCAGGCCACAAAGGCATAGACATAGAAATAAATTGTACTAAGGAAGCATAAAGGCTCACAAACACATGGAGGCTTAACAACATGCTTCTAAATAGTCAATGGATCAACGATCAAATTAAAATGGCAATCCAGCAATACATGGAAATAAATGACAACAACACAAAGCCCCAACTTCTGTGGGATGCAGTGAATGCAGTCTTAAGAGGAAACTATATAGCATTCCAGGCATATTTAAAGAAGGAAGAACAAAACCAAATGAATAGTCTAACGTCACAATTATCAAAATTGGAAAAAGAAGAGCAAATGAGGCCTAAAGTCAGTAAGTAGAAGGAGGGACATAATAAAGATCAGAGAAGAAATAAATAAAATTGAGAAGAATAAAACAGTAGAAAAAATCAATGAAACGAAGAGCTGGTTCTTTGAAAAAATAAACAAAATAGATAAGCCTCTAGGGAGACTTATTAAGAGAAAAGGAGAATCAAGACACATCAACAGAATCAGAAAGGAGAAAGGAAACGTCACGACAGAGCCAACAGAAATACAAAGAATTATTACAGACTACTATGAAAACCTATATGCTAAGAAGCTGGAAAACCTAGAAGAAATGGACAACTTCCTAGAAAAATACAACGTTCCAAGACTAACCAAGGAAGAAACACCAAATCTGAACAAACCAATTACCAGCAAAAAATTGAAGCGTTATTCAAGAAACTACCCAAGAACAAAATCCCCGGGCCAGATGGATTTACCATGGAATTTTATCAGACATACAGAGAAGACATAATACCCAATCTCCTTAAAGATTTCCAAGAAATAGAAAAGGAGGGAATACTCCCAGACTCATTCTATGAAGCCAACATCACCTGAATGCCAAAACCAGGCAAACACAACATCAAAAAAGAAAATTACAGACCAATATTCCTGATGAACATAGATGCAAAAATACTCAACAAAATATTAGCAAACTGAGTTCAAAAATATATCAAAAGGATCATATACCGTGACCAAATGGGATTCATCCCAGGGATGCAAGGATGGTACAACATTCGAAATCCATCAACATCATCCACTACATCAACAAAAAGAAGGACAAAAACCACATGATCATCTCTATAGATGCTGAAAAAGCATTTGACAAAATTCAACATCCATTCATGATAAAATCTCTCAACAAAATGGGAATAGAGGGCAAGTACCTCAACATAATAAAGGCCATATATGATAAACCCACAGCCACCATCATACTGAACAATAAGAAGCTCAACGCTTTACCTCTGAGATCAGGAACAAGACAGGGATGCCCACTCTCCCCACTGTTATTTAACATAGTACTGGAGGTCCTAGCCACAGCAATCAGACAAAACAAAGAAATACAAGGAATCCAGATTGGTAAAGAAGAAGTTAAACTGTCACTATTTGCAGATGATATGATACTGTACATAAAAACCCTAAAGACTCCATTCCAAAACTACTAGAACTGATATCGGAATACAGGAAAGTTGCAGCATACAAAATTAACACACAGAAATCTGTCTCTTTCCTATAAACTAACAGTGAACTAATAGAAAGAGGAATCAGGAAAACAATTCCGTTCACAATTGCATCAAAAGTAATAAAATTCTTAGGAATAAACCTTACCAAGGAAGTGAAAGACCTATACCCTGAAAACTATAAGACACTCTTAAGAGAAATTAAAGAGGACACTGACAAATGGATACTCATCTCATGTTCTTGGCTAGAAGAATTAATATCATCAAAATGGCCATCCTGTCCAAATCAATATACAGATTTGATGCAATCCCTATCAAATTACCAACAACATTCTTCAACGAACTTTAACAAATAGTCCAAATATTCATATGGAAACACCAAAGAATCCAAATAGCCAAAGCAATCCTGAGAAGGAAGAATAAAGTTGGGGGAATCTCACTCCCCAACTTCAAGCTCTACTACAAAGCCACAGTAATCAAGAGTATTTGGTCCTTGCACAAGAACAGAGCCACAGACCAGTGGAAAAGAATAGAGACTCCAGATATTAACCCAAACATTTATGGTCCATTAATATATGATAAAGGAGCCATGACAGACAATGGGGAAATGAAAGTCTCTTCAACAGATTGTACTGGAAAAACTGGACAGCTACATTTAAGAGAATGAAACTGGATCACTCTCTAACCCCATACACAAAAGTAAATTCAAAATGGATCAAAGACCTGAATGTAAGTCATGAAACCAATAAGCTCTTAGAGAAAAACATAGGCAAAAATCTCTTGTTCATAAACATGAGTGACTTCTTCATGAAAATATGTCCCCAGGCAAGGAAAACAAAAACAAAAATGAACAAGTGGGACTATATCAAGCTGAAAAGCTTCTGTAGAGTGAAAGACACTATCAATTGAACAAAAAGTTACCCTACAGTATAGGAGAATATATTCATAAATGACATGTCTGATAAAGGCTTGACACCCAAAATATATAAAGAGCTCACTCACCTCAACAAACAAAAAGCAAATAACCCAATTAAGAAATGGGCAGAGGAGCTGAACAGACAGTTCTCCAAAGAAGAAATTCAGATGGCCAACAGTCACATGAAAAGATGCTCCACATCACTTGTCATCATAGAAATGCAAATTAAAACCACAATGAGATATCATCTCACGAATAAGGGTAGCCACCATCCAAAAGACAAACAGCAACAGATGTTGGCAAAGTTGCAGAGAAAGGGGAACCCTCCTACATTGCTGGTGGGAATGCAAATTAGTTCAACCATTGTGGAAAGCATTATGGAGGTTCCACAAAAAGCTCAAAATAGAAATACCATTTGACCTAGGAATTCCACTTCTAGGAATTTACCCTAAGAATGCAGCACTCCAGTTTGAAAAAGAAAGTGCACCCCTATGTTTATCACAGCACTATTTACAATAGCCAAGGAATGGTAGCAACCTTAATGTCCATCAGTCGGTGAATGGATAAAGAAGATGTGCTACATATACACTGTGGAATATTACTCAGCCTTAAGAAAAAACAGATCCTGCCATTTGCAGCAACTTGGATGGAGCTAGAGGGAATTATGCTCAGTGAAATAAGCCTGGAAGAGAAAGACATGTACCAAATGATTTCACTCATATGTGGAGTATAAGAACAATGAAAAACTGAAGGAACAAAACAGCTGCAGAATCACAGAACCCAAGAAAGGACTAACAGTTTCCAAAGGGAAAGGGACTGGGGAGGATGGGTGGGAAGGGAGGGATAAGGGGGGTGAAAAAGAAAGGGGGCATTACGATTAGCATGTATAATATGGGGGGAGGCATAGGGAGGGATGTGCAACACAGAGAAGACAAGTAGTGAGTCTTTAGTCTGAAGCATCTTACTATGCTGATGGACAGTGACTGCAATGGAGTTTGTAGGGGGACTTGGTGAAGGGGGGAGTCTAGTAACCATAATGTCCTTCATGTAATTGTTGATTAATGATAATAGAGTTAATATAAAAAATAATAATGTAAAAAAAGTAATAATTACAAATATGAAATGAGTAGGAAATGCTTAAAATACTACCTGAATCACATAAAGAACATAAAATTCATCTCCAGAGAAAACTGTTAGAGGAGGAAATACACTTCCTAGAAATCCAGATGTATTTGTTCCCAAATTGCTTCCCAAAGTGTGTAGAACCATGAGATGCACATTTCAGATATGTAACATTTACAAGAAGGCTGAAATCATGGACAAAGAATTAGAACCCCTTCCTTCTTTCAAAAGGAGATTCTCTTCTGTGGTAAATTTTCAAGTTGGATGGCACCTCTGTCCACTGAGAGGAAGCTCCAGGAGCTGAGAAAAGAAATCATTGGGGTAATACTTTCTACTTTCAAGTTCTAGCCTTCACTATGGGGCCCCATTGTTCCCACTGTTCCACGCCCAGGTCACAGATTACAGAAATATCACCGAATCCTCCGATTTCAGAATTATCACAGAATCCTCCAGGCCTTAAGTCCCCCAGATAAAGAGCCCTGTGATATTTTCAGAGCTCAAAACCTGAGACCTGGTTACCCACAGTTACAAGGTAACGTCTATGAGTCTCTTTCCTCTTCATATTTCATACTTCATAATATTTTCATTAGATTAATAGAAAATTCCTTGAAAAACTAAGGAAAGTAAAAATTCAATCTTTTGTTACATTTTTTGTGATTTATAAAATATTTGTTAATTTATGTAAGATATTATTTTTTAGTTACTGAAATAGTGCTCAAATTTTACAGTAAAAAATGTTATGCCTTTATCCAAAAGGAACAAATAAACACATCACAAAACAAACCGCAGATTATTAGAAATTATTTGTAATATATTCAACAAGAGACTTAAATATATACAGAAGAATGATTACATAATTCCCATCACACAATCAGGAAAAAACTTAAAACACTGAAAATTAATATTTTATAGCCTTCTACACCTAAGTATTTATGCAGCATAACCAGAAACACTTGACCAGCAATGTTTTCCAGGAGTTTATGCTTAATAGGCTGAAACTAGAAATAATACAAATGTCCACCAGCATTGGTGGGTCATGGATAAATGAAATGTGGTATGTCCTACATTCAAAATCTAATTTGCAATAAATGAATAAACTATTGATGCACACAAACTAATCAATGAAATCTTATGAACTCAAAAATTATTATGCTGTGTGAGGAAGCCAAACAAAACAATTAACCTGCCTCATTTATGTATAACTGGAGAATTTGAACTCGTATATAGTCAGAGAAAGTGAATATCATGTCAGACTTTGGAATTTGGACGACCTGGAAGCCAAATGGAGGGATGACCACATGGCCCAAGGAAACTATAAGGGGTGATGTTTGTTTTTATTATGACTTGAAGTAAAGTTTTCAAGGGTATGTACACTTTTGTATGTACATTCTCAATTTGTACACTTAATATATATGCAGCTTATTGTATGTCCGTCATACTTTTATTAACCTGTTAAAATAACACAATGAAAAAGCTAGTGCAATAAGTTTTTTTTCCTTTGTTTTAGTCATATACAAAAAATCATCTTCCAGACCTATATCAAGGAGCTCACTGCATAAGTCTTTTTCCTAGGAGTTTAATGACATCAGGCATTACACTGAAGTGTTGACGTAATTTTGAGGTAATTTCACACACTGTTTAATATAGTAATGCCATTTCATTAGTTTGCTTGAGGCTGTGCAGTATTTCCAACCTCATTTATTCAGAATCCCATGTGTACATCCCAGGTATATATTCATGGCTCTTTTATCACCTATTAATCAACTATACACATGGGTTTATATCCAGGCTTTCTATTCCCTTCATTTATGTATGTGTTTCCTTTTAGGAAAATTCCACACTGTTTTGATTACTATAGGCTTACAATATAGTTTGAAGCCAGGGATCATGCTATATCCAGGTTTGTTCTTTCTAAAGATTTCTATGATAATCTGGGTTCATTTGTTCCATAAAAACATAAGGATTTTTTTGTTTATCCTATTTCTGCAAAATATGCCATTGGAATTTTGATAGGGGTTGCATTCCATGTGTAGATAATTTGTATAGTATGGATATTTTAACAGTATTAATTTTTCCAATCTATGAACATTGAATATCTTGAAAATTATTTGTGTCTTTTCAATTTGTTACCTTAATGTCTTTTAATTTTGAAAACACAGGTCATCCTCCCTATGCTTACAATTTTTCAAAAATTGTATCATTTTTTTTGAGTTGTAAGTGATTTTGTTTTTTTTATTATCCTTTCTAATAATTATGATGGTATAATAAGACAACTGATATCTGTATCTCAATTCTGTATCCTGTGATTTAACTCATATTAACTCTAATAGAATTTTGGTGGAGTCTTTAAGGTTTCCCATATAAAGTAAAATGTCATCTACAAATAGTGAAAGTTTTATTTCTTCCTATCCACTTCGGATGTATTTTATTTGCTTTTCTTGTCTTATTGCTATGGCGAGAACCTTCAATGTTATATGGAATAAAAGTAAGCAGTTTGGATATCCTTGTCTTATGCATGATCTTAGAGGAATATCTTTCAGCTTTTCTTTGCCATTGACAAAGAAGTTAGCAGTAGTTTTTCATATATGACTGTTAGTGTTGAAAATGTTTCTTAAATGTCCACTTTGTTGAGTTTTTTAATCATAAATTGATGCTGAATTTGTCAAATGATGCTTTTTCTGCATCTGCTGAGATGATCATATGATTTTTATCCTTCATTTTCTTCATGTGTGTACCTCACTGATTGATCTACAGATTTGAACCATCCATGCATCCTTGGAATACCTATTTGATAGTGGTGTCTGGTCTTTCTAATGTATTGCTGATTTCAGTTTGCTTATTTGTTGAGGGTTGTCACATCTATGTTCATCAGTATATTGGTTTAGAATTTTTTTTGTTGTGTCATTCATTTTTTAATCAGTGTTATGCTAGTCATATAAAATAATTTTGGAGGTGTTCCTTAACTTTAAATAGTTTAGGAGTAATCTGTGAAGTATATGAGTTTGTCCTCTACATGTTTTGTGGAATTTACTTGTAAAGCTGTCCAGCACTGGGCCTTATTTTTAGTAGTTTTTAAATTAGTGATTCAATTTCATTATTTTAGTTAGCCTATTCAGACTCTATTTCTTTATAATTCATTCTTGGATGATTTTATGTCTCTAACATTTTACCCACTTCTAGGTTTTCTAATTTGCTGGCATATAACTGTTCACAGCATCTCCTGGGAGCCTGTGCCTTTCTGTAGCATCAGTTGTAACTTCTGCACCTTCCTATTTCTGTTTTTATTTATTTGGCCTCTTTCTGTTTTTCATTGCTCTTGACAGAAATTTACTGCATTTATTTAACTATTCAAGGAACTAGTTATCAGTTCCTTTGATCCTTTTCTATTGCCCATTTTTACAGTGTATTTCATTTCTTTCCACTCTGATCTTTATTATAACCTTTCTTTTACTAACTTTGGGCTTTGGTGGCTGTCAGCTCCATCCATGCAATGGTAGGATGAGCCTGAGAATATATTTTTTATCAGAGACTCCATCCCTGGTTGAAGACCCTGCATTTTCTTGCCTGTCTGTAAGTGCCTTTAAAATGAGGAAGTGCATCTCCCTTGCATTTAGTCTTGACTGCTTTCACTCTGCTGGACACAATACCTGTTGATTTTCAAACCAGACAGATGAGGGGTTTGTCTTCCTGATGCCAGCCCAGGGTCAGGGTGTCTGATGTGGAACACAATCCCTTCAAGTGAAAGTGCCATATTTTGGGATCCTTCTTCTGTGCAGTGTCAGTGCATCTGGATGGGGTTCCATGAAAGACCTTCTTTGTGCCTCTCCAACTTTGATATCTCTGTTTTGTCTTTTGCTGTGGAGGTGCTGTTTATATAGTTCTGTCTTTATCACTGGATAATTATTCTATGTGAAGCTGTGAATTTGCTAAGTATATGGGAGGTGGTGAATTCAGGGTCTTCCTATTATGTCAGTGCAAAACACACTCCAGGAGAATTATAGTTTGTGTTTTAAATTTTGGTATATGGCCCATTTGGTATTAACCTTTACTGTTCTACATTAGAAGTTTATCACTTGATGGGTGTTCAAAAATACATACACATGTTCAGTGCAAATCCATATCAGGAAATTGTTTCACAAAACTTTCCTGATACCCTAACTCAGCCACCCTCTCCATCTTCCCTTCATAAACAGCTACTATTAGGGATTCTTTTCTAGAATTGTTTGGCCTGATCTTCATATATGTGGACTTAACCATATGATTTTTGAGTCCAAATAACATTTTGATACTTACCTACTCATCGCCTATGTCAGTAGAGGTTTCTTTTTGTTTCCCTTTTTAATGTGGCTGGTAGTAAGATACTGAGGGAATGACCAGAATTTGTTGATTTTTTTGACTGACAGACACATGGGGTGCTTACATTTTGGGGGTTATTACAAAGAGTATTTTATGAACATTGTTTTAGAAGCCTTTTATTCAAATAAGCTCATTTCCACTGGTCAATTCCTGGGAATAGAATTGATCTGCATATGTTTATTTGATAAATAACTGTCTTTAATTTAAAGAGACATTGTTGCATCTCCTCACAATGCCACCAAAGTGAAATGAGAGTTCTTGCCGCAGTACATCCTTGACAAATTCAGCATTTTTAATCTTATATTTAGTGATGTAATTATAGTTTTAGAAGGATTATTGTCATTTGCTTATTTGGCTTTGCTCATCTTGTAAGAATAGAAATAGGTTAGCATAAGCATAGCCATCTTAAAGGCCTAGAAGCCATTTTCTGAGTATGTGACTTAGAAAGAAAAACTGGAACTGGGTAAGGCCTTGAAAAACAAGTTAATCATGAGCACCGGGTGGTGGGCAGCTGTGACCCTTGGTCAGCTAACCTTGGTCAGTAAATCTTACATACCAAGCTTATCGTGCAGAACCTCCCTAACCATTGAGGAGTAGTCTTACCCTGCCCTTGCTTAACCCCAGGATATATGTCTTGCAAGAATAATGTATAGTTATAGAAAATTGCTATGAGTTAAGTGCTTTGAAATTGCTATATAAACCCTTGGCTCTGAGTGCTCGGGGTCCTTGTTGAGACCCGCTGCATCGGGCTGACTTGGACCCCAACTAGTTGGCTGAATAAAGACTTTGCTTGAATTTACATCCCTATGCCTGTGTAGTTTGTTCTCTGGGGAAGCCTCGGAAGCCTGCACCCTAACAATCTTATATAGCGAGATGAGTTTTCCAATCTTTTTCTACCTTTACATGGTCATTTGTCTATTCCTGAATTGCAAGCATTTAAACGCAGGTGCTTTGAAGGTTTCAAGGTCTGACAAATCAGGAGTGTTTGTTCTCCTGGGAGACAATTTCAGAAGTTATTTCAATGTGATAGGGGTAATTGAATTCTGATATTCTCATGGTGATTGACCAGGTAAGATGTGGACTGAAAATCAACTACTAGAATTAAGAATTTGAAGTTCATTAACTGCGTTGATGGGAGACATATGGTGCAGTATTAGGAACATTGACTGGTCAAAATGGGTTTAAGAGAAAATGCCAGGGGGGGAGTAGGAGACAGAACCAATAATGTGTGTGGGGTGATGTAAACATTAGCACTCACCAGAGCCTCTGGTCTGGAGAGAGTTCTAGGGATTCCCCCACCATTTGGCCTGTGTTACAAGTGAATAACCTATTACCTTCACCAATAGTGTGTTAGCTTCTTAAACTCTCTAATCTGTGAGTTTTTTCTGGCCTAGTGCAGGCTGATCTGTGCTCTTGTCCCTCAGTGATACGCCTCCTTACTGAAGGGCTGACTCGGAGGTGAAGATGGGTCTCCCTTAGTAATGTCTCCATCACTCCTGCCATTTTTTATTTGGTCATTTATCCCACAATGTCTGCTCAGGTCTCATTTCTTCCTAAGGATGATTTTCTCTGTGTGTAGGATTAGAATTGGTGTATGTGTGTGTAGCAGGAGGATGGGTTCTGACTTTACATCCTGCATCTTGGAATGCCTCCAGGACTGAATATTCTAAACAGTAGCATTTCCATGATTAAAGCACATTTTCTAAAATGAGTGATGAATGCAACAGAAGATGTATTAAATTTCAAATAAAGACAGATCCTGGCTTCCTTTGGTGTTTTGCATATTGGAGTCTTAATGACACTTGATAGATCCTTAGAAAGTATGTTCTGTAAATGTTGATCCTCTGGAAAGGATAATGTAAGGTTGCCTACTTACCAGTGTGTAACTTGCATGTTGAAACATCCTTTTTACCGGTGATGCAATAATTTAAGAAGGATACTTATGAAGGTAAGTAGGAATAGAGAATACATGTTTCATAAATGAATACATGAGGGCTAAATATTTTTTATTAAAACAAGCAATATGCAATTTTAAATTACAATGCTGTAAAACAAGGCAACTCAGATACTTTTATACAATTCACTCAGTACTAAACACGGAGATGAAATACCATTATTTCAAGGACAATGGCTTACAGGAAGAGTTGGGAAATATTTACATGGACTTAGTGGGTTGATGTTGAATTTTTACAAATATCAGGAGAATGTACAAATATTTTCCTTCAGCAAAATGATGCAGGCAGCTGATCTCTGTTTTTCATAACAGGGTGAATAATATTCATAAATGTGAGGTTGTAAAGTATATGAAGTTGTAGGGACTCTAGAAATAATTTATCAACAAATCCTGGCATAAGTCATGCAATTTGTATTTTTAATAATAAGCTAGTGATTTCATGTAGAAAAATTTCAAGGCCATAACATGTTAGCTTTACTTAATATTTGGTTCTTTGTTTTCTGAACATTCTAAACATGAGAAATAAAAGGTTGATCTCACAAGAGATTATGATGTATTGCTGGATAAATTATGTAGACCTCTAATTGTGTATAGATGTGTGTGTGCTGTTCTAATTCATTGAGTTTCTAGTCATGAAGGCAAAGATAAGTTTAGAGAAAATACCCAAATGTCTGTCAGTCTGTAGTGTCCATGGAGCTACAAGGAAATGTTTAAGCCAGTGACATTTATGCAGCTCCTCGTAGATTGTCCTTGAGTGGCTTCTCATTTTTCTATATTATTTTGGTATTTTTTAAAATTAATAAATTTAATATATATCATTTTATCATTGCTAAGATTATAACTGCTTTGTTTAGTGTAAAAAACTCCTAACCACAAGTTTATGAAGATATATTTCTGTTATCTTCTAGATAGTTTATTTTGCTCTTTACATTACTACATTCCTTCATTATGGACTGCCCTTTGAGCATGACAGGTGACAGAGGTCAAGAAAAATTGCCTCCAAACTATTACTCAGTTGTTTCAGCATTATTCATTAAGAGGATGGTTCCCTCCCCCCATGTCTCTGTAGTAGAAATTTTTTATATGCCTACCATGGAAAATTCTTCTATACCTAGTGACTCTTTTTGAGTGGGTCAGTTTTTGAATTCTGTTCTTTCAACTGATCTGTGTCTCTCTGACCCAGTACTGTAATTATTCTTTATGTGCATAAGAAGTCTTGACATTTGATGACATAAATCTCCAGCTTTATTTTTTATTACTCAAGGATCTTTAAGTGTTCCCAACCCGTTGAACTTCTTTAATACTTCCCTATTCTTGACCTTTTCAATTTCAGTGTGAACTTTAGGGTGAGCATTATATCATGTTGAATGAGTGTACTTGAATTCAAGTTTTGAGTCCAAGGAAAATGTATATGTTTCAGTTAAGTAGGTGACTTTTTTGTAGTCTAACTTCTGGGTAAAGACTTGACAATTTTCTGTAATGAACTTTCATGTGTTTATTTTTGGTCTTGTAAATTATGTTTAAACATTTTCTAATGGCATTTGCTTTCATAATGGAATATTTTCTATATATGGAATTTTGTTAATTCTAGTAATTTATGTACAGAATTTTAAGAAATCACTTTATAGTCATATGATTGACATAATACTTTTTATATACATGTCAGTGACCATGGGAATCAGAATAACCCATGAAACCTGCATCACCATGAGGCCACAGACACATCCATCCCCTCTGGAATTTTCCTGATTCCCTCTTACCAAATTTCAAGTATGTAATATAGTACTTTTAGGAACAGCCTCTATGCTCTACAGAGGATCTACGGGATGCATTCACCCTGCATACCTGACAGTTTGCACCCTTTGGCCACCACCTGCCCATTTCCCCCTTTCTAGACCCTAGTAACCTCCACTTCACTCTCTGCTTCTATGAGTTTGACTATTTTAGTTTCCATATAAAAGTAAGATCATTTATTATTTGTTGTTATGTGTCTAGTTTATTTCACTTTATATAATATCCTCCAGGTTTATCTGTGTTGTCAGAAAGGACATATAGTCCTACATTTTAGAGTTGGAATATTTTGAAAAAATCCCTAAGTACACAATACATACACTTTAAAAATTTTTCCAATATTTTCTATGAATAATTTACATATTTTATTTCATTGCTCATGAAATCCAGAGCAAGGTTAGATCATACTGTCAATGTCTTTTTTCTTGAATTTAGAACAATAGCAAACATTTCATATTTATGTCTGGTTTGGTATTTCTTATAGTTACTATTTATCAGAATATAGATGGGCCTTTACTTTCCCATTTTGGTGATTTATTTAAAATTAGGTAGCATGAAGAATTTATTAAATTATTTTTGATATTATGGACAGAATTAATAATTCACATCACATGTTTGTTAGAATTCAATGATGTCTTGAATTTTTCATTTGGAATGTTTTTAATTGAAATTTCAATTTTGTTAATAGATGCAGAAATATTCTTTTTTCTATTTCTTATGACAATTTTGTTAAAGTTCTGTTTAGGAACAGTGTTTCATTTTTACAATATCATATATATAATTTTTTATTTACTTATATGTATTTATTCAGGCATTTGACAAGTATTTTTTGAATGCCTATTATCTATGCAACATAGGATAAGCAAATTTTGGATTCTTACCCTTTTCAGATGTACTTCCAATAGGGCACACAGGCAATAAATAAAATCAAGAAATGTGTGCTGTTTTTGGTCTTACCACCTTAAAGTACACTGACTTATTATAAGCAGATAATTATTTTATAGCAAAACTATGAATATGACATTTCCCCCCTCTCAGATACTCCTATGGCTCCTCCCATAACCCAACTGAATTAAATTAGAATTTCTTGCCTGGGGCTTAACATTTTCCAACATTGGCCTCAATGTAATTTTCTACTCACCCTAAACATAGTCTATTTTTCCTTCCCTCTGGAAATGTTCCCTTTAGTTTGGGACATTAGCAGTTCAAGAAATAACTACTTAAGTCAGAAATGATCAAATACTACACAAAATGGTGTGCACAACAGAAAAATTGAACAGTTGTCTTCTGGCTGGAGTTTTTGGGAATTTACTCTGTAGTAAAAAGGCAGTTTTGAGAATTTTCACTTTTACACTCTTTTCAAAACTTCTGGAACTACTGATACTTTATAACTTCTTAAACCAAGACTATTTCATGCTTCCATTCAGAAGAAGAAACTATTGCTCCTCCTGTTACAGGGCATAGAGGCACTGGTATAGAACCATTTTCCCCTCAGAATAATATCTTATATTTTTGACAGTACATTTCTAATGATGTCTTCTTATCCTGGGGCAAAATCCCTTTGAAACTGAAATCAGTTAAAGGGAGAAATAAAGTTAGAGAAACCTGTTTATTGCCTACCAGTAGTCACCTGCATCTGCTCTCCCATGTCTCTCACCACCTGGCTGCAGAAAAATAGGACCCCATCAACCTCTCTGGTCCACATAAACCCTCCAGCATCCTTGTAATTACTTATTGATATGGAGATGGTTACTTCTCTCCACCTCTTGAAATCACCTATTGATATGGAGATGCACTAAGGCCAGGCAAGAGATTCTGGATATACTGCAGTTTTACCCACAGCCCACCCCTCCAGAAATCTTACCCTGCACTCTACTCATTCCCCATCTTCTACAATACCACTTTGTGAAAAAACTGGAGCATTGTATGTAACCAGACTAATAAAGGGTTCATAAAAGTGGTGCTAAGGATGCTCACCTGACTTAGTGAAAGAATGTACAAACTGACTCAGATCTTTAGCAAAATGGTAGAAAATGTAAGAAAGTACCAACTGGCAATCACAGAGCTGAAGAATACAATGTTGAACTGAGAAACACTCTAGTGGGGTTCAAGACAATGTAGATCAGCAGAAGAAAGGATATGGCAAAGGTCAGCAGAAGCAGGGCACATCAAAGAATCCCGGGCCTAGGATGATCTCAGTTTGTACCCAGATTCAGGGTGATTACAAGCCATATTCTCAGGCAGCAGATTTAAAATATGTGACTATATCCCTTTCAAGGGATCATCTGGAGCCGTGAGTTTTTGTCTTTCTCTGCATTGAACTGTAGTGTGGGAGCCAGTTAAGAACTCTTTTTAGCTCCTGTGTCACTGAACTCATGAATGTAAGCACCACCGGTCACCAGCCAGCCTCAGACAATCAAGGGGCAAGCCTTGGGTGGCATCTAGAATAAAAGGGTCACCAAGTTTTAAATCTAGAGCTTCAAATGCATGTAAAACTCCCTCTGAGTGACGTCAGTGCTCTCCTGGAGCACATCCGAGGGAGAGCGCTACAAGAGCACCTGCCTTCTGGGGCCTGTTTTGGAACACAATGGTACCTAAATGTGCATTTGATTACAAGACAGTCCCTCAGGCTGCCGCTCTAATGATACTCCAATAAGCCTCAGTCACAGAAAAACTGGGCTCCTTCTTCCCCAGCCTCTCTGCTATGCCCAGGGGGTAATCACCAGTTAAGAACTATTTCTCCCTTTGGGTCCTGTGGAACCTGTGAGCACAAGCCCTGATGCCTCGAGAACCTGGAAATGCAGGTGTAACCCAGGCAGCAGGTTCAAAAATTAGAGAGCCAGACAAAGGTACAAGCTCCATTCTGGGAGATACTGGTGAGCTGGAGTAAGACACAGGCTCAGTGAGAAGATGGCATCACTGTCCTCTGTCCCCAGGGAACTCCTTATCAGTCCTTCCACGCATCCCAGAGCAGAAACCTGCCCTTCCTAATGGAACTGCAGGGCAAGCCTGGGCCTTTTTCACAGGAATCCTGGGAGTGTGTTTCTGCCTGCTGTGTATGCAGTGCCCTGAGGGTGGCAGTCAGCCAAGAACTGTCTGTGTCTGTAATAGTCCCATGGGGCCCATAAATGAAAGCCACTCTGGCCATCAGCACCAGGCTATCAAGTGGTGTCCCATGGGCAACAGCCACAAAATTCTGTGTACCAGCAGAAGGTACCTGATCCTTTTGGGAAACACTGGTGAGATGGAGTGAGGCAGTGTGGGAGTTTGTAGAAAGTAACCTCCTTCTGGAGAAAAGCAGAGTGAGAATGTAAGGATGTTATATGTCAGCCTCAGTTCCAAGAGTGCACCAGCATGCCACGAGGTGCACATGAAATTAGACATCTGCCTGTCAGGCTGCTTTGAGATGAGCAAATACATTTCTTCTTTTTATTTATTTTTTATGAAGGTATCATTGATATACACTCTTATAAAGGTTTCACATGAAAAACAGTGTGGTTATTACATTCACCCCCACTACCAAGTCCGTCTTCACACCCCATTGCAGTCACTGTCCATCAGTGTACTAAGAGGCCACAGAGTCCCTACTTAAGCAAATACACTTCTTAAAACAAAATCTGATTGCTGTTCAATCAGATGCATCTGCATTGGGGACTGGGGAAATGAATTTGAATAACATTTAAGATTGATGAATTTGAATGCATTTAAGATTCATCCATGTCTTTTCACAGCTTGACAGCTCATTGAATTTTAAGATCAATTGATATTCTGTTTTTTTCATGTACCAGTTTATTTATCCATTCACCTATTGGGGAACATTGTGGTTACTTCCATGTTTGGAAATGCTGAATAAAGCTGGTTTTGACATTCCTTTGCAAACGGTCTTCCAATGTCTGTTACCGTATTGTATTCCCACTAGCAATGTCTGAGCATTCCTGTTCCTCAGCATTTCTGATACCATTTGATGTTTTCAGTATTCTAGGTTTTGGTTTTTCTAATACGTTTTTAGTGCTATCCATTGTTGCTTTAATTTTCATTTCTGTGGTGACAAGTGATGCAGACCTTTTGTTCATATGCTTATTTAATTCTGTATGGTTTATTTAATGAGGTATCTGTTAATCTTTGGCATATTTTCACATCAGATTGTTTTCTTCATTACTATAAAGTATTCTTTGTATATGTGGGAACAGCCTTTAATCAGATGTAGTTTTTGCCAATATAGTCTCCCAGGCTGTGGCTTATCTTTTCATTCTCTTGACCTGTAAGAATAGAAATAGGTTAGCATAAGCATAGCCATCTTAAAAGCCTAGAAGCCATTTTCTGAGTATGTGACTTAGAAAGAAAAACTGGAACTGGGTAAGGCCTTGAAAAACAAGCTAATCATGAACACCAGATGGTGGGCAGCTATGGCCTTTAGTCAGCTAACCTTGGTCAGCTAATCCTACATACCAAGCTTATCGTGCAGAACCTCCCTGACAATTGAGGAGTGGTCTTATCTTGCTCCTGCCTAACCCCAGGATGTATGTCTTGCAAGAATAATGTGCAGCTGTGGAAAATTACTATGAGTTAAGTGTTTTGAAAATGCTATATAAACCCTTAGCTTTGAGTGCTCGGGGTCCTTGTTGAGACCCGCTGCGTCGGGCTGACATTGGACCCCAGCTAGCTGGCTGAATAAAGACTTTGCTTGAATTTACATCTCTATGCCTGTGTAGTTTGTTCTCTGGAGAAGCCTCGGAAGCCCGGACCCTAACAGACCATGTCCCTCAGAGAGAATAAAATTTGAATTTTAGTAAAGTCCAACTTATCAATGATTTGTTTCATGAATCATGCTTTCAGTGTTGTATTTAAAAGTTTTGCAATAAACCAAAGTCATTTATATTTCCTCCTATATTATTTTCTAGTTTTCTTGTTTTACTGTTAAATAATAAGTGATGTACAATATTACATTAATTTCATGTGTTAAAAATAGTGATTCAATATTTTCATACATTATGAAATTTTTGCCATGATACGCTGTTATTATCTGTTAAAAAGGAAACACAGGCCCAACATGGTGTTACTCCTTTTAGGCCATGTCCCCCAACCTGGGCTTAATACCCTATCTAAATGCACTTTCAACTTCCCCTGAGATGTAATCAGACAGGAATACTCTGTTGAGCATTGATACAGTTCTCTGTCACATGTGCCTTCTCCATTGCCTAAAGGAAGATGATGTAATTGTTAGGGTCCAGGAACTCAGGGTTTTCCCAAGAGAACAATGCACACAGGCATGGAGATGTAAGTACAGGCAAAGTCTTTATTCAGCCAGCAAGCTGGGGTCGACAGCACCTCCCGTGACATGCAGGCTGAGTCCGAGCTGCCGACCCCCAGGCAACTTTAGGTATTGCTTATATAGGAACACTCCAGTTGCCCTGACCACTTCAATTGTTATCTCTTGTTTACCCAAGCATGTCTATGTGACTTATCACAGATCACGTCCCCAGGCTGTTGCCCACTTCTAGTTATCTAACTTAAAGCTGGAGCATTTCTAAGCTTAGCCTCGGGTTGTTTATTCAAAAGTGGGTGGCCCATGCTTTAGGCAGTTAGGTTAAATGTTATTAGTCCTTTTTCCTGACTCTTGATGCCCTCTGCCCTCCTTTACATTTCCCTCCTTTTCTTGATCAGACTAAGGAATCTTCCACAGCCATATCTAGGGCCTGATATTTTTGGCGAAGGACCAGGAGTTGGACGGTGTCAAACTTCTCTTGCACAAACTTAAGCAGCCTATTTATTATACACGGGCCGATGGTAAGCAAAAGCAGCAGGATGACCAGTGGCCCTGCAACGGCCGAGAGGAGGGTAGCAAACCATGGCTTGTGCTTGAACCAAGATTCAAACCAGCCTTTGTTGCTGCTGCTTTCATATTCTTTAAGCCGCCTGTCAAGATCTTTTTTTAGTTTGGCTAAGGAATCTCTAACTGCACCTGTCTTATCTACATAGAAACAGCATTCTTCTTTTAGGGCTGCGCATAGCCCACCTTCTTTTAAGAGCAAGAGGTCCAGGCCTCTTCGGTTCTGTAGGACCACCTCTGCCAAGGAGGTGAGGGATTGCTCCAGGTTTGATACTGACTGTCGGAGCTGTTCTACGTCCCTGTCGACTGCCAGCCTCAGGGTTGTGAGCCCTTTTTCCCATGTCACGAGGGTTGTGACTCCAGTGCCTGCCCCTGCTGTCCCTAGGGAGATGAGGATCCCAATGGTCAGGGCAGTAACAGCCTCCCTCTTGCTCCGGTGGGGATTCGGCCTTTCTTCCCAATGAGAAAGGAGAGAGTCATGAGAACGATATATTAGGCGAGGTAGAAAGGCCACCAGCACACAAAACTCATTATTAGTATTGAACACAGAGGGGATAGAGCTTGGGTGAGGCCTGTCTTTGAACAGAGCCACCAACCCAAGGAGGGTATAATCCAGTTTTCTTGCTCCCACGGGGTGCTATTATAGGAGGAGCATAACTGGCTCTGGGCTGTCGGGACTGTGCCTACACATGTACCAGCGATAGAGACTTGAGTGATTGTATGTCTCCACGGTCTCCCGTCCCAGTAAGTGGGATGGAAGTTGTTGATAGTGTAGGAGCCATTTATCCCGATTGCCTCATAGAAGGGGGGTGAACCTGGGTAGCATAGCCAACAGGGATCGGTGAGGGAGGAAGTGGTGTAGTTAAGAGTCTCTACTACTGCCTGCATCATTTCCCACATGGGATTATCTAACCCGGAGGGAGTGTGCTGGGCCCATAACCCAGAAGTCGATGGACCCGGTCCTCTCGTGGGTTCTAGAGCAAGCGTCCTGGTTGACATTTTCTCATCCTTTTTGCTCAGGCCCTTATCTTGGATTGAAGGTTTATGGGGATTTATAACCGGGTTGGGACCTACAGCGGCGGTGGGAGCTAACACGGTTAATTTAATGGTGAGGGTTGAGCCTTCTTCTTCATGTCCCCAAGATTTATAGTACTTTATCCCCCATGTTAGCCCTCTTATCCAACATGATACCTCAGTCTTTTTGCCCATCTCAGTGAATTGAATTCGTACCCAATCCTGGTCCTGGTCACAAGCCCTGTCACTTTGCACGTGACGTGGGAGGCCCTGGTTGACATAAGAAAATTGACAGCATCCCCTTTTGTAACCGGCCATTTCTGACCCCCATCATTCGAGGTTACACAGGTCAATTTGGCACACCAGAAGGGCCCCCACCCACATGACTCTCCTTTACCTGCTTTTGGGCAGGCATAAAAATCCCTGGGCCTGGGTGCCAGCCAAAGGGGCGATCCCCCAAAGGGTCTGGTAACCTTGGTTGATCCATCGAAGGCAGAAAAACAGGTCAGGACACTAGGTTCCAAGTGGCGCACTGTATTCTGTGGTACTGATGACTTCCCCAGTTGCACCGTTGACCAGTGCCCAGGTCAGGCCCCATGGCTGGGGGTGGCTGGTCACAGATGTGGTTCCTTTTAAGGTCCATACTAAGGCACTTATCAGCAGGATCCCCTTCATCTTCGGCTTAGGTGTAGTTTCAGGGGATTCACAGGATGCTGCTGTACCTTCCACTCCTCCTTGTGGGCCCCTGGATCCTGATGAGGCAGGATCTTCGGAACGTGGGTGTGGTGCACCCAAGGAGCGATACCGTCAACCTTGGGAGCAATGGGGGTGGTAAACAATACAATGTAAGGTCCTTTCCACCTGGGCTCGAGAGTCCTCACTTGGTGTCTCTTGACCCACACCATATCCCCTGGGACTATGCCATGTTCTGGGCTCGGAATTTTCCCACCCTCGTAATACCCTCTGATCAGGGGCCAGATTTCCTGCTGCACTTTAGCAAGAGCTTGCAACACCTTCAGATAGTCAGGGGACGGGTCCTCTACACCAGGAAACTGCACTCGCCAGATTATGGGTGGAGGAGCCCCGTACATTATCTCAAATGGAGTTAAACTATGTACATAGGGGGAGATCCGAGCGCGGAAGATGGCTAAGGGAAGGAGGGTCACCCAGTCCCTGCCAGTCTCCAATACCAATTTAGAAATGGTCTCCTTCAGGGTCTGATTCATTCTTTCTACCTGCCCAGAGCTTTGTGGGTTATAAGCACAGTGTAACTTCCAATCTACTCCCAAAGCCAGGGCTAGTCCGTGCAGGACTTTGAAAATGAAAGCTGGGCCGTTATCGGAACCTATTGCTTCAGGGACCCCATATCTGGGGATGATTTCCTCAATTAATCTTTTTGCTACTACCTGGCTAATCTCATGCTTGGTTGGAAAGGCCTCCCCCCACCCAGAGAAAGTATCTATTATAACCAGCAAATACTTGTATCCATACTTCCCTGGTTTTATTTCGGTGAAGTCTATTTCCCAATTCCTCCCTGGAGCCCCCCCCTTTCCCGGGTACCTGCCGGGTGCAGCCCTCTTGGGGCTGGTCTTAGCCTTGCACAGCTACTGCATTCATTCGTGATCTGACAAGCTGCCTCATTCTGGTGGGGAAACACCAACTGCTCAGACTAGAAAAGGCTGAGCAGCTTTTTCCAGGCTAGATGGGTGGACTTGTGCAGATTAGCAAGCATGTACTGCCCCAATGCTTCAGGCAGGATCAACGTACCTTCTTGGTCCTTACTCCAATTTCCCTCTCTAAACACTTTCCCCGAGACTTGTTTCTTAATCCACTCAAGATCCTGGGGGGAATACTCAGGTTTGGGTGGCAAGGCGGGCAGTTCAGGTATGAGTATTTCGAGGGCTGCAAGTACAAGGGAGTCTGAGAGGGCTGCCCTTTTAGCTTCCGCATCAGCATGGCTGTTGCCGACGGCCTCAGGTGTCTTCTTTGATTGGTGGCCTGGTACATGTATAACTGCTACTGCTTTGGGTTTTTCGACAGCAGCTAGTAGTCTTTGGACTTCTTGCAGATTCCTCAGTCCCTTCCCTTCCACGGAACGGAATCGTCTTTCTCAGTAGATGGCACCATGGTCATGGACAGTGCCAAAGGCATATCTGCTATCTGTATATATGTTGGCCCTCTTGCCTTCTGCTCTTTCCAGGGCCTCAGCAAGAGCAATAAGTTCTGCCTTCTGTGCTGAGGTGCCAGGGGGCAGAGCTGCGCTCCAGACAACTTCCCCTTCATGGGTTACTACAGCTGCCCCTGCTCTCCTGGCCCCCTCCTGCACAAAACTGCTCCCATCCGTATACGAATTCAGCTCACAGCTTGGTAATGGTGTGTCTTTCAGGTCTGCTCGCACCTGGATAATTTTGGAAAGGATGTCTCCACAGTCATGGATGGGGGTTGTCGGATCTGGGTCCGGCAGAAGGGTGGCAGGATTTAGGGTTACCAGGTCAGAGAAGGCGATTCATGGAGAGTCTAGTAGGAGCTCTTGGTAGTGGGGGAGTCTTGCGTTTGTCATCCATTTTCCTGGAGGATGCCTGAGGATCCCCTCTATGGTATGTTGAGCTGTTATTGTTAGGTTCTGGCCAAAAGTCAGCTTGTCTGCCTCCTTTACCAGTAGAGCGATGGCTGCTAGGATATGCAGACAAGGTGGCCACCCAGAGGCCACTGGGTCTAGCCGCTTGGATAAATAGGCCACAGGTCTCTTCCATGGGCCCAGCCGCTGAGACAGGACTCCTTTGGCCACTCCCTTCTTTTCATCTATAAACAGGATAAAGGGTTTTTCTGGGTTTGGCAGAGATAGGGCGGGGACCCGGAGGAGAGCTTCTTTTAGTCTGTCAAAAGCCTCTTGTCGTTCCTGAGCCCATTGCCAGCCCAGCCCTTCTTGGGTCACTTCACATAGTGGTCGGGCTATTTCTGCATACCCTGGAATCCAAAGCCTGCAAAACCCCGCTGAGCCAAGAAATTCTCTCACTCCCTGGGGTGAGGAGGGGACGGGCATAGTCAGGATAGTTTGTTTCATAGCCTGTGTTAGCCACCTGGCCCCATTAGATATTTCGTACCCCAGGTAGACTACTGACCTCTGACAGATGTGGGCTTTCTTGGCACTGGCTCGATATCCCAGTTCACCTAGTTCAGCCAGCAAGTTCCCTGTGGCTTCTTCACACTCCTCACAGGTTTCTGTAGCCAGAAACAAGTCATCCACATACTGCAGCAGTGTCACGCGGGGGTGGCTCCTGCGAAAGGGCTCCAGGTCCTGGCTTAGGGCTTCATTGAATAAGGTGGGAGAGTTCTTGAAGCCCTGTGGCAGTCTAGTCCAGGTAAACTGCCCTTTCCTTCCTCCCCCTGGTTCTTGCCACTCAAAGTCAAACAAAGGCTGACTAACTTCTGAGAGTGGGATACTGAAGAAGGCGTCTTTCAGGTCCAGAGTAGTATACCACACATGTGCGGGTGGCAGGTAGCTGAGTAGGGTGTAAGGGTTGGGCACTGTAGGATGGATGTCTTCTACCCTCTCATTGACCTTTCGCAAGTCCTGCACCGTTCTGTAATCTCCACTGCCAGGCTTCCTTACTGGAAGCAGGAGCATATTCCATGCAGATTGGCAGGTTTTAAGGATTTCTGTCTCCAATAGTCTATGGATATGGGGTGCTATTCCTTTCCTAGCCTCTTCCAGCATAGGATATTGCTGGACCCGGATGGGTAGAGCCGCGGCTTTGAGTTGAACAGCGACTGGGGATAGGTGTTTAGCAAGACCAATTCCTCCAGTCTCGGCCCATGCAGAAGGGAACCTCTGTAACCAAGAGTCCATTTCTCCCCGGCCCCCCTTTTCTTGATCCGCCTGAAACAGACGATGTACGTCCACCAGGGACAGAGTTAACACATGCGCCAGTTGTAGGGGATGCCCTTCTTTGTCCATGATTTTTATCCCTTCTGGTTTAAAATGAATGCGCACCCCAACCTTGGTTAGTAAATCTCTACCTAACAGCAGTGCAGGGTTCTCAGGTACAACCAGAAATGAGTGAGAGACCTGATGCCTTCCTAGGTCCACTTTTCAGCTAGTGGTCCAGGCACATTTCTTGGACCCTGTTGCTCCCTGGACTATACTTGTGCGTCCTGGGTTCAGGGGACCATGGGCCTGGTTGAGAACTGAATATTGTGCCCCAGTGTCTACCATGAACCCAATGGGAGTCCCCTCCACGCACAGTGTTACTCAGGACTCGGGGAGGGGTGCCGAGCCCCGTCCCCGTCAATACTCCTCTCCTAGGTGCAGGGTTTTAACAGGGTTCCCTCCTCCTTGTTCCCTCCTTTGGGGGCACTCCCTCTTCCAATGTCCATATCTCTTGCACAGGGCACATTGATCTTGTCTAGTCGGGATTGGTGGGGTCCTGTTCCTCGAGGTGGCCTAAGGCCCTCCTTCACCCTGGCCAGGAATATCCTGGCCATCTCCTCCCTCTGCTTCTTGTTCTCCCTCTTCTGAAATTCCCTGTCTTCTTTCCTATGTTTCTCCTGTATTACCCATTTTTCTTTTTTCAGCCTTTCTTCTCTATCTTCCAGAGTTTCCCTAGCATTGAAGACCTTCTCCACCTGCTGCAGCATCTCCCCCAGGTCCTCCCGCTTGTGGAGTTGTGGAGTTTTCTCTGGATATCGGGGCTGCCTGGTTGATGAATGAGAGGACTACAGCTGATCTGTGTTCCTCTGCTTCTGGGTTTATGGGGGTGTACTGCCTGTAAGCATCAAACAGCCTTTCCAGATACACGGCTGGGCTTTCCATTTCCCCCTGAACAATAGTTTTTACCTTAGCCAGGTTAGTGGGCCGTCTGGCGGCTGCCCGGAGACCGGTCATCAGAGTCTGGCAGTAGACCCGGAGACGCTCCCTACCTTCTGCAGTCCTGAAGTCCCAATCCGGGCGCGTAAGTGGGAACGCCTCATCGATGATGGGCTGGAGGATAGTGGGTCTTCCATTCTCTCCGAGGACATTTTTCCTGGTCTCATTGAGGATACGCTCTCGCTCTTCTGTCGTGAAGAGAGTGCGGAGCAATTGCTGGCAGTTGTCCCATGTGGGACGATGGGTAAACATAATGGACTCCACTAAACCTATAAGACACTTGGGGTCCTCTGAGAACGGAGGGTTCTGAGTCCTCCAATTATAGAGGTCACTAGATGAAATGGGCCAGTATTGATATTTTTGAGCGATGCCTGTACCAATGGTACGCACAGGCAGAACCGGCACTGTTCCTTCTGAGGTGGAGGAGGGAGCCTCCCCTTCTTGTTCCCTGGCCCCCCGAGGCCTTAATTGCATTCCTCCTGTTCTACCTGGTGCCCAGTGTGGGGCCAGGGTGGGGGAGTGTGGGGAAACTCTTTCCCGCCTCCTGCCTCCCTCTGCTGAAGAGTCTGGGGAAGCTGCGGCCGCCTGGTTCCCACTGGGTTCCCCAGCCTCGTTTTCTATCCTCTCGGCAGCTTCACCCCCTCCTCCGCATACGGAGGTGGCTGCTCAATTGGCAGAAGGGGGTAGAGAGGAGAACTGTTGGGGAGGACAGGCGGCGCAGTCGGGCGCACAGGATTTCTGGCCCTGCGATCATAGGGCTCTAATTTTTCCTGAGCAACTAGGACGGAGGTCTTTAGTGGGTCAGTATGAGGTTTCCCCACCAAAAAAAGCCTCAGCCAAGATGGAGGATTCTCGGCTAGATTTTCCCACACCAAGATATAGGGGAGTTGGTCAGGGTGGCCCTCAGGGCCTGGTCGGGAGATAATGCTTTTGACTTTGCCGATAAGGTCCAGGGAAAGAGATCCCTGGGTCGGCCAACCTACTCCAAAGGAAGCCCACTCGACTGAGCAAAAGGTGTCAAGCTTATCCCTCTTGATGCCAAGGCTCATATTTAAGGCCTGTTTCTTGACCTCCGGGAAATGGGAAAGGATCAGACTCTTAGGAGTAGCCTGAGCCTGACCCATAGTGAAAAAGAAGAAGAAAAAGGATATGAGGGAGACAAAGGCGAAGGATGAAGATGCCACTTCACACAAGATGACTGTTATATGTGCTTGTGAAAGGGTGCCTCTCGTTGCACAGTTTTTCTTCTGTGGGGGACGTGAATTTATCTGGGATTCGCGGCTGTGACCCCCTTATCCTGTCACAGGAGTCTTCTAGTGGTGGGTGCCCTAATGGCTCTTAATTGCCCGACCCGTGCCTGTGGGGAATGATGTAGTGGCAGAAAGGAGGAATGGAGAGAGCAGGAGAGCCTTAGAACAAGGAAACTTAAAATAAGAAGTGCATAAAAAATATAAACCGAAACCAAAACACAGTAAAATAAACACCAAGCACACACACCACATCTGATCACACTCGTTCGGACCGGTCCTTCTCTCACTATGGTGCGCACCACACTCACCACTTTCAGGATCCTCAAAAACTCTCATTATTCTCCCGAAAGGCATCTACTCGGACCACCGCAGGGTGACGAGCTCGATCTTTTCCTCCTTGGGCGCCAGTTTTCTGCCGATAGGACTTGCTTTCCTAAGGCCGAGTCACTCGGACCTTAGGGCCAGGATTGTTTACCTGGGCTTCACCCAGGTTCACTAACCTGGGGGCCGGGACTACCAACCTGGACTCTCTCACTCGGGGTCACTAAACTGAGACCATACACAGGAGGGCGACTCCCGCTTTATAATGGATTTATGCAGACATGAGGGGACGACCGTCGAATTGCACTGCCCTGTCTGGACAATTAGACCTTGCCTCCAGCTGTCCTTTGTTCTCAGGGAAGCTGCACGGATCCCGGACGAGCCCCCAAATGTTAGGGTCCAGGAACTCAGGGTTTTCCTGACAGAACAAAGCACACAGGCATGGAGATGTAAGTACAGGCAAAGTCTTTATTCAGCCAGCAAGCTGGGGTCGACAGCACCTCCCCTGACACGCAGGCCGAGTCTGAGCTGCCGACCCCCAGGCAACTTTAGGTATTGCTTATATAGGAACACTCCAGTTGCCCTGACCGCTTCAATTGTTATCTCTTGCTTACCCAAGCATGTCTACATGACTTATCACGGATCAGGTCCCCTGGCTGTTGCCCACTTCTAGTTATCTAACTTAAAGCAGGCGCATTTCTAAGCTTAGCTTTGGGTTGTTTATTCAAAACTGGGTGGCCCATGTTTAGGCAGTTAGGTTAAATGTTATTAGTCCTTTTTCCTGACTCTTGATGCCCTCTGCCCTCCTTTACAGTAATTTCCATGATAAGTCCCTCTGCTCTTCCCTCTAATGGAGGGTAACATGGTCTGAAACAGTTCTTTCTTTTATTTTGCTATTAAATTTTGCCCCAACCTCCTGTCTATATAAACTTCCTATTTTGTAGAACTTCTAAGAGCATCTTTATTGCTAAATGGGAGGCTGCCCAATTCATGAATCCCTTAATAGAGCTAATTAGGTCTTTAAGTTCACTTGGCTGAGATTTATCTTTTTAAATCATATCTGGTGGCATCAGTAGGTTAGAACACAAACTTTCTATGGCACTGTGGGTAAAATTGAAACATTTCCAGAATATCTCCCTGGTATGGTGCATCTGCATATTAATAGGCATTCAGAAGTGAGGAGAAATATGGCTTTAGTACATTTTCATATTTCCTCAGGGGTGGAGAAGTTCATCTCCATATCAATGGGTAATTACTTGGGCAACAGAGGGCTTATCTGTTCTGGAGAGGTGAGGGGAAAGTCGGTGTGGTTGCTGCTGAAGCAGAGGAGAAAGACCGCCTGGGAAGGCAGTTTGTGAGTCAAAAATGGGTTTTAAACTTTATTTCTCCCTTTGACTGATTTCATTTTTTAGGGGTATTTTGCCCTGGTATTTTGTTCCCTGGACTTACAGGCAATTAAGGACCATAAGAAACATAGATTTGGTGCCTGCCAACTCTTTGGTGCTCACTATCTGTCTCACCATTTTGGAGGGCCATTGCTGAGTTGCCCAAGGTTACTCTTTTTGCACTGACGTCCCAGATAGCAGTTGTTTGTCCTCTACAGGGCAGGGCCATCTGATCTGGTAGCCAGTACTATGCAGGGCACAATGGAGCTGGCAGTTCTGCCCAAAACTCAGCTGAGCTGGGTGAGAGGGCTTCCCAGAGAAAAGCTGATACGGCAGTTTCGCCCAGAGTTGAACTGAGTTGACAGAAGTGTCTACCCAGAGCTGAGATTTCATCTTTCAGACCACAATACCCCATATGGAAAACTTCAGCTAAGGTTCCAAAGGAATAGCTGGTAGTGCACACAGAATGAGCTTTTCTTGCTTAATAGATGTGGTTTACTCTCTTCACGTGTTTGCACTTCATTCAAGATTCCTTTTTCTAATTGATTTCTTGATTTATACCACTGTGTTCAGAAAGTTGCTTCATACTGTGTCAGTCCTCTTAAATTTATTGAGACTTTTTTGTGGCGTAACATTGATCTACCCTGGACAATGTTCTACTTCCACTTGGACAGGATGTGCATTTTTCTACTTGAATAGAATATTCTGTGTGTGTGTGTGTGTGTGTGTGTGTGTGTGTGTGTGTGTATGTATATATAATGAAGTCCCTCTGTTCTCATGGGTCATTAAAGGTCAAAATTTCCTTATTGATTTTTTCTGTCTGGGTGATCTATCTATTGATGTAAGTAGGCGTTACAGTCCAATACTATTATCATGTTGCTTCTCCTTATCCCTTTATATCTCAGTAGTTGCTTTACAGAATTAGGTGCTCTTAGCTTGGCTGCATAGATATTCATAACTGTTATAACTATTTTGTTACGGTAGTTCTTTTGAAGTCTATTTTGTCCAATATGAGTCCAGCCTCCTTTGGTACCATTTGCATGGTAACTCTTCCATCCTTTCACTTTAGGTCTGTGAGTGTCCTTAGGATTTAAGTAAGTCTGTTGCAGGTGGTATATAGAATGGTCTAATTTTTTTCTCCATTCAGCCACCTATGTCTTCAATTGGAGAATTTAGCCATTTATTGGCAAATGAATTACTGGCAGGCATATACTTCCTGCCATTTTGTTAATTGTTTTTCTCACTTTTTTTTGTAGTTTCTCTCTGTTCCTTTCTTCTTGTTTCCCTTGTTATTTGAGCATTTTCATAGTGTTATGTTTAGATTCCTTTCTTTTTTTCATTTGCATATTTACTATAGGTTTTATCTTTGTGTTTTCTGTGAGGATCACATATAACATCTTATGTATATCACAGTCTCTGTTACTTTGAGAGTAACATAATTTTAAACACATTCCCAAGCATTATATTTTTACTCATTGCCCCATGTGTTATATTTTGGATGACACATCTGATATTTTATTTTATGCAACCTTTAACTATTGTATTTATAATTTATAATTTTGTTCTTTTATCTTTCATACTTGATTTGTAAGTGATTATTCAATTACCTTTATTATTTACTTTAACCACTTAGATATTTACTTTTGTATGTCTTGTTATTTTTAACTAGTACAACTTATTAGCTCAGAAAATTCCTTTTAATACTTCCTGCAAGGCCAGTTTAGTGGTGATAAACCACTTTAGGTTTTTTTTTAATCTGGAAAACTCTTATTCTCTTCACCAATCTGAATGATAACCTTGCCAGTTAGAGAATTCTTTGTTGTTAATCTTTCTTCCCTTTCATTATTTTAATTATGCCATATCTCTCTTCTGCCTGTTAAGTTTTGGCTATTAAATCTGCTTACTGTATTATATGGTTTCCCTTATAGGTAATATGCTGGTTTTCTCTTCTGCATTTAAGATTCCTTTTTTTTATCCCTAACTTTCACTATTTTAATTATAATTTTTCTCTATGTTTTTCTCTTTTAGTTTCTGGAATTTGGAACTCTTTTGTTATTCCTGTACCTGGATGTCTGTTCCTTTCTCCATATAACAGAAGTTTTCCACCATTGTTTATTCATGCAGTTTCCCTGGTCCTTTCTTTCTCTCTTCTCCTTCTGGGACCCCTCTAATGAAAATGCTATTCTCAATGTGGTCTCAGAGGTCCCTAATGGTGGCCTCACTTTTTAGAATTCCTTTGTCCTTGTGCTCCTCTGCCTGGGTATTTCTCATTGCTTTGGATTCCAAGTCACTGATTTGTGTTTGAGTTCATCCATTCTGCTGGTGAACCCTTATAGAACATTTTTCATTTCAGTTATAACTTTTCTTTGGTACTTTCTTATTTTTTCCATCACTTTATTGAAATTATCATTGTGTTTTTCCATTCTCCTCCTGAGTTGGGTAAGCATCTGCATGATCATTGGTTTGAACTCTGTCAGATTGCTTATCTCTTCCATTAATGTTTTTTTTCTGTGGATTTGACTTGTTCTTTGGTATTGCACATATTCTTCTGTCTCCTCATGTTTCCCATTTCTCTGTGTTTGTCTTTATATATTAGGGGAAGTGGCAACCTCATTCGTTTTGAAAAAGAGGTCTTTGTAGAAGATTTGTTTGCTGGCCCAGAGCTCAGCCTACCCTCGACACAAGAGCCAGGAACCCTGTGGGAGTCTCTTGTGTGCCTGGGAGTGTCAGCTGGTTCTGATATGGCTACAGCTGCTTGCTGCACTGGCCACCTGTTTGCAGCTTGGCCACTAAAAAGGGTGAGTGAGGTTTGGGCTTCTTTCTCACCCCAGTTGCAGTAGTATCTCTGCATAAGTTGGCCAGAGCTCAGGGTGCTCTTCCTGCTGGGGGCAACTTGCTACCTGTACAGTGAGGATGATGCTCAGGGTGAGTGCCAATACAGCTGGGGTATAGCCTTATATGGGGAAGCTAGGCTTGGTGCACTGACCTGGCCTGTTTGCATCTGTACTGCTGATCCAGGAGGATGGTGCTCAGGACAAGTGTTCTAGCCCTGTCTCTGCATGGTATGGGGTGGGCCTTGTGCTGGCCAGCCCTGTCGTGGCTTGAGTTATGCATATGCTGGGTGGGGCTGTAGCCCCACCCAGTTACAGCACAAGGTGGGCAGTACACAGTCTCCGGGTCCTGAAGGCCAGAAGGAGGGCACCAGAAATGGATTCTATTAGCTCCATGCCCAGAAGTTAGGATGCGACTGCAAAAATGTCCACCAGTCCTTCTCCCCTTGAGGGTAGTCACTGCAATTGCTGCCTCTACAGCAGTCAATGCAAAATTATGACCATTTGGGAGTAGATTCCAAGGTGGGTGCCAAGATGGCAGCGTGAGCAGCGCAGCAGAAATCTCCTCCCAAAACCACATTTATCTATGAAAATATAACAAAGACAACTCTTCCTAAAATAGAGACGAGAGGACACAGGACAACATCCAGACCACATCCACACCTGTGAGAACACAGCACATCGCAAAGGGGGTAAGATACAAACCCAGCTCAGTGGGTCCTGAGTGCCCCTCCCCCCAGCTCCCAGTGGGAAGAGAGAGGTCTGAGAAGGAGGGAGAAGGAGCCCAAGACTGCTGAACAACCATTCCCAGCCATCCGGACCAGAGTGCAGACACAGTGCATGCACGGGGTCCTGGATACTAGGGAAACAGGATGGCAGGCAGGGTGAGAGGTGCCTGAGTCTGATGCCGGAGGACAAAGAAACCGGAGGGGCCATTATTTTTTGGGGGGGTTTTGGAAGCCTTAAAGGGAAAGGGACCTCAATATTGGGAAAACAGGGCAGCAAGACCAGCGAGCAGGTGCCTGAGACTGGCCCTTGAGGAGAAAGAAAATCGTGCGTTTTTCTTTTTTCTTTTTTTTTTGTAAATTATTTATTTAATTTAATTTTTTTTTTTTTTTTTTTTGCTGTTGTTGTTTTGGTTTGGAGAGTGCTTTTTGGAAGTCTTAAAGGGGCAGGGCAGGACAATTAGACCAGAGGCAGGGAATCTGGGGATCTCTGGGTACTCTAACCCCCTGGGCAACAGGGGGCAAAGAGGCCCCTTATGGAGAAAAATAGCCTCCTGGCCACTCCCCCTCCAATGAGGCTCCAGAATTTTGGAGGAGCAGCTGGAGCCAGGGCACGGCCACGGCAACAGTGGAGATAAACTCTATAATGGCCAGGCAGGAAGAAGCCCTGTACACGCACAGCTGCCCAGCACAAGCCACTAGAGGTCGCTATTCTCCCTGGAGAAGAAGGCCACAAAACAAGGAGAAGAAAAGCTCCTCCAGCCATCACTCGTACCAGCTCTGCAAACTATCTCAATCACCTTGAAAAGGCAAAACTACAGGCATCCAAAGATAACAGAGACAACACCTGAGAAGGAGAAAGACCTAACCAGTCTTCCTGAAAAAAAATTCAAAATAAAAATCATGAACATGCTGACGGAGATGCAGAGAAAAATGCAAGAGCAATGGAATAAAGTCCGGAGGGATATCACAGATGTTAGGAAGGTGATCACAGAAGTGAAACAAACCCTGGAAGGATTTATAAGCAGAATGGAAAAGATGCAAGAGGCCATTGAAGGAATAGAAACCAGAGAACAGGGACATATAGAAGCTGACATAGAGAGAGATAAAAGGATCTCCAGGAAAAAAAACAATACTAAGAGAAATATGTGACCAATATAAAAGGAAAAATATCTATATTATAGGGATATCAGAAGAAGAAGAGAGAGAAAAAGGGATAGAAAGTCTCTTTGAAGAAATGATTGCTGAAAACTTCCCCAAACTGGGGGAGAAAATAATCGAACAGACCACGGAAATACACAGAAACCCCAACAGAAAGGATCCAAGGAGCACAACACCAAGACACATAATAAGTAAATGGCAAGGAACAAGGACAAGGAAAGAGTTTAAAAGGCAGCTAGAGAGAAAAAGGTCAACTATAAAGGAAAACCCATCAGGCTAACATCAGACTTCTCGACAGAAACCATACAGGCCAGAAGAGAATGGCACGATATATTTAATGCAATGAAACAGAAGGGCCTTGAACCAAGGATACTGTATCCAGCACGACTATCATTTAAATATGATGGAGGGATTAAGCAATTCCCAGACAAGCAAAAGCTGAGGGAATTTGCTTCCCACAATCCGCCTCTACAGGGCATCTAACAGGGACTGCTCTAGATGGTAGCACTCCTAAAAAGAGCACAGAACAAAACACACAACATATGAAGAATGGAGGAGGAATAAGAAGGGAGAGAAGAAAAGAATCTCCAGACAGTGTATGTAACAGCCCTATAAGCAAGCTAAGATAGGCAGTAAGATACTTAAGAGGCTAACCTTGAACCTTTGGTAACCACGAATCTAAAGCCTGCAATGGCAATAAGTACATATCGCTCAATAGTCACCCTAAATGTAAATGGACTTAATGCACCAATCAAAAGAGGCAGAGTAATAGAATGGATAAAAAAGCAAGACCCATCTATATGCTGCTTACAAGAAACTCACTTCAAACACAAAGACATGCACAGACTAAAATTCAGGGAATAGAAAAACATATTTCAGGCAAAAAACAACAGTGGGAAGAAAGCAGGGGTTGCCGTACAAATATCAGAAAAAATAGACTTCAAAACAAAGAAAGTAATAAGAGATAAAGAAGGACACTACATAATGATAAAGGGCTCAGTCCAACAAGAGGGTATAACCTTTCTAAATCTATATGCACCCAACACAGGAGCACCAGCATATGTGAAACAAATACTAACAGAACTAAAGAGGGAAATAGACAGCAACGCATTCATTTTAGGAGACTTCAACACACCACTCAACCCAAAGAACAGATTCACTGGGCAGAAAATAAGTAAGGACACACAGGCACTGAACAACAGACTAGAAAAGATGGACCTAATAGACATCTATAGAACTCTACATCCAAAAGCAACAGGATATACATTCTTCTCAAGTGCACATGGAACATTCTCCAGAATAGACCACATACTAGACCACAAAAAGAGCCTCAGTAAATTCCAAAATATTGAAATTCTACCAACCAATTTTTCAGACCACAAAGGTATAACACTAGAAAGAAATTCTACAAAGAAAACAAAAAAGCTCACAAACACATGGAGACTTAACAACATGCTTCTAAATAATCAATGGATCAACGAACAAATTAAAATAGAGATCAAGGAATATATAGAAACAAATGACAACAACAACACAAAGCCCCAACTTCTCTGGGACGCAGCGAAAGCAGTCTTAAGAGGAAAGTATATAGCAATCCAGGCACACTTGAAGAAGGAAGAACAATCCCAAATGAATAGTCTAACATCACAATAACCAAAACTGGACAAAGAACAACAAATGAGGCCTAAAGTCAGCAGAAGGAGGGACATAATAAAGATCAGAGAAGAAATAAACAAAATTGAGAAGAATAACACAATAGCAAAAATCAATGAAACCAAGAGCTGGTTCTTTGAGAAAATAAACAAAATAGATAAGCCTCTAGCCAAACTTATTAAGAGAAAAAGAGAATCAACACAAATCAACAGCATCAGAAATGAGAATGGAAAAATCACGACAGACTCCAGAGAAATACAAAGAATTATTAAAGACTACTATGAAAACCTATATGCCAAAAAGCTGGAAAACCTAGAAGAACTGGAAAACTTCCTAGAAAAATACAACCTCCCAAGACTGACCAAGGAAGAAACACAAGGGTTAAACAAACCAATTACAAGCAAAGAAATTTAAACGATAATTAAAAAACTACCCAAGAACAAAGCACCCGGCCCGCATGGATTTACCTCGGAATTTTATCAGACACACAGAGAAGACATAATACCCATTCTCCTTAAAGTTTTCCAGAATATAGAAGAGGAGGGAATACTCCCAAACTCATTCAATGAAGCCAATATCACCCTAATTCCAAAACCAGGCAAAGACCCCACCAAAAAAGAAAATTACAGACCATTATCCCTGATGAATGTAGATGCAAAAATACTCATTAAAATAATAGCAAATAGAATTCAACAGCATATCAAAAGGATCATACACCAGGACCAAGTGGGATTCATCCCAGGGAAGCAAGGATGGTACAACATCCGAAAATCCATCAACGTCATCCACCACTCAACAAAAAGAAAGACAAAAACCACATGATCATCTCCATAGATGCTGAAAAAGCATTCGATAAAATTCGACATCCATTCATGATGAAAACTCTCAGCAAAATGGGAATAGAGGGCAAGTTCCTCAACATAATAAAGGCTATGTATGATAAACCCACAGCCAACATTATACTGAACGAGAAGCTGAAAGCTTTTCTTCTGAAATTGGGAAATAAACAGGAATGCCCACTCTCCCCACTGTTATTTAACATAGCACTAGATGTCCTAGCCATGGCAATCAGACAAAACAAAGTAGTACAAAGAATCCAGATTGGTAAAGAAGAAGTTAAACTGTCATTATTTGCAGATGATACGGTATTGTACATAGAAAACCCTGAAGACTCCACTCCAAAACTACTAGAACTGATATTGGAATACAGCAAAGTTGCAGGATACAAAATTAACACACAGAAATCTGTGGAATTCCTATACACTAACAATGAGCCAAAGAAAGAGAAATCAGGAAAACGATTCCATTCACAATTGCATCAAAAAGAATAAAATACCTAGGAATAAACCTAACCAATGAAGTGAAAGACCTATACCCTGAAAACTACAAGTCACTCTTAAGAGAAATTAAAAGGGACACTAACAAATGGAAACTCATCCCATGCTCATGGCTAGGAAGAATTAATATCATCAAAATGGCCATCCTGCCCAATGCAATATACAGATTTGATGCAATCCCTATCAAATTACCAGCAACATTCTTCAATGAACTGGAACAAATAATTCAAAAATTCATATCAAACACCAAAGACCCAGAATAGCCAAAGCAATCCTGAGAAAGAGGAAAAAAGTAGGGGGGATCTCACTCTCCAACTTCAAGCTCTACTACAAAGCCATAGTAATCAAGACAATTTGGTCCTGGCACAAGAACAGAGGCACAGACCAGTGGAACAGATTTGAGACTCCAGACATTAACCCAAACATATATGGTCAATTAATATTTGATAAAGGAGCCTTGGACATACAGTGATGAAATGACAGTCTCTTCAACAGATGATGCTGGCAAAACTGGACAGCTACATGTAGGAGAATGAAACTGGATCATTGTCAAACCCCATACACAAAAGTAAATTCAAAGTAGATCAAAGGCGTGAATGTAAGTCATGAAACCATAAAACTCTTAGAAAAAAACATAGGCAAAATCGTTTTCGACATAAACATGAGTGACCTCTTCTTGAACATATCATATCTCTCCAGGCAGGGAATACAACAGCAGAAATGAACAAGCGGGAGTATATTAAGCTGAATAGCTTCTGTGCAGCAAAAGACACTGTCAATAGAACAAAAAGGAACCCTACAGTATTGGAGAATATATTTGTGAATGACAGATCCAATAAAGGATTGACATCCAAAATATATAAGGAGCTCACATGCCTCAACAAACAAAAAACAAATAATCCAATTAAAAAATGGGCAGAGGAACTGAACAGACAGTTCTCCAGATAAGAAATGCAGATGGCCAACAGACACATGAAAAGATGCTCCACATCGCTAATTATCAGAGAAATGCAAATTACAGCTACAATGAGGTATCACCTCACACCAGCAAGGATGGCTGCCATCCAAAAGACAAACAACAACAAATGTTGGCGAGGCTGTGGAGAAAGGGGAACCCTCCTACACTGCTGGTGGGAATGTAAATTAGTTCAACCATTTTGGAAAGCAGTATGGAGTTTCATCAAAATGCTCATAACAGACCTACCATTTGACCCAGGAATTCCACTCCTAGGAATTTACCCTAAGAATGCAGCAATCAAGTTTGAGAAAGACAGATGCACCCCTATGTTTATCGCAGCACTATTTACAATAGCTAAGAATTGGAAGCAACCTAAATGTCCATCGGTAGATGAATGGATAAAGACGATGTGGTACATATACACAATGGAATACTAATCACGCATAAGAAGAGGGCAAATCCTACCATTTGCAGCAACATGGATGGAGCTGAAGAGTATTATGCTCAGTGAAACAAGCCAAGTGGAGAAAGAGAAATACCAAATGATTTCACTCATCTGTGGAGTATAAGAACAAAGGAAAAACTGAAGGACCATAACAGCAGCAGAGTTACAGAACCCAAAAATGGAGTACCAGGTACCAAAGGGAAAGGGACTGATAAGAATGCGTGGGTAGGGAGGGATAAGAGGGGGAAGAAGAAAGGGGGTATTAAGATTAGTAACCATGGGGCAGGAGGGAGAAAGGGGAGGGCTATACAACTCAGAGAAGACATTTAATGATGCTACAACATTTTGCTATGCTGATGGACTGTGACTGTAAAGTGGTTTATAGGGGTGACCTGGTATAAGGGAAAAGCCCAGTAAACATAGTATTCTTCATGTAAGTGTAGCTTAAAGATAAAAAAAATAAAGAAAGACAGAAAAGGGTGATTACTCCTTGATAGGATAAAACTAACTGTAAATCAATGATTAATGCATGCTTCAAATATCCTTAATTTTGATCACTTAAAGGGTGTCAGATGATCGGCTATGGTGGTACACATTTCTGATAATATTCCTTTCTCTCAAAAAAAATAAAAATAAAGAAAGCAGTTCCAGTGTGGTGACCTCCAGTGAGTTCTACACAATTGTATAAAGGGCATATCAAAGTGGGGGCAAAGTGTCTGTTAGTGTTTATACAGAGGATCAAAGCCTAATTTGACTACCCCAAAAATGAACTAAGATACCATATGAAGAAGAACTTCCAACATCACCACTCTCTGGAAGACTCATACCAGAAGATGATCATCAAAAACCTCAACAAAGATCCAGGCAATGCTGCAGTTGTAGCTGTATCCATCCCACCCATTCCTGGATTTGCCATTGGAATGAAGAAGGAGATATCTAAGCTGGCCTGTGCTTTCAGTAAAACAACAAATTTGACTGGATCTATACTGTTGGAACAGAACCAAGAATTAGGAGAAGTGCAAGTTGTAGCACTCCAAAATCTTACAATTGCAGACTGTCTACTTTTAAAAGAACATATGGGATGTGATCAGTTCCCAGGAATGGGTTGTTTTAATTTGTCTGATTTCTCTCAGACTGTTCAAGTAAAGTTGGACAATATCCATCATATCACAGACAAATTTAAACAAATGCTTAGGGTGCTAATTGGTTTTCTTGGCTTTACTGGAGATGGCTGGTAATTAGAGATCTGCTTTGATTATGTAACTGTATTCCTATTATGTTAATGTGTGAGAGCAATTCAATTATTAGTTTAAAACCTATACATGCTTAAGTTACTCTACAAGAAGATATGTCAAAGAAATAATCAATCCTCCCATGTTTTCTTCCATCTGCTACCTCTATAGCTTTTCTTCTTCCTTTCTAATTACAACCCTTAAATAGAATTCATGCCTCATATCGAATTTACAGTGTATCTTAATTCCTCCAAGTGCTAAAGATACCTCAAGACAAATGCTGGGCATAGAAGCCACAGGGCAAAAATCTACAAAGTAGTAAAAAGCTAACCTTTTCAAACAATATGGCTTCTCTCTCACTTACTAACTTTACATCTCCCTGTATGGCCCGGGAAGATGACTGGTTAGCCAGAGACGGGTAAGATTCCTCAAGGGAGGAACAACCTAAGACAGGCACAGTCGCTGGGGGGCCATCATGTGAGAAATTCGGGATCAACAGTGGTGAAGCTTAGAACCTCACCCTCCCTGTTTTGAGAGAAATCTGCATCTGTGGATGTTTTAATGCCCTTGTCCAGCTTGGATTAACACATAGTCTACAGGCACACAGCAGATCATCTACATTTGCTCTCTTACAACACTAAACTACGTTTTCTACCTTTATCTTGCATCTACCTACCACTTCAGCATTTTGTTAAAAAAAATAATAATAATAATAATAAACGAAGAAATGTGGGATCCACATATAAATCAAGTATAAAAATCAAACGAATATTCATATTTGACCTGATTGTTTATAGTTCATAATGCGTGATCAAAACCGAAAGTTTCTGTGATGACTGCCCTTGTACTGTTCACCATGTAAGAAGTTATTCACTATGTAAGAATTTGTTCACCATGTAAGAACTTGTTCATTATGCTTCAGAAGATTGGAGACTGACGAGAATTAGGCTTGTGGTGGATTAAGGATTGGGCATTGAGCATTGACTCCCCTATACAGAATTTTATTGTTGTTAATAACCATTTGATCAATAAATATGAGAGATGCCCTCCCAAAATAAAAGAAAAACTGAATCGCAAAAAAAAAAAAAAAATACGACCATTTGGTAAACTCCCCATCAGTCTATGGTTCTATGTTAAATCCTGTTGATCTTCAAACTTGACATTTTGGTGTCTCATCTGTGTGGCCTGGAAGTGCAGTCTGCCCCTGCCATGAGAGCAAGACGCCCTACTGGTGTCTATGGTTGGCAATGCCCGCTGGTGGAGTTAAAGCTGCGGTTGCCATGTGGTGATGGTCTGGACACTCCAGAGTCTGGGTGTCTGATGTGGGCAGTCCCTTCACTTCGTGAGAGTTCAGTATTTTGGGATCCCTCTTGACTGCGGGCTTCTAAGAGATGCTGCGTCTCTGCCTCTTTTAAACTTCTCAATGTGTCTCTTGTCTTTCTTGTAGAGATGCTGTTCATTTAGTTCTCAGGTCTTTTTGAGGATATTTATTCCATATTTAGGCATAAATTTGCTGTGTGTATGGGAGGTGAGGTCAGAGTCCTCCTGCTCTGTCATCTTGAACTGTAATCCAGGAGATTATACTTTGTGCTTTACAATTTAGTGTATGATCCATGTTGAGTAAATTTTATTGCTGTTTTCTTTTTATGTAAGAAATCTAGCATTTAATGAGTTTTCAAAAATATGAGCCAATGGTCATTTCAAGTCCATATCAGAAGTCAGGAAGTTATTTCAAAAAAGATTCCTGGTTCCCCACGCAGCCACCTACAAATTTATCACTACATAAGCCAAAACTATTGGTTTTTTTTCAGAATAGGTTTGTTTATTCTAATCTTTTCTAAATGAAGTGAATACATGGCGATCAGACTGATAATATGTACTTATTGCACATATCAGTGTTTTCTTTTTTAATGTCATAAAATACTAAAACAGTGAGCAAATTTACCAGAAATTTGTTTTTTCAATTTTCTGATACTTGGACACAAAATTTGAAGTTATTGTGAATAGCATATTATGAATATTCTTTTAAAGCCTGATTCTAAAATTAGGACTAAGGAATGGATAAGTGAGGATCATTTTTATTAAAACAATCAATATATACTTTTCTATTGCAACACTGCACCTCTATGCATTTTACTCAGTACAAACGCAAGAGATGCAAACACTGTTATTCCAGGGCCTCCCAGTTACCAGGAAAGAGTTGGAAAAATGTGTATGGGCTTAAGGTCTTGCGCTGGAATTTGCAAGTATCAGGAGAATGTAGAATTGTTTCTCTTAAGCAAAAATGTGCCTTTCACTTATATGTGTGGGCAACTGGTCTTTGCCCTCCACATAAGGATGATTTGTATCCACAAACATGGAGTTGTAAAGTGTATGATGGTGCAGGGTCTCTAGAGCCAACATATCAAAAAAAGCCATGCACTAAAGCCATAGCCACTTTGCTTTTTAATATTAAGCTAGGGATTTCAGGTTGAGAATTTGCATAAATACAAGATGGGTATTTTAGTAGTTAAAATTTGTCTCCTTTTCTTAGACATTCTAAACATGGCAAATAGCTCCTTGATTTCATAAGAACCGACAGATATGAAAATATGTATATATTGTATATATTCTGTAGATTTAGATGTGTTGTGTGCATCTTCTCCTGTGTGTTTGTGTGTTTCTAACAGGCATTTATAACCATGAAGGAAAAGAAAGATTTGGAGAAAATGCCCAAATATATATCACCTTATGCCCACAGAACAATCGAAAAATACATAAGCCTATGTCATTTTTGCAGCTTTTCTTAGAGTGACAGTGCTTGGCTACTTGTTTTCTGATATTTCTGTGGTATTTTTCAAAATTATTAAAATTTTAAGTACCATCATTACTCCTTAGGTTGTAATTATAGCTTCTTTGTTTTGTGCGAGTAATCTTTCCTAACCCCAAGGTCATAAAGTTGTTTTCCTATGTGTATCTCTTGGGGGAAGGGTGTTCCAGCTTGGGGTGAACCATAAGACAGGTAAAATGGAAATAATTCAAGGGACAGTGTGGGCTGGGAGAAACCATTTTTATGCTAATAGCCTGCTAGCCCTGTCTGTTGCCTCTGGCTGCTGCTTTCACTCTACCCCCATGGTAGAACTATTTTGTTAAATATAAATATTATTAATGTCCTCATGCTGGCTTTTCAAGTAAGAATTCTAGATTACTTTGCAATATCTTTATTAATATTGCTAAATAAATTTTGTTAGCCACTACCGAAAACATACCACAATATCTGTGTTCCACTGGTACCTTCAGGTATTATTTCCATGGGTCTGAAGAATATTCCGGAGAGGCTAAAATACTACAATAATTTTAAGATACATCCCCATTATTTAAATGGTAAAATTAGAAAATGATGTATCTCAGAACTAAGGAGGGATGTCTCTCTAAAATAATCAAATATATTTAATTTTCCTTAAATGCAACAATTCCAGTGACTTTCCCCACAGTCAATTTTATGTCCTTGTTTCTAAGGCTGTAAATCATGGGATTCAGTGATGGAGGCACCACTGTGTAAAAGACTGATAGAGAGATATCTACGTCTGAGCTCAATTCAGAGGTTGGCTTCAAGTAGGTCATGGCGCCTGTTGTAAGAAACACAGTCACAACGACCACATGAGGGAGGCAGGTGGACAGGGCTTTGGACCTGCCCTCCAGGGAGGAGATCCTGAAGACAGCAGAGAAGATGTGCACATAGGAATATATGATAGAGAGGAAACAAACCAGTGCAATAATTGCACTAAATGTCGTCACTGCCACTTCATTTATATTCATTTTGTTTTCTGAAATCAAAATAATTTGAGGGATATCACAGAAGAAATGATGGATCTTATTGGACCTAAAGGTTGTGGAAAAAGTCGCAGCAGTGTGCATGGCTCCATAGACTCCCATGGTGATGTATGATGCCACCACCATCCGCCTACATGCCCCCTTGGTCATGATGGTCTCATAGTGTAGCGGACGGCAGATGGCCACGTAGCGGTCATAGGACATCACTGTGAGGATGGCTAATTCAGCAGAAGCAAAACTCAAACAAAAAAGCACCTGGGAAACACATCCAAGGAAGGATATTGTGTTCCTGTTCATCAGGGAGTTGAGAGCAAATTTAGGAACAGTGACAGAGATGTTGCAGAGATCTATGAGTGACAGGTTCTTCAGGAAGAAGTACATGGGTGTGTGAAGCTGAGGATCCCAAGTAATGAGTGTGATGATGAGCCCATTTCCAAACAGGGCTGCCAGGTAAGCCACGAGGAACAGGACACCATGGAGGATTTGCATCCTTGGGTCCTCAGAGAATCCCAGGAGGAGGAACTCAGTGATTCCTGTGTAGTTGCTCATTTCATGCAATGGCATGTTTCCAGGAGTTAACTGTTTTCTGTAATCAAAATCATAGAAATAAAGGGAAATGATACCTAATTAATTATCTTCTCTTTGGTTATTATTTCACAATATTTGTTCAAGAATTTACATAGCACATATGTGTATCTCCATATCAGTTATACACATTAAGTGTATATATATATATAATTTTCCATTTAATGTCAAAAAGGTGGAAAACAAAAGGAATAGTGTCAAGATAAAATTGAGATGGTAAGATTGTAATTCTAGCAGGGTAATTAACTTTAGTGATTCCAAGTTGCAGGGATTCATTGATTTTCTATTGTGATGATGGGTGCACAGCTGTTTAATGAGTGGCTGGGATGGATGGGTGAGGTGACTATTTAATGTTTGTCCTGTCCAATGAGGTCATCACCATTACGGCTGTGTCAGCTTTCCAGTGGGTCACACCTAGCAGTGAGTAAGAATAAATTCTGGAAATTTCTCTCCAAACTGTTGCAGGAAACTCCAGCTCATCACTATAAAACAGATCCAAGAAAACCCAAGCAACAAGCAAAGCCAAGGTCTTCCTGGAAACTTATTTAAATATTCTCATTATATGCATATATAACAATGCATTAACATTTTTTCTTGGTTTTATTCTCTTTAAACTTGAGTTAGTGTTGAGTACATATAGTCATTAAAATAATCCAGTTGCAAAGTGACAAATGCTGTATGATTGTATGTATATGGTTTCCCTGAAATAAACGTCTATAGACAGAGACTAATGGTGATGGGAAGGGCTGGGGGGATAAAGGAACTTGGAGTCATTGTTTAATTAATACAGTTTCAGCTTTGCAAGAAGAGACAGTTCTGTAAGTGGGTGGTGGGCGGGTTGCCCAACTGTGTGAATAGAGTTACTACGACTTGATTGTACACTTAATAATGGTTAAAATGGAAAAATTATTACCTATATTTTACCACAATTAAAAGTAATTTAGCACTGATAGACCAAATTTTTCTAAGACTCAGAAAAGATTCCTGTGATATGAATGTTTGAAGAAAGGAAATATGAGTTCTTACTGTAAAATTACAGCAGAAAAAAACATGCTCTATTTTAAACATTTTTCAGATTTTTGGAACATTTCTTATTTGTGCAGAAGGTATAAAATAATTCATTTCATTTCTGAATTTTAGTCAGCTAATCTTGGGAAAAAGAATTCTCTACAGGTTTATAGAAGGACTCTGAGATTCTTTTAATAAAGGAGAAAGGACAGATCAGGTAGTAGAAAAATTCTTGTTTTCAGTCTGAACCTGTCATGTAGTGGATGAATTACCTTGTGGTATTTGCTAAACTTTATATGTGACCATGTTTTACAACAGTTAAGAAAAGCTTATATGTGGAATCCCATGAGAGATTAATAAAAGGAATAGGCATATTTTTATATCACATCTAGAATTAAGTAAACATCAATGTCTGTAAGCAGCTGGTAAATAAGACAGTTAAAATAAGAATTTTTTATTAGACATTTATTATTATAATTTATTATAAGATTTGATTATAGACATTTACTTAGTATTTATTTCGCATCAGGTAAAGTTAAATGTAGTGGGTTAAAAGCAAGGCTACCAGAATTTTTCATGTGTCCCTTATTGTTGTTCCTTACTAGTTACAGACATTTGACAAGTTACTTGAACCCTCTGTGCCTAAGTCATGAATTTGATACAGGACTGTTTTAGGTACTAAATTAGCACATATTTAGAAGTCTCTGAAGCACTTTACTAATGAAATGATTTTGGCAGCGGTGATGGTCATCATCACTATGAACTGCTGAAGATGTTGAAGTTGTTATTTCTTAAAAATTTTAGTCCACACACTGAACAAGAGACTAAGGTGCCAATACTACTGTCATTTCACCACTGAGGATATTAAGACTTGGAGAGGGTGACTGTTCCCCCACCTCCAGCCCCAGTGTAAAGGGACATAACCAGTAAATGGCAGAGATGGGAGAGGATGGTTTTTCACCGACTTCTATGCCTCCCTGTTCTCTGAAGAGACACACAGCATAGGGAGATCTTGGCAGGCTGGAGGCAATAGATGTAGTTTAGAAAACAATAGAAGATAAGTTTAATTTTAGCCCAACATGAATGTTAAAGTATAGAAAACTAGAACCAGGCCATTTAATTGGTGCTAACAACTTCATCTCAGTAGATCCTGCCATTCGCCCTTATGGAAAGTGTGCTTAAGTACGTGTGCAGCTGCTGCACTTAAGTATTTTGTATAAAGGGCAGTAAAAGAGAAAATTGTCTCAATTTGAGGTATGTTTACATCCTTCCATTTCTGGTTTTTAATAAGAATTAAGTATGCATCACATACTACTTGTGTTTACACTTTCAGGATATATTGTTTCCAGTTTATTTGTTTACATCACCCTGGGTCTAGATGACAGGATCCTCTACCTGTAATTTCAGCTTTTTTCAATCTAGAAAAATTTTCTGAATTTGATAGGAAGAATGGCAAAACTTTAAACTCAAAATTCCAGGACTCAGCAAAAATTACATTTCTTCCTCCTCTGGCCATGGCCTTAAATACTATTGCCTATTATTGAAAACAATGTCCTTGACTTGTTTCTGAGTTTTGTTCAGTGTCTCTGTCTTAATTATCTCAGATATAATACAGCAATCTCCCTCATCGTTAATTGGCTTTATAAAGTGCAAATGAACATGGATCCATCCATGAAATGGTGTCCATGAAGAAAGTGATGGAAGCATTTCTGATAAAGCCTGAGTACATTTATAGATTTTCAAGATGCATTTGAACCTGGATTGCATGTGCATATGAATCAGCAAATATAACTCCGTCCCCTAGGGTATGTCAGCATCAAGTATTGCTGTGGCTTAGAAAACTGTACTGTGTCTGGGGTCCAGATTATGACTGTCCAATGATGCAGAATTTTAAAAGATTGTGGGGAGGCTCATTCTCAGGTTGAGCCAGTCCCAGTCTATGTGTACTCTAGGGTTAGCTATTTCTTTCCAAATCTATTTTAAAAAGAGCCTTGTAAAAAGAAATAATCACAGAGAAACTCTTTTTCCTGTATTATAATTTTGATAAATGTTTCTAATCATTGTTTAATCTTGACTGGCAAGAGCTCATGAGTCGTCCTTTCTGGTTTACTGTAGGGTTAATTTTTATGTAAATAAAAACATACTTATCAGAATATATTTTGAATATGTAACAAATTTAAAATGTTTACTATCTTTCTCATAAATTAGATACAAAAAATTGTCAGAATTAATTTTCAAAATGAAATTGGAAGGTGGTTTTAAGAATACATAGGGAAAGGTACCCAAAAACTACAGATTCTTGTAGGTAATGAAAGGTATTTTGATTTTTAACTTTGTGACTTTTTGTTGTATTTGGGAACTCATTGGGACAGAAAAAAATACTACTTACAGTATTTCTGTGTATTTTTTAACAAATGGCTTTATCCATACCACATTCCTACTTATACTTTCCTATTTATGCATACATGAGTGTGCTTTAGCATGCATGCATGTGTATATGTGTGTGCCTGCTTTTACTTATGCTCACAACTATATATTTTTTTGATTCTAGGATATTTCTCCTTAAACTGTCTCTGAGACCAAATAATAAAGATTTCCAATAAAACTCATGATCATCATATAGGTTTTGTATCAGGGTCTAGAAATATACATGTGAAAGGATTACACCTAACTTTTCAATTAGATCATATGTTGGAAAAATAATCCTTTCTATAGAGAAGTAGTATTTTATCGTATCCAAAAGGCTAAATAAAGGTTACTTACATTTTGACCATGCATTAATCTCTGAAAAACTTTGCTGTAAAAGAGACTGTTTCCTTATTACAGCAATTTTGCATGTGACTTGAACTCTCCAATCTTCAAACATTCTCTTCAGGAAAATTTGTTCCAATCTATTGTAACAGGAAATAGTATTAGGCTTGTATCTCAACTGGAACTGTGGGGAACTCAGTAATCCTCTCACTGAGAGATCACTTACTGGCTGCCTAAGAAAAGGCACATGGTTGCAGCTCTGAGGCTCTGGGGTCTCCCCTGAGTCCTTCCAAGAACTCCCAGGAGAGGAGGAGGGGGGAGCAGACCAGGAGGGTCAGCTGCCAGTCAGGGACCTGGGGAATCAGAGCAGAGAATAAATCTGCAGGTCTGCTTCAGGGAAAAGTGTTTCTTTTGTGATGCTGTTTGGGTGGAAAAAGACCAGCTTAGCAAAGCAATTCCGCATTGAGCTAGGAAGCCTCTGAGAGAGTTAAAATCCCTAGTGCTGATCTCCCAACTTCATTTTATCAATACCTAGAAATGCAAAACCTTTTCTGTTGTCTAGAATAAGAATTTTCATAATTAAAAGTTAAATATTAAGTCTTTAAAATGTCTCTATATCTTACACAACATATATCAATTGAGCTAATTTCTACTTTCATTGTGTATGTTTCTTTGGTTTTATATTAAAAATTATATTACCTAGTTTTTTCTAAAATATTGCTTATTTTATTTGTATTCCAAACAGATATTAATGTTTTAAAATAAGTATCTAGTGATAGTTCTTCTGCAGGGATGATTAATTTGATGTAATTATTATTTACTCCTGCTGAAATAGATATGCTTATTATTACTTTATGTTATCTTCTGTTTTTTTTTTTGTTTAAGCTGATGAAAAATAAGAGTAGTAATTGCAAATATGGAATGATCATGAAATGCCTTTAAATCTGCCTGAACCACATAAAGAACATAAAATTCAACTCCAGAGAAAATTGTCTGAGGAGGGGATGCACTGCTTAGAAATCTAGAAGTAGCTTCCCAAAGTGTGTAGAACTACTTGATGCACTTTTCAGATATGTAACATTTACAAAAAGGCTGAAATCATGAACAAAGAATTAGAAAGAACCCCTTCTCTCTATCAAAAAGGAGATTCTCTTCTGTAAGAAATTCTCACGTTGTTTGGCACCTCTGTCCACTAGAGGAAGCTCAAGGAGCTGAAAAAAGAAATCATCAGGGAAATACTTGCCAACCTCAAGTTCAAGTTCAGCCTTTCCCACAGGGCCTTTTTCTTCCTACTGTTCCATTCCCAACTCACAGGTACCAGAATTATCATAGAATCCTCCGGGCCTTGAGGTGCCCAAGTAAAGAGCCCAGTCATATTTTCAGGGCTCAGAAATCTGGAGTCCCCTTCAGATTTGACTTGGCTTTTACAGAAACTGATACCTGAACACGCACAGTTACAAGATAATAACATTTATGAGTCTCTTCCCTCTTCATACATCATGATATTTTCATGTTTAATGATAAATTCCGTGAATAACTAAGGTAATTAATAATTTGTACCTTTTGTTTCATGTTTTGCCATTTTTTAAACCTTTGTTATTTTGTGTAAGATATTTGTTGTTTACTAAAATACCCTATAATTTTGTGCAGTGAAAACAAATTTTGCAATGAAGCAAAAAGAAAAAATAGTACATTACAAAACAAACCACAGATTTTTAGAAAATATTTCCAAGTATATAAAGAAGAAAGGATATGTAATTCTCATCACACAATCATAAGAAAACTTAAAACATTGACAAGTAATATGGTATAGCCCTTCCACACTTCAGTATTTATGCAGGGTAACCAGAAACACCTGGAAATAAATGTTTCCCAGTAAGTTATTTTTACTAGGCTGAAACTAGAAACAATACATATGTTCATCAACAGAAAATGGATAAATGAAGTGTGGTTATGTCCCTCATTCAAAAAGTATTTTGCAATAAATGAATAAACTGTTGATTCAGAAAATCTCATGGATGACACTTGAAGTTATTATGATCAGTGACGAAGCCACAAAAACAAGCACCTACTTTATTTATACATAACTAAACAATTCAAACACACGTATAGTCTGAGAAAGATGATCAGAGATTGGGGGTTTGGGAGAAAGGGAAAGCCAAATGGAGGGATGACCACAGGGCCCAAGGAAACTATAGAGGGTGATGTTTGTGTTTATTTTGACATGAAGTAATGATTTCAAGTGTGTGTACACTTGACTGTGTACATTATCAGTTTGTGGACTGGAATTATATTCACTTTATTGTATTTCAGTCATTCTTTAATTAACCTGTTAAAATAAAACAACAAAAATCGAGTGTACTAGATATTTTTTTTCCCTTGTTTTGGTGTCATATGCAAAAAATCATCTTCCAGATCCATGTCCAGGAGTTCACTGCATAAACTTTTTTCCTAAGAGTTTAATGATTTCTGGACTAACATTGACAAGTTGACATCATTTGAGTTATTTTTACATAGTGTGTAAGACAGTAATAGTTTTATTCTCTTGCTTGTGGCTGTCCAGTGTTCCCAACCTCATTTATTCAATATCCCATGTGTATATACCAGGTATATATTTTTGGCTCTTTTGCCATATATTAATAAACTCTACATGTGGGTTTACATCTGGGCTTTCTATTTCCTTCATTGATGTATGTGCTTCCTTTTAGGAAAATACTACACTGTTTTGATTACTATAGGCTTACAGTATAGTTTGAACCTGGGATCCATGCTATATCCAGGTTTGTTCTTTCTCAATATTTCTATGACAGTCTGGGGTCATTTGTTCCTTAAAAATGTAAGGATCATTTGTCCTACTTGTGTGATATATGCCACTGGAAATTTGACAGGGGTTACATTCAATCTGTAGACACTTTGTGTAATATGGACATTTTAACAATATTAATTTTTCTAATCAATGAGCATGGAGTATCATAAAAATTATTTGTGCTTTTTAAATTTCTTTTCTCAATGTATTTTAGTTTTTAATAAAGAGGTCATTTTCCTCATGGTTAAAATATTTAAAAAATTGTATTATTTTTCTTCAGTTGCAAATTATTTCATTTCAGTGACTGCACCAATTTATATTTCCACCATCAGGGTAGGATGGTTACCCTCTTTCCACATCCTTTAAAAATTTTAATATATAAGTTAAACCAGACTATTGTTCTTTAATCATGAGTCAGGTGTATTTATGAGAAAGGCTGTAGAATATTTGTATTACATCTCATGATATTCTATCTTATCTCTTGATTTGTGAATAATGTGTTATAGGTTTTTACTGTATACCAAAGTATAACAATATGAATAATTAACAAAAAAATAAAGCATACAGCTTGATAATTTTTATAAACTCACTATGGGACTGAAACAACCAAACAAATCAAGAATAATAATTACTGCCATTCCAACAGTATGGTTTTTGTCCACTTTCAGTCATTGACCTTTTAAGGTGAAACAGTTGAATGACTTCAAACTGTCAATTAGCATGGATGACTTTATGTCTGTTATTAGTGGAATCATACTATGAGGTTTGTTTTTGTCAATTTCCTTTTTATTATGATTATGATTGACTCAATATTTTTTTCTAATGTCACCGTCAGTAAATCATGATGTAACTTTTTAACTGGGTTTCTGCATTGTGTTAGTTTCTAATCTGTGCAACAGAAAGTACAGGACATGTCTTTTGGTGAATGTAGGTAGACATTTCTGCTGGAATCCCATGGATGGCTGTGTCCTGTGTAAGGTATGTCCATGGAATACCCCCAATGTCTCCACACCACAGCCACATTCCCATGAGCACCACGAGGGGGAGGAGGAGAGGGCTCCTGACCATGAGGACATGTCCCATAAGTTTGATGTCACTTTACCTCTGACTCTGCCCAGAACATAATCACATCTTCAAACAGTTGTAATGGAGGCTTTCTTGTAATGTCCAAGTGTCATGAAGAGCACAGGGAAATAGCACTGTTGACATGATGCAATTGCTGAATGTGTATTGTAAACATATTGTTGCAGTGGGACAGTGTGGTGCACAGGTGGTCTCGCCTCCTTGCCCTGCAGAGGGACATACCTGGGCAGCCTCTTGGCAAGAGGAAGAAGGTAGAAATACTAGAATAATCTAGTCTTCCATCTACCCACACACCCCTTTATTTATTATTTAATTGTGAGCCTAAGAGAGACAGGAAAACTGCATTTTTCCATTCTAAGGATAAATGATCTCTCATTCTGATAGTCTGAATAGCAAGTGCCGTGGTTTCATACCTGGGCCAGGTGGTCCAATCCGAGCTTCTGGGGACAATAAAAACAGGTTGTGGATCCACATGATATGAAATGACATAGCAGTAAGGGTGCTAAAATATAGGAAATGTAAGCAATATATTTGATAAAATATAGGATCATGCTTGTGCAGGGCCAGGTATTTTTTTTTAAAGAAGTACATAATATGTTATTACTCATATCCTCCAAAACTGATTTTACAATGAGGAAGTGTAGATTTATTTATTTATTTATTTATTTATTTATTTATTTATTTATTTATTTATTATTTTATTTTATTATTTTTATTTTGGTATCATTAATCTACAATTACATAACAAACATTATGTTTACTAGGTTCCCCCCTTCTCCAAGTCCCCCCAACATACCCCTTCACAGTCACTGTCCATCTGCCTAGTAAGATGCTGTAAAATCACTACTTCTCTTCTCTGTGTTGTGCAGCCCTTCCCGTACCCCCCTCGCACTATACATGCTAACCGTAATGCCCTCTTTCTTTTTCCCCGCCCTTATCTCTCCCTTCCCACTCATCGTCCCCAGTCCCTTTCCCTTTGGTAACTATTAGTCCATTCTTGGGTTCTGTGATTCTGCTGCTGTTTTGTTCCTTCAGTTTTCCTCTGTTCTTATACTCCACATATGAGTGAAATCATTTGGTACTTTTCCTTCTCTGCTTGGCTTATTTCACTGACCATAATACCCTCTAGCTCCATGTTGTTGTGAATGTTAGGATCTGTCTTTTCCTTATAACTGTGTAAAATTCCATTGTGTATATGTACCAGATCTTCTTTATCCACTCATCTACTGATGGACATTTAGGTTGCTTCCATACCTTGGCTATTGTAAACAGTGCAGTGATAAACATAGAGGTGCATCTGTTTTTGTCAAACTGGAGTGCTGCATTCTTAGGGTGAATTCCTAGAAGTGGAATTCCTGGGTCAAATGGTATTTCTATTTTGAGCATTCTGAGGAACCTCCATAATGCTTTCCACAATGGTTGAATGAGTTTACATTCCCACCAGCAGTATAGGAGTGTTCCCCTTTCTCCACAACCTTGCCAACATTTGTTGTTCTTTGTCTTTTCGATGATGGTGATCCTTACTGGTGTGAGGTGATATCTCATTGTGGTTTTAATTTGCATTTCTCTGATGATTAGCGATGCGGAGCATCTTTTCATGTGCCTGTTGGCCATCTAGATTTCTTCTTTAGAGAACTGTCAATTCAGATCCTCTGCCCATTTTTTAATTGGATTATTTGATTTTTGTTTGTAGAGGTGTGTGAGCTCTTTATATATTTTGGGTGTCAATCCTTTATCAGATCTGTCATTAATGAATATGTTCTCCCATACTGTAGGATACCTTTTTGTTCTACTGATGGTATCCTTTGCTGTACAGAAGCTTATTAGCTTGATATAGTCCCACTTGTTCATTTTTGCCTTTGTTTCCCTTGCCCGGGGAGATATGTTCATGAAGAAGTCACTCATGTTTATGTCCATGAGATTTTTGCCTGTTTTTTTCTAAGTATTTTATGGTTTCATGACTTATATTCAGGTCTTTGATCCATTTGGAGTTTACTTTTTGTATGGGGTTAGACAGTGATCCAGTTTCATTCTCTTACATGTAGCTGTCAAGTTTTGCCAGCACCATCTGTTGAAGAGACTGTCATTTCCCCATTGTATGTCCATGACTCCTTTATCAAATATTAACTGGCCATATATGTTTGGGTTAATGTCTGGAGTCTCTATTCTATTCCACTGGTTTGTGGCTCTGTTCTTGTGCCAGTACCAAATTGTCTTGATTACTGTCTTTGTAGTAGAGCTTGAAGTTCGGGAGTGAGATCCCTCCTACTTTATTCTTCCATCTCAGGATTGCATTGGCTATTAGGGGTTTTTGATGGTTCCATATGAATTTTTGAACTATTTGTTCCAGTTCATTGAAGAATGCTGTTGGTAATTTGATAGGGATTGTATCGAATCTGTATATTGCTTTGGGAAGAATGGCCATTTTGATGATTTTAATTCTTCCTAGCCAGGAGCATGGGATAAGTTTCTATTTGTTAGTGACCTCTTTAATTTCTCTTAAGAGTGTCTTATAGTTTTCAGGGTATAGGTCTTTCACTTTTTTGGTTAGGTTTATTCCTAGGTATTTTACTCTTTTTGATGCTATTGTGAATGGGACTGTTTTCCTGATTTCTATTTCTATTAGTTCATTGTTAGTGTATTGGAAAGCTACAGATTTCTGTGTTTTAATTTTGTATCCTGCAACTTTGCTGAATGCCGATATTAATTCTAGTAGTTTTTCAGTGGAGTCTTTAGGATTTTTTATCTACAATATCATGTCATCTGCAAATAGTGACAGTTTGACTTCTTCTTTACCAATATGCATTCCTTGTATTTCTTTGTTTTGTCTGATTGCTGTGGCTAACACCTCAAGTACCACATTGAGTAACAGTGGGGAGAGTGGGCATCCCTGTCTTGTTCCCGATCACAGAAGATTAGCTTTCAGCCTCTTGCTGTTCAGTATGATGTTAGTTGTGGTTTTATCATATATGGCCTTTATTATTTTGAGGTACTTGTCCTCTATGCCCATTTTGTTGAGAGTTTTTACCATCAATGGATGTCGAATTTTGTCAAATGCTTTTACAGCATCTTCGGAGATGATCATTTGTTTTTTGTCCTTTTTCTTGATGTGGTGGATGATGTTGATGGATTTTCAAATGTTGTACCATCCTTGCATCCCTGGGATGAATCCCACTTGGTAATGGTGTATGATCCTTTTGATGTATTTTTGAATTGAGTTTGCTAATATTTTGTTGAGTGTTTTTGCATCTATGTTCATCAGGGTTATTGGTCTGTAGTTTACTTTTTTTGGTGGGGTCTTTGCCTGGTTTTGGTATTAGGGTGATGTTGGCTTCATAGAATGAGTTTGGGAGTATTCCCTCCTCTTCTATTTTTTGTAAACTTTAAGGAGAATGGGTCTTATGTCTTCTCTGTATGTTTGATAAAATTCTGAGTTAAATCCATCTGGCCCGGGGGTTTTGTTTTGGGTAGTTATTTGATTACGGATTCAATTTTCTTGCTAGTTCTTGGTATGTTTAGATTTTCTGTTTCTTTCTGGGTCAGTCTTGGAAGGTTGTATTATTCTAAGAAGTTGTCCATTTCTCCTAGGTTTCCCAGCTTGTTAGCATATAGGTTTTCATAGTATTCTCTAATAATTCTTTGTATTTTGTGGGTCCGTTGTGATTTTTCCATTTTCATGTCTAATTCTGTTGATGTGTGTTGACTCTATTTTTTCTCTTAATAAGTCTGGCTAGAGTTTATTTTGTTTATTTTCTTGAAGAACCATCTCTTGCTTTCATTGATTTTTGCTATTGTTTTATTCTCAATTTTATTTATTTCTTCTCTGATCTTTACTATGTCCCTCCATCTGCTCTCCTTAGGCCTCTTTTGTTCTTCTTTTTCCAATTTCTATAGTTGTGACAGACTATTTATTTGGTTTTTTTTTTCCTTCTTTAAATATTCATGGATTGCTATATACTTTCCTCTTAAAACTGCTTTTACTGCGTCCCACAGAAGTTGGGGCTTTTTGTTATTGTTGTCATTTGTTTCCATATATTGCTGGATCTCCATTTTAATTTGGTCATTGATCCATTGATTATTTTGGAGCATGTTCTTAAGCCTCCATGTGTTTGTGAGCCTTTTTGCTTTTTTTGTACAATTTATTTTTAGTTTTATAACTTTGTCGTCTGAGAAGTTGGTTGGTAGGACTTCAATCTTTTGGAATTTACTGAGTTCTTTCTGTGGCATAGTATGTTGTCTATTCTGGAGAATGTTCCATGTGCACTTGAGAAGAATGTGTATCCTGTTGCTTTTGGATGTAGAGTTCTACTGATGTCTATTACATCAATCTCATCAAGCGTTTTGTTCAGTGCCTCTGTGTCCTTACTTATTTTCAGTCTGGTGGATCTGTCCTTTGGGGAGAGTGGTGTTTTAAAGTCTCCCAAAATGAATGCACTGAATTCTATTTCCTCCTTTAGTTCTGTTAGTATTTGTTTCACATATATTGGTGTTCTTGTATTGGGTGCACATATGTTTATAATGGTTATATCCTCTTGTTGGACTGAGCCCTTTATCATTATGTAATGTCCTTCTTTATCTCTTGTTACTTTCTTTATCTTGAGGTCTATTTCGTCTGATACTAGTATTGCAACATCTTTTTTCTCTCTGTTGTTTGCATGAAATGTCTTTCTCCAACCCTTGACTTTTAATCTGTGCATGTCTTTGGGTTTGAGGTGAGTCTCTGGTAAGCAGAATATAGATGGGTCTTGCTTTTTTATCCATTCCATTACTCTCTGTCTTTTGATTGGTTCATTCAGTCCATTTACATTTAGGGTGATTATTGAAAGATATGTACTTATTGCCATTGCAGTCTTTAGATTTGTGGTTACCAATGATTCAAGGTTAGTTCGTTTCCTACCTTACTGTCTGACCTCACTCGCTTATTGAGCTGTTATAAACACTGTCTGATGATTATTTCTTTCCCTTCTTTTTCCTCCTCCTCCATTCTTCATATGTTGGGTGTTTTGTTCTGTGCTCTTTTTAGGAGTGCTCCCGTCTAGAGCAGTCCCTCTAAGATACCCTGTAGAGGTGGTTTGTGGGAGGCAAATTCCCTCAACTTTTGCTTGTCTGGGAATTGTTTAATCCCTCCTTAATATTTAAATGATAATCCTGCTGGGTACAGTATACTTGTTTCAAGGCCCTTCTGTTTCATTGCATTAAATATATCATGCCATTCTCTTCTGGCCTGTAAGGTTTCTGTTGAGAAGTCTGATGATAGCCTGATGGGTTTTCCTTTGTAGGTGACCTTTTTACTCTCTCTTGCTGCCTTTAATACTCTCTCCTTTTCCTTGTTCTTTGCCATTTTAATTATTATGTGTCTTGGTTTTGACCTCTTTGGATCCCATCTCTCAGGTGTTCTGAGTGCCTCTGTAGTCTGAGCAACTATTTCCTCCCCCAGTTTGGAGAAGTTCTCAGCAATTATTTCTTCAAAGACACTTTCAATCCCTTTTTCTCTCTCTTCTTCCTCTGGTACCCCTGTAATGCAGATATTGTTCCTTTTGGATTGGTCACACAGTTCTCTTAATATTGTTTCATTCCTAGAGATCCTCTTATGTCTCTCTGTATAAGCTTCTAGGTGCTCCTGTTCTCTGGTTTCTATTCCATCAATGGCCTCTTGCATCTTATCCATTCTGCTTATAAATCCTTCCAGAGTTTGTTTCACTTCTGTAATTTCTCTCCAGACATCTGTGATCTCCCTCAGGATGTCTGTATTCTCCCCGGGGTTTTCATCCCTTAGCTCTTGCATATTTCTCTGCAGCTCTGTCAGCATGTTTATGATTTTTATTTTGAATTCTTTTTCAGGGAGACTGGTTTCATCTGCTTCTGCAGATCCTTTCTCACGTGTAACTATTTTGGTCTGGACCAGAATTTTTTGCCTTTTCATGGTGATTCCAGTGGCTATAGGCAGGTTGCGGGTGTGTCATCTGGGAGAAGAAAGTCCTTTCCTGCTTCCTGGATGCCTTGCCCTTCTCTGCTGCCTGTGATGGTTACCTGCACTCCTGGAGAAGCCACCAGGTTAATATCCTAAGCTGCTGTGGACGGAGCGTCCATCAGAGCAGCGCGGAGCCCTGCAGGGAGTGGCAGGCATGCCAGGTGCACTCCTCTGTGCTAGCAGCGACCCTGCCGGGCAGCAGTGTAACAGACGCGGCCTTTGAGTCTGGCCCGGGAGTCTTTGCATTTGGCTGGGATTCTGGTCAGCTCCTGAGAGCATGCCTACTCCCTCTGGCTCCACTGCCAGTGCGCGTGGGGCTTTCCTGCACAGGCTTCTACCGGACTCTGGCTTCACTGCTTCCGGTGTGCCTGAGCCACACCCGGGCTGATTGGTGGCGCCTCTGCGGGCTAGCCCTATGGCGCACGGATCTGATCTCAGTTCCTTCTAGTGCTTCTGCCCCCGGTGCATGCTCCCACTCTCCTGCTACTGGGCCCATGTGTCAGGGTCCGCACCAGTTGAAGGAATGATTGGCAGGCTGCCTAGTCCTGTGAGGGGCTTCAGAGGTCATCTGCCTCCATTTAGGGTGCCTAAGTTTCTCCGGTATCCCCTGCTGCTGGGACAACTTCATCCAGCTATGGGGTCCCTGTCTCTTAAAGACTTGCAGATAGCACTCGCTTTCTTTTATCTCAAGGGGCGCCAGTTGCAGTGACTTGCCCTCAGGTTTTGCCTTTCTGTTTCTCTAATATTCAGCAACCCATGCACCTTGTGTCTGTGTTCCAGGTGCAGATTTCTAGAGCTGGTTGTTTAACAGTCCTGGGCTTTCACTCCTTCCGCATTCTGACTCTTTTATTCCCACCGGGTTTTGGGGTGGGGGAGCGTTCGCATCCCCCCTGGCCCCGGCTTGTATCTTACCCCCTTCATGTGATGCTGAGTTCTCGCAGATGTAGATGTATCCTGGCTGTTGTGCTGCATTCACTGGTGTCTCTTTTAGGAATAGTTGTATTTATTGTATTTTCATAAATACATATGTTTTGGGGAGGAGATTTCCTCTGAACTACTCATGCTGCCATCTTCCCATGATTATAGAATTAACAATTTGAATGTCATTAACTGCCTTGATGAGAGGTGCATGGTGCAGTATTGGGGATATTGACTGGTCATAGTGGATTTAAGAGAAAATAGTAGGGGAGTATTGGAGACAGAACAATAATGTGTGTGGGGTGACATAAATATTGGTACTACCAGATTCTCTGGTTCTGAAGAGAGTTTTAGCAGTTCCTGCACCATTTGTCAGGTACTGTATTAAAAAATCTGTTACCTTCACTAATAGTATGTTAGCCTCTTCATCTCTATGAAATATGAGTTTTTCTGACCCAGGGCAGGTGAATACAGGCTCTAGTCCCTCAGTGATATGCCTCCTTACTGAAGGGCTGAATTGCAGATGGGTCTCCCTTCATAATGTCTCCATCTGTCCTGTGATATTTTATTTGATCATTTATCCTGCATTTTATAGAAGGTGTCTGGTCAGGCCTCATTTTTCCCTAAGAGTGATTTGCTCTGTTTGTAGGAGTAGATTTGGTGTATGTGTGTGTAGCAGGAGGCTGAGTTCTGGGTGTTTATATCCTGCAAACTTGGAACACCTCAAGGAATGAATATTTTAAACAGTAATATTTCCATGGTTAAGGAAAAAAAATTCTAAAATGAGTAATGAATGCAACAGTATATGTATTAAAGTTCAATTTAATAAGAGGCTGTCTTCTTTGGGTGTTTGCATATTATTTTAATGACACTTGGTAAATCTCTAGGAAGTATTTTCTGTAAATGTTGATGCTCTGGAAAGGATAATGTAGGGTTGCTAAATCTTCTTGTCTGTTCACCAATGTGTAACTTGCATGTTGAGACATCATTTTTCCTGGTGATGCAAATATTTTTAAATGATACTTATAAAGGAAGTAGAACTAAAGAATACATATTTCATAAATGGATACATGAGGACAAAATATTTTTTATTAAAACAAGCAATGTGCTGTTTAAATTACAATGCTGTAAAACAAGGCAACTTAGATACTTTTATCCAGTTCAGTCAAGACTAAAAAAGGAAATGAAATACCATTTTTCCAAGGCTAATAACAAAATATTTGGGAAATATATTTTCATGGATTTTATGTGTTGAACTAGAATTTACAAATATCAGGAGAATATGCAAATTTTTTTCTTCATCAATATGATGCAGAGGGGCGGAGCCAGGATGACGGCGTGAGTAGAGCAGTGGAAATCTCCTTCCCAAAACACATAGAGCTATGAAAATATAACAAAGAAAAATCTTCCTAAAATAGAGACCACAGGACACAGGACAACATCCAGACCACATCCACACCTGCAAGAACCCAGTGCCTTGCGAAGGGGGTAAGATAGAAGCCCCGGCCCGGCGGGACCCGAGCTCCCCTCCCCCCGGGTCCCGGCAGGTGGAAAGAAAGCAGAGCGGTTTTTTATTTTTTTTGGCGAGTGCTTTTTGGAAGCCTTAAAGGGACGGGCCCCTGTTGCTAGGGAGGCAGGGTGGCGGGACCGGTGAGCAGGTGCCTGGGAACAGCACCTGAGGACAAAGAATATCCCGCGTTTCTCCCTGCGGGACTGGAGGGCAGGTGCCTGAGACCGGCGCCTGAGGACGGAGGAAATAGCGCGTTTTCCCCCTTTTTTTTTCTCTTTTTGGCGAGCGCTTTTTGGAAGCCTTAAAGGGACAGGGACCACGGTGCTAGAGAGGCAGAGTGGCGGGACTGGTGAGCGGGTGCCTAGGACCGGCACCTGAGGACAAAGAATATCTCACGTTTTTCCCTGCGGGACCGGTGGGCGGGTGCCTGAGACCCGCACTTGAGGACAGAGGAAATCACGTGTTTTTCCCCTTTTTTTCTTCTCTTTTCTGCGAGTGCTTTTTGGAAGCCTAAAAGGGACAGGGACCCCGGTGCTAGGGAGGCAGGGCGGCGGGACTGGTGAGCAGGTGCCTGGGACCGGCACCTGAGGACAAAGAATATCCCGCGTTTTTCCCTGTGGGACAGGTGGGTGGGTGTCTGAGACTGGCACCTGAGGACGGAGGAAATCGCGCGTATTTCCCCTTTTTTTCTCTCTTTTTGGCGAGTGCTTTTTGGAAGCCTTAAAGGGACAGGGACCCTGGTGCTAGGGAGGCAGGGCGGCAGGACTGGTGAGCGGGTGCCTGGGACCAGCGCCTGAGGACAAAGAATATCGAGCGCTCCTTCCTGTGGGTCGGGTCGTGGGTGCTATTTGGAAGCCTTGAAAGGACAGGGACCCTGGTTCTAGGGAGACAGGGCAGCAGGACCAGTGAGCGGGTGCCTGGGACAGGCACCTGAGGACAAAAAAAAAAAAAATCGCATGTTTTTTCCTTTTTTTTTCTTTCTGTTCCCTCTCTTGTTGCTGTTGTTGTTTTGGTTTGGAGAGTGCTTTTTGGAAGTCTTAAAGGGGCAGGACAGGTCACTTAGACCAGAGGCAGGGAATCTGGGGATCTCTGGGCACTCTAACCCCCTGGGCAGCAGGGAGCACAGAGGCCCCTTACGGAGATAAATAGCCTCCCGGCTGCTCCCCCTCCAACGGGGCTCCACCATTTTGGAGGAACAGCCTCAGCCAGGCCAAGCCCACAGCAACAGCGGAGATAAACCCCAAAGTAACTGGGTAGGAAGCAGAAGCCCTGTCTGTGCACAGCTGCCCAGCACATGCCACTAGAGGTCGCTATTCTCCCAGGAAAAGGCTACAAACCAACAAGAAGGGAAGCTCTTCCAGCGGTCACTTGTACCAGCTCTGCAAACTATCTCTATCACTATGAAAAGGCAAAACTACAGGCAGACAAAGATCACAGAGAGAACACCTGAGAAGAAGACAGACCTAACTAGTCCTCCTGAAAAAATATTCAAAATAAAAATCATGAACATGCTGACAGAGATGCAGAGAAAAATGCAAGAGCAATGGGATGAGATGCAGAGAAAAATGCAAGAGCAGTGGGTTGAGATGCAGAGAAAAATGCAAGAGCAGTGGGATGAAGTCCGGGAGGAGATCACAGATGTCAGGAAAGAGATCACAGAAGTGAAACAATCCCTGGAAGGATTTATAAGCAGAATGGATAAGATGCAAGAGGCCATTGAAGGCATAGAAGCCAGAGAACAGGAACGTATAGAAGCTGACATAGAGAGAGATAAAAGGATCTCCAGGAGTGAAACAACACTAAGAGAAATATGTGACCAATACAAAAGGAATAATATTCATATTATAGGGGTACCAGAAGAAGAAGAAAGAGGAAAAGGGATAGAAAGTGTCTTTGAAGAAATAATTGCTGAAAACTTCCCCAAACTGGGGGAGGAAATAATCAAACAGACCATGGAATTACACAGAACCCCCAACAGAAAGGATCCAAGGGGGACAACACCAATACACATAGTAATTAAAATGGCAAGGATCAAGGAAAAGGAAAGAGTTTTAAAGGCAGCTAGAGAGGAAAAGGTCACCTATAAAGGAAAACCAATCAGACTAACATCAGACTTCTCAACAGAAACCCTACAGGCCAGAAGAGAATGGCATGATATACTTAATGCAATGAAACAGAAGGGCCTTGAACCAAGGATACTGTATCCAGCATGACTATCATTTAAATATGATGGCGGGATTAAACAATTCCCAGACAAGCAAAAGCTGAGGGAATTTGCTTCCCACAAACCACCTCTACAGGGCATCCTACAGGGACTGTTCTAGATGGGAGCACCCCTAAAAAGAGCATAGAACAAAACACACAACATATGAAGAATGGAGGAGGAGGAATAAGAAGGGTGAGAAGAAAAGAATCTCCAGACAGTGTATATAACAGCTCAATAAGCGAGCTAAGTTAGGCAGTAAGATACTAAAGAAGCTAACCTTGAACCTTTCGTAACCACGAATCTAAAGCCTGCAATGGCAATAAGTACATATCTCTCAATAGTTACCCTAAATGTAAATGGACTTAATGCACCAATCAAAAGACATAGAGTAATAGAATGGATAAAAAAGCAAGAGCTATCTATATGCTGCTTACAAGAAACTCACCTTAAACCCAAAGATAAGCATAGACTAAAAGTCAAAGGATGGAAAAACATATTTCAGGCAAACAACAGTGAGAAGAAAGCAGGGGTTGCAGTACTAATATCAGACAAAATAGACTTCAAAACAAAGAAAGTAACAAGAGATAAAGAAGGCCACTACATAATGATAAAGGGCTCAGTCCAACAAGAGGATATAACCATTCTAAATATATATGCACCCAATACAGGAGCACCAGCATATGTGAAGCAAATACTAACAGAACTAAAGAGGGAAATAGACTGCAATGCATTCATTGTAAGAGACTTCAACACACCACTCACCCCAAAGGATAGATCCACCGGGCAGAAAATAAGTAAGGACATGGAGGCACTGAACAACACACTAGAACAGATGGACCTAATAGACATCTATAGAACTCTACATCCAAAAGCAACAGGATATACATTCTTCTCAAGTGCACATGGAACATTCTCCAGAATAGACCACATACTAGCTCACAAAAAGAGCCTCAGTAAATTCCACAATATTGAAATTCTACCAACCAATTTTTCAGACCACAAAGGTATGAAAGTAGAAATAAATTCTACAAAGAAAACAAAAAGGCTCACAAACACATGGAGGCTTAACAACATGCTACTAAATAATCAATGGATCAATGAACAAATCAAAATAGAGATCAAGGAATATATAGAACCAAATGACAACAACAACACTAAGCCCCAACATCTGTGGGATGCAGCGAAAGCAGTCTGAAGAGGAAAGTATATAGCAATCCAGGCACACTTGAAGAAGAAGAACAATCCCAAATGAATAGTCTAACATCACAATTATTAAAACTGGAAAAAGAAGAAAAAATGAGGCCTAAAGTCAGCAGAAGGAGGGACATAATAAAGATCAGAGAAGAAATAAACCAATTGAGAAGAATAAAACAATAGCAAAAATCAACGAAACCAAGAGCTGGTTCTTTGAGAAAATAAACAAAATAGATAAGCCTCTAGCCCAACTTATTAAGAGAAAAAGAGAGTCAACACAAATCAACATAATCAGAAATGAAATGGAAAAATCAGGACAGACTCCACAGAAATACAAAGAATTATTAAAGACTATTATGAAAACCTATATGCCAACAAGCTGGAAAACCTAGAAGAAATGGACAACTTCCTAAAAAAATACAACCTCCCAAGACTGACCAAGGAAGAAACACAAAAGTTAAATAAACCAATTACAAGCAAAGAAATTGAAACAGTAATCAAAAAACTACCCAAGAACAAAACCCCGGGGCCGGATGGATTTACCTCGGAATTTTATCAGATACACAGAGAAGACATAATACCCATTCTCCTTAAAGTGTTCCACAAAATAGAAGAGGAGGGAATACTTCCAAACTCATTCTATGAGGCCAACATCACCCTAATACAAAAACCAGGCAAAGACCCCACCAAAAAAGAAAATTACAGACCAATATCCCTGATGAATGTAGATGCAAAAATACTCAATAAAATATTAGCAAACAGAATTCAACAGTATATCAAAAGGATCGTACACCATGACCAAGTAGGGTTCATCCCAGGGATACAAGGATGGTACAACATTCGAAATTCCATCAACATCATCCACCACATCAACAAAAAGAAAGACAAAAACCACATGATCATCTCCATAAATGCTGAAAAAGCATTTGACAAAATTCAGCACCCATTCATGATAAAAACTGTCAGCAAAATGGGAATAGAGGGCAAGTACCTCAACATAATAAAGGCCATATATGATAAACCCACAGCCAGCATTATACTGAACAGCGAGAAGCTGAAAGTATTTCCTCTGAGATCGGGAACCAGACAGGGATGCCCACTCTCCCCACTGTTATTTAACATAGTACTGGAGGTCCAGCCAAGGCAATCAGACAAAAGAAACAAATACAAGGAATTCAGATTGATAAAGAAGAAGTTAAACTATTACTATTTGCAGATGACATGATTTTGTACATAAAAAACCCTAAAGACTCCACTCCAATAGTAGTAGAACTGATATCAGAAAACAGCAAAGTTGCAGGATACAAAATTAACACACAGAAATCTGTAGCTTTCCTATACACTAACAATGAACCAATAGAAAGAGAAATCAGGAAAACAATTCCATTCACCATTGCATCCAAAAGAATAAAATACCTTCGAATAAACCTAACCAAAGAAGTGAAAGACCTGTACTCTGAAAACTGCAAGTCACTCTTAAGAGAAATTAAAGGGGACACTAACAAATGGAAACATCCCATGCTCTTGGCTAGGAAGAATTAATATCGTCAAAATGGCCAATCTGCCCAAAGCAATATACAGATTTGATGCAATCCCTAACAAATTACAAGCAATATTATTCAATGAACTGGAACAAATAATTCAAAAAGTAATATGGAAACACCAAAGACCCCGAATAGCCAAAGCAATCCTGAGAAAGAAGAATAAAGTAGGGGGGATCTCACTCCCCAACTTCAAGTTCTACTACAAAGCCATAGTAATCAAGACAATTTGGTACTGGCACAGGAATAGAGCCACAGACCAGTGGAACAGATTAGAGACCCCAGACATTAACCCAAAGATATATGGTCAATTAATATTTGATAAATGAGCCATGGACATACAATGGTGAAATGACAGTTTCTTCAACACATGGTGCTGGCAAAACTGGACAGCTACATGTAGGAGAATGAAACTGGACCATTTCTAACCCCATATACAAAAGTAAACTAAAAATGGATCAAAGACCTGAATGTAAGTCATGAAAACTTTAAACTCTTGGAAAAAAAACATAGGCAAAAACCTCTTAGACATGAGGATGAGTGATCTCCTCTTGAACATATCTGCCTGGGCAAGGAAAACAACAGCAAAATGAACAAGTGGGACTGTATCAAGCTGAAAAGCTTCTGTACGGCAAAACACACCATCAATAGAACAAAAAGGAACCCTACAGTATGGGAGAATATATTTGAAAATGACAGATCCGATAAAGGCTTGACGTCCAGAATATATAAAGAGCTCACATGCCTCAACAAACAGAAAACAAATAACCCAATTAAAAAATGGGCAGAGGAACTGAACAGTTCTCCAAAAAAGAAACACAGATGGCCAACAGAAACATGAAAAGATGCTCCACATCGCTAATTATCAGTGAAATGCAAATTAAAACTACAATGAGGTATCACCTCACACCAGTAAGGATAGCTGCCATCCAAAAGACAAACAACAACAAATGTTGGCGAGGCTGTGGAGAAAGGGGAACCCTCCTACAGTGCAGGTGGGAATGTAAATTAGTTCAACCACTGTGGAAAGCAGTATGGAGGTTCCGCAAAATGCTCAAAACAGACTTACCATTTGATCCAGGAATTCCACTCCTAGGAATTTACCCTAAGAATGCAGCAATCAAGTTAGAAAGACAGATGCACCCCTATGTTTATCGCAGCACTATTTACAACAGCGAAGAATTGGAAGCAACCTAAATGTCCTTCGATAGATGAATGGATAAAGAAGATGTGGTACATATACACAATGAAATACTACTCAGCCATAAGAAGAGGGCAAATCCTACCATTTGCAGCTACATGAATGGAGCTGGAGGGTATTATGCTCAGTGAAATAAGCCTCTGAGAAAGAGAAATACCAAATGATTTCACTCATCTGTGGAGTATAAGAACAAAGGAAAAACTGAAGGAATGAAACAGCAGTGGAATCACAGAACTCAAGAATGGACTAACAGGTGCCAAAGGGAAAGGGACTTGGGAGGATGGGTGGGAAGGGAGGAATAAGTGGGGGGAAGAAGAAGGGGGGTATTAAGATTAGCATGTATAATGGGGGAGTGGGAGAAAGGGGAGGGCTGTACAACACAGAGAATACAAGTAGTGATTCTACAACATTTTGCTATGCTGATGGACAGTGACTGTAAAGGGGTTTATAGGGGAGACCTGGTATAGGGGAGAGTCTAGTAAACATAATATTCTTCATATAACTGTAGATTAATGATAACAAAAATATAACAATAAAAAAGAAAGAAGAAAAGGGGGATTACTCCCTGAAAGGATAAAACTAACTGTAAATCAACGATTCATGCATGCTTTAAACATCCTTAATTTTGATCACCTAAATGGTGTCAGATGATTGGCTATGGAGGTATATTTTTCTCATAATATTCCTTTCTCTTAAAAAAAAAAAGCAGTTCCTGTGTGGTGACCTCCAATGAGTTCTACACAATGGTATAAATGTCATATCAAAGTGTGAGCAAAAGGTATGTTTGTGTTTATAGAGAGGAACAAAGCCTAATTTGGCTCTGCAGAAAATGAACTAAGATACAGATATGAAGAACTTACAACAACAGCACTCTCTGGAAGACTCATACCAGAACATGATCATCAAAAATCCTCAACAAAGATCCAGGCGCTGCTACAGCTCTAGCTGCATTCATCCCACTGGTTCCTGGACTTGCGATGGGAATGAAAATGGAGATATCTAAGCTGGCCTGTGCATACAGTAAAACAACAAATTTGCCTGGATCTATACTGTTGGAACTCAACCAAGAATTAGGAGAAGTGCAAGTTGTAGCGCTCCAAAATCTTACAATTGCAGACTATCTACTGTTAAAAGAACATATGGGATGTGAACGGTTCCCAGGAATGGGTTGTTTTAATTTGTCTGATTTCTCTCAGACTGTTCAGGTACAGTTGGACAATATCCATTATATCATAGATACATTTTCACAAATGCCCAGGATGCCTAACTAGTTTTCTTGGTTTCACTAGCGATGACTGGTAATTTTAGATCTGCTTTGGTTATGTAACTGTATTCCTATTATGTTAATGTATGTGTGCAATTTAATTAGTAGCTTAAAACCTATACATGCTTAAATTACTCTACAAGAAGACATGTCAAAGAAATAATCAATCCTCCCATATTTTCTTCTATCTGCTACCTCTATAGCTTTTCTTCTTCCTTCCTATTACAACGCTTAAATAGAATTCATGCCTCATATCGAATTTACTGAGTATCATAATTCCTCCAAGTGGTAAAGTTACCTCAAGACAAATGCTGGGCATAGAATCCACAGGGTATAAATCTGCAAAAAGTAAAAAGCTAACATTCTCAAACAATATGGACTCTCTCTCACTTACCAACTTTACATTTCCCTGTATGGCCCCGGAAGATGACTGGTTAGCCAGAGATGGGTAAGATTCCTCAAGGGAGGAACAACATAAGACAGGCACAGTCGCAGGGGGTCCATCAGGTGAGAAATTGGAGATGAACAGAGGTGAGACTTAGAACCTCATCCCCCATGTTTTGAGAGAAATCTGCATCCGTGGATGTTTTATTGCCCTTGTCTAGCTTGGATTAACACATAGTCTACAGGCACACACCTGATCATCTACATTTACTCTCTTACAACACTAAACTATGTTCTCTACCTTTATCTTGCATCTATCTACCACCTCAGCATTTTATGAAAAAGAATAATAATAATAATAATAAAGGTAGAAATGTGGTATCCACATATAAATCAAGTATAAAAATCAAACGAATGTTCATATTTGACCTGATGGTTTATACTTCATAATGCATGATCAAAACCAAAAGTTCCTGTGATGACTGCCCTTGTACTGTTCACCATGTAAGAACCTATTCACTATGTAAGAATTTGTTCACCATGTAAGAACTTGTTCGTTATACTTCAGAAGATTGGAGACTGATGAAAATTAGGCTTGGGGTGGATTAATGACTGTGCATTGAGCATTGACTCCCCTATACAGAATTTTATTGTTGTTGATCAATAAATAAATATGAGAGATTCCCTGTCAAAAAAAAGTAGAAAACAAATGAAGCTTGTTTGTATTAAGAAAAAAAGCAAATCAAATGTTAGAACATAGTTAATATGATAATCTTTATGTATTTTACCCTATGTTTGTTTAGTGACTTTGGCAAATTTTTCCATATAAATCTTATTGCTGCTGCCTACGAAGTAAGTTAAAAAATGGTATTATTCCTATTAGATGTGGGTGAAGATAGAACAATAAATTAGAAGATGTGTACTTGAATCTGTATCTTGTTACTACAAGTTGTATGTTCAGATTGAAACTGGAGAAATTACAAATATCTTCTTTACAGCAGTAACATGTGAATGTGTATGGACAAAACTGCTCAGTAAACTGCTTAATTTCTACACAGTTATTACTTTATAAATAAATATTTCAAAATAAAAAAGACATATCCATTTCATTCATATTATAATTTTGAGAAATGCTGCTTCTAATAATTACCTAATATGATGTGTGAGAACTTGAGATATTTCATTTCCTAGCTTATAGAATGATATGTGGATATTATTTATGTGTAAATAAGAAACTTCTAATCAGGATGTATTTTGAATATATAAGATTAATTTAAAAAGTACACAACATTCTCACAAATGAAATGCATGTGTCAGAAATTATTTTATTCATCTGTAGGATAGGCTTAAAGAATGTAGAGGCTATAGGGCCCCATATATAATGTATATATTTTGATTTTAACTTTACTGTCAAAGTTTTAGTTATATTTAGGAGCACATTTGGTCAGGAAAACCCTTGCTAACTGTGTTTCTGTGAAGTGATTATATTTACAAAATGATTTCATTTATACCACATTCCTAATTCTGTTTTCTGTATTTATGTGTATATGTGTCTGTCTGATTTTCCCTGATGCTCATAACTGTCTGGGGTTTTTTTCTTTCAATTGTATCTGAGACAAAAATTGAAATGTGTAATAATACTCAAGTTCACTTGAGAATAAATGCAACTTTTGAATTAGGGACTACATATGTACAATAGAAAGGGTCACAGTAATTTAATTGGATAATATGTTAGAAAAATAATGTTTTTAATACAGACAAGAAAAATTTCATCCACCCACAAATATCAAATAGTTGTTACTTACATTGTGTGTTTATGTCTGAAAATCCAGGCTGTAAAATAAACTATTACCTCACTACAGGAATTACACATGTGTTTTAAGCTCTTCAGTCTTTGTAGATTCTCTTCATCCAGGGAGATTTGTTCTCATCTAATGTAATGGAAATTAGTGTCAGGCTGTATCCCAGCAGGAACTGGGAGAACTCTTATCCTCTCAATGAGAGAAGAACCTTCTCAAGGTATTCTAAGGAAAAGGTGAATTGTTCCATCTGTGAGGTGGTGGTGTGTCCCCTAAGTCCTTTCAAGAACACCCGGGGGAGGAAGAGTTGGGACAGGGGAGACCAAAGGGAGGTGGTTATAGCCTGAGGACATGGGGAGCTACAACTGAGAATAAACGCAGAGGCCTATGGAGGGGAAAGTGTTCCTGTTGTGATACTGGTTGGGGAGAACGTGATGGGCTCAACAGAGCAACTGAATATTAAGCTAAGAAATCTCAAAAATCCCTGATGCTGGGCCACCAAATTGATCATTTGAGTATATAAACATACAAACATTGCTTATAAGTAATCTAAAATATTTGTTAGCTCGAACAATAATTTGTATAAGTGAAAGTTAAATAGACCTTTAAGGTATATAATTATTGTTAATAAAATATTAATTATATGTAAACATAATTATATGTCTACTTTCAGAGACATATACATAAAATGGATATTCATACTATGTGGAATATACTAAAAATCCATTTAAGCCCATTTCTGACATCATAGTTCTTGCTTCCTTGGTTTTAAATTAAAAAAAATATTGCCTGTGGGTTCTTTACAAATTATTCACTTTAGTTATATTTCATTTACAGTTATTAGTATTTTACAGTACAATCTAGTGGTTAGTTACAACAACTGCTTTTGAAAATTTAGCAAGATAACATGTTTTCTTCTGGGATAATTAATTTCATGCACTAATAATATTTCTGTCAGCTGAAATAGATGTAAATATTCTTAGATAACCTGTGATACTTTTCTTTAAAATTAGAAAAATAAAAATAATAATTGCAAGTGTGCAATGTGTGGAAACTCCTTAAAATAATCCCTGAATCTCATAAATAGGATATAAAGCAACTCTAGAGAAAAATTGTTGGAGCAGGAAACACCCTGTTTAGAACCCAGAATTAACTTACCAAAGTGGGTGGAAGTTTGAGCTTCATACAGCAGAAATGTAACATCTATAAGAAGGCTCAAGTCCTGGAGAAAGGACTGGAATGAAGCACTTCTTTCTCTCAGAAGGAATTATTTTCTATGGGAAAAGAGCTCAGGAAAGTTGGAGGGCAGTTTTGTAAACTGAGAGAAAGCTCAAGGAGCTTAGAAAAGAAAATGACCACATCCAGCAAATACTACTTAACATTGGGTTGAAGTTCCAGGCTTTACCAAGTGACCCTTTTATCATCTGCTCCAAGCACAGGTCACAGAGTCACAGAATTAGTATGGGATCATGTGGGACATCATACACCCAAGGAAGGAGCAGAGCCACACTCTCGGGGGGCAGGCATCTGGGGTAACCGAGATTTGACTGGTTTTTCTCAGCAATTAAGCCCTGACACCCACAGTCACAGTGCAAATTCTACCTCAGTAACTGGGAGGTTTTCCTACATTTTATATGTAGAAAAGTATTCTTCATAACAATATACACAATAAGGATGGATTTGCTTATTTCTACCTAGTGTTTGTTATTCTAAAATTATTTTATATATTTTATTGCATTGATGAGGAAATCCTGAGCACAAGTAGATTATACCACCAGGTACCTGTTGGAAATTTCTGGAGAGGCTAGGGCACTGGGTAAGTGACTATCTGGGACGCCAGGCTCATGGGCTTGCTCCCAGGACCCCATACCACAGCCACATCCCGTGAGCACCACAGGGGAAGTAGGAGGGGGCCCCTGACCTTGACGACATGTCCCTTAAGGTTCATGTCACTTCCCCTCAGACATGGTGCAGAGCTCAATTACATATTCACAACTAGTTGCAATGGAGAGTTTTGAAAAACACAGCATCATGAAGAGCACAGGGAATCACAGCAGTGTTGGCACATGAGGCAGATCAGAACATGCAGTGTCAGCAGCATGTGGAGCAGGGAGTGAGCACAGCACACAGTGGCCTGCAGCCTCATCATCATGTGCAGGAGCCTCCTTGGGCACCAGGCTGTCTTCAGGAGGAAGCAAGCAAAGTTACAGGACCAAGGAGCCTTCCCTCCACCCACCCAGCCCTGCCGTTTCTAATTACACATGAGCCTGCAAGGGGGAGAAAAACTTCATTTTTATATGATGAAGATAAAATGGAATTTCTCAGTCTAATGGTCTATACAGCAAGAAGCAGGGGTTCATATCTGGGCCCCTCAGTGCACACTGAGATTCTGGGAACAAATGGACATGCTTCACTGGGCAGGAAATGATACAGATGAAGGTCACCACAAATATAGGAAATAAAGAGGGAAATTTTATCTTTTAAAATGTAGAATCATTCTGGTTTGTGGAAGCCCAGGTTGTTCTAATTTCATTGGACTGTGTTGATAAAGAACACTGCTAATGCAATAGTTTCTGAAGTTATTGCACCACATAAAAATATTATTAATACCCTCACATGATGGCACTTCAACTAGGAAGTATAGATTTCCTTGTAATCTTTTTATTAATATTGCTGCATAGACTTTGAAGCCAATGCCAAAAACATACCACAATAATCATGTTCCACTGATGCATCTGTGTTTTCTCCATGTGTCTGAAGAACATTCTGCAATGTTAGCTCTATCCCTGCCCCAATGTGACTAAAATAATATGCTAATTTTAAGATACTTCCCCACCAAATAAATTGTAAAATTTTAAAACAATATAACTTGGACCTAAAGAGAAACTTCGTTGTTCACTACCTGAATATATTTAATTTTATTTAAATGCTACAATTCTAAGGATTTTCCCCAGAGTCAATTTTATGTCCTTGTTTCTAAGGCTGTAAATGATGGGATTCACTGATGGAGGCACCACTGTGTAAAACACAGAGTGCTATCCAGGTGTGACCTCAACTCAGAGGCTGGCTTCAGGTAGGCAAAGGCAGCTGTTGAAAGAAACAGAGTCACAACAACCAGATGAGGGAGGCAGGTGGAGAGGGCTTTGGACCTGCCCTCCAGGGAGGAGATCCTTGAGACAGCAGAGAAGATGTGCACATACAAATATAAAATAGAGAGGAAACAAGCTAGTGAGATACTTGCAACAAATGCTGTCACTGATGCTTCACTTATGTTCATTTTGGAGTCTGAGATCAAAATAATCTGAGGGATATCACAGAAGAAATGATGGATCTTATTGTAACTAAAAGTTGTGGAAAAGGTTGCTGCCGTGTGCATGGTTCCAATGATACCTGCACTGATGTATGAGGCCACCACCATCCGCCCACAGCCCGCCTTGTTCATGATGGTCTCATAGTGTAGTGGACGGCAGATGGCCACATAGCGGTCATAGGACATCACAGTGAGGATGAATACATCAGCAGCAGAAAAACTCACAAAGAAGAGCACCTGGAAGACGCATCCAAGGAAGGATATTGTGTTCCTGTTCATCAGGGAGTTGAGAGCAAATTTAGGAACAGTGACAGAGATGTAGCAGAGGTCTATGAGTGACAGGTTCTTCAGGAAGAAGTACATGGGTGTGTGAAGCTGAGAATCCCAAGTAATGAGCATGATTATGAGTCCATTTCCAAACAGGGTTGCCAGGTAAGCCATGAGGAACAGGACACCATGGAGGACTTGCACCTTCTGGTCCTCAGAAAATCCCAGGAGAAGGAACTCAGTGACCCCTGTATTGTTGGTCATCTCATCCAGTGGTGTGGTCCCCAAGAGTGAGCTATTTACTGTAATTAAAATCACAGAAATAAAGGACAATGGTATGTACTTGTGCCAAGATATTATCTAAACTGTGATTATTTCACAATATGTAAGTATATTTATATAATGTATAGGTATATCTTTATATTAAGTTAAATGTTAAATACTGACAAATATATAAATATCTGTATTGGCCAATTAACCTAAAAATGTGAAAAATAAAATGAGAGTTGTTTTAAGAAAGATATTTAGATGTTAAGATTGTAATTCTAGCAGCATAGTTATCTTTAGTGATTCCAAGCTGCAGTGATGCAGTGGTTTTCTATTGTAGTGATGGTTGCACAAATGTTAAAAGGGGCTGGGATGGATGGATGAGGTGAGCCTTTAATGTTTGTGGGGTCCAGTGGGATTATCTTCACCATTATGGCTGCACCAACCGACAATGGGTGTTAACCAAATACCGAGTTAGGAAGAAATGCTCCAAAGTTCCCTCCAAGCTTTTACAGGAAACTACCTCACAGTGTAAAAACAGTTACAAGAAAATCCAAGCAGCAGTAGAAACCAAGGTCTTTCTGAAAACTTATTTACACATTCTCTTTGTGTGCATAGATATTTAATATTGCTTCTTGGTGTTATTTGTTATCTTTGAACATGAATTATTCTTGAATACAATATGGTCATTAAAATAACCTAGTCACAAAATGAGAAATACTATATAATTCCATTTATATGGGTCCCTGGAATAAATTAATGTAAACAGAGACTGAACTGTGTGGGGAAAGACTGAGGGGATGAAGCAGCTTGGAACTATTGTTTAATGGATGCAGTTTCAGTTTTGCAAAAGAGCCCATTCTGGAGGTGGGTGTGGGATGCTTGCCCAACGATGGGACTGTTTACCACCACGTGGCTGTACACTTAACAATGGTTAGATGGAAAATTTGTCTTACTTGTATTTTGCTACAGTTAAAAATAATTCAATAATTTTGATGAGTCATAATTTTTAACACTCAGAAAGCATCCCTGTGAATGTCAGTATTTGAAAAATAATATATGGTAGTACATATTTTAAAGTCATAGCCAAAAAAAAAACAAAAAATGCCCAACTTTTAACATTTGTCAAATACATTTAAGAACATGCCTGTTTTGTGCAGAAGATCTTAAAATAATTTAATTCATTTTTGAATATTAGCCAGTCCATCTGTTAAATGTGGAATTTTTTTACAGGTTTATAATGACTCTGAGAATCATGTAACTTAGGAGAAAGGGAAGTTCAGTAATTAGAAAAATTCTTGTACTTAGTTTGAATCTGTCATGTCTGGTTAGTTAATTTGTGGTAGTTGATTAATATTGTGGGTGAGTAAGTCTTATGACAGTTAGAAAGAGATTATATGTGGAGACCCATGGGAGTTTATCAAGAACAACAGGCATATTTTTTATATAACATCTGGAACATAGTAAACATCAATGTCTATAAGCAGATACTAAATAAAACAGTTAAAATAATAATTTATTATTTATTTTCATTATTACTAAACATTGATAATATACATTTAGTATTTGTTGTATATTATAGAAGTCTATATATAGAATTTCTAGTAAAATGATTTTGGAAATGGTCTGGTCATCATCACTAATTAATTGTTGAAGATGTTCAATTTGTTACTTATCAATAATTTTAGCCTGCACAGTGAACAGAGTATAAGATTCCAGTACTGTTATGATTTCACAACTGTGGGTAGTAAGACAGAGGGGGACTGCTCCCCCACCTCCAGTCCCAATGTAAAGGGACATAACCAGTAAATGGCAGAGATGGGAGAGGATGGTTTTTCACTGACTTCTATGCCTCCCTGTTCTCTGAAGAGACACACAGCATAGGGAGATCTAGGCAGGCTGGAGGCAATAGATGTAGTTGAGAAAACAATCAAAGGAATGTTTAATTTTAATCCAACATGAATGTTAAACTATGGAAAACAGAGACCAGGTCATTTGATTGTTCCAAACAACTTCATCTCAGTAAATCCTGCCATTTTCAGTGACGGAAAGGGTGTTTAAGTACATGTGCAGCTATTGCACTTGAATATTTGTGCATAATGGGCAGTAAAAGAGAAAATCGTCTCAATTTGAGGTGTGTTTAAGTCCTTCCAGTTTTGGTTTTTAATAAGTATTAAATATGCATCACATGCTACTTGTGTTTACAATTTCAGAATATAATCTTTCCAGGTTATTTGTTTACTTCATGCTGGATCTAGATGACAAGATCCTATACCAGTAATATCAGCTTTTTCAAATTTATAAGAAATTTTCTGAATTCAAAAGTAAGAATGGCAAAACTTTTAGCTCAAAATTCCAGGAATCATCAAAAATTACACTTCCTTCTCCTCTGGCCATGGTCTTAAATACTGTTTCCTATTAGTGAAAACAATGTTCCTGACTTTTGTTCAGTGTCTCTGTCTTAATTATACAAGATATAATACAGCAATATTTCCTCATCTTTAACTGGCTTTATAAATTCCAAACAAAAAAGGATTTATCCGTGAAATGGAGTCAATGAAGAAAGTGATGGAAAAATTTCTGATAATGCCTGTGTACATTTATAGATTTTCAAATCCCACCGGCACCTGGATTGCATGTGTATATGAATCAGCAAATATAACTCAGTCTCCTAGGATAAGTCAGCATCAAGTATTGCTCTGGCTTAGAAAACTGTACTGTGTCTGGAGCCCAGATCATGACTGTCCAGTGATGCAGAATTTGTCAAAGATGGTGGGCAGGCTCATTCCCAGGTCGAGCCGCTCCTAGGCTCTGTGGTCTCCTGGGGTTGGACGCTCCCTGACCCAGAGCATCTGAGTGCTGAGCCAGGAAATGCTGGTATCCTTTTTGTGGATCCTGGACACCAGTTCTCTTGGTAGCAGAAGAAATACTGAGGCACCTCTAGGTAAAACCACTGAGTTTGAGTGGCCACACTGCAATTCTACACATAAAAGTAATTTCAGAGCTAAAATACTCACAAAAGCTCATTCTCTGACAAAGATAAAGCATATTCTGGTAATGGTGATGGTGCTGTAAAACACACATATAAAAAACCCTAAGATATGGATACATTTGTCAGATAAACTCTTTTATAACAGAATTCTATAACAGAGGGATATTTCTCTCCGAAGCTATTTTAAAGAGAGCCCTGGAAAAATAAATAATCACAGAGAAACCCTTTTTCCTGTATTATAATTTTGATGAATATTTCTAATCATTGTTTAGTCTTGATTGGCAAGAGCTCATGAATCATTGTCCTTTTTGGCTTACAGAATTTATGTGTAAATAAAAGCACCCTTATCACAATATGTTTTCAATATATAACAGTTTAAAATATTCACTATTTCATAAATTAAATACAAAATATTGTCAGAATTTATTTTCAAAAATGAAATTGGAAGATGGTCTTAAGAATATATAGCAAAGGTCCCAAAACTGCAGGTTCTTGAAGGATATAAGAGAGGTGTTTTGATTTTTAACTTCACTCTGACTTTTTGTTTATTTGGGAACTCTTTGGGACAGGAAAAAATTCTGCTTACTGCATTTCTGTATACGTTTTGACAAATGGCTTTATCCATACCACATTCCTCATTATACTTCCCTATTCATGTGCATTTTACTGGGCTTTAGCTTTCCTGCATGTTGTGCATGTGTGTCTACTTTTACTTAGCTCACAACTATGTTTTTTAACTCTGGGATTTTTCTCTTTTAATTGCATGGGAGACAAAATAACTGAAATTTTCAATGAAACTCTTGATCATTTTAGAGTAGATATAAGTTCTGAATCTGGGCCTACATATCTACATATCAGATGAAAGCATCACAACTAACCATTCAACTGAATAATATGTTAGAAAAATAATCCTTTCTATAGGCAAGGAGTATTTAGTCCTATCCAAAAGTGCTAAATAAAGGTTACTTACATTTTGATCATGCTTTAATGTCTGAAAAACTTTGCTATAAAAGAGACTGTTTCCTTATTACAGCAATTTTAGGTGTGACTTGAATTCTCCAATCTTCATAGATTCTCTTCATCCAGGAAGATTTGTTCTAATCTATTGTAATGGGAAGTAATATTAGATTTTATCCCACCCAGAACAGTGGGAACTCACTTATCCTCTCACTGATGGAAGACCACCTCGTGCCTCCCTAAGAAAAGACACATGGTTGCAGCTCTGAGGCTCTGGGGTCTCCCCTGAGTCCTTCCAAGAATTCACAGTAGGGGCGAGGGAGGGAGGAGTCCAGGAGAGGCAGTTGCCAGTCAGGGACCTGGGGAATCAGACCAGAGAATAAACCCACAGGTCTGCTTCAGGGAAAAGCATTTCTTTGTGACAGTGGTTGGGTGGAAAAGGACAGGCTTAACAAAGCAGTTCAGCATTAAATGGGAAAATCTCCAAGAGAGTTCAAATCCCTAGTGCTGATTTAAAAACATTTTTATTTTGGTATCATTAATATACAATTACATGCCTAGTGCTAATGTATCAAATTAATTTTTACAGTACCAAGAAGTGCAAAATCTTTTCTATGAGCCATTATAAGGAGCTGTTGTCTAGAACTAGAATTTTTATTAGTAAAAGTTAAATATTAGGTCTTTAAAATGTCTCTACATCTCACACAAACATATCTATTTGAGCTAATTTCTACCTTCATTGTGCATGTTTCTTTGGTTTCATATTAAAAATTATGTAGGGGTTTTTAAAAGACTGGTTATTTATATCTCAATGACAGATAGTAATATTTTAAAATTAGCATCTAATGCTGGCTACAGGAACTGATTATAAAGTCTAGAAAGAAAAACATGTTTTCTGCAGTGATGATTAATTTGATGTAATTATTATTTCCTCCTGAAATAGATGTGCTTATTTTATTTTACATGTCATCTTGTTATATTTTTCCTTAAAAATAATGGAAAAAGTAATAATTACAAATATATAATGAGTAGGAAGTGCTTAAAGTACTGCCTGAATCACATAAAGAACATAAAATTCATCTCCAGAGAAAATTGTTAGAGGAGGAAATACACTTCTTAGAAATCCAGAAGTATTTGTTCCCAAATTGCTTCCGAAGGGGTGTAGAACCGTGAGATGCACATTTCAGATATGTAACATTTACAAGAAGGCTGAAATCATGGACAAAGAATTAGAACCCCTTCCTTCTATCAAATGGAAATTCTCTTCTGTGGTAAATTCTCAAGTTGGATGGCACCTGTGTCCACTGAGAAGAAACTCAAGGAGCTGAGAAAAGAAATTATCGGTTAAATACTTTCTACCTTCAAGTTGAAGTTCCAGCCTTCACTGCGGGGCCCCTTTGTTCAAACTGTTCCATGCCCAGCTCACAGATTCCAGAATTATCACAGAATCCTCCAGGCCTTGAGGCCCCCATCTAAAGAGCAGCTTATTGTATTTCACTCATACTTTTATTAACCTGTTAAAATAACAGAATAAAGAGCTAGTAGAATAGGTATTTTTTTCCTTTGTTTTAGTGTCATATACAAGAAATCTTCCAGACCTATATCAAGGAGCTCACTGCATATGTTTTTTTCCTATGAGTTTAATGACTTCAGGTCTTACACTGTTGAAATAATTTTGAGGTAATTTTGCACACTGTGTAAGGTAGCAATGCAGTTTCATTATTTTGCTTGAGGCTGTTCAGTATTCCCAACCTCATTTATTCAGAATCCCGTGTGTACATCCCAGGTATATATTCTTGGCTCTTTTATCACATATTAATCAACTGTATATGTGGGTTTATATCCAGGCTTTCTATTCCCTTCATTGATGTATGTGTTTCCTTTTAGGAAAATTCCACTGTTTTGATTACTATAGGCTTACAATATAGTTTGAAACCAGGGACCATGCTATATCCAGGTTTGTTCTTTCTCAAGATTTCTATGACCACCTCAGTTCCTTTGTTCCATTAAAATGTAAGAATTTTTTGTTTATCCTATTTCTGAAAAATTTGCCAGTGAAATTTTGATAGGGATTGTATTCCATCTGTAGATACTTTGTATAGTATGGATATTTTAACAATATTAATTTTTCCAATCTATGAACATTGAATATCTTGAAAATTATTTCTGGCTTTTCAATTTGTTACCTCAATGTCTTTCAGTTTTTAATATACAGGTCATTCTTCTTGTGCTTACAATTTTTCAAAAATTGTATCATTTTTCTTGAGTTGTAAATGATTTTGTTTTTTTATTGTTCTTTCTGCTAATTATGATTGAATAGTAAGACAAGTGATATCTGTATCTCAATTCTGTATCCTGTGATTTAACTCATATTAACTCTAATAGAATTTTGGTGGAGTCTTTAAGGTTTCCCATATAAAGTAAAATGTCATCTACAATTAGTGACAGTTTTATTTCTTCCTATCCATGTTGGATGTATTTTATTTCCTTTTCTTGTCTGATTGCTGTGGAGAGGACTTTCAATGTTACATGGAATAAAAGTAGCCAGTTTCGATATCCTTGTCTTTTGCCTGATCTTGGAGGAAAATCTGTCAGCTTTCTTTGCCATTGACAAAGAAGTTAGCAGTAGGTTTTTCACATATGACTGTAAGTGTTGAGAATGTTTCTTCAATATCCACTTTGTTGAGAGCTTTTTTATCATAAATTGATGCTGAATTTGTCAAAAGATGCTTTTTCTGCATCTGCTGAGATGATCATATGATTTTTACCCTTCATTTTGTTCATGTGTGTACCTCACTGATTGGTCTACAGATTTGAACCATCCATACATCCTTGGAATACCTATTTGATAGTGGTGCTTACCTTTTTAATGCATTGCTGATTTCAGTTTGCTAATTTGTTGAGGGTTGTCACATCTATGTTCACAGTATATTGGCTTAGAATTCTTTTTGTTTTGTCATTCAATTTTTAATCAAAGTTATGGTCACCATATAAAATAATTTTGGAGGTGTTCCTTAATTTCAAATATTTTAGGAGTAATTTGTGAAGTATACGAGTTTGTCCTTTACATGTTTGGTGGAATTTACTTGTAAAGCTGTCCAATACTGGGCCTTATTTTTAGGAGTTTTTAAATTAGTGATTCAATTTCATTATTTTAGTTAGCCTATTCAGACTCTTTATTTCTTTATAATTCATTCGTGGATGAGTTTATGTCTCTAACATTTAACCCACTTCTAGGTTGTCTAATGTGTTGGCATATAACCGTTCATAGCGATCTCCTGGGAGCCGTTGCCTTTCTGTAGCATCAGTTGTAACTTCTGCACTTCCCTACTTCTGTTTTTATTTATTTGGACTCTTTCTGTTTTTCACTGCTCTTGACAGAAATTTACTGCATTTATTTAACTATTCAAGGAACTAGTTATCAGTTCCTTTGATCCTTTTCTATTGCCCATTTTTACTGTGTATTTCATTTCTTTCCACTCTGATCTTTATTATAACCTTTCTTTTACTAACTTTGGACTTTGGTGGCTGTCAGCTCCATCCATGGAATGGTAGGATGAGCCTGAGAATATATTTTTTATCAGAGACTCCATCCCTGGTTGAAGACCCTGCATTTTCCTGCCTGTCTGTAAGTGCCTTTAAAATGAGAAAGTGCATCTCCCTTGCATTTAGTCTTGACTGCTTTCACTCTGCTGGTTTGACACTGGACCTCAGAATCTCCTCATCAGTCCTTTAGGAGTAGAATTTTTGTTCCCTGTAGTTCCATGATTTTCCTGGACACAATACCTGTTGATTTTCAAACCAGACAGATGAGGGGCTTGTCTTCCTGATGCCAGCCCAGGGTCAGGGTGTCTGATGTGGAACACAATCCCTTCAAGTGAAAGTGCCATATTTTGGGATCCTTCTTCTGTGCGGGGTCAATGCATCTGGGTGGGGTTCCATGAAAGACCTTTGTGCCTCTCCAACTTTGATATCTCTGTTTTGTCTTTTGCTGTGGAGGTGCTATTTATATACTCTCAGGTCTTTATCACTGGATAATTATTCTATGTGAAGCTGTGAATTTGCTAAGTATATGGGAGGTGGTGAATTCAGGGTCTTCCTACTATGTCAGTGCAAAACACACTCCAGGAGAATTATAGTTTATGTTTTACATTTTGGTATATGACCCATTTGGTATTAACCTTTACTGTTGTGCATTAGAAGTTTATCACTTGGTGGGTGTTCAAAAATACATACACATGTTCAGTGCAAATCCATATGAGGAAATTCTTTCACAAAATATTCCTGATACCCTAACTCAGCCACCCTCTCTATCTTCCCTTCATAAGCAACAACTATTAAGGATTCTTTTCCAGAATAGTTTCTCCTGATATTCATATATGTGGACTTCACTATATGATTTTTTAGTCCAAATAACATTTTGATACTTACCTACTCATTGCCTATGTCAGTAGATGTTTCTTTTTGTTTCCCTTTTAAATGTGGCTGGTAGTAAGACACTGAGGGAATGACCAGAATTTGTTGATGTTTTTGATTGACAGACACATGGGATGCTTTCATTTTGGGGTTATTACAAAGAGTATTTTATGAACATTGTTTTAGAAGCCTTTTATTCAAATAGGTTCATTTCCATTGGTCTATACCTGGGAATAGAATTGCTCTGCATGTCTTTATTTGATGAGTAACTGCCTTTAATTTAAAGAGACATTGTTGCATTTCCCCCAATGCCACCAAAGTGAAATGAGAGTTCTTGCTGCAGCACATCCTTGCCAAATTCAGCATTTTTAATCTTATTTTTAATTACATAATCATACTTTTAGAAGTATTATTGTCATTTGCTTATTGGGCTTTGCTCACCTTATATAGTCAGGTGTGTTTTCCAATCCTTTCCTACCTTTATTTGGTCATTTGTCTATTCCTGAATTGCAAGCATTTAAAGGCATGTGCTTTAAAGGTTTCAAGTTCTGACAAATCAGGAATGTTTGTTGTTCTGGGAGACAATTTCAGAAGTTATTTCAATGTGATAGGAGTAATTGAATTCTGATATTTTCATGGTGATTGCCCAGGTAAGATGTGGACTGAAAATCAACTACTAGAATTAAGAATTTGAAGTTCATTAACTGCGTTGATTGGAGACATATGGTGCAGTATTAGGAACATTGACTGGTCAAAATGGGTTTAAGAGAAAATGCCAGGGGGGAGTAGGAGACAGAACCAATAATGTGTGTGGGGTGATATAAACATTAGCACTCACCAGAGTCTCTGGTCTGGAGAGAGTTCTAGGAATTCCCCCACCATTTGGCCTGTGCTACACATGAAAAACCTATTACCCTCACTAATAGGGTGTTCGCTTCTTAAAGTCTCTAAAATGTGAGTTTTTTTCTGGCCCAGGGCAGGATGATCTGTGTCTAGTCCCTCAGTGATATGCCTCCTTACTGAAGGGCTGACTTGGAGGTGAAGATGGGTCGCCCTTAGATTTGTCTCCATCTCTCCTGCCATTTTTTATATGGTCATTTATCCCACACTGTCTGCTCAGGCCGCATTTCTTCCTAAGGATGATTTTCTCTGTGTGTAGGATTAGATTTGGTGTATGTGTGTGTAGCAGGAGGATGGGTTCTGACTTTACATCTTGCATCTTGGAATGGCTCCAGGACTGAATATTCTAAACACTAGCATTTCCATGATTAAAGAACATTTTCTAAAATGAGTAATGAATGTAACAGTAGATGTATTAAGATGTATTAAGATGGCTTCCTTGGGTGTTTTGCATATTAGAGTCTTAATGACACTTGGTAAATCCTTAGAAAGTATGTTCTGTAAATGTTGATCCTCTGGAAAGAATAATGTAAGGTTGCTAAGTGTTATTGCCTATTTACCAAAGTGTAACTTGCATGTTGAAACATCCTTTTTACTGGTGATGCAATAATTTTAAAAAGATACTTATGAAGGTAAGTAGGAATAGAGAATACATGTTTCATAAATGGATACATGAGGGCAAAATCTTTTTTATTAAAACAAGCAATATGCAATTTAAATTACAATGTTGTAATAAAAGGCAACTTGGATTCTTTTATACAGTTCACTCACTACTAAAAAAGCACATGAAATACCATTATTTCAAGGACAATAGCTTACAGGAAGAGTTGGGAAATATTTATATGGACTTAGTGTGTTGATGTTGAATTTTTACAAATATCAGGAGAATGTACAAATGTTTTCCCTCAGCAAAATGATGCAGGCAGCTGATCTTTGTGTTTCATAACAGGGTGATTAATATTCATAAATGTGAGGTCATAATGTGTATGAAGTTGTAGTGGCTCTAGAAACAACGCATCAACAAATCCCTGCATAAGTCATCCAATTTGTCTTTTTAATCATAAGCTAGTGATTTCATGTAGAAAAATTTCAAGGCCATAACATGTTTGCTTTACTTAATATTTGGTTCTTTGTTTTCTGAACATTCTAAACATGAGAAATAAAAGGTTGATCTCACAGGAGATTATGATGTATTGCTGGATAAATTATGTAGACCTCTAATTGTGTATAGATGTGTGTGTGCTGTTCTAATACATTGAGTTTCTAGTCATGAAGGCAAAGATAAATTTAGAGAAAATACCCAAATGTCTGTCAGTCTGTAGTGTCCATGGAGCTACAAGGAAGTGTTTAAGCCAGTGCCATTTATGCAGCTCCTTGTAGATTGTCCTTGAGTGGCTTCTCATTTTTCTATATTTTTGTGGTATCTTTCAAAATTAATAAATTTAATATATATCTATTTATCATTACTAAAATTATTATAACTGCTTCATTTACTGTAAAAAACTCTTTCCTAACCACAAATTTATGAAGATATACTTCTGTTATCTTCTAGATGGTTTATTTTGCTCTTTACATTTCTACATTCCTTCACTATGTCCTGCCATTTGAGTATGACAGGGGATAGAGGTCAAGAATAATTGCCTCCAAACTGTTACTTGATTGGTTCAGCATTATTCATTAAGAGGATGGTTTTTCCCCTCATGTCTCTGTAGTCGAAATTTTTTATATGCCTACTGTGGAAAATTCTTACATACCTGGTGCCTGTATTTGAGTGGGCCAGTTTTTGAATTCTATTCTTTCAACTGATCTGTGTCTCTCTGACCCAGTACTGTAATTATTATTTATGTGCATAAGAAGTCTTGACATTTGATAACATATATCTCCAGTTTTATTTTTTATTATTCAAGGATCTTTAAGTGTTCCCAACCCTTTGAACTTTTTTAAGACTCCCGTACTCTTGGCCTTTTCAATTTCAGTGTGAACATTAGGGTGAGCATTAAATCATGTTGGCTGAGTGTAGTTGAATTCAAGTATTGAGTCCAAGTAAAAAGTATATGTTTCAGTTAAGTGGGTGGTTTTTTTGTAGTCTAATTTCTGGGTAAAGATGTGAACTTTCAGTAGTGAACTTCTATGTATTTATTTTTGGTCTTGTAAATTATGTTTAAACATCATTTTCTAATGGCATTTTCTTTCATAATGGAATATTTTCTATATATAGAATTTTGTTAGTTCTAGTAATTTTTGTACAGAATTTTAAGAAATAACTTTACAGTAGTATGACATAATAGTTGTTATACACATCTCAATGACCATGGGGATCAGAATAACCCATGAAACCTGCATCGCCATGAGGCCACAGACACATCCATCACCTCTGGAATTTTCCTGATTTCCTCTTACCAAATTTCAAGAATGTAATATGGGATTTTTATTGATAGCCTCTATGCTGTGCAGTGGATCTACGGGATGCATTCACCTTGCATAACTGAGGCTTTACATCCTTTGGCCATAACCTGCCCATTTTTCCCTTTCCAGGCCCTGGTTACCTCCACTTCACTCTCTGCTTCTATGAGTTTGACGATTTTAGTTTCCATATAAAAGTAAGATAATTTATTATTTGTCATTATATGTCTAGCTTATTTCACTTTATATAATATCCTCCAGGTTTATCTGTGTTGTGAGAAAGGATATATATTCCTTTATTTTGGAGTTGGAATATTTTGAAAAAACCCCTAAATATGCAATACATAAACTTTAAAATTTTTTTCAATATTTTCTATAAATACTTTACATATTTTGTTTCATTGTCCATGAAATCCAGAGCAAGGTTAGATTATACTTTCAATCTCTTTTTCTTGAATTTAGAATAGCAAACATTTCATATTTATATCTGGTTTGATATTCCTTATAGTTACTGTTTATCAGAATATAGATGGCCTTTAACTTTCTAGTTTGCTAAGATGTATTTAAAATTAGGTAGCATGATGAATTTATTAACTTCTTTTTGATATTATGGACACAATTAATAATTCCCTTAAAATGTTTGTTAGGATTCAATGATGTCTTGAATTTTTCATTTAGAATGTTTTTAATTGAAATTTTAAATTTGTTAGTAGATGCAGAAACATTTTTTTTTTCTATTTCTTATGACACTTTTGTTAAAGTTCTGTTTAGGAACAGTGTTTCATTTTTACAATATCATATATATGTATATATATATTATTTGCTTGTATGTATTTATTAAGTAATTTGACAAATATTTTTGAATGCCTATTATCTGTGCATAATAGGATAAGCAGATTTAGGATCCTTATCCTTTTCAGATGTACTTCCAATAGGGCACACAGGCAATAAGTAAAATCAAGAAATGTTTCCTGTTTTTGGTCTTACCACTTTTCAGTACATTGACATATTATAAGCAGATAATTTTTTATAGCAGAACTATGAATATGACATTTACCCCCTCTCAGAGACTCCCTATGGCTCCTCCCATAACTCAACCCAATTAAATTGGAATTTCTTGCGTGGAGCTTAATATCTTCCAACATTGGCCTCAAAGTAACTTTCTACTCACCTTAAACATAGCCCATTTTTCCTTCCCTCTGGAAATTTTGCCTTTAGTTTGGGATATTAGCAGTTCAAGAAATAACTACTTAAGCCAGAAAGGATCAAATACCACACAAAACAGTGTGCATAACAGAAAAACTGAACAGTATTCTTCTGGCTGGAGTGTTCAGTAATTTATTTTGGAGTAAAAAGGCAGTTTTGAGAATTTTCACTTTTACAGTCTTTTCAAAACTCCTGGAACTACTGATACTTTATATCTTCTTAAACCAAAACTATTTCATGCTTCAGTTCAGAAGAAGAAACAATTGATCCTCTTGTTACAGTGCATAGAGACCCGGCATAAAACCATTTCACCCTCAGAACAATACCTTATATTTTTGACATAACATTTCTAATGATGTCTTTTTATATATTATCCCATAAAATGGATAAATACAATTTCATGAAATAAAGATATCCTTATATTGACTAAACAAGAGGAACAAAATGTATGTATAGAGTAGAAGAAATCTTTGGCACTTCAGTAGGTAGTAACTTGCTTATTACATTATTAGTTTCACCAGGGATTAAGTTTTGCATTTATTTGTACTTTTTTTGCTGAAGAGTATTTATTTATTGATTTGTTTTTATTGATGTATAGTTGACACAATATTATATTATTTTCAAGTATACAACATTAGTAATTCAGTGGCTGTGTACATTATGAGATGCTCATCACAAATAACATCGTTACTATCTGTCAATATACGAAGATGTTAGACTGACTATATTCTCTATGCTATACTTACATAAGGGTGCAATCAGATGTTTTCCCCTAGGGTAAATTACTAGAATAGGAATCACTGAGTCGTGTGGTACTTCTCCTATAGAGTTTGAGGAACCTCCATACTTGTTTCCACAGTGCCTGAACCAATTTACATTCCCACCAACAGGGTTGAAGGGTTGCCATCTCTCTGCATCCTTTAACATTTTTAATATATAAAGGAAAACATGACTATTGTTCCTTAATCATGAATTAGGTATATCTACAAGAAACACTATAGAACATTTGAACCACATATCATGATATTTTATCTTATCAATTGATTGGTGGATATTGTGTTGCAGGGTTTTACTGTATATCAAAGTGTAACAATATGAGTCAATAACAAAAAATAAAGCATGCAGCTTGGTAATTTTTATAAATGGGATTGAAACAACCTAACAAATCAAGAATAAATATTAGTACCATTCCAAGGTATAGTTTTTGTCCACTTTCAGTCACTGACCTTTCAAGGTGAAACAACTGAGTGACCTCAAATCATCAATTGATATGCATGACATTATGTCTTTTATTAACGGAATCATCCTATAAGGTTTGCTTTTGTCAATCTCCTTTTCATTATGACTGTGATTGCCTGAATAAATATTATTTTTCTATTGTCACCATAGGTAAATTTTAATATAACTGTTTAACTGGATTTCAGCATTGTCTTAGTTTCCAGTGTGCAACATGAATTACTGGACATGTCTTTCAGTGAATGTAGGTAGGCATTTATGCTGGAATGCCACAGATGGCTGTGTCCTGGGTAAGTGGATGTCCATGGCATGCCCCCAATGCCCCCACACCACAGCCACATTCCCGTGAGCACCACGGGGGAAAGGAGGTGGGGGCTACTGACCATGAAGACATGTCCCTTAAGTTTCATGTCACTTCACCTCGGACATTGCAAGGAATATAATCACATGTTCTTAAACAGTTGTAATGGAGGCTTTTTATTTTTGAGAGGGCATCTCTCATACATATTGATCAAATGGTTGTTAACAATAAAAAAATTCTGTATAGGGGAGTCAATGCTCAATGCACAAATATTAATGAACCCCTCGCCTAATTCTCATCAGTCTCCAATCTTCTGAAGCATAACGAACAAGTTGTTCTTACATGGTTAACAAATTCTTACATGGTGAACAGTACAAGGGCAGTCATCAAAAAACTTTCGGTTTTGATCACTCATCATGAACCATAAAGAATCAGGTCAAATATGAATATTCATTTGATTTTTATACTTGATTTATATGTGAATCCCACATTTCTCCCTTTATTCTTCTTCTTCTTCTTATTATTATTATTATTTATTATTATTTTAAATAAAATGATGAGGTGGTAGGTAGAAGCAAGATAAAGGTAGAAACATAGTTTAGTGTTGTAAGAGAGCAAATGTAGATGATCAGGTGTGTGCCTGTAGACTATGTGTTAATCCAAGCTAGACAAGGGCAATAAAACATCCACGGATGCAGATTTCTCTCAAAACGGGGGTGAGGTTCTAAGCCTCAACTCTGCTGATTCCCAAATTCTCACCTGATGGCCCCCCTGCGACTGTGCCTGTCTTAGGTTGTTCCTCCCTTGAGGAAACTTACCTGTCTCTGGCTAACCAGTCATCTTCCAGGGCCATACAGGGAAATGGAGAGTTCGTAAGTGAGAGAGAAGCCACATTGTTTGAAAAGGTTAGCTTTTTACTTCTTTGAAGATTTATGCCCTGTGGCTTCTATGCCCAGCATTTGTCTTGAGGTATCTTTACCACTTGGAGGATTTATGATACTTAGTGAATTTGATATGAGGCATTAATTCTACTAAAGAGCTGTAAATAGGAAGGGAGAAGAAAAGCTATAGAGGCAGCAGACTGAAGAAAACATGGGAGGATTGGTTATTTGACATATCTTCTTGTTGAGTAAGTTAAGCATGTGTAGGTTTTAAACTACTAATTAAATTGTGCACACACATTAACATAATAGGAATACAGTTACACAACCAAAGCAGATCTATAATTACCAGACATCTACAGTGAAGCCAAGAAAAGCAGTCAGGCACCCTAGGCATTTGTGAAAATTTGTCTATGATATAACGGATATTGTCCAACTGTACCTGAACAGTCTGAGAGAAATCAGACAAATTAAAACAACCCATTCCTGGGGACTGTTCACATCCCATATGTTCTTTTAACAGTAGGTCGTCTGTAGTCATAAGATTTTGGAGTGCTACAACTTGCACTTCTCCTAATTCTTGGTTGAGTTCCAATAGTATAGATGCAGACAAATTTGTTGTTTTACTGTATGCACAGGCCAGCTTAGATATCTCCTTCTTCATTCCCATGGAAACTCCAGGAAACGGTGGGATGAATGCAGCTACAAATGAAGCATTGCCTGGATCTTTGTTGAGGTTTTTTGATGATCATCTTCTGGTATGAGTCTTCCAGAGAGTGGTGATGTTGGAAGTTCTTCTTCATATCATATCTTAGTTCATTTTCTGGGAAGCCAAATTAGGCTTTGGTCCTCTGTATAAACACAAACAGACCCTTTACCCACACTTTGATATGCCCTTTTTACCACTGTGTAGAACTCATTGGAGGTCACCACACAGGAACTGCTTTTTTTTTTTTTAAGAGAAAGGAATATTATCAGTAAAGGTGAATCTCCATAGCTGATCATCTGATGCCCTTTAAGTGATCAAAATTAAGGATATTTAAAGCATGCAAAAATCATTGATTTACAGTTAGTTCTATCCTATCAAGAAGTAATCCCACTTCTCTTTCTTTTTTTGTTATATTTAATGTACACTTACATGAAGAATATTATGTTTACTAGACTCTCCCTTATACCAGGTCCCCCATATAAACCCTTTACAGTCACTGTCCATCAGCATAGAAAAATGTTGTAGAATCACTATTTGTCTTCTCTGTGTTGTACAGCCCTCCCCTTTAGCCCACCCACTTATGGATGCTAATCTTAATACCCCTCCTCTTCTTCCCCCCCTTATTCCTCCCTACCCACCCATCCTCCCCAGTCCCTTTCCCTTTGGTACCTGTTAGTCCATTCTTGGGTTCTGTGATTCCACTGCTGTTTTGTTCCTTCTGTTTTTCCTTTGTTCTTATACTCCACAGATGAGTGAAATCATTTGGTATTTCTCTTTCTCTGCTTGGCTTATTTCACTGAGCATAATACTCTCCAGCTCCATCCATGTTGCTGCAAATGGTAGGATTTGTCCTCTTCTTATGGCTGAGTGGTATTCTATTGTGTATATGTACCACATCTTCTTTATCCAGTCATCAATTGGTGGACATTTAGGTTGCTTCAAATTCTTGGCTATTGTAAATAGTGCTGCAATAAACATAAGGGTGCATCTGTCTTTCTCAAACTTGATTGCTGCATTCTTAAGGTATATTCCTAGGAGTGGAATTCCTGGGTCAAATGGTAAGTATGTTTTGAGCATTTTGAGGACCCCCATACTGCTTTCCACAATGGCTGAACTAATTTACATCCCCACCAGCAGTGAAGGAGGGTTCCGCTTTCTCCACAGCCTTGCCAACATTTGTTGTTGTTTGTGTTTTGGATGGCAGCCATCCTTACTGGTGTGAGGTGATACCTCATTGTAGCTGTAATTTGCATTTCTCTGATAATTAGCAATGTGGAGCATCTTTTCACGTGTCTGTTGGCCATCTGTATTTCTTTTTTGGAGAACTGTCCATTCAGATCCTCAACCCATTTTTTAATTGGAGTATTTGTTTTTTGTTTATTGAGGCATGTGAGCTCTTTATATATTTTGGACATCAAGTCTTTATCAGATCTGTCATTTACTAATATATTCTCCCATACTGCAGGGTTCCTTTTTGTTCTATTGATGGTGTCTTTTGCTGTACAGAAGCTTTTCACCTTAATATAGTCTCACTTGTTCATTTTTGCTGTTGTTTTCCATGCCCGGGGAGATATGTTCAAGAAGAGGTCACTCATGTTTACGTCTAAGAGGTTTTCGCCTATGTTTTCTTCTAAGAGTTTTATGGTTTCATGACTTACATTCAGATGTTTGATCCATTTCAAATTTACTTTTGGGTATGGGGTTAGGCAGTGATCCAGTTTCATTCTCTTACATGTAGCTGTCCAGTTCTGCCAGCACCATCTGTTGAAAAGACTGTCATTTTGCCATTGTATGTCCATGCCTCCTGTATCAAATATTAATTGACCATATATGTTTGGGTTAATGTCTGGAGTCTCTAGTCTATTCCACTGGTCTGTGGCTCTGATCTTGTGCCAGTAACAAATTGTCTTGATTACTATGGCTTTGTAATAGAGCTTGAAGTTGGGGACTGAGATCCCCCCTCCTTTATTCTTCTTTCTCAGGATTGTTTTGGCTATTTGGGGTCTTTGGTGTTTCCATATGAATTTTTTAATTATTTGTTCCAGTTCATTGAAGAATGTTGCTGGTAATTTGAGAGGAATTGCATCAAATCTGTATATTGCTTTGGGCAGGATGGCCATTTTGACAATATTAATTCTTCCTAGCCACCAGCATGGGACGAGTTTCCATTTCTTAGTGTCCACTTTAATTTCTCGTAAGAGTGATTTGTAGTTTTCAGAGTATATGTCATTCACTTCTTTGGTTAGGTTTATTCCTAGGTATTTTATTCTTTTTGAAGCAATTGTGAATGTAGTTGTTTTCCTGATTTCTCTTTCCTTTGGTTCATTGTTAGTGTATAGGAAAGCTACAGATTTCTGTGTGTTAATTTTGTATCCTACAACTTTGCTGTATTCTGATATCAGTTCTAGTAGTTTTGGGGTGGAGTCTTTAGGGTTTTTTATGTACAGTATCATGTCATCTGCAAATAGTGACAGTTTACCTTCTTCTTTACCAATCTGGATTCCTTGTATTTCTTTGTTTTGTCTAATTGCCATGGCTAGGACTTCCAGTACTATGTTAAATAACAGTGGGGAGAGTGGGCAACCTTGTCTTGTTCCCAATCTCACAGAAAAAGCTTGCAGCTTCTTGCAGTTAAGTATGATGTTGACTATGGGTTTATCATAGGTGGCCTTTATTATGTTGAAGTATGTTGAAGTACTTGTCCTCTTTTGCTGAGAGTTTTTATCATGAATGGATGTTGAACTTTGTCAAATGCTTTTTCAGCATCTATGGAGATGATCATGTGGTTTTTCTCCTTCTTTTTGTTGATGTGATGGATTTTCAAATGTTGTACCATCCTTCCATTCCTGGGATGAATCCCACTTGGTCAAGGTGTTTGATCCTTTTGATCTATTTTTGAATTCGGTTTGCTAATATTTTATTGAGTATTTTTGCAAATACATTCATCAGGGATAATGGTCTGTAATTTTCTTTTTTGGTGGGTCGTTTCCTGGTTTTTGTATTAGGGTGATGTTGGCTTTATAGAATTAGTTTGGGCATATTCCCTCTTCTTTTATATTTTGGAAAACTTAAGGAGAATAGGCATGATTTCTTCTCTGTATGTATGATAAAATTCCGAGGTAAACACATCTGGCGCGGGGGTTTTGTTCTTGGGTAGTTTTTTGTTTACCATTTCCATTACTTTGCTCATAATCAGTTTGTTTAACTTTTGTGTTTCTTCTGGGTCAGTCTTAGAAGGTTGTATATTTCTAGGAAGTTGTCCATTTCTTCTAGGTTTTCCAGCTTGTTAGTATATAGGTTTTCATTGTAGTCTTTAATAATTCTTTGTATTTCTGTGGAGTCTGTCGTGATTTTTCCATTTTCATTTCTGATTATGTTGATTTGTGTTGATTCTCTTTTTCTGTTAATAAGTTTGGCTAGAGTCTTATCTATTTTGTTTATTTTCTCAAAGAACCAGCTCTTGGTTTCGTTGATTTTTGCTAGTGTTTTATTCTTCTCAATTTTTTAAATTTCTTCTCTGATCTTTATTATGTCCCTCCTTCTGCTGACTTCAGGCCTCATTTGTTCTTCTTTTTCCAGTTGTGATGTTAGACTATACATTTGGGATTGCTCTTCCTTCTTTAAGTGTACCTGGATTGCTATATACTTTCCTCTTAAGATTGCTTCGCTGCGTCCCACAGAAGTTGGGGCTTTGTGTTGTTGTTGTTATTTGTTTCCATATATTCCTTGACCTCTATTTTAATTATTTCATTGATCCTTGATTATTTAGGAACATGTTGTTAAGCCTCCATGTGTTTGTGAGACTTTTTGGTTTCTTTGTAGAATTTATTTCTAGTTTTATACCTTTGTGGTCTGACAAATTGGTTGTTAGAATTTCAATCTTTTGGAATTTACTGAGGCTCTATTTTTGAGCTAGTATGTGGTGTATTCTGGAGAATATTCCATGTGCACTTGAGAAGAATGTGTATTCTGTTGCTTTTGTATATAGAATTATATAGATGTCTATTAGGTCTATCTGTTCTAGTGTGTTGTTCAGTGCCTCCGTGTCCTTACTTATTTTCTGCCCAGTGTATCTATCCTTTAGGATGAGTGGTGTGTTGAAGTCTTGTAAAATGAATGCATTGCATTCTATTTCCTCTTTTAGTTCTGTTAGTATTTGTTTCACATATGCTGGTGCTCCTGTGTTGGGTGCATATATATGTAGAATGGTTATATCCTCTTGTTGGACTAAGCCCTTTATCATTATGTAATGTCCTTCTTTATCTCTTCTTACTTTCATTGTTTTGATGTCTATTTTGCCTGATGTTAGTTCTACAACTCCTGCTTTCTTCTCTGTGTTGTTTTTCCATCCCTTGACTTTTAGTCTGTGCATGTCTTTGGGTTTGAGGTGAGTTTCTTGTAAGCAGCATATAGATGGGTCTTGCTTTTTTATCCATTCTGTTACTCTGTGTCTTTTGATTCGTGCATTTAGTCCATGTACATTTAGGGTGACTATTGAAAGATATGTACTCATTGCCATTGCAGGCTTTAGATTCATGTTTACCAAAGGTTCAAGGTTAGCTTCTTTAGTATCTTACTGCCTTTCTTAGCTCAGTTTTTGAGCTATTATATATACTGTCTGGAGATTCTTTTCTTCTCTCCTTTCTTATTCCTTTTGGATTGGTCACACAGTTCTCTTAATATTGTTTCATTCCTGGAGATCCTTTTATCTCTCTCTATGTCAGCTCCTACGCGTTCCTGTTCTCTGGTTTCGATTCCATCAATGGCCTCTTGCATCTTATCCATTCTGCTTATAAATCCTTCCAGAGTTTGTTTCACTTCTGTAATCTCCTTCCTGGCATCTGTAATCTCCCTCCGGTGTTCATCCCTTAGCTCTTGTATATTTCTCTGCATCTCTGTCAGCATATTTATCATTTTTATTTTGAATTCTTTTTCAGGAAGACTGGTTAGTTCTGTCTCCTTCTCTGGTGTTGTCTCTGTGATCTTGGTATGCCTGTAATTTTGCCTTTTCATGTTGATAGAGATAGTTTGCTGAGCTGGCATGAATGACAGCTGTAAGAACGTCCCTTCTTGTTGGTTTGTGGCCTTCCTCTCCTGGTAGAACAGCGACCTCTATTGGCTTTTGATGTGAAGCTGCGCAGAAAGGGCTTCTGATTCTTGCCCAACCTCTATGGAGTTTATCTCTGCTGTTGCTGTGGGCGTGGCCTGCCTCAGGCTGCTACTCCAATATGGTGGAGCTGCATTGGATTGGGAACAGCCAGAAGGCTGTTTATATCTGTGAGGGGCCTCTGTGCTCCCTGCTGCCCAGGGAGTTACAGTGCCCAGACATCCCCAGTTTCCCTGCCTCTGTACTAAGTGTCCCAGGATGCTTCTGTCTGCCTGTGGGTTCCCTGTCTCTTCAAGACTTCCAAAAAGCACTCGCTTTTCTTTGTCCTGGGTGCAACATCTGCAGGGACCTGCTCAGAGGTCTTACTGTCCTGTTTCCCTAGTTTCCAGCACCTCATGCATGCACTGAGTGTGCTCTCTGGTGTGGATGACTGGGGCTCAGAATTAGCAGTCCTGGGCTCCCTCTATCTCCCCTCTCCAAGTCCTCTCCTCCTGCCAGTAGTTGGGGTGTGGGGCACTCGGGTCCCACCAGGCCAGGTCTTGTATCTTACCCCCTTCGCAAGGCAGTGTGTTCTTGCAGGTGTGGATGTGGTCTGGCTGTTGTCCTGTGTCCTCTGGTCTTTCTTTTAGGAAGAGTTTTCTTTGTTGTATTTTCAAAAATACATGTGGTTTAGTCAGGAGATTTCCTCTGCTCTACTCACGCTGCCATCTTGGCTCTGCCCCTTTGCCAGGTTTTTAAGAAAGCATTTGTTATCAATTGCACAGTGTTTATACATTTTCCTTGTTCATTTGCTTATGTCATCTAGGGTCTAAATGGCAAAGACCCACCACCAATAGTTTCAGCTGTTTCCTAACCTGTGGGAATTCTAACTCAAAATTCCAGGAGTCAACAAAATGTACACTTTGTCTTCCTCTTGTCATGGTCTAAATATCATCCAACATGAAAGACACAGTTGCTGGCTTTGTTTAGTTTCTGTGCTTTAATTCTCAGAAGTATAATACAGCAAGTTCTTTCTTACCTATAAATTGTTTAATGAACTCTGAATACTAAGGGACTCATTCTGGGAAACAGACTCCATGTAGTTAGGGCTGGAAACAAGTCTGGTTCACCCTGACTATATTTGTAGATTTCCAAATCTAACAAAACCTGGATTTCATGTTTGTACAAATCAGAAAATGTAACTCAGTTTCCCAGTAAGACTTGTCTTTGTAACTATTGTGCCTTAGAAACCCCTGTTATTCATCTGAAGGCTTGACAAACACTCAGCTGTTGATGCAGAATTTGCCCAAGATAACAGATGTGTCATGCTTAGATCAGGACACTCCCACTTTGTCCAGTCTACTGTGGTGTGACATCCCCTGATCCAGGGCACCTTGGAGTTGAGAAATGAAAAATCTGTTATCATGTTTGAGGACCCTGGACACTAGTTGTCTTGGTGATAGATTGATATGCTGAGGCATCTCTGCATAAAAGCATTGTGTTTTAGTTTCCACATTGCAATTCTACACATCAAACTAATTCCAGTGTAATGACCTCACAATTACCCATTTCTGTCAAGGAAAAGGCATAGTCTTCTAATGGCGGATAATACTGTAAAACACAGATTTACAAAATATGATGTGAATGCATTTGGCAGATAATATATTTTATAAGGGAATCCTGGAAGAGTGAGTTTGTCTCACCAAATTCTCTACTATACAGAGAGCCTAGGACAAATGGATAATGAAAGAGAAATTCATCTTTTCCTGTGTTATAATTTTGATAACCACTGCTTCTGACATTGTTCTGTGATGATTGGCAAGAACTTGTAAATCATTGCACCTTCTTGCTTGAAGAATGATCTACAGTTTTAATTATTGCATAAACATTTTTATATTTTCAATTGTAACACTAATGTATAATATATACTAATATTCTCATAATTTAAATTCAAAATGGCATCAGAATTTATTTGTAACTACTAGTTTGGAAGATGATTTTTAAGAGTGTGTATGTGGGCACAAGTACCAAATGCTACAAGTTGCTGTAGGATATAAGAGAATATATTTTTATTTTAATTTACTATAAAATTTTTATTATTTGTCAGAAAAAATTTGCAATTGCTTATTATACATCAATCAGTTGATTATAGTTTGATTAAATGACTATACCACATTCCTAATTAAACTTTCCTATTTGTGTACATATGTGTGTATGTGGGTGTGCATGCATATGTGTAAGTCTGTGTTTTCCCTTATGTTCACACTGTTTTTAAGTCCAGAATTTTTCTTGTAAATTTATGTTAGACTAAATACTTGAAATTTTCAATAAAATTATATTTAAATATATTAGTTTTAGATAAAATGCAGGTTTAATATGAGTCTATGTACCTAAACGTTAAAGTATCACACTTACCCATTTAGTTGGATAATATGTGAGTCATGTAATTCTTTTAACTATCACACTTAAGGCATATTTTGTTGTCCCCAAAGTGCTAAACAATTGTTACTCACATGGTGATTGTGCATTGAGCTCTGAAAATCTGGGTTGTAGTAGGCTACTTCATTATAGTGACTTTACATCTCCCTTGAACTTTGCTATCTTCATACAGGAAGATTTGTTCTCATCTAATGTCATGGAAGCAAGTGCAGACTTCATGTACATCAAGACTGGGGGAGCTTAGTTCCCCTCTCATTGAGAGAACCACTTCAAATTTCTTTAAAAAAGGTGAATAATTGCAGCTTTGAGGTTGTGATGGGTCCTCAGGAACACCCAGGGGAGGAAGAGGTGAGACAGGAGAGACCAGCATAGATGGCTGTAGTTCTGGGATCTGGGAAATTCCAGCACATTTTCAACAAATTTTCCCTGGGTATATTTCAGGGGTAAGTATTTCTTTCATGATACTGACTGTGGATAAGGGAACATGCTCAACAAAACACGTCAACATGAAGCTCAGAAATCTCCAAGATATTTCCCAAGAAATCCCTGATGCTGAACTACCCAATGAATCTTTTTACTACCTGAAGTGGAAACCTTGCAAGTGAGCCATTATAAAATACATCTTGTCTACAACAATATTTTTATAATTGAAAGTTATATATTAGGTCTTTGGTATATATCTATATCTATGCTTGTACAGACATACTAAGTGAATATTAACAATATGTGGACTATGGTAAATAGTTGATTAATGCTAACTTCTGCCTCCATAATACTAGATTCTTTGTTGTTATATTAAAAATGTTATTGTCTAGGGTTTTTTAAAAATTCCCTTTATATTTCCGTAACACATATTAAGATGATTAAATAAGAATCTACTGCTTAGATACAACTGGCTTTGAAAGTCTAACAAGATTATCAGGATGTTCTCTGGCAATGATTGATTTCATGTAATTATTTATTCATCTTGCTAAAGTATTTATTTTACCTGTTTTGGTTTTTTATAATTTTCATTAAAATGATGAAATAAAAATAATAATTGCCAATGTACAATGTGTAAAATTGCTTAAAATACTGTGCACATCACCCAAAGAACATAAAATTAAGTTCCAGACAGATTATTTTGAGGAGGAAATGCACTGTTTAGGAATCCAGAGACAGCTTCCTGAAGTGTAGAAATATGAACTGAACATGTCAGATATGTAACTACTGTAAGGAGAAGGATGAAGACATGGAGAAATAATTGGAAAAATACAATTATTGTTGCCTTTGCTCTTGTTGTTATGCACAGAAAAAAACTATCACTAAGAAAGATATCAAGGAGCTCACTAAAAATATTTTCTAGGATTTTTAGGATTTTGTGTTTTACATTCAAGTCTTGAAATAATTTTGAGTTACATTTTGTGTAAGATGTAACATAGTGGTCCATTTTCATTCTTATGCATGTGGCTGTCCAGTTTTCTCCACATAATTTATTGAAGAGACTGTCCTTTCCTCTATGTATTTTTTGACTTATTTATAAATGAATTAACCATCCTGCATGTGTTTATTTCCAGGCTCCCTATTTTGTCCATAGATATGTGCCTTGTTTTAGCATAATACCATACTCTTTTGATTAACATAATGTTGTGGTATAGTTTGAAACTGAGGAGCATCATGTCTCTAAATTTGTCCTTTCTTCTCAAGAATACTTTAGCAGTCTGGGTTCATTTGGGTTCCATATAAATTTTAGGATTGTTTGTAGTTTTTTTTTTTATAAAACCTGCCATTAGAATTTTGATAGTGATTGCTTTGAATCAATACATGCTTTTTTGTGGTATGAACATTTTAATATTAATTGTTCTAATTCATCAACATGGAATATCTTTAAAATTATCTGTGTCCCTTCAAATTTCTTTCCTAAGTGTCTTTTAGTTTTCAGTAATACAGGTTATTCTCATTGGTTATAATATTTAAAAATTATTATTGCTTTCAGTTGGAAATGAATTTGTTTCCTTAATTGCTAATTATAATAGCTTTGATCAGTGAATGGAAGCACAACTGATTTTTGTATATTAGTATTGTATCCGGTAAATTTACTTTATTTACTTGTTAGTTCTAATAGTTTTCCAGTGGATTATATAGGGTTTTCTATATAAAGTATCATGTCATCTCCAAAGAGTGAAAGTTTTACTTACTTTCCAAGTTGGATGTCATTTATTTATTTATTTTTGTCTAATGGTGTGGCTAGGAAATTCAATGCTATGTGGAATAAAAGTGGCAATCATGGATATTTTTGTTCTGTTCCTGCTTAGAGGAAAAGCTCTGAGCTTTTTATTCACCATTGATGTGATGTACACACTGAGTTTTTTTACATGGCCTTTATTATGTTTGGTTATTTTCCTGCTATAATCATTTTGTTGAGATTTTGTCATAAACATGTCTAATTTTGACACATGTTCTTTACTGCATCTATTGAGATGATCATGTGATTTTTTGTTCTTTATTCTGTTAATGTGGTGTACCAATGTGATTGATTTTCAGTTATCATGCCATCCATGATTCCTAGTAATATTTATTTGGGGCCGTGCATAACCATTGAAATACACTGACTTCATTTTGCTAATATTTATTGAGTCCTATTATGTTTATATTCATCAGGATTACTGGCTTTTAATACTCTTGGTGTCTTTGGTTTTAATAGGGTAATCCTGACAATGTAAAATTACTTTGGATGAGTTCTTTCCTCTTAATTTTTTAGGACTGTTTTGAGAAGGATAGTATGCTTCTTTCAGTGTTTGATAGAATTCACCTGTGAACATATCCAGTGCTGTGATTTTGTTTCTTACAAATTTTTAAGATTAGTTTTTCAACTTAATTATTGTAATCAGCATATTTATATTTTCTTTGTTCATGATTCAATCTTTGAATTATTTATGTAACTAAGAATTTAGTATTTCTTCTAATTTTTCCAATTTGTTGGCATAAAATTGTTCCTAGTAATGACTCTGATCCTTTGCATTTTTATGATGTCAGTGATAACGTCCTCTTCTTCATTTCTCATTGTGTTTATTTTGGCATTTTCTCTCTCACTGTCTCTCTCATTTGGATTATACTGCCTGGCCGATTGCATGTGCGGTTCATCTTTTCAAAGAGCTTGTTGTTTGGACAGTGATCTTTTTTATTTTTGGTTTTTGCTATTTAATTTATTTTCACTATGATCTTTCTATATCCTTCCTTCTACTAACTTGGGCTTTAGCTTTTCTGTAGTTTACATGTAAAGATTGATTTTTTCCAACATTTCTTAGTTTTTGAGATAGGCCTACATTGCTATGAATTTCCTTCATAGAACTGATTTGGCTGCTTCCTATAGATTTTGGAAAATTTTGCTTCCATTTTTATTTGTCCCAATATATTTTTAAATTTCCTTCTTGATATCTTTATTGGCCTATTGGCTGTTTAGTTGCATGGCTAGTGTACTTCTGTTTGTGTTTTTCCACTCTTCTTTTTGTAATAGTTTTAGTTCTATACTCTTGGTATAGGAAAAAAATGCTGATATGATTTTAGTCATCTCGAATATATTAGACTTGATTTGTTGCCTATCATGGGACCTGTTCAGGAGAATATCCTCTGTGCAATATTTAAGAATGTTTTTTCTTTAGTTTTGATGATGTGACTTGCATATATCTATTATGTCCATCTAATCTAATTTCTCTTAAAGCCAGAATTTCCTTATCAACATTATGTCTGGATGATCTCTCCACTGATGTATGTGGAGGTACTAATAGTCCCTAATATGTTACTGTCAATTACTCCCTTAATGTCTATAATATTTCTTTATATACACAGGTGCTCTTATACAGGGGCACAGAGATTGGCAACTGTTATTCCTGCATTTGGATTGTACCTATTCTCACTTTGTAATATCCTTGTATGTCTTCTAATACAGTGTTTGTTTTAAAGTATTTTGTCTACATATTGCTACTCCAGCTTTATTTTCCAGTTTCCTCAGTGCCATTTATTAAGGAGACTATCTTTTCCCATTATGTACTCTTACCTTCTTTGTTATATTAATTGACCATATATATGTGTATTTATTTCTGTTCTCTTTATTTTGTCTCACTGATCTACGTATCTATTCTTATTGAGGTACCATACTGTTTTGATTACTGTAGCTCTGTAGTAGAGTTTGAAATCAGGAAGCATGATGCCTCCAGATTTGATCTTCTTGTTCAATATTTCTTTGGCTGTTAATTGTCATTTGTGATTCAATGCAAACTTTACAATTGTTTTCTCTAATTCTGTGAAAATGACATTGTTATTTTGATGGTTATTGGATAGAATCTGTAGAATGCTTATGGTAATGAGTACCTTTTAACACTTTGAATTATTATCTGTGACATGGAATATCTATTTATTTGTATCTTTCATTTCTCTCATCAGTGTCATAGTTTTGAGAGCACAAATCTTTCACCTCCTTGGTTAGGGTCTATTCTAGGTATTTCATTTCATTTGATAAAATTCTAAAAGAAATTGGTTTCTTTATTTCTCTTCTATTTTGTTATTATTATATAGGAGTGCAAGTGATTTCTGTATATTGATTTTGCATCCTGTGACATTACTGAATACATTTATTAGTTCTAATATTTTTTGTAGAGTGTTTAGGGCTGTCCCTAGTATCATGTCATTTACCAATAGTGGTGAATAAAAGTTGTGTGAGTGTATGTCCTTGTCTCATTACTTATACAAGAGGAAGAGATTCCAGGTTTTGCACTGCATATGATATTAACAGTGGTTTTATCATTTGTGGATTTTATTGTATTGCTGTATGTTCCTTCTATGTCCGTGTTTCTGAGATTTTTTATCATGATGGATTTTGGGATATTCAAATGCGTTTTCAGTTTCTATTGACATGATCATGTGTTTCTATCTTACCTTTGATTAATGTGCTGTATTTCATTGGTTGACTTGTGGATATTGATCTCTCATGGATCTTTGTAGGAAATAAAGCTCATTTGGTCATGGTGAATGATAATTTTGATGTATTTAAACTTTTTTTGCTATTTTATTGAGGATTTCTATATCTCTGTTTGTCAGGCATGTTTGTCTGTAATTTTCTTTTTTTGTGGTGTCTTTTTCTGGTTTTGGTTATGCTGGCCTTGTGGAATGAGTTTGGAAGTATTCCTTTTATATTTTTGGAAATTTTTGTGGATGGATAGGTATTATCTCTTTGTTAAATGGTTGGTAGGATTCACCTGTGAAGCCATCTGCTCCTGGAATTTTTTGTGTGCATTTTTTGAATACCAATTTTGAATACCAATTCATTTGTTTTACTAGCATTCAATCTGTCCAGATATTATCTTTCTTCTTGTGTCAGTCCTGGAAAACTGTATGTTTCTAGCAACTTGACCCCTTCTTGTATTTGACCAACTTATTGGCATGTATTTCATAGAATTCTCTTATATTCTCAATTTATGTGGTTTCAATTGTATCTGCTCTTTCATTTCTGATTATATTTATTTTATTTCTTCTTTTTATTGATGAGTGTAGTAAAAGTTTCATAAATTCTGTAGGTTTATTCAGAGCAATTTTTAGTTTTACTGATTTTTCTTTTTTCTTAGTCTACTTTTCATTTATTTCTGCACTGATCCTTATTGTGTCCCTCCTTCTATATAGATAGGTCCTCCAATCTGTGCATAAATATTTAGAATTGTTATATCATTTTGATGGACTGATACCTTTATAATTTTGTAATGTCCTTCTCTCTTGTTACTTTCCTTGTTTTGAAGTCTATGTTGTCATATATAAGCCTGTGTTATTTTTACAGTTCCTTTTAGATTTATGGGGTTTGCTACTTGTTTCTCTACATTTCTTGTTGTAGCTTTAAAAATTAAGCAAATTTAAAGTATTTCCACTCATTTTACTTAGGTTATAATTATTACTTCTTTGTTTAGTTTAAGAAATTTTTTCCTAACCACAAGGTCATGAAAATATATTTCTGTGTTATCTTCAAAATGGTTTACTTTTTTTGTCTCATTTCAATATCCTTCATAATGGTTTTCCTTTTAACATGATAGGAGATAGAGGTCAAGTATAATTACTTCTACATTAATATAGGATATTTTCAACATCATTTACTAAGAAGACAGTTTTCCTCATGTCTCTGTATTACCACATTTGCCATATATTGATTGTCTCTCTTTGAGTGGGTCAGTTTTTGAGTTGTTATGTTCAAATGATCTATTTGTCTTTCCCTGATCCAGTAAAATAATAAATAATTACTTTTGTGTATAATAATTATTCATATGGGACATTAAAATCCTTCCACCTTTTTTTCCCAAGAATTCTATACATGTTGTTGACTCATAATTTTAAAGACTTCTTTTTTCTTGGCATTTTCGATTTCAATATAAATTTTATGATGAACATTAAAACTTCTTGATGGAGTGTAGTTGATAGAAATGAATTCAAATTTTGTATACATGAAAACAGTATCCTTCGCTTAAATGCATGTTCTTTAGTAGTACAGTTTTAAAATTAAGAGTTGTGTTTTCTTGGTAGATTATTTCTAAGTCCTTATTATTTTTTCCTGCTGTAAATAATATTTTAAAATATTTTCTAATAATGTGTTTTGTTTATAATGGTATAATGGTTTATTATATGAGCATTTATTCATTCTAATCATTCATATACACATTTTAAAACAGCAGTTTACTGAGGCATAATTTATATACAAATTATGTACATATTCAATATGTACAACTCAATGAGTCTGGGAACAGTCGTATATCCATGACACCATCACCATCATCAAGGCCATAGACATGTCCATCATCTCTCAATGTTTCCTCATGACTTTTTAAGTATTCTTGTTTTATGGTAAGAATATTAACATAAGATCTACCCTCTTAGCAAAATTTAATTCTATAATATATTTAGCTACATATATTTTCCTTTATAAGGGATCTCCAAAATTATTTATTAGTATGACTGACTGTTTACCCACTTGACCATTACCTGCCCATTTTCTTCATTTCTCAGCCTTTGGTGACCACCATTTTACTCTCTGCTTCTCTGAGTTTGACTATTTTAGATTTGACAGAAATGCCAGATCACACATTGATGTTTTTATGTCTGGCTAGTTTCAATTAACACAGTGCTACATTTTTCATACTTTTAAAAATATTTTCTATCCAGCATATTATTTTTATTATGGTTATATTTACTGTGTTTTTAACTTTTGATCTAGAGATATCAAGGTAAGTTTTAAGGTGCAGTTTTACTGTATTAGACAAACTTTGAATATATTTTAACTATTACCAGTGAATTTTACCCTATCTTCTTATATTATGATGATAATTATACTCATTTTACTTCCACTCAGATAATTCACTTTAGCATTTTTTGTAAAGCTGGTGTGGTGGTGATGAAGGTCCTCAGATTTCATTTTGGAAAGACTTTATCTGTCATTCATTTCTAAACTGCAGCTCTGCTGCTAATGGAAATCTTGCTTGCCAGGATGTTTTTTCTCTCCTTATTTGATTATATAATCTTTTTCTCTCCCAGCCTGGAAATTTTTGTTAACTAATACCCTGGCAATATTATGGTGTTTCCCACCTAAAGATTTACTTGTCTTTTGTAATCACTCATGAAATTCCATTTGTCACTGAGTTTGGACCATTTTCTTCTAATGTGTCTCAGTGCAGTCCTAACTGAGTCAATATTTTTGTGTTCTGTGTTCTTATGGATCCTAATGGATTTTTCTCCTTATGTTTAGGAGTTTTCAGACCCTATTTCTTTGAGTATACATTTAGGAGTTTTCAGACCCTATTTCTTTGAGTATACATTTTGTTCAGTCTCTTTCTCTTCTCTTGATGGAATTCCCATAAAGGGGCTGCTGTTACTTTTGATTATGTCTGTAATTCCCACAGGCTGGCTTTTCAACAGGCTTTTTCATTTCTTTCTATGGTTATTTTCAACCATCTTGTCTTCTAAGGGAAAGATTAATTCTTTAACATGGTTAATTTATCAGTTGAACTTCTATTGAATTCTTCAGCTCATTGAATGTCTCAGCTCTAAGATATTTTTAATATGTTTGTTTCTTTTTGAATTTCTTTGTGTGTACCTGCCTTGTTTTCCTAGTTTCATATGGTTGTCTCTGTGTTCTTGTATTTCACTGACATTTTCAGAGGGATTTTCTGGATTATTCCCTCTGATATTTCAGAGATCTCCATTTCTTTAGTCAGTTATTGGAGGTTTGTTGATTTCTTTAACTGGTGCCATGTTTCCCTGGTTTTCCATAGATGCCCTGTGTGGGTGGCAGCACATTTCAGTGAGTGGGCCCTTAGTCCAGGCTTTAGGTCTCAGTCAGGAACAGTGCACACTAGTCAGCCCAGGTTTTTTCCTGGGTGTGTCATAAGGCACATGGGGCTTCCTATCAGTGTTTGATATCAGGGGAGGCTCTGAACTGAGATTTACTATCAGGGATGGAGGTCGCCTGTATGAAATATTGAAAGAGACACCTGACTCGGTGTCCTGACCAACAAGGGTGTAGAATGTGCTCTGTGTTTGCCTTGGCTTGCTGGTAGGATTCCTAAATAATTGGGACTGTTAATATACTTAGCAGTGTGCAGCTCTATTAATGAGTTTCTCTGCCTTGTTGGATAACAAAACTGGACCCATGGCCTGCATGGCTCATTGTCTGTGGACCCAAATTGGGTAAGACTGGGCACTGGATTCCCTGGTGGGACAGAGCTGCAGGTTTCCTCTGCAGGTGGTAATCCATGGACTGTGCTCTCTGTTTAAGTGCCCCTGGCAGGAGGACTGTTGCTTTGCTATGCAGCTTCTCTTTTACTCTGATCTGGCTCCTTATTCAGTCAGGCTGAGGTATCTATGCTGAAATCAGAGGAGCTGCTATCAGATTCCCAAACATGAAGAATTAGAGTGCTGGTTCCAGTTTCCTATAGATGCTCCTGGTATTGACTTATAACCACATGGGCATGGAGCTCCATTCAGCAATGGTGGGGTTTAAATAAGCTCTTCTGCCTGGTCAGCATGGGTCACAATTCTAATCAAGGCATTTACATCAATCAAGCGCACCTACTCCCAGGTTCTCTGCATAAATGGTGACCCTGCCTTTGCTGTACAGATGATCAGTGTCTGTACAGATGAACAGCTGTCTCTTCGAGCCCTGCTGATTTGTACAACTTCCAGGTGCTCAACAAGGCATCCTGGTGGCAGGACGAGGAGCTACACTCAGTCGTGCTCCCACCTGTGATCAGCTCCCCATCTTGAAGGGGAAGGTAAAGCAGGTTCCAGGGGAGGGGGAGCCCTCACTGGAGAGCTCGCCCATGCAGACCTTGCCCTGCCACAGCCTTTGGTCGGAATGAGGCACTCTCGTGGCCATGGACATGAGCAAAGCTACAACTTTGGAGACCTCCTTGCAGGTAGGAGCTCTGTCTGCTAACACCCAAGTGTTGGTGGTGGAAAACCTCCCCCTCCTCTGGGACAAGCAGACTCCCAGGGGTTTATGGTATGACCATACTTAGTTTAGTAAGAAAATGCCACACTTTATTCCAAAGTGACTATCATTTTGTTTTCCCACAAGAAAAGTTTAAATGTTTCTGTGTCTCAACATCCTTGGCAACATTTGATGTTAATTTTCTGGGATTTTCACTTTCTCTGTGTTCAATGGTTATCTCCTTGTTGCTTTAATTTGCATTTCTTTGATAACAATTGTGATATTTATTCATGTGCTTATTTGGTATTTCTGTGACATCTTTGGTGAGGCATCTGTGAAATTTTTTTTGAGGGCATCTCTAATATTTATTGATCAAATGGTTGTTAACAACAATAAAATTCTGTATAGGGGAGTCAATGCTCAATGCACAATCATTAGTCCATCTCAAGCCTAATTCTCATCAGTATCCAATCTTCTGAAGCATAACGAACAAGTTCTTACATGGTGAACGAATTTTCACATAGTGAATAAATTCTTACATCGTGAACAGTACAAGGGCATTCATCACAGAAACTTTCGGTTTTGATCATGCATTATGAACTATAAACAATCAGGTCAAATATGAATATTTGTTTGATTTTTATACTTGATTTATATTTGGATACCACATTTCTCCCTTTATTATTATTATTATTATTATTTTTAATAAAATGCTGAAGTGGTAGGTAGATGCAAGATAAAGGTAGAAAACATAGTTTAGTGCTGTAAGAGGGCAAATGTAGATGGTCAAGTGTGTGCCTATGAACTAAGTATTAATCCAAGCTAGACAAGGGCAGCAAAACATCCACGGATGCAGAAGATTTCTCTCAAAACAGGGAGGGTAAGGTTCTGAGCCTCACCTCTGTTGATCCCCAATTTCTCACCTGATGGCCCCCCTGCGACTGTGCCTCTCTTAGGTTGTTCCTCCCTTGAGGAATCTTACCCGTCTCTGGCTAACCAGCCGTCTTCCGGGGCCATACAGGGAAATGTAAAGTTGGTAAGTGAGGGAGAAGCAATATTCTTTGAAAAGGTTAACTTTTTACTTCTTTGCAGATTTATGCCCAGTGGCTTCTATGTCCAGCATTTGTCTTGAGGTATCTTTACCACTTGAAAGACTTAGGATATTCGTTAACTTTCTATATAAGGCATGAATTCTAATAAAGGGCTGTAATTAGTAAGGATGAAGAAAAGCTATAGAAGTAGCAGAAGGAAGAAAACATGGAAAGATTGATTATTTCTTTGACATATCTTCTTGTAGAGTACCTTAAGTATGTATAGGTTTTAAACTACTAACTAACTTGCGCTCACATATTAACATAATAGGAATACGGTGACATAAACAAAGCAAATCTATAATTACCATCCATCTCCAGTGAAGCCAAGAAAACCATTTAGGCACCCTAGGCATTTGTGAAAATTTGTCTATAATATGATGGATATTGTACAACTGTACTTGAACAGTCTGAGAGAAATCAGAAAAATTACAGCAACCCATTTCTGGGATATGTTCACATCCCATATGTTCTTTTAACCATAGATAGTCTATAGTCATAGATTTTGGAGTGCTACAACTTGCACCTCTCCCAACTCCTGGTTGAGTTCCAACAGTACAGATCCGGTCAAATTCGTGGTCTCACTGTATGCACATGCCAGCCTAGACATCTCCCTCCTCATTCCAATGGCAAATCCAGGAAATGGTGGGGTGAATACAGCCACAACTGTAGCATCGTCCGGATCCCTGTGGACGCTTTTTGATGATCATCCACCGGTACAAGTCCTCCAGAGAGTGCTGATGCCAGAAGCTCCTCCTCATATCGTATCTTAGTTCACTTTCTGGGTAGCCAAGCTAGGCCTTGATCTTCTGCACAGAAACAAACAGAAACTTTGCCTACCCTTTGATATGCCCTCTATACCACTGTGTAGAACTCATTGGAGGTCAGCACACAGGAACAGCTTCTTTTTTTTTTTATTAAGAGAAAGGAATATTATCAGAAAAGGGTACCTCTATAGCTGATCATCAGACACCGTTTAAATAATCAACATTAAGGATATTTAAAGCATGTGTTGATCTTTGATTTACCAATAGTTTTATCCTATCAAGGAGTAATCCCCCTTTCCTTTCTTTTTTTTTTTAATCTTTAATCTACACTTACATGAAGAATACTATGTTTACTATGCTCTCCCCTATATCAGGTCCCCTCTAAAAACCACATTACTGTTACGGTCCATCAGCTTAGCAAAATGTTGTAGAGTCACTACTTGTCCTCTCTGTGTTGTACAGCCCACTCTCCCCTTTCTCCCTCCCCGCCATGCATGCTAATCTTAATACCCCCCTTCTTCTTCCCCCACCTTATCCCACCCTGCTCACTCATACTCCCCAGTTCCTTTCCCTTTGGTACCTGTTAGTCCATTTTTGGGTTCTGTAATTCAGTTGCTATTTGCTCCTTCAGTTTTTCCATTGTTCTTATACTCCTCAGATGAGTGAAATCATTTGGTATTTCTCTTTCTCCGCTTGGCTTATTTCACTGAGCATAATACTCTCCAGCTCCATCCATGTTGCTGCAAATGGTTGGATTTTTCCACTTCTTATGGCTGAGTAGTATTCCATTGTGTATATGTACCACATCTTCTTTATCCATTCATCTACCGATGGACATTTAGGTTGCTTCCAATTCTTGGCTATTGTAAATAGTGCTGCGATAAACATAGGGGTGCATCTGTCTTTCTCAAACTTGATTGCTGCGTTCTTAGGGTAAATTCCTAGGAGTGGAATTCCTGGGTCAAATGGTAGGTCTGTTTTGAGCATTTTGATGAACCGCCATACTGCTTTCCACAACGGTTAAACTAATTTACATTCCCACCAGCAGTGTAGGAGGGTTCCCCTTTCTCCACAGCCTCGCCAACATTTGTTGTTGTTTGTCTTTTGGATGGCAACTATCCTTACTGGTGTGAGGTGATACCTCATTGTAGTTTTAATTTGCATTTCTCTGATAATTAGCGATGTGGATCATCTTTTCATGTGTCTGTTGGCCATCTGTATTTCTTTTTTAGAGAACTGTCTGTTCAGTTCCTCTGCCCATTTTTTAATTGGATTATTTGCTTTTGTTTGTTGAGGTATATGAGCTCTTTTTATATCCTGGACGTCAAGCCTTTATTGGATCTGTCATTTTCAAATATATTCTCCCATACTGTAGGGTTCATTTTTGTTCTGCTGATGGTGTCTTTCGCTGTACAGAAGCTTTTCAGCTTAATGTAGTCCCACTTGCTCATTTTTGCTGTTGTTTTCCATGCCCGGGGAGATATGTTCAAGAAGAGGTCACTCAAGCTTATGTCTAAGAGGTTTCTGCCTATCTTTTTTTCCAAGACTTTAATGGTTTCATGACTTACATTCAGGTCTTTGATCCATTTTGAGTTTACCTTTGTATACGGGGTTAGACTATGGTCCAGTTTCATTCTCCTACATGTAGCTGTCCAGTTTTGCCAGCACCATCTGTTGAAGAGAGTGTCATTTTGCCATTGTATGTCCATGGTTCCTTTATCAAATATTAAGTGACCATATATGTTTGGGTTAATTTCTGGAGTCTCTAATCTATTCCACTGGTCTGTGGCTCTGTTCTTGTGCCACTACCAAATTGTCTTGATTAGTATGGCTTTGTAGTAGAGCTTGAAGTTGGGGAGTAAGATCCCCCTTACGTTATTCTTCTTTTTCAGGATTGCTTTGGCTATTCGGCATCTTTGGTGTTTCCATATGAATTTTTGAATTATTTGTTCCAATTCATTGAAGAATGTTGCTGGTAATTTGAGAGGGATTGCATCAAATCTGCATATTGCTTTGGGCAGGATGGCCATTTAGACGATATTAATTCTTCCTAGCCATGAGCAGGAGATGAGTTTCCATTTATTAGTGGCCCCTTTAATTTCTCTTAAGAGTGACTTGCAGTTTTCAGAGTATAGGTCTATCACTTCTTTGGTTAGGTTTATTCCTACGTATTTTATTCTTTTTGATGCAATGGTGAATGGAATTGTTTTCCTGATTTCTCTTTCTATTGGTTCATTGTATTGTATAGGAAAGCTACAGATTTCTGTGTGTTAATATTGTATCCTGCAAAATTGCTGTATTACAATATCAGTTTTAGTAGTTTTGGAGTTGAGTTTGTAGAGTTTTTTATGTACAGTATCACATAATCTGCAAATAGTAACAGTTTACCTTCTTCTTTACCAATCTGGATTCCTTGTATTTCTTTGCTTTGTCTGATTGCCATGGCTAGGACCTCCAGTACTATGTTAAATAACAGTGGGGAGAGTGGGCATCCCTGTCTGGTTCTCGATTTCAGTGGAAATGCTTTCAGCTTCTCGCTGTCCAGTATAATGCTGGCTGTGGGTTTATCATATATGGCCTTTATTATGTTGAGGTACTTGCCCTCTATTCCCATTTTGCTGAGAGTTTTTATCATGAATGGATGTTGAATTTTGTCAAATGCTTTTTCAGCATCTATGGAGATGATCATGTGGTTTTTGTCTTTCTTTTTGTTGATGTGGTGGATGATGTTGATGGATTTTCGAATGTTGTACCATCCTTGCATCCCTGGGATGAACCCCACTTGTTCATGGTGAATGATCCTTTTGATATACTGTTGAATTCTGTTTGCTAATATTTTATTGAGTATTTTTGCATCTATATTCATCAGGGATATTGATCTGTAATTTTCTTTTTTGGTGGGGTCTTTGCCTGGTTTTGGTATTAGGGTGATGTTGGCCTCATAGAATGAGTTTGGGAGTATTCCCTCTTCTTCTATTTTGTGGAACACTTTAAGGAGAATGGGTATTATGTCTTCTCTTTGTGTCTGATAAAATTCCGAGGTAAATCCGTCTGGCACCGGGGTGTTGTTCTTGGGTAGTTTTTTGAATACGGTTTCAATTTCTTTAGTCGTAATTGGTTTGTTTAACTTTTGTGTTTCTTCCTTGGTGAGTCTTGGGAGGTTGTATTTTTCTAGGAAGTTGTCCATTTCTTCTAGGTTTTCCAGCTTGTTGGCATATAGGTTTTCATAGTAGTCTTTAATAATTCATTGTATTTCTGTGGAGTCTGTCGTGATTTTTCCATTCTCATTTCTGATTATGTTGATTTGTGTTGATTCTCTTTTTCTCTTAATAAGTTTGGCTAGAGTCTTATCTATTTTGTTTATTTTCTCAAAGAACCAGCTCTTGGTTTCGTTGATTTTTGCTAGTGTTTTATTCTTCTCAATTTTGTTTATTTCTTCTCTGATCTTTATTATGTGGCTCCTTCTTCTGACTTTAGGCCTCATTTGTTCTTCTTTTTCCAATTTCAATAATTGTGATGTTAGACTATTCATTTGGGATAGTTCTTCCTTCTTCAAGTGTGCCTAGATTGCTATATACTTTCCTCTTAAGACTGCTTTTGCTGCGTCCCACAGAAGTTGGGGCTTTGTGTTGTTGTTGTCATTTGTTCCTATATATTCCTTGATCTCTGTTTTGATTTGTTCATTGATCCATTGATTATTTAGTAGCATGTTGTTAAGCCTCAATGTGTTTGTGAGCCTTTTAGTTTTGTTTGTAGAATTTATTTCTACTTTTATAGCTTTGTGGTCTGAAACATTGGTTGGTAAAATTTCAATATTTTGGAATTTACAGAGGATCTTTTTGTGAGCTAGTATGTGGTCTATTCTGGAGAGTGTTCCATGTGCACTTGAGAAGAATGTATATCCTGTTGCTTTTGGATGTAGAGTTCTATAGATGTCTATTAGGTCCATCTTTTCTAGTCTGTTGTTCAGTGCCTGTGTGACCTTACTTATTTTCTGCCTGGTGGATCTATCCTTTGTGGTGAGTGGTGTGTTGAAGTCTCCTAAAATGAATGCATTGCAGTCTATTTCCCTCTTTAGTTCTGTTACTATTTGTTTCACATATGTTGGTGCTCCTGTATTGGGTGCATGTATATTTAGAATGGTCATATCCTCTTGTTGGACTGAGCCCTTTATCATTATGTATTGTCCTTCTTTATCTCTTGTTACTTTCTTTGTTTTGATGTGTATTTTGTCTGATATTAGTACTGCAACCCCTGCTTTCTTCTCACTGTTGTTTGCCTGAAATATGTTTTTCCATCCCTTGACTTTTAGTCTGCGCTTGTCTTTGGGTTTAAGGTAAGTTTCTTGTAAGCAGTGTATAGATGGGTCTTGCTTTTTTATCCATTCTATTACTCTGTGTCTTTTGATTGGTGCATTAAGTCAGTTTACATTTAGGGTGAATATTGAGAGATATGTACTTATTGCCATTGCAGGCTTTAGTTTCTTGGTTACCAAAGGTTCAAGGTTAGCTTCTTAAGTATCTTACTGCCTAGCTTAGCTCACTTATTGAGCTGCTGTATACACTGTCTGGAGATTCTTTTCTTCCCTCCCTTCTTATTCTTCCTTCTCCATTCTTCATATGTTGTGTGTTTTGTTCTGTGCTCTTTTTAGGAGTGCTCCCATTTAGAGCAGTCCAAGTAGGATGCCCTGTAGAGGTTGTTTTTGGGAAGCAAATTCCGTCAGATTTTGCTTGTCTGGGAATTGTTTAATCCCGCCATCATATTTAAATTATAGTCATGCTGGATACAGTATCTTTGGTTCAAGGCCCTTCTGTTTCATTGTATTAAATATATCATGCCATTCTCTTCTGGCCTGTAGGGTTTCTGTCGAGAAGTCTGATGATAGCCTGATGGGTTTTCCTTTATAGGTGAACTTTTTCTCTTTAGCTGCCTTTAAAACTCTTTCCTTTTCCTTGATTCTTGCCATTTTAATTATTATGTGTCTTGGTGTTGTTCTCCTTGATCTTTTTGTTGGGGGTTCTGTGTAATTCCATGGTCTGTTCGATTTTTTCCACCCCAGTTTGGGGAAGTTTTCAGCAATTATTTCTTCATTGAGACTTTCTATCCCTTTTACTCTTTCTTCTTCTTCTGGTACCCCTTTAATACAATTATTATTCCTTTTGGATTGGTCACATAGTTCTCTTAGTTTCGTTTCATTCCTGGAGATCCTTTTATCTCTCTCTTTGTCAGCTTCTATACGTTCCTGTTCTCTGCTTTCTATTCCTTCAATGGCCTCTTGCATCTTATCCATTCTACTTATAAATTCTTCCACGGATTGTTTCACTTCTGTGATCTCTTTCCTGACATCTGTGATCTCCCTCCGGACTTCATCCCAATGTTCTTGCATTTTTCTCTGCATCTCATCCCATTGCTCTTGCATTTTTCTCTGCATCTCTGTCAGCATGTTCATGATTTTTATTTTGAATTCTTTTTCAGGAGGACTGGTTACGTCTGTCTCCTTCTCAGGTGTTGTCTCTGTGATCTTTGTCAGCCTGTATTTTTGCCTTTTCATGGTGATAGAGACAGTTTGCTGAGCTCGTACGAGTGACCACTGGAAGAGCTTCCCTTCTTGTTGGTTTGTGGCCTTCCTCTCCTGGGAGAATAGTGACCTCTATTGGCTTATGCTTTTCAGCTGTGTGCAGACAGGGCTTCTGCTCCAAAAAGCACTCGCCAGAAAAAAAAAAAATGCTCCCGTTTCTTTCCATCTTCCAGTAGCCGGGAGAGGGGCGCTTGCGCCGAGCTGGGGCTTGTATCTTACCCTCTTTGCAAGGTGCTGGGTTCTTGCAGGTGTTGATGTGGTCTGGATGTTGTCCTGTGTCCTCTGGTCTTTATTTTAGGAAGAGTTTTCTTTGTTATATTTTCATAGATCTATGTGTTTTTGGGAGGAGATTTCCACTGCTCTACTCATGCTGCCATCTTCTGAGTCTCCTCTCATCTGAAACCTTTTAAAAGATCAAAATTAAGGTTATGTAAAGCATGCATTAATCGTTGATTTGCAGTTAGTTTTATCCTATCAGGGAGTAATCCCCCTTTTCTTTCTGTTTTTTTTTTTGTTATCATTGATCTACAATTACATGAAGAATATTATGTTTACTAGGCTCTCCCCTGCACCAAGTCCCCCCCCACAAACCCCATTAGAGTCACTGTCCATCAACATAGCAAAATGTTGTAGAATCACTACTTGTCTTCTCTGTGTTGCACAGCCCTCCCATTTCCCCCCCCACCACACTATATATGCTAATCATAATACTCCCGTTATTCTTCCCCACCCTTATCCTACCCTACCCTCCCATTCTCCCCAGTCTCTTTCCCTTTGTTAACTGTTAGTCCATTCTTGGGTTCTGTGATTCTGCTGCTGTTTTTTTCCTTCAGTTTTTCTTTATTCTTATGCTCCACTTATCAGTGAAATCTGGCATTTGTCTTTATCCACCAGGCTTATTTCACTGAGCATAATAACCTCTAGCTCCATCCATGTTGTTGCAAATGGTAGGATTTGTTTTCTTATGGCTGAATAATATTCCATTGTGTATAGGTACCACATCTTATTAATCCATTCATATATGATAGACACTTAGGTTGCTTCCAATTCTTGGCTATTATAAATAGTGCTGCGATAAACATAGGGGTGCACCTTTCTTTTTCAAACTGGAGTGGTGCATTCTTAGGCTAAATTCCTAGGAGTGGAATTCCTGGATCAAATGGTAAGTCTATTTTGAGCATTTTGAAGAACCTCCATATTGCTTTCCACTATGGTTGAACTAATTTACATTCCCACCAGCCGTGTAAGAGGGTTCCCCTTTCTCCACAACCTCGCCATCAATTGTTGTTGTTTGTCTATTGGATGGTAGCCATCCTTACTGGTGTGAGGTGATATCTCATTGTGGTTTTAATTTGCATTTCTCTGATAACTAGCGATGTGGAGCATCTTTTCATGTGTCTGTTGGCCATCTGAGTTTATTTTTTGGAGAACTGTCTGTTCAGTTCCTCTGCCCATTTTTTGATTGGATTATATATTTTTTGTTTGTTGAGGTGTGTTAGCTCTTTATATATTTTTGATGTCAAGGCTTTATCGCATCAACATTTACAAATATATTCTCTGATACTGTTGGGTACCTTTTTGTTCTATTGATGCTGTCTTTTGCTGTACAGAAGCTTTTCAGCTTAATATAATACCACTTGTTCATTTTTTATTTTGTTTTCCTTGCCTGGGGAGATATGTTCAAGAAGAGGTCACTCACTTTTATGTTGCAGAGATTTTTGCCTATGTTTTTTTCCAAGATTTTTATGGTTTCATGACTTACATTCAGGTCTTTGATCCATTTCAAATTTACTTTCGAGTATGGGGTTAGACAATGGTCCAGTTTCATTCTCTTACATGTAGCTGTCCAGTTTTGCCAGAACCATCTGTTGAAGAGACTGTCATTTCGCCATTGTATGTCCATGGTTCCTTTATCAAATATTAATTGACCACATATGTTTGGGCTAATGTCTGGAGTCTCTAATCTGTTCCACTAGTCTGTGGCTCTGTTCTTGGCCAGTACCAAATTGTCTTGATTACTATGGCTTTGTAGTGGAGCTTGAGGTTGGGGAGTGAGATTCCCCCCACTTTATTCTTCTTTCTCAGGATTGCTTTGGCTATTCAGGGTCTTTGGTGTTTCCATATGAATTTTTGAACTATTTGTTCCAATTTGTGCCTCTTATCCTCTCCTTCAGTTTCACCCACCCATCACATCCCATTCCCCACTGTAATCACCAATCTCTTATCAGTGTCTGTAACTATTACAGTTTTGTTCATTTTGTTTTGTTTTATATTTATATTCCTCTTCTAAGTGAAATCATATGGCATTTGTCTTTCTCTGAATGACTTATTTCACTTAACATAATGCCCATTAGGCTTATCTGTGTTTTTGCAAATAGCAACATTTCTTTCTTTTTTATGGCTGAATACTTTTCCATTGTATATATGTCCCTCTTCTACCTCATTCATTCATCTATTATTTTTTTAAATTTTCAACAGTTTCTTTGGGTGTACAAGTAACACCAGAACAAATGTGGTTATGAGTGCTCTATGGTTTCATCTACTGATGAACAACTCTTGTAAATAATGCAGCAATAAACACAGGGGCACAAATAGCTTTTCAGATCAGATTTTTTTCCTTTGTAAATTCCTGGAAGAGTAATTACTGGGTCATGTGATATTTCTACTTTAGAGTTTGAGGAACCTCCATTCTGCTCTCCACAGTGGCTGCACCAATTTACATTCCCACCATCAGGGTAGGAGGTTTGCCCTTTCTCCACATCCTTTAAATATTTTAATATATAAAGTTAAACCTGACTATTGTTCCTTAACCATGAATTAAGTATATCTATTAGAAAGATTATAGAATGTGTGTACTACATATCATATTTTATCTTATTTCTTGATTTGTGGATATTGTGTTATAAGGTTTTCCTGTATATAAAAGTGTAACAATATGACTAATTAACAAAAAATAAAGCATACAGTTTTTATAAACTTACTGTGGGATTAAAACAGCCCAACAAATCAAGAATAGAAACTACTACCATTTCAACAGTATAGCTTTTGTGCACTTTCATTCATTGACCTTTCAAGGTGAAACAACTGAATGACTTCAAACTGTCAGTAAATATGCATGACTTTATGTCTCTTAGTAATGGAATCATCCTATGAGGTCTGCTTTGTGTAAATCTCATTTTTATTATGATTGTGATTTTCTGAATCAATATTGTTTTCCTCAGTGTCACCATCAGTAACATAATAAAACTGTTTAACTGGGCTGCAGCATAGTGTTAGTTTCTAGTTTGGGCAACATAAATTACTGAACATGTCTCTTCATGAATGTAGGTAGGCATTTCTGCTGGAATCCCATGGGACGGCTGTGTCCTGGGTGATTGGATGTCCATGGCATGCCCTCAAATGCCTCCATACCCAGTCACATTCTCATGAGCACCACGGGGGGAAGGAGATGAAGGTTCCTGACCATGAGGATATGTCCCTTAACTTACATGTCACTTCACCTCTGACACCGCCCAGAACGTAATCACATGTTCTTTAACAGTTGTAATGGAGGCTTTTTTGTAATGGCCAAGTGTCATGATGAACCCAGGAAATAGCACCATTGACATGAGGAACTTACTGAATGTGTATTGTAAACATATTGCAGCACTGGGACAGTGTGGTGCACAGGTGGTCTTGCCTCCTTGTCCTGGAGTGGGACATACCCAGGATATCTCTTGTCAGGAGGAAGATAAAAAAACTAGGAGACAGTATTCTTCACTCTACCCACATACTCCTTTATTTTCTATTTAATTGTGAGCTTAAAAGAGAAACAAATACTGCATTTCTCCACTGTAAAGATAAATGATCTTCATTCTGACAGTGTGAACAGTAAGGACCACTGTTTCATACCTGGGCCAGGCAGTCCACACTGAGCTTCTAGGGTCAATAAGAACTGGATGTAGATCTACATGACATGAAATGATGCAGCAGTAAGGGCACTAAAAATATAGGGAACGTAAACAACATATTTTCTAAGCCGTAGGATCGTTTTTGTGGATGGCCAGGTTATATCAACTATATTGGATTTTTGTTTAATAAAAAACACTGCCAATTAAATTTTCTTTGAAAAAATGAGTAATATTATGTTATTACTCATATCCTCCTAAACTAATTTTGCAATGAGGAAGTCTAGATTTTTTTAAAAAAACCTATATATTTATATTGCTAAAGAAATTTTGCTAGCCACCGCCCAAAATACACCACAGTAATAGTGTTCCACTGACATCTTTGTTTTCTTCCATTTGTCTGAAGAACATTCTGCACTGACAACTCTACTGCTGTTCCCAAATGACTAAGAGAGAACATTAATAATATTGTACATCCCCTTTACATGATTGGTAAAATTTGAAAGAGATATATGTTTGAACTAAGGAGAATACTCTATCTAAATTAGTCCAATATATTTAATTTGACTTAATTACTACAACTGCAAGGAGTTTTCCCAGCGTTACCTTTATGTCCTTGTTTCTAAGGCTGTATATGATGGGGTTTACTGATGGAGGAATCACTGTGCAAAATACAGACAAAACCAGGTCTACAATGGACTTCAATTCAGAGGCTGGTTTCATATAGGCCAAGGCACCTGTTGAAAGAAACAAAGTCACAACAACCAGATGAGGGAGGCAGGTCGAGAGGGCTTTGGACCTGCCCTCCAGGGAGGGGATCCTTGAGACAGCAGAGAAGATGTGAACAAAGGAATATAAAATAGAGATGAAACAAGGTAGTGAGATACTTGCAATGAATGCTGTCACTGATACTTCACTTATGTTCATTTTAGAATCTGAGATCAAAATAATCTGAGGGATATCACAAAAAAATGATGGATCTTTTTGGAACCAAACGTTATGGAAAAAGCTGCTGTTGTGTGCATGGCTCCAATCATCCCTGAGGTGACATATGAAGCCACCACCATCCGCCCACAGTCCCCCTTGGTCATAATGGTCTCATAGTGCAGCGGACGGCAGATGGCCACATAGCGGTCATAGGACATCACTGTGAGGATGAATAATTCAGCAGCAGCAAAAGTCACAAAGAACAGCAGCTGGAAAATACATCCAAGGAAGGATGTCTTTTTCCTATTTATCAGGGAGTCGAAAGCAAATTTTGGGACAGTATCAGAAATGAAGCAGAGATCTATGAATGACAGGTTCTTCAGGAAGAAGTACATGGGTGTGTGAAGCTGAGGATCCCAAGTAATGAGCATGATGATGAGTCCATTTCCTAACAGGGCTGCCAGGTAAGCCACGAGGAACAGGCAGCCATGGAGGGTTTGCATGCTTGGATCCTCAGAGAATCTTAGGAGGAGGAAATCAGTGATACCTGTATAGTTGATCATTTTATCCAATACTGTGGTCCCCAGGAGTGAACTGTGTATTGTAAACAAACATATAGAATAAAGAAAATGTTGCCTAGTTGTGTTGATGGACATGTAAATTATCTGTAGTGGCCATTTCACAATGTGCAGTGTGTGTGTGTGTGTTTGTCTATAGCATCTCTTTGTTCTGATCAGTTTTAGACATTTGTCAATTTTCTTAAATCCTGCATACCTGTTTCATCATTTTCTAACAGGACAGCTTTAAATTAATTTATTTATATGCTAAGAAGTTTTTGAGAAACTTTTTAAAAAAAAACAAAATGAGAAATGAGCAGGTGGGACTACATCAAACTAAAAAAACATGTGTACAGCAAAGGACACCACCAGCAGAACAAAAAGAAATCCAGCAGTATGGGAGAATATATTCATAAACTACTTAGCTGATAAAGGGTTAACATCCAAAATATCCAACAAACTCATTTGCCTCAACATGCAAAAAACAAATAACCTAATTAAAAAATGAGCAGAGGACCTGAGCAGACACTTCTCCAAAGAAATGATCAAACATGCATATTTTTATGTTTTTTAAAAATTGAATCATTCTGAGAGTTCTGCTTCATGTCTGTCTCCTGTTAATGATGATGATTTTTCTGAATCAATGTTAGTTTTCTCAGTGTCGCCATCATTACATCATAATTCAGCTCTCTGTTTTACAGCATTGTGTTACTTTCCTGCTTGTGCAATGTAAAATTGGTGTCCGTATCTTTTGGTGACTGTAGGTGGGCATTTCTGTTGGAAACCCGCACAATGCTGTGTCATGGGTCAGTGCATGTCCAGGATACCAGGCTCATGTGTATGCTCCCAAATGTCTCATTCCAGTCAGCAACATGGGGAGAAGAGGTGTGGACTCCTGACCTGTAAGGACATCTCCCTTAACTTTCACAGCTCCCCTGACAAGTGTGCTGTTAACAACATGCTGAAGCAGTGGAACATGGTGCACAGATCACCTTAGCCTAACCGTCCTGCAGAGCGGCATGCTTGGGTAGCAGGCTGCTCTCAAGGAGAAGCACACTAGGAGGAAGGAGGCTTCTCTCTACCCTACCATCCCTGCAGAGTTTACTTATATGTGAGCCTACAAGGGGGAGGGAGCCTTCATTTATATGTTACAAAGACTCTGACAGTCTGAATACCGATGGTCAGGGTTTCACGCTCAAGACCACCTGGGAAACAGATCCTGGGAACAGATGGATTGCTTCCACTTGCTGTGATGAGATAAAGCAGAAATTCACCCAAAATACAGGAAATGAAAGCAGCAATACTGTTTTCTAAAATGTAGCATCATTCTGGCTTCTGAAGGCTCAGGTTGAAAAATTACATTGGATTTTGTTTAATAAAGAACGTTGCTGATAAAAAACTTAAAAAAATATGAAATACAATGATTTTTAAAAATTGTATTTCCCAATATTTATAAAAAAGTTATTAGGCACTTCCCAAAACAGCACAACAATAGTGTCCCACTGATATCTGCTCTTTTATATTTATAATGTTACTGACGTACATCCTGCAATGAAAGATCAATCACTAATCTGAAATGGTAAAAATAAACATTAATATTGAGATACATACCACTATATCAATGCTAAAGCTGAAAATAATATGTGTTTAGAACTAAAGAGCAACCACTTCCTAATCTACCCAAAAAACTCTCTTAATTTGACTTTTATTCTGTAATTCCCAGGACTTTCCCCAGAGTCAGTTTTATGTCCTTGTTTCTAAGGCTGTAAATGATGGGATTCCATGATGGAGGCACCACTGTATAAAATATAGACAAAATCATATCTAGGTCTGACCTCACCTCAGAGGCTGGCTTCAGGTAGGCCAGGGCACCTGTTGAAAGAAACAAAGTCGCAACAACCAGGTGAGGGAGGTAGGTGGAGAGGGCTTTGGACCGGCCCTCCAGGGAGGAGATCCTTGAGACAGCAGAGAGGATGTAGGCATAGGAATATAAAATAAAGAAGAAACAAGCCAGTGAGATACTTACACCAAATGCCATCACTGACAGTTCATTTATGTTCATTTTGGAGTCTGAGATCGAAATAATCTGAGGGATATAACAGAAGAAATTATGCATTTACTGGAAGTACAAGTTGTGGAAAATGTCGCTGCTGTGTGCATAGCTCCAGAGATCCCCCCACTGACATATGAAGCCACCACCATTGGCCCACAGGCCCCATTGTTCATGATAGTCTCATAGTGCAGCAGATGGCAGATGGCCATGTAGCAGTCATAGGACATCACTGTGAGGATAAACAATTCAGCAGAACAAAAACTCACAAATAACAGCACCTGGAAAACACATCCAAGGAAGGATATTGTGTTCTTGTTCATCAAGGAATTGAGAACAAATTTAGGAACAGTGTCAGAAATGTAGCAGAGATCTATCTATGAGTGACAGGTTCTTCAGGAAGAAGTACATGGGAGGATCCCAGGTAATGAGCGTGATGATGAGTCCATTTCCTAAGAGGGCTGCCAGGTAAGCCACGAGGAACAGTAGCCATGTAGGGTTTGCATAGTCATGTCCTCAGATAATCTGAGTAGAAAAAATTTGGTTACCCCTGTATTGTTGATCGTCTCATCCAATGATGTGGTTCCCAAGAGTGAGCTGTGTAATGTCAACAAAGATATGCAAATAAAAGGAAAATGTTACCTAGTTGTGTTGATGGACATGTCAAATTATCTATAGTGACCATTTCACAATGTGTAGTTTGTGTGTGTTTGTATGTATATTTGTGTGTGTTAATGTATATGTATATCTACAGATGAAGATATGTATTTAAAATATATAAAATTTTTATTCAATTGACATTTCACTTAGCATAATACACTGTAGGTCCACCCACTTAGTAAAGAAAAGGGAAGATTTCATTCTTTTTTATAGCTGAATAATATTCCATTGTGTGAATGCATCTCATCTCCTTTATCCATTCATCTTTTGATGGACACTGGATGCCTCCATTTCTTGGCTACTCTAAATATAGCTGCCAAGAACATTGGTGTGAATATATCTTTTAAAATACATTATTTTTTCTTCTACCATATGATTTCAGTTTGGGAAATTGAGAAACAAAAATGAACAAACAAACCAAAAAGAAATAGACTCAAACACAGAGAATGCATAGTTGGTTACCATGGTAGAGGAGATGGGTGAAATAGGGGAAGGGGATAATGAAACAAACTTCAAATTACAAAATGATTTAGTGACAGGATGCAACTATGTCCTAGGCAACATAGCTCATAATATAATAGCTTTATATGATGACAGATTGTAACTATACTTACTGTGGAGCCCTTAGTAATGTGTATAATTGATCAATCATTAAGTTGTTCATCTTAGATCAATGAGATATTGCATTTCAATTTTATAAAATAGAAGAAAAATATTTGTCCATTATACATCAAAAGAACAGGAAAAATAAAATAAATGGCTTCTTTAAAAATTAAGGTGTAAAGTTGTATTTCTAAGCAAGGAAAATTTACATTTCTAATCCAAGTGGCAGAACTGGCTTTGGTTTTTTTAGTAGAGTGACAGGCTTACAAATGATTAATGAGTGTCTGGGATTGAAGGATGAGCTTATCTAGTAGCATTTGCCAATTTCTGTGGTCTTAATAGTCTCATTATACCTGTATTAATTAATCAATGTTATGCAGCTCAAAACAGAGTGAGGAAGAAATGATCAAAATTTCTCTTTAGCTGTTACAGGAAACTCCAGCTCATCCCTATAAAGCGTTTTTCAGAAAGTCAAAGAAGCATAGGTATTCAGCGAAAGCCAAAGAAGCAAAAATAGGTATTCAGCGAAACTTATTTAAATGCTCTCAAATATGCATAGGTGTTTAGTTTTTCTGAATAGTTTTATTCATTTTATTTAACTCTGAGTAAACTTTGAGTACATTATGCTAATTTTAACAACCCGCAAAATGACACTGTGTGTTGCCATTTATATAAAGTACCTAGAATAGTTAAATACATATAGACAGGGAGCAAATGCTCATTCTGAGGGGCTGGGGGAAGAAGAAACTTGGGGTTCTTGTTTCATGGGTAGCCAGCTTCTTTGGGGAAAAATGGAGAATTACTTACAGTTTCAAAGTGAGAGCTCTGAGAGTCAGTTTAATATAGGAGAAAGGACTAGGGATTAGAAAAATTCCTTTCACTGTGATTCTGTGATGTAGTGGGCAAATTACTTTGCGTCATTGCCTAGGATCATAGGTGGCTTCACATTACAACTACTTAACAGGAGATTATAATGTGGAGTCCAGTAGAAACTTATTAAGTGGTGTAGACATTGTTAGTATAATTATTTGGAAAAAGGTACACTTTCTCTTCCTCTCAACATGATCTAAATAGCACTAAACACTGTTGAAAGACATAGTTCCTTGCTTTGTTTAGTTTCTGTGCCTTTATTCTCAGATACATAAAGAGTAAGTTCTTCCTGACCTCTAAATTTATGAACTCTGAGCAAATACCAAGAGACTCATTCTATGAAACAGACTCCTTGTAGTTAAGGTTGGAAAGTTCTCAGATTCACCCTGACTTCATTTGTAGATTTCCAAATCCAACTAAAACTATATTTCATGTTTGTACAAATCAAAAAATGTAACTCAGTTTCTCGGTATGATGCCACTGCAACTATTGTGTCTTAGAAACTCCTGTACTGCATCTGAAGGCTTGATTAACACTCACCTGACGATGCAGAATTTGCCAAAGATAATGGGTGGGCCATTCCCAAGTCAGGCCACTCCCACTTTGTCCAGTCTACTGCTACCTGACACTCCCTGATCCAGAGCACCTGGGGGTTGAGAAATGAAAAATCAGTTGTATTTGTGGACCCTGGACACTATTTGTCTTGGTGATAGATTGATATGCTTAGGCATTTCTACATAAAAGCACTGTGTTTTAGTCCCCGTATTGCAATTCTATGCATCAAACTAATGCGAATGTAACAGCCTCACAGCTGCTCATTTCTGACAAGGATAAAGCATAGTCTTGTAATGGAGGTAATACTGTAAAACACAGATTTACAAAATATGATCTGAATACATTTGGCAGATAATTCATTTTATAAGGGAATCCTGGAAGAGTGAGTTGGTCTCTCCAAATCCTCTGTTTTAGAGAGCCAAGAACAAATGTGTAATGAAAGACGAATCCATTTTTTTATTTGTTATAATTTTGATAAACACTGCTTCTGACATTTGTTCAGTTATAATCGGCAAGAACTTGTGAATCATTTCACTTTCTTACTTGCAGAATACTCTGCAGCATTAATTTATGCATAAATAAGAAACATTCCTGTATTTTCAATTGTAACACTAATGTATAAAGCACACTAATTTTCTCATAACTTAAATTCAAAATGTGATCAGAATATATTTGTAACTATTAATTTGGGAGATGGTTTTTAAGAATGTGTATATAGGCAGCAGTACCAAACACTACAAGTTCCTGTGGAATATAAGAGAATATATTTTGATTTTAGTTTACTATAAAATTTTTAGTATTTCTCAGTAAAAATGTGCAATTACTCATTGTATATCAGTGAGATGATTAGAATTTGATAAAATTACTTAATCTATACCACATTCCTAATTCTACTTTTTTATTTGTGTGCATATGTGTGTATTCAGGTATGAATGCATATATATAAGTCTCTGTGTTTTACCTAATGCTCACAGTGTTTTTAACTCCTGGATTTTTCTCTTAATTGTATCTGAGACAAAATATTTAAAAGTTTCAATAAAATAAAATTAAAATTAAATTAGTTTAAGAAAAATTCAGGTTTTAGATCAGGGTCTATTTATTTAGAGCTGAAAGTCTCACACTTATGCATTTATTGGATAATATGTTAGAAATATAATCTTTTCCATCAGAGACAAGGAATATTTTATTGCCCTAAAAGTGACAAACATGTGTTACTTACATGGTGATCATGGTTTAAGCTCTGAAAATCTGGGATGTAAAGAGACTACCTCATTACTGTGACTCCACATGTGTCTTGAACGCTCCAATCTCCATAGATTCTCTTCATCCAGGAAGATTTGTTCTCATATAGTGTCATAGAAGCAAGTAGCAGGCTTCATGCTACTTGAAGACTGGGAGCACTTAGTTATCCTCTAATGAGGGAAGAACCACCTTAAATAACTCTAAGAAAAAGGTGAATGATTTCAGCTCTGAAGCTGTGATGTGTCTCAAAATATTTTCAAGAACACCCAGGAGAGGAAGAGGTGAGACAAGAGAGACCAATATAGGTGGCTGTAGTTTGGGGATATGGGAAATTTCCACAGATTTTCAACTAATTCCCCTGGGTCTATTTCAGTGGAAAGTATTTCTTTAATGACAGTGAGTGTGGAGAAGGGAACATGCTCAACAAAACAGGTCCATGTGAAGCTCGGAGATCTCCCAGAGATTTCCTAAGAAATCGCTGATGCTCTGCTTCCTAATTAATCATTTCATTACCTGAAGTGGAAACTTTCCTTATGAGCCATTATAAAATACACTTTTTCTACAACAATAATTTTTATAAATATGTTATCTATTAGGTCTTTAATATTATCTCTACATCTATGCTTGCATAGACATATACATTAAGTGAATATTCACAATATATGGACTATACTAAGTAGCTGATTTGTGCTAATTTCTGCTTCCATGGTACACATATCTTTAGTTTTATATTAAAAATATTATGTAGGGGTTCTTCAAAATCCACTTTATATTACAGTAATACATATTAAGATTTTTAAATTAGAATCTAATGCTTACATAAAACTGGTTTTGAAAGTCTTGCAAGACCAACATATGTGTTCTGTAGCAATGATTAATTTCATGTTATTATTAGTTTCTTTTGCTGAGGTACTTGTTTTACCTATTTTGGTCTTTTATATATTTCATTAAAATTATGACAAGTAAAAATAATAATTGCAAATGTACAATGTGTAGAAAGTGCTTAAATACATCAGAAATCACATAAAGAATATATATACAATTACATTCCAGACACATTATATTGAATAGGAAATGCACTGTTTAGAAATCTAGAGGTAGCTTCCCTTAGTGTGCTGAACATTTCATATATACCGCTAATATTAATAGAAGGATGAAGACATGGAGAAATAATTGGAGAACACCTTTTCTATCAATAGAAGAGTGTTTTGCTTGAGAAAAGAGCTCAAGAAGCTGTAAGGCATTTCTGTCAACTGAACGAAAGGTCAAAGGACTGAGTAAAGTTAATGATCACATGAGGGAAATACTTGCTAACATTAAGTTCAAGCTCCAGCATTTCTCAAGTGGCCCTTTTGTTTCTACTTTTACCCACCCAGCTCACAGTGGCTCAGAATTATCATGGAATCTATGGTCATCAGGAATCTGAACAATGAATAGGTCATGCTGTCAAGGCTCGGGGTTCTGGAGTCAACTACAGATTTCCCTTGGCTTTCACAGTATCTGAAAATCACCAGGGAGTTTGTAAGCATGTCTTTCCTCTTTGAAACCATTTCTATTCATCTTTTAATTTAGTTATTGCTGTTTAATTGGTGCTACCATTGCTCTCATTGATGTTTGTTAAAATTAGAATTTAAGGTTCCACCTCAGATAAAGATTAATTTCATATACTTGACATGAATACATTATTCTCATAACATTGGATTATCCAAAATTACATAAGTACTCCATTCTGATTTAAATGAAAGGACCCCTATTTCTTAAACCATCATCAAATTTTGACATGGCCAGAAACTTGTAGAACAATCCAGATAATTTATTTATGCTACTAACAACCTATAAAATATTTGAGTATTTTTCTAAATAAGTCTAAGTGCTTTAGAAATACAGAAAAGTGGTGAGCAGAGAAAGAGGTTGCAGAGTAGGTCGACAAGGTAGAAACCTCCTACCAAAAACATACAAAACACAAAAATACAGCAAAACAACAAAGCCTGAAAATGACCTGATGTCTGCAAAACAGACTACCTACATATGGGGAAGAAAAGAAGACCTGCTGTGTCTGGGACCTACAGTACTGTGATGAATAAAAGTGGTGAGAGTGGGTATCCCTGTCCTTTTCCCTAACTTAGAGGAAAAGTTTCAGTTTTTCAATGTTAATTGTGTTTTGTTTATGGGTTTTTGTATATCACCTTTAATATGTGAGGTATATACCCTTTATACCTGTTTTGTTTAGAGTTGTTATCATGAATGGATTTTGAATTTTGTCAAATGGTATTTCAGTCTATGGAGATGATCTTGTGGTTTTTGTCTTTCTTTTTGTTCATGTGAGGGATGATGGTGACGGATTTTTCAATATTGTAACCCTTGCATCCCTGGAATAAATCCTTCTTGGTCATGATGGATGATCTTTTTTGTGTATTTTTGATTTCTGTTAGCTAATATTTGTTTGAATATTTTTGCACCTATGTTCATCATGGATATTGGTCTGTAATTTTCTTTTTTTATGGTGTCTTTGCCTGGTTTTGGTATTAGACTGTTGTTGGCCTCATAGGATGAGTTTGGAAGTATTCCCTCCTCTTCCACATTTTGGAAAACTTTAGGTAGGATGGGTATTAGGTCTTCACTAAATGTTTGACAAAATTCAGTGGTGAAGCTATCTGTCCAAGTATTTTGTTCTTAGGTAGTGTTATGGTTACCATTTCAATTTTGTTGCTGGTAACTGGTCTCTTCAGATTTTCTGTTTCTTTCTTCATCAGACTTGGAAGGTTGTATTTTTCTAGAAAGTTGTCCATTTCTTCTAGGTTACCCAGTTTGTTAGCATACAATTTTTCATAGTATTCTCTTATAATTATTTGTATCTGTTGGTGTTTGTAGTGATTTTTCCTTTCTCATTTCCGATTCTGTTTAGTGAATGTAGACTTTTTTCTCTTGATAAGTCTGGCTAGGGTTTTATCTATTTTGGTTATTTTCTCAAAGAACCAGGTCCTGGTTTCACTGATTCTTTCTATGTTATTCTTTTTTATTTTATTTCTTTCTGCTCCAAACTTTATTATGTCCCTCCTTCTAATGACTTTGGGCATCATTTGTTCTTCTTTATCTAGTTTCATTGTGAGTTTAGATTGTTCATATGGGATTGTTCTTTCCTGAGGTAGGCATGTACTTCCCTCTTAGCATGGTCTTTGCTACATCACACAGATTTTGTAGTGTTGAATTATTGTCATTTGTCTCCATAGATTGCTTGATCTCTGGTTTTATTTGGTCATAGATCCACTGATTATTTAGGAGTATGTTGTTAATCCTCCATGTGTTTTTAGGTTTTTAAATTTTATTTGTATAATTTATTTCTATTTTCATACCTTTGTGGTCTAAGAAGCTGGTTGGTACAATATCAATCTTTTTAAATTTATTGAGGCTCTTTTTGTGGCCTATATATAATCTATTCTTGAAAATGTTCTATGTGCAGTTGAGAAGAATGTGTATCCTACTTCTTTTGGTTGGATTGCTCTCTAGTTGTCTCTTAGATCCATCTGCTCTAATGTGTTGTTCAGTGCCTCTGTCTTCTAACTTATATTCTCTCTGTTTTATCTGTCTTTTGGAGTGAGTGGTGTGTTGAAGTCTTCTAAAATAAATGATAGCATTCTGTTTCTCCCTTTAATTCTGTTAGTATTTGTTTTGCATATGTAGGTGTTCCTGTGTTGGATGCATAGATATTTATAATGTTTAAATTCTCCTGATGAACTGACCCCTTTATCATTATGTAATGTCCTTCTTTGTCTCTTGGGACAGACTTTGTTTTGAAGTCTATTTTGTTTGATACAAATAATGCATCTCCTGCGTTTCTCTCCCTATTATTTGCATGAAATATCTTTTCCATCCCTTGACTTTTAGTCTGTGCATATCTTTTGGGTTGAAGTGAGTCCCTTGTAGGCAGCATATAAATGGGTCTTGTGTTTTTATCCATTCAGTGACTCTATGTCTTTTGATTGGTACATTCAGACCATTTACATTAAGGTCATTAATGATATTATGTACTGATCGACATTGCATGCTTTAGATTCATGTTTACTGAAGGTTCAAGGGTAATTCCCTTACTATCTAATAGTCTAATTTAACTCACTTAGTATGCTGTTACAAAAACAATCTAAAGGTTCCTTTTATCCTCCTTTTTCTTCCTCCTCCATTCCTTATGTGTTAGGTATCAGATTTTGTACTCTTTGTCTATCCCTTGACAGACTTTGGGGTTAGTTGATTTGATATTGTATCTGCTTAGTAATTAATTCTTCAGTGTGATCTTATTTCCTCTGGTGACTGATATTTAGCCTTAGGGACACTTCCATCTAAAGTCATCCCTCCTAGATATACTATAGAAATGGTTTGTGGGAGGTAAATTCTCTCAACTTTTGCTTATCTGGAAATTCTTTAATCCTTCCTTTAAATTTAAATGATAATCTTGCCAGGTAGAGTATTCTTGGTTCAAGGCTCTTCTGTTTCATTGCATTGAATATATCATGCCACTCCCTTCTGTCCTGTAAGGTTTCTGTTGAGAAGTCTGATGATAGCGTCATGGGTTTTCCTTTGTATATGATCTTTTATCTCTCTCTGGCTGCTTTAAATAGGCTGTCCTTATCCTTGTACTTTGCATTTTATGTCTTTATATGTCTTGGTGCTGTCTTCCTTGGGTCCCTTGTGTTGGGAGATCTGTGCATCTCCAAGGCATGAGAAATATCTCCTTCCCCAGATTGGGGAAATTTCTAGCAATTACCTTCACAAAGACATTTTCTATCTCTTTTTCTCAATCTTCTTCTTCTGGTACCCCTGTAAGATGGATTGGTCACACAGATCTCTCAATATTTTTTCATTGCTAGAGATTCTTTTTCTCTCTGTGACTCACCTTCTTTGTATTCCTCTTTTCTGATTTCTATTGCATTTACAATCTCCTCTAATTCACTTGATTTGATTTTAAATCCCTCCATTGTATGTTTCATTTCAGATATTATATTCCTTAATGATTGGATCTCAGTCCTGAATTAGTCCCTGGGTTCTTGAATATTTTTCTGTACCTCCATAAGCACGTTTATGATTTTTATTTAGAAATCTTTTTCAAGAAGATTGATGAGCTCAGTTTCACTTGGCCTTCTTTCTGGTGTTTATGGGATTTTGGTTACAACCAGGTTCCTTTGATGTTTCATATTTGTATGTGGGCCCCTCAAGTGGCACAGAATCTCTATTTTCTGGAGCTGCTCATCTTCTGGAGTGATGTCAGGGATTGCAAGATAGTGGTACTAATGCCTGGGGGGAGGAAAGAGCTGTTTCTGCTTCCCTGCTGCTGTGCCTCTCTCCACTGCCAGAAAGAGTGGGCTGAGCTCACAGGTATAAGCCTGTATGCATTGCTTTTTTAGCTGCCATAGGCAGGGCCTCCCTCTGGTTAGGCTGACATCAGGGCATTGGCTGCCAGTTTGCAAGCCAGTGCAGGTTGGCTGGGAAGTAGGTGCAGCAGGGTGTGTGTCATGATTGGGGGCTTTGGAGCTGTGTCACTGGCCTGGGGGATGCAGTTCCTGAAGCTCATGAAAGTTCCCAAACTGCTGAGCAGAGTGTGCCTGGACAAATTTCTCCTGAGCAGGAAGCTCTGAGCAGTCCTTGCCCTTTAGCAACACTCTCACTATTAAGAAGTTTGTCTGACTTCCTCCCATTCTTTCTTTTTTTTTTTTTAAACAAAGCAAATCTATAATTACCATCCATCCCCAGTGAAGCCAAGAAAACCATTTAGGCACTATAGCCATATGTGAAAATTTGTCTATGATATGACGGATTTTGTCCAACTGTACTTGAATAGTCTGAGAGAAATCAGACAAATAAAAGCAACCCATTTCTGGGATCTGTTCACATCCCATATGTTCTTTTAAGCATAGATAGTTTATAGTCATAAGATTTTGGAGTGCTACAAATTGCACCCATCCCAACTCCTGGTTGAGTTCCAACAGTACAGATCCGGACAAATTTGTTGTCTTGTTGTATGCACATGCCAGCCTAGACATCTCCCTCATCATTCCTACGGCAAGTTCAGGAAACGGTAGGGTGGATGCAGCCACAACCGCAGCATCGTCAGGATCCCTGTGGAGGCTTTTTGATGATCATCCCCCGGCACAAGTCCTCCAGAGAGTGCTGATGCCGGAAGCTCCTCCTCATATCGTATCTTAGTTCATTTTCTGGGTATCCAAGCTAGGCCTTGATCTTCTGCATAGAAACAAACAGACCCTTTGCCCACACTTTGACGTGCCCTCTATACTACTGTGTAGAACTCATTGGAGGTCAGCACACAGGAACTGCTCTTTATTTTTTTATTAAGAGAAAGGAATATTATCAGTAAAGAGTACTTCCATAGCTGATCATCTGACACCCTTTAAGTGATTAACAGTAAGGATATTTAAAGCATGTGTTGATCTTTGATTTACCAACAGATTTATCCTATCAAGGAGTAATCCCCCTTTTCTTTCTTTCTTTCTTTCTTTTTTTTTTTTTTTTTTTTTTTTGAGAGGGCATCTCTCATATTTATTGATCAAATGGTTGTTAACAACAGTAAAATTCAGTATAGGAGGGTCAACGCTCAATGTACAATCATTAATCCATCTCAAGCCTAATTCTCGTCAGTCTCCAATCTTCTGAAGCATAACGAACAAGTTCTTACATGGTGAACGAATTCTTACATAGTGAATAAATTCTTACATGGTGAACAGTACAAGGGCAGTCATCACAGAAACTTTCGGTTTTGATCATGCAATGTGACCTATAAACAATCAGTTCAAATATGAATATTCGTTTGATTTTTGTACTTGATCTATATGTTGATCCCCCATTTCTCCTACTATTATTATTATATTTATTTTTATTTATTTATTTATTTTTTATTTATTTTTTATTTTTTTTTGAGAGGGCATCTCTCATATTTATTGATCAAATGGTTGTTAACAACAATAAAATTCAGTATAGGGGGGTCAATGCTCAATGTACAATCATTAATCCATCTCAAGCCTAATTCTCTTCAGTCTCCAATCTTCTGAAGCATAACGAACAAGTTCTTACATGGTGAACGAATTCTTACAGAGTGAATAAATTCTTACATGGTAAACAGTACAAGGGCATTCATCACAGAAACTTTCGGTTTTGATCATGCAATATGACCTATAAACCATCAGGTCAAATATGAATATTCATTTGATTTTTGTACTTGATTTATATGTTGATACCACATTTCTCCTATTATTATTATTATTTTTATTTTTAATAAAATGCTGAAGTGGTAGGTAGATGCAAGATAAAGGTAGAAAACATAGTTTAGTGCTGTAAGAAGGCAAATGTAGATGATCACATGATCAGGTGTGTGCCTATGGACTAAGTATTAATCCAGGCTAGACAAGGGCAGCAAGACATCCACGGATGCAGAAGATTTCTCTCAAAGCAGGGGGGGTGAGGATCTGAGCCTCACCTCTGTTGATCCCCAAATTCTCACCTGATGGCCCCCCTGCGACTGTGCCTGTCTTAGGTTGTTCCTCCCTTGAGGAATCTTGCCCGTCTCTGGCTAACCAGTCATCTTCCGGGGCCATACAGGGAAATGTAAAGTTGGTAAGTGAGAGAGAAGCCATATTGTTTGCAAAGGTTAGCTTTTTACTTCTTTGCAGATTTATGCCCTGTGGCTTCTATGCCCAGCACTTGTCTCGAGGTATCTTTGCCACCTGGAGGAATTATGATACTCGGTAAATTCGATATGAGGCACGAATTCTATTTAAGGTTTGTAATTAGGAAGGAAGAAGAAAAGCTATAGATGTAGCATATGAAGGAAACTTGGGAGGATTGATTATTTCTTTGACATATCTTCTTGTATAGTACCTTAAGTATGTATAGGTTTTAAACTACTAACTAATTTGCACACACATATTAACATAATAGGAATGCGGTGACATAAACAAAGCAAATCTATAATTACCAGCCATCTCCAGTGAAGCCAAGAAAACCATTTAGGCACCCTAGGCATTTGTGAAAATTTATCTATGATATGATGGATATTTTCCAACTGTACTTGAACCATCAGACAAATTAAAGCAGCCCATTTCTGGGATCTGTTCACATCCCATATGTTCTTTTAACCATAGAGAGTCTATAGTCATGAGATTTTGGGGTGCTACAACTTGCACCCCTCCCAACACCTGGTTGAGTTCCAACAGTACAGATCCAGTCAAATTCGTTGTCTCACTGTATGCACATGCCAGCCTAGACATCTCCCTCCTCATTCCTATGGCAAGTCCAGGAGACGGTGGGCTGGATGCAGCCACAACCGCAGCATCGTCCGGATCCCTGTGGAGGCTTTTTGATGATCATCCCCCGGCACGAGTCCTCCAGAGAGTGCTGATGCCGGAAGCTCCTCCTCATATCGTATCTTAGTTCATTTTCTGGGTATCCAAGCTAGGCCTTGATCTTCTGCGTAGAAACAAACAGACCCTTTGCCCACACTTTGACATGCCCTCTATACCACTGTGCAGAACTCATTGGAGGTCAGCACACAGTAACTGCTTTTTTTTTTTTTTTTAATTAAGAGAAAGGAATATTATCAGAAAAGAGTACCTCCATAGCTGATCATCTGACACCCTTTAAGTGATCAACATTAAGGATATTTAAAGCATGCGTTGATCTTTGATTTACCAATAGTTTTATCCTGTTAAGGAGTAATCCCCCTTTTCTTTCTTTCTTTCTTTTTTTTTTTTAAATTTTTAATCTACACTTACCTGGAGAATACTATGTTTACTATGCTCTCCCCTATATCAGGTCCCCCCTAACAACCACATTACGGTTACTGTCCATCAGCTTAGCAAAATGTGGTAGAGTCACTACTTGTCCTCTCTGTGTTGTGCAGCCCACCCTCCCCTTTCTCCCTCCCCCCCATGCATGCTAATCTTAATACCCCCCTTCTTCTTCCCCCCCCTTATCCCTCCCTGCCCACCCATCCTCCCCAGTTCCTTTCCCTTTGGTACCTGTTAGTCCATTTTTGGGTTCTGTAATTCTGCTGCTGTTTTGTTCCTTCAGTTTTTCCTTTGTTCCTATACTCCTCAGATGAGTGAAATCATTTGGTATTTCTCTTTCTCCGCTTGGCTTATTTCACTGAGCATAATACTCTCCAGCTCCATCCATGTTGCTGCAAATGGTTGGATTTTTCCACTTCTTATGGCTGAGTAGTATTCCATTGTGTATATGTACCACATCTTCTTTATCCATTCATCTACAGATGGACATTTCGGTTGCTTCCAATTCTTGGCTATTGTAAATAGTGCTGCGATAAACATAGGAGTGCATCTGTCTTTCTCAAACTTGATTGCTGCGTTCTTAGGGTAAATTCCTAGGAGTGGAATTCCTGGGTCAAATGGTAGGTCTGTTTTGAGCATTTTGATGCACCTCCATACTGCTTTCCACAATGGTTGAACTAATTTACATTCCCACCAGCAGTGTAGGAGGGTTCCCCTTTCTCCACAGCCTCGCCAACATTTGTTGTTGTTTGTCTTTTGGATGGCAGCTATCCTTACTGGTGTGAGGTGATACCTCATTGTAGTTTTAATTTGCATTTCTCTGATAATTAGCGATGTGGAGCATCTTTTCATGTGTCTCTTAGCCATCTGTATTTCTTTTTTGGAGAACTGTCTGTTCAGTTCCTCTGCCCATTTTTTAATTGGGTTATTTGTTTTTTGTTTGTTGAGGCGTGTGAGCTCTTTATATATTCTGGACGTCAAGCCTTTATCAGATCTGTCATTTTCAAATATATTCTCCCATACTGTAGGGTTCCTTTTTGTTCTATTGATGGTGTCTTTCGCTGTACAGAAGCTTTTCAGCTTAATGTAGTCCCACTTGCTCATTTTTGCTGTTGTTTTCCTTGCCCGGGGAGATATGTTCAAGAAGAGATCACTCATGTTTATGTCTAAGAGGTTTTTGCCTATGTTTTTTTCCAAGAGTTTAATGGTTTCGTGACTTACATTCAGGTCTTTGATCCATTTTGAGTTTACCTTTGTATATGGGGTTAGACAATGGTCCAGTTTCATTCTCCTACATGTAGCTGTCCAGTTTTGCCAGCACCATCTGTTGAAGAGACTGTCATTTTGCCATTGTATGTCCATGGCTCCTTTATCAAATATTAATTGACCATATATGTTTGGGTTAATTTCTGGGGTCTCTAATCTGTTCCACTGGTCTGTGGCTCTGTTCTTGTGCCAGTACCAAATTGTCTTGATTACTATGGCTTTGTAGTAGAGCTTGAAGTTGGGGAGTGAGATCCCCCCTACTTTATTCTTCTTTTTCAGGATTGCTTTGGCTATTCGGGGTCTTTGGTGTTTCCATATGAATTTTTGAATTATTTGTTCGAATTCATTGAAGAATGTTGCTGGTAATTTGAGAGGGATTGCATCAAATTTGTATATTGCTTTCGGCAGGATGGCCATTTTGACGATATTAATTCTTCCTAGCCATGAGCATGGGATGAGTTTCCATTTATTAGTGTCCCCTTTAATTTCTCTTAAGAGTGACTTGTAGTTTTCAGAGTATAAGTCTTTCACTTCCTTGGTTAGGTTTATTCCTAGGTATTTTTTTCTTTTTGATGCAATGGTGAATGGAATTGTTTTCCTGATTTCTCTTTCTATTGATTCGTTGTTAGTGTATAGGAAAGCTACAGATTTCTGTGTGTTGATTTTGTATCCTGCAACTTTGCTGTATTCCGATATCAGTTCTAGTAGTTTTGGAGTGGAGTCTTTAGGGTTTTTTTTTTTTTTTTTTTTTTTTTTTTTTTTTTTTTTTGAGAGGGCATCTCTCATATTTATTGATCAAATGGTTGTTAACAACAATAAAATTCAGTATAGGGGGGTCAATGCTCAATGTACAATCATTAATCCATCTCAAGCCTAATTCTCATCAGTCTCCAATCTTCTGAAGCATAACGAACAAGTTCTTACATGGTGAACGAATTCTTACAGAGTGAATAAATTCTTACATGGTGAACAGTACAAGGGCAGTCATCACAGAAACTTTCGGTTTTGATCATGCAATATGACCTATAAACCATCAGGTCAAATATGAATATTCATTTGATTTTTGTACTTGATTTATATGTTGATCCCACATTTCTCCTATTATTATTATTATTTTTATTTTTAATAAAATGCTGAAGTGGTAGGTAGATGCAAGATAAAGGTAGAAAACATAGTTTAGTGCTGTAAGAAGGCAAATGTAGATGATCACATGATCAGGTGTGTGCCTATGGACTAAGTATTAATCCAGGCTAGACAAGGGCAGCAAGACATCCACGGATGCAGAAGATTTCTCTCAAAGCAGGGGGGGTGAGGTTCTGAGCCTCACCTCTGTTGATCCCCAAATTCTCACCTGATGGCCCCCCTGCGACTGTGCCTGTCTTAGGTTGTTCCTCCCTTGAGGAATCTTACCCGTCTCTGGCTAACCAGTCATCTTCCGGGGCCATACAGGGAAATGTAAAGTTGGTAAGTGAGAGAGAAGCCATATTGTTTGCAAAGGTTAGCTTTTTACTTCTTTGCAGATTTATGCCCTGTGGCTTCTATGCCCAGCACTTGTCTCGAGGTATCTTTACCACCTGGAGGAATTATGATACTCGGTAAATTCGATATGAGGCACGAATTCTATTTAAAGTTTGTAATTAGGAAGGAAGAAGAAAAGCTATAGATGTAGCATATGAAGGAAACTTGGGAGGATTGATTATTTCTTTGACATATCTTCTTGTATAGTACCTTAAGTATGTATAGGTTTTAAACTACTAACTAATTTGCACACACATATTGACATAATAGGAATACGGTGACATAAACAAAGCAAATCTATAATTACCAGCCATCTCCAGTGAAGCCAAGAAAACCATTTAGGCACCCTAGGCATTTGTGAAAATTTATCTATGATATGATGGATATTTTCCAACTGTACTTGAACCATCAGACAAATTAAAGCAGCCCATTTCTGGGATCTGTTCACATCCCATATGTTCTTTTAACCATAGATAGTCTATAGTCATGAGATTTTGGGTGCTACAACTTGCACCCCTCCCAACTCCTGGTTGAGTTCCAACAGTACAGATCCAGTCAAATTCGTTGTCTCACTGTATGCACATGCCAGCCTAGACATCTCCCTCCTCCTTCTTATGGCAAGTCCAGGAGATGGTGGGCTGGATGCAGCCACAACCGCAGCATCGTCCGGATCCCTGTGGAGGCTTTTTGATGATCATCCCCCGGCACGAGTCCTCCAGAGAGTGCTGATGCCGGAAGCTCCTCCTCATATCGTATCTTAGTTCATTTTCTGGGTATCCAAGCTAGGCCTTGATCTTCTGCGTAGAAACAAACAGACCCTTTGCCCACACTTTGACATGCCCTCTATACCACTGTGCAGAACTCATTGGAGGTCAGCACACAGTAACTGCTTTTTTTTTTTTTTTTTAATTAAGAGAAAGGAATATTATCAGAAAAGAGTACCTCCATAGCTGATCATCTGACACCCTTTAAGTGATCAACATTAAGGATATTTAAAGCATGCGTTGATCTTTGATTTACCAATAGTTTTATCCTGTTAAGGAGTAATCCCCCTTTTCTTTCTTTCTTTCTTTTTTTTTTTTAAATTTTTAATCTACACTTACCTGAAGAATACTATGTTTACTATGCTCTCCCCTATATCAGGTCCCCCCTAACAACCACATTACGGTTACTGTCCATCAGCTTAGCAAAATGTGGTAGAGTCACTACTTGTCCTCTCTGTGTTGTGCAGCCCACCCTCCCCTTTCTCCCTCCCCCCCATGCATGCTAATCTTAATACCCCCCTTCTTCTTCCCCCCCCTTATCCCTCCCTGCCCACCCATCCTCCCCAGTTCCTTTCCCTTTGGTACCTGTTAGTCCATTTTTGGGTTCTGTAATTCTGCTGCTGTTTTGTTCCTTCAGTTTTTCCTTTGTTCCTATACTCCTCAGATGAGTGAAATCATTTGGTATTTCTCTTTCTCCGCTTGGCTTATTTCACTGAGCATAATACTCTCCAGCTCCATCCATGTTGCTGCAAATGGTTGGATTTTTCCACTTCTTATGGCTGAGTAGTATTCCATTGTGTATATGTACCACATCTTCTTTATCCATTCATCTACAGATGGACATTTCGGTTGCTTCCAATTCTTGGCTATTGTAAATAGTGCTGCGATAAACATAGGAGTGCATCTGTCTTTCTCAAACTTGATTGCTGCGTTCTTAGGGTAAATTCCTAGGAGTGGAATTCCTGGGTCAAATGGTAGGTCTGTTTTGAGCATTTTGATGCACCTCCATACTGCTTTCCACAATGGTTGAACTAATTTACATTCCCACCAGCAGTGTAGGAGGGTTCCCCTTTCTCCACAGCCTCGCCAACATTTGTTGTTGTTTGTCTTTTGGATGGCAGCTATCCTTACTGGTGTGAGGTGATACCTCATTGTAGTTTTAATTTGCATTTCTCTGATAATTAGCGATGTGGAGCATCTTTTCATGTGTCTCTTGGCCATATGTATTTCTTTTTTGGAGAACTGTCTGTTCAGTTCCTCTGCCCATTTTTTAATTGGGTTATTTGTTTTTTGTTTGTTGAGGCGTGTGAGCTCTTTATATATTCTGGACGTCAAGCCTTTATCAGATCTGTCATTTTCAAATATATTCTCCCATACTGTAGGGTTCCTTTTTGTTCTATTGATGGTGTCTTTCGCTGTACAGAAGCTTTTCAGCTTAATGTAGTCCCACTTGCTCATTTTTGCTGTTGTTTTCCTTGCCCGGGGAGATATGTTCAAGAAGAGATCACTCATGTTTATGTCTAAGAGGTTTTTGCCTATGTTTTTTTCCAAGAGTTTAATGGTTTCGTGACTTACATTCAGGTCTTTGATCCATTTTGAGTTTACCTTTGTATATGGGGTTAGACAATGGTCCAGTTTCATTCTCCTACATGTAGCTGTCCAGTTTTGCCAGCACCATCTGTTGAAGAGACTGTCATTTTGCCATTGTATGTCCATGGCTCCTTTATCAAATATTAATTGACCATATATGTTTGGGTTAATTTCTGGGGTCTCTAATCTGTTCCACTGGTCTGTGGCTCTGTTCTTGTGCCAGTACCAAATTGTCTTGATTACTATGGCTTTGTAGTAGAGCTTGAAGTTGGGGAGTGAGATCCCCCCTACTTTATTCTTCTTTTTCAGGATTGCTTTGGCTATTCGGGGTCTTTGGTGTTTCCATATGAATTTTTGAATTATTTGTTCGAATTCATTGAAGAATGTTGCTGGTAATTTGAGAGGGATTGCATCAAATTTGTATATTGCTTTCGGCAGGATGGCCATTTTGACGATATTAATTCTTCCTAGCCATGAGCATGGGATGAGTTTCCATTTATTAGTGTCCCCTTTAATTTCTCTTAAGAGTGACTTGTAGTTTTCAGAGTATAAGTCTTTCACTTCCTTGGTTAGGTTTATTCCTAGGTATTTTATTCTTTTTGATGCAATGGTGAATGGAATTGTTTTCCTGATTTCTCTTTCTATTGATTCGTTGTTAGTGTATAGGAAAGCTACAGATTTCTGTGTGTTGATTTTGTATCCTGCAACTTTGCTGTATTCCGATATCAGTTCTAGTAGTTTTGGAGTGGAGTCTTTAGGGTTTTTTATGTACAGTATCATATCATCTGCAAATAGTGACAGTTTAACTTCTTCTTTACCAATCTGGATTCCTTGTATTTCTTTGTTTTGTCTGATTGCCGTGGCTAGGACCTCCAGTACTATGTTAAATAACAGTGGGGAGAGTGGGCATCCCTGTCTGGTTCCCGATCTCAGTGGAAATGCTTTCAGCTTCTCGCTGTTCAGTATAATGCTGGCTGTGGGTTTATCATATATGGCCTTTATTATGTTTCGGTACTTGCCCTCTATTCCCATTTTGCTGAGAGTTTTTATCATGAATGAATGTTGAATTTTGTCAAATGCTTTTTCAGCATCTATGGAGATGATCATGTGGTTTTTGTCTTTCTTTTTGTTGATGTGGTGGATGATGTTGATGGATTTTCGAATGTTGTACCATCCTTGCATCCCTGGGATGAACCCCACTTGGTCATGGTGTATGATCCTTTTGATATACTGTTGAATTCTGTTTGCTAATATTTTATTGAGTATTTTTGCATCTACATTCATCAGGGATATTGGTCTGTAATTTTCTTTTTTGGTGGGGTCTTTTCCTGGTTTTGGTATTAGGGTGATGTTGGCTTCATAGAATGAGTTTGGGAGTATTCCCTCTTCTTCTATTTTGTGGAACACTTTAAGGAGAATGGGTATTATGTCTTCTCTGTGTGTCTGATAAAATTCCGAGGTAAATCCGTCCGGCCCCGGGGTTTTGTTCTTGGGTAGTTTTTTGATTACTGTTTCAATTTCTTTGCTTGTAATTGGTTTGTTTAACTTTTGTGTTTCATCCTTGGTCAGTCGTGGGAGGTTGTATTTTTCTAGGAAGTTGTCCATTTCTTCTAGGTTTTCCAGCTTGTTGGCATATAGGTTTTCATAGTAGTCTTTAATAATTCTTTGTATTTCTGTGGAGTCTGTCGTGATTTTTCCATTCTCATTTCTGATTATGTTGATTTGTGTTGACTCTCTTTTTCTCTTAATAAGTAGGGCTAGAGGCTTATCTATTTTGTTTATTTTCTCAAAGAACCAGCTCTTGGTTTCGTTGATTTTTGCTATTGTTTTATTCTTCTCAATGTTGTTTATTTCTTCTCTGATCTTTATTATGTCCCTCCTTCTGCTGACTTTAGGCCTCATTTGTTCTTCTTTTTCCAGTTTTAATAATTGTGATGTTAGAGTATTCATTTCAGATTGTTCTTCCTTCTTCAAGTGTGCCTGGATTGCTATATACTTTCCTCTTAAGACTGCTTTCGCTGCATCCCACAGAAGTTGGGGCTTAGTGTTGTTGTTGTCATTTGTTTCTATATATTCCTTGATCTCTATTTTGATTTGTTCATTGATCCATTGATTATTTAGTAGCATGTTGTTAAGCCTCCATGTGTTTGTGAGCCTTTTTGTTTTCTTTGTAGAATTTATTTCTACTTTCATACCTTTGTGGTCTGAAAAATTGGTTGGTAGAATTTCAATATTGTGGAATTTTCTGAGGCTCTTTTTGTGAGCTAGTATGTGGTCTATTCTGAAGAATGTTCCATGTGCACTTGAGAAGAATGTATATCCTGTTGCTTTTGGATGTAGAGTTCTATAGATGTCTATTAGGTCCATCTGTTCTAGTGTGTTGTTCAGTGCCTGTGTGTCTTTACTTATTTTCTGCGTGGTGTATCTATCCTTTGGGGTGAGTGGTGTGTTGAAGTCTCCTACAATGAATGCATTGCAGTCTATTTCCCTCTTTAGTTCTGTTAGTATTTGCTTCACATATGCTGGTGCTCCTGTATTGGGTGCATATATATTTAGAATGGTTATATCCTCTTGTTGGACTGAGCCCTTTATCATTATGTAGTGGCCTTCTTTATCTCTTGTTACTTTCTTTGTTTTGAAGTCTATTTTGTCTGATATTAGTACTGCAACCCCTGCTTTCTTCTCACTGTTGTTTGCCTGAAATATGTTTTTCCATCCCTTGACTTTTAGTCTATGCTTATCTTTGGGTTTAAGGTGAGTTTCTTGTAAGCAGCATATAGATGGGTCTTGCTTTTTTATCCATTCTATTACTCTATGTCTTTTGATTGGTGCATTAAGTCCATTTACATTTAGGGTGACTATTGAAAGATATGTACTTATTGCCATTGCAGGCTTTAGATTCGTGGTTACCAAATGTTCAAGGTTAGCTTCTTTAGTATCTTACTGCTTAACTTAGCTCGCTTATTGAGCTGTTATATACACTGTCTGGAGATTCTTTTCTTCTCTCCCTTCTTATTCCTCCTCCTCCATTCTTCATATGTTGTGTGTTTTGTTCTATGCTCTTTTTAGGGGTGCTCCTATCTAGAGCAGTCCCTGTAGGATGCCCTGTAGAGGTGGTTTGTGGGAAGCAAATTCCCTCAGCTTTTGCTTGTCTGGGAATTGTTTGATCCCACCATCATATTTAAATGATAGTCGTGCTGGATACAGTATCCTTGGTTCAAGGCCCTTCTGTTTCATTGCATTAAGTATATCATGCCATTCTCTTCTGGCCTGTAGGGTTTCTGTTGAGAAGTCTGATGTTAGCCTGATTGGTTTTCCTTTATAGGTGACCTTTTTCTCTCTAGCTGCCTTTAAAACTCTTTCCTTGTCCTTGATCCTTGCCATTTTAATTATTATGTGTCTTGGTGTTGTCCTCCTTGGATCCTTTCTGTTGGGGGTTCTGTATAATTCCATGGTCTGTTCGATTATTTCCTCCCCCAGTTTGGGGAAGTTTTCAGCAATTATTTCTTCAAAGACACTTTATATCCCTTTTCCTCTTTCTTCCTCTTCTGGTATCCCTATAATACGAATGTTTTTCCTTTTGTATTGGTCACATATTTCTCTTAGTGTTGTTTCATTCCTGGAGATCCTTTTATCTCTCTCTATGTCAACTTCTATACGTTCCTGTTCTCTGGCTTCTATTCCTTCAATGGCCTCTTGCATCTTATCCATTCTGCTTATAAATCCTTCCAGGGATTGTTTCACTTCTGTGATCTCTTTCCTGACATCTGTGATCTCCTTCCGGACTTCATCCCACTGCTCTTGCATTTTTCTCTGCATCTCATCCCATTGCTCTTGCATTTTTTTCTGCATCTCTGTCAGCATGTTCATGATTTTTATTTTGAATTCTTTTTCAGGAGGACTAGTTAGGTCTGTCTCCTTCTCAGGTGTTGTCTCTGTGATCTTTGTCTGCCTGTAGTTTTGCCTTTTCATGGTGATAGAGATAGTTTGCAGAGCTGGTACAAGTGACCGCTGGAAGAGCTTCCCTTCTTGTTGGTTTGTAGCCTTTTCCTGGGAGAATAGCGACCTCTAGTGGCTTGTGCTGGGCAGCTGTGCGCAGACAGGGCTTCTGCTTCCTGCCCAGTTGCTTTGGGGTTTATCTCCGCTGTTGCTGTGGGCTTGGCCTGGCTGGGGCTGTTCCTCCAACATGGTGGAGCCCCGTTGGAGGGGGAGCAGCCAGGAGACTATTTATCTCCGTAAGGGGCCTCTGTGCTCCCTGCTGCCCAGGGGGTTAGAGTGCCCAGAGATCCCCAGATTCCCTGCCTCTGGTCTAAGTGACCTGTCCTGCCCCTTTAAGACTTCCAAAAAGCACTCTCCAAACCAAAACAACAGCAGCAACAATGAGAGAGGGAACAGAAAGAAAGAGAAAAAAAAAAGGAAAAAAAAGGAAAAAACAAGCGATTTTTTTTTTTTTTTTGTCCTCAGGTGCCGGTCCCAGGCACCCGCTCACTGGTCCTGCTGCCCTGTCTCCCTAGCACCAGGGTCCCTGTCCTTTCAAGGCTTCCAAAAAGCATCCACCCACCGGTCCCGCAGGGAAGGAACGCTCAATATTCTTTGTCCTCAGGCACTGGTCCCACGCACCCGCTCACCAGTCCCGCCGCCCTGCCTCCCTAGCACCGGGGTCCCTGTCCCTTCAAGGCTTCCAAAAAGCACTCGGCAAAAAGAGAGAAAAAAAAGGGGAAAAACGCGCGATTTCTTCCGTCCTCAGGTGCTGGTCTCAGGCACCCACCCACCGGTCCCACAGGGAAAAATGCGGGATATTCTTTGTCCTCAGGTGCCGGTCCCAGGCACCCGCTCACCAGTCCCGCCGCCCTGCCTCCCTAGCACCGGGGTCCCTGTCCCTTTTAGGCTTCCAAAAAGCACTCGCAGAAAAGAGAAAAAAAAAGGGGAAAAACACGCGATTTCCTCTGTCCTCAAGTGCCGGTCTCAGGCACCCGCCCACCGGTCCCGCCGGGAAAAACGGGGGATATTCTTTGTCCTCAGGCGCCGGTCCCAGCCACCCACTCACCAGTCCCGCCACCGTGCCTCCCTAGCACTGGGGTCCCCATCCCTTCAAGGCTTCCAAAAAGCGCTCGCCAAAAAGAGAAAAAAAAAAGGGGGAAAAACGCGCGACCTCCTCCGTCCTCAGGCACCGGTCTCAGGCACCCGCCCCCAGGTCTCGCAGGGAGAAACGCGGGATATTCTTTGTCCTCCGGCGCCGTTCCCAGGCACCTCCTCACCGGTCCCGCCACCCTGCCTCCCCAGCAACGGGGGCCCGTCCCTCTAAGGCTTCCAAAAAGCGCTCGCCAAAAACAAAAAAAAAACAAAAAAAAAACAAAAAACCGCTCCGGTTTCTCTCCACCCGCCGGGAGCCGGGGGGAGGGGCGCTCGGGTCCCGCCGGGCTGGGGCTTGTATCTTACCCCCTTCACAAGGTGCTGGGTTCTTGCAGGTGTGGATGTGGTCTGGATGTTGTCCTGTGTCCTGTGGTCTCTATTTTAGGAAGATTTTTCTTTGTTATATTTTCATAGCTCTATGTGTTTTTGGGAGGAGATTTCCACTGCTCTACTCACGCCGCCATCTTGGCTCCGCCTATGTTACCTGTATTTTGCCACAGTTAAAAAAATACTTAAACATTGAGAAGTCAGAATGTTTCACACTCAGAAAGGATCCCTGTGATGTGAATATTTGAAAAATAATAAATGGTAGTATACATTTTAAAGTCATAGCCAAAAAAAATGCCTAATTTTCAACATTTGTCAAATACATTTTGGAATATTCCTATTTTGTGCAGAAAGTTTACAAATAATTTAATACCTTTCTGAATTTTAGCCAGTTCACTTGGGAAAAAGTGGAATTTCTAAAGGCTTTAAAGACTCTGAGATTCACGTAATTTAGGAGAAAGGAAAGATCAGGGATTAGAAAAATTCTTGCTTCAGTTTGAATCTGTGTTGTCGTGGGTGAGTTAACTTGTGGTATTTGATTAATGTTATGGATTACTACATCACTTACTTGTGGTATTTGATTGATGTTGTAGATGACTAAGTGTTATGACAGTTAAGAGATTATATGTGTAGTCCAATAAGAGTTTATCAAGGGCAATAGGCATATTTTTATATAACATGTGGAATGTGGTAAACATCAATGTCTATAAGCAGCTACAAAATAAGAGAGTTAAAATAAGAATTTATTATTTATTTTCATTATTATTAAACATTGATAATAGACATTTAGTATTTATTGTGCATCATGCAAAGTTAAATGTTGTGGGTAAAAGCAAGGCTACCCACATTTTTGTGTATATTCCTTATTGTTGTTCCTTACTAGTAATAGACTTTCATCAAGTTACTTAAACTCTCTTCCTAAATCATCAATTTGATGCAGGACTCTTCTAGGCACTAAACTAATTAACATATATTTAGAAGGCCCTGAAGCACTTTACTAATAAAATGATTTTGTAATTGGTGATGGTCATCATCGTTAATGAATTGTTGAAGATCTTGAAGTTGTTACTTATCAATAACTTTAGTCTGCACAATTAACAGAGAGTAAGGTGCCACTATTGCAATGATTTCAGAATTGAGGATAGTAGGACAGAGAGAGGGTGACTATTCCTCCACCTCCAGCCCCAGTGTAAAGGGACAAAGCCAGTAAATGGCCTAGATGAGAGAGGATGGTTTTTCACTGACTTCTATGCCTCCCTGTTCTCTGAAGAGACACACAGCATAGGGAGATCTTGGCAGGCTGTAAGCAATAGATGTAGATTAGAAATCAATAAAATACATTTAATTTTAATCCAACATGAATGTTAAATTATAGGAAACTAGAACCAGGCCATTGATTGGTGCTAACAACCTCATCTCAGTAGGTCCTGCAATTCTCACCAATGGAAAGGGTGTTTAAGGACGTGTGCAGCTACTGCACTTAAATATTTTTGTATAAACGGCAGGAAAAAGAGAACGTTCTCTCAATTCAAAGCATGTGTATGTCCTTCTAGTTCTGTTTTTTAATAAGAATTAATATGTATCACTTACTGCTTGTGTTCACACCTTCAGAATATATTCTTTCCAGTTTATTTGTTTACTCCACCCTGGGTCTAGATGACAAGACCCTCCACCTCTAATATCAGCTTTTTCAAATTTCTAAGAAATTTTCTGAATTCAATAGGAAGAATAACAAAATTTCTAACTAAAATTCCATGGGTCACCAAAAGTTACATTTCCTCCTCCTCTGGCCATGACCTTAAATACAATTGCCTATTATTCAAATGTTCCTGATTTTTGTTCAGTGTCTCTGTCTCAATTATCTAAGATATAAAACAGCAATTTTTTCCTCATCTTCAAATGGCTTTTATAAAGTCCAAACAAATAACAAAGGATTCAACTGTGAAATGGAGCACATGAAAAAGTGATGGAAACATTTCTGATAATGCCTGAGTACATTTATAGGTTTCCAAATCTGACCTGAACCTGGATTGCGTGTGTATATGAATCAGCAAATATAGCTCAGTCTCCTAGGATATGTCAGGATCAAGTATTGTTCTGGCTTAGAAAACTACTGTGTCTGGAGTCCAGATAATGACTGTCCAGTGAGTGATGCACAATTTGTCAAGATAGTGAGCAGTCTCATTTCCAGGTCGAGCCACTCCCGGTCTATGTGGTCTCCTGGGTTTGGAAGCTCCCTGACCCAGAGCACATGAGCGCTGAGACAGGAAATGCTGGTGTCCTTTTTGTGGATCCTGGACACCACTTCTTTTGGTAGCAGAAGAAATACGGAGGCACCTCTACAGAAAACCACTGGGTTTGAGTGGCCACACTGCAGTTCTACACATAAAACTAATTTCAGAGCTGAAATACTCAGAACAGCTCATTCTCTGATGAGGATAAAGCATATTCTGGTAATGATGATGGTGCTGTAAAACACACATATTAAGCCCTAAGATGTGCATACATTTGGCAGATAAATTCTTTTATAACAAATTTCTAGAACAGTGAGATATTTCTCTTAAATCTATTTTAAGGAGAGCTTTGGAAAAAGAAATAACCACAGAGAAACCCTTTTTTCTGTATTATAATTTTGATAAATGTTTCTAATCATTGTTTAGTTGGCAAGGGCTCATGAGTCATTATCCTTTCTGGCTTACAGAATGATCTGTAGGGTTAATTTGTATGTAAATAAAAACATACTTATTGGAATATATCTTTAATATATAACATTAATTAAAATGTTCACTATCTATTTCATAAGTTAAATACTATATATTGACAGAATTTATTCTCAAAAATGAAATTGGGAGGTGATTTTAGAATACATAGGCAAAGGTATCCAAAATTACAGGTTCTTGAAGGATACGAGAGAGGTGTTTTGATTTTTAACTTTACTGTGTGACTTTTTGTTATATTTTGTAATTCATTGGGACAGGAACAAATGCTACTTACTGTATTTCTGCGTATGTTTTGACAAATGGCTATATCCAAACCACATTCTTATACTTTTCTATTTGCATATATATGAGTGTGCTTTTGCATGCCTACATGTGTATGCATGTGTGTCTGCTTTTTCCTATGCTCACTACTATCTTTTTTTAACTGTGGGATTTTTCTCTTTTAATCGTATTTGAGACTAATTGAAATTTTAATGAAACTCATGATTATTTTAGAGTAAATATAGGTTTTGAATCAGGGTCTACATATATACAATATCAGATGAAAGGATCAAACTTACCAGAAAACTTTGTTAATATGTCAGAAAAATAATCCTTTGTATAGACAAGGCATATTTTTTTCTATCCAAAAGTGCTAAATAAACGTTACTTACATTTTGATCATGCTTTAATTTCTGAAAAGCTTTGCTATAAAAGACTGTTTCCTTATTAAAAAATTTTGCATGTGATGTGAAGATTCTCTTCATCCAGGAAGATTTGTTCTAATCTATTGTAATAGGAAGTAGTATTAGGCCTCCATCCCACCCGGAACAGGGGGAATTCACTTATCCTCTCACTGACAAAAGACCATTTTGTGGATCCCTAAGAAAAGGCACATGGTTGCAGCTCTGAGGCTCTGGGGTCTCCCCTATGTCCTCCCAAGAACTCACAGGAGGGGAGGAGGAGGGAGCAGACCAGGAGAGGCAGCTGCCAGTCAGGGACCTGGGGAATCAGACCAGAGAATAAACTCACAGGTGTGCCTCAAGGAAAAGCATTTCTTTTTTGATGTTGGTTGGGTGGAAAAGGACAGGCTTAACAAAGTAGCTCAACATTAAGCTAGGAAATCTCAGAGAGAGTTAAAATCCTTGATGCTGATCTACCAAATTAATTCTTTCAGTACCTAGAAGTGTAAATGTATTCTATGAGCCATTATAAAAAAGCTGTTGTCTTGAACAAGAGTTTTTATAAGGAAAAGTTAAATATTAGTTCTTTACAGTGTCGCTACGTCTAACACAGACATATCTTTAATTGAGTGTTCATAATATGTGGAATATACTAAAGAAATCATTTGAGCTAATTTCTGCCTTCATTGTGTATGCTTCTTAGGTTTATATTAAAATTATATTACCTAGGGGTTTTTAAAAGAGTGTTTATATTATTTATATTTCACTGCAGGTATTAATATTTTAAAATCAGGATCTATTGTTAGTTATAAGAAGTAATTTCAGAAATCTATAAAAATTAACATATATTCTGTATGGATTAACAATTTCATGAATTATTATTTCCTCATGCTGAAATAGATGTGATTATTCTTATTTTACTTGTTATCTATCTTCTGTTTCCTTAAATGCTGAAAGCAAGGGTAATAATTGCAAATGTATAATGAGTAGGAAGTGCCTAAAATACTGCCTCAGGCACATAAAGAACATAACATTCAACTTGAGAGAAAAATTTTTTAGGAGGGAATGCACTGCTTAAAAACCCAGATGTTGTTTCCCAATGTGTGTCGAAGTAGGTGATACACATTTCAGACATATAACACTGACAAGAGGGCTGAAATCATGGACAAATAATTAGAGAGAAGCCCTTCTTTCTATCAGTAGGAAATTCTCTTCTGTGGGAAATTCTCAAGTTGTTTGGCGCCTCTGTCCACTGGGAGGAAGCTCAAGGAGCTGAGCAAAGAAATCATCAGGGAAATGAGCAGGGTCATATTTTCAGAGCTCAGGGATCAGGAGCCCTCTCCAGATTTGATTTAGTTTTCACACAAACTGAGACCTGAACACTCATAGTTACAAGATAACATCTATGAGGAAAAGCAGTGATGGTGGCCTCAGAATTGGTGGGATCCCCACTGGAGGTGAGGGACTTGGAGGATTGTTAGAAAGTAAATGTGGCACAAAACAATCTGAGATGCCTGGTGTGCAACACTTGTCTGGGGAGCACCCCAACTGTATTTAAGATGGAAAAGATGAGAGCGGATTAATGATGGCAGTGTGAGACGTGAGAGAGAGGCCTCCTCCCAAAACCACACATAATACGAAAATATAGTTAATTCAACTAATCCTAAAAGGACAACAGGAAAGAAGGCTGTGTCAGACTGCATAAACCTTCAGAAAAGAACAGACCTCACAGAAGAGGGTAACATACCAAAGCTGTGATCCAGCAGGACCCAAGCCCTTCCCTAACCACAGCTCACTGTCAGGAGGAAGAGAAATAGTGTGGGGAGGAGGTGGAAGCCTAGGGCTGCTGAACACGCAGCCCTGGAGATCTCCTCTGGGAGCATGAACCTACATTGCATGTTGTTCTGGAGATTACTAGGGTTGGAAAGCTAAAATATGAGAAATTATTGGAGAGACAGATTCCAGCTGCTATGGAAAACATGATCCATTTCTTACTGCTCAGGGAAAAAAGAAAAGGGGGTAGTCTGGGAGACTTCCTAACAGTGAGAGGGCTGCTAAAGGAGCAAGGATTTCACAGAGCTTGCTGCTCAGGAGAAAGGACATGTGGACAAAATTGTCAAGCGCATACTGCCCAACAGATTGGGAAGTTTTAGGAGCTTCAGGTGCTCCATCCCCCTGGCTGGCTACACAGCTACGAGGCACCCCACCATGATATGCAGCCTGTTGCACCTTCCTCCTGGCCAGCAGAGGCTCACAAAGCAGCAGCTGTGGAGTCAGGCCAGCTAGAGGAAGTCCCCTCCTACAATCCTAAAACTGCAAAGCATAGAAGCTTACACCTATGTGCTCTGCCCACTAGTTCTGGCAGTGGAGACAGGCACAGCAGCTGGGAAAACAGATAAAGTTCTTTCCAAACACTAGGCACCAGCGCTATGCCACTGTGACCTGCAACATCGTTCCTGAGGCTGAGTAACTCCAGAGAGTAGAGCTTCTGGGCACTAGAGAGTGCCACATACAAATATGAAACGTCAAAGGAACCTGGTTCAAACAAAAATTCCCCAAACACCAGAAACAGGGACAAGTGAAACTGAACTCTTCAATATTTCTGGAAGAGATTTCAAAATAAAAATCATAAACATGGTCATGCAGGTACAAAAATATTCAAGAACTCTTGGGAGAATTTAGGACTGAGATTCAACCATTAAGGAATGCAATATCTGAAATGAAACATAATGGAAGAATTTAAAAGCAGATTAGATGTAGAGGAGATGATATATGGAATTGAAATTAGAAAAGAGGAATACAAAGAAGCTGAGGCAAAGAGAGAAAAAAGGATCTCTAGGAGTGAAAAAATATTAAGAGAACTGTGTGACCAATCGAAATGAAATACTACTTGCCTTTTAGGGTACCAGAAGACAAGAGAGTAAAAGGGATAGAAATGGTCTCTGAGGAAGTAACTTCTGAAAAATTCCCCAATCTGGTTCTGGTAATTTCCTTCTGGGGAGTTTTTTAAAATTATTATTACCTATTCTATGTCATTACCTCTAATTTGTTCAAATTTTCTTTTTATTCCTGGGTCAGCCTTGGGTAATTGTACATTTCTAGAAATTTATCCCATTTTTCTAGGCTGTCTAATTTACTGCTATATAGTTTGCATAATTTTCATATAACTTTTTAAATTTATGAGATATGTAACTTCTTTTTCATGTCTGATATTGTTTCTGTGTCCTCTCCTTTTTTTCTTGGTAACTATGACTATATATTTTTTCATTTTAAGAAGTTTATTTTTTAAACGACTTTATTCATCATTTATTGCCTATTTGTTTATTTATTTATTTACTATTTTTTATCATTAATCTACAATTATATGAAGAACATTATGTTTACTAGGCTCTCCCCTATCCCAAGTCCCCCCAACAAACCCCATTACACTTTCCATCAGCATAGTAAGATGTTGTAGAATCACTACTTGTCTTCTCTGTGTTGCACAGCCCTCCCCTTTCCCCCACCCCCCACATTACACATGCTAATCATAATACCCTATTTCTTCTTCCCCCACCCTTATCCCTCCCTACCCTCCCATTCTCCCCAGTCTCTTACCGTTTGGTAACTGTTCGTCCATTCCTGGGTTCTGTGATTCTGCTGCTGTTTTGTTCCTTCAGTTCTTCTTTTGTTCTTACACTTCACAGATGAATGAAATCATTTGGTATTTCTTTCTCCACTTGGCTTATTTCACTGAGCATAATTCGCTCTAGCTCCATCTATGTTGTTATAAATTGTAGGATTTGTTTTCTTCTTATGGCTGTATAATATTTCATTGTGTATATGTACCACTTCTTTATCCATTCATATACTGATGGACAGTTGGCTGCTTCCATTTCTTGTCTATTGTAAAGAGTGCTGTGATAAACATAGGGGTGCATCTGTATTTTTCAATCTGGAGTGCTGCATCCTTAGAGTAAATTCCTAGAAATGGAATTCCTGGGTCATATGGTAAGTCTATTTTGAGCATTTTGAGGAATCTCTATATTGCTTTCACAATGGTTGAACAAATTTACATTCCCACCAGCAGTGTAGGAGGGTTCCCCTTTCTCCACAACCTCGCCAACATTTGTTGTTGTTTGTCTTTTGGATGGTAGCCATCCTTACTGGTGTGAGGTGATATCTCATTGTGGTTTTAATTTGAATTTCTCTGATAACTAGTGATGTGGAGCATCTGTTCATGTGTCTGTTGGCCATCAGAATTTTTTCGTAGGGAACTGTCTTTTCAGCTCCTCTGCTCATTTTTTAATTGGATTATTTGCTTTTTGTTTGTTGAGCTTTTATGAGCTCTTTATGTATTTTGGATGTAAAGCTTTTACCGGATCTGTCATTTACAAATATATTCTCCAATTCTGTAAGGTACGTTTTTGTTCTATTGATGGTGTCTTTTGCTGCACAGAAGCTTTCATCTTGATATAGGCCCACTTGTTCATTGTTGCTTTTGTTTTTATTGCCCATGGAGATATGTTCAGGAAGAAGCCATGAATGTTTATGTCCAAGAGATTTTTGCATATGATTTTTTATAAGAGTTTTTTGGTTTCATGACTTACATTCGGGTCTTTGATCCATTTGGAGATTACTTTTGTGTATGGGGTTAGACAGTAATCCAGTTTTATTCTCTTACATGTAGCTGTCCAGTTTTGCCAGTACCATCTGTTGAAGAGACTGTCATTTCCCCATTGTAAGACCATGGCTCCTTTATTGAACATTAATGGACCATATATGTTTGGTTTAATGTCTGGCGTCTCTAATCTGCTCCACTGGTGTGTGCCTCTGTTCTTGTGCCAGTACCAAGTTGTCTTGATTACTATGGCTTTGTAGTAGAGCTTGAAGTTGAGGAGTGAGACCACCCCCCCCTACTTTATTCTTCTTTCTCATGATTGCTTTGGCTTTTCGGTGTCTTTGATGTTTCCATATCAATTTTTGAACTATTGTTACAGTTCATTGAAGAATGTTGTTGGTAATTTGATAGGGATTGCATCAAATCTGTATATTGCTTTGGGCAGGGTTGCCATTTTGTAATATTAATTCTTTGTAGCCAAGAGTATGGGATGAGATTCGATTTGTTAGTGTCCTTTTTAATTTCACTTAAGAGTCTCTTATAGTTTTCAGGGTATAGGTCTTTCACTTTTTTGGTTAGGATTATTCCTATCTATTTTATTCTTTTTGACACAATTGTGAATGGAATTGTTTTCCTGATTTCTCTTTCTATTGGCTCATTGTTAGTGTATAGGAAAGCAACAGATTTCTGTGTGTTAATTTTGTATCCTGCAACTTTTCTGTATTCCGACATCAGTTCTAGTAGTTTGGGAGTGGAGTCTTTAAGGTATTTTTATGTACAATAACATGTCATCTCCAAATAGTGACAGTTTGACTTCTTCTTTACCAATCTGAATTCCTTGTATTTCTTTGTTTTGTCTAATTGCCGTGGCTAGGACCACCAGTACTATGTTAAATAACAGTGGGGAGAGTGGGTATCCCTGTCTTGTTCCCAATCTCAGAGGAAAAGATTTCAGCTTCTCGCTGTTTATTATGATGTTGACTGTGGTTTTATCTTATTTGACCTTTATTATGTTGAGGTACTTGCCCTCTATACCCATTTTGCTGAGAGACTTTATCATGAATGGATGTTGAATTTTGTTGAATGCTTTTTAAGCATCTATGGAGATGATCATGTGGTTTTGTCTTTCTTTTTGTTTTTATGGTGGATGATGATGATGGATTTTCGAATGTTGTATCATCCTTGCATCCCTGGGATGAATCCCATTTGGTCATGGTGTATAATCCTTTTGATATATTTATGAATTCGGTTTGCTAATATTTTATTGAGTATTTTTGCATCTATGTTCATCAGATGAGTTTGGGAGTATTCCCTTCTCTTCTATCTTTTGGAAAACTTTAAGGAGAATGGGTATTATATCTTCTCTGCGTGTCTGATAAAATTCCGAGGTAAATCCATCTGGCCCAGGCGTTTTGTTCTTGAGTAGTTTTTTTGATTACCGCTTCAATTTCTTTGCTGGAAATTGGTTTGTTTACATTTTGTGTTTCTTCCTTGGTCAGTCTTGGAAGGTTGTATCTTTCTAGGAAGTTGTCCAATTCTTCTAGGTTTTCTAGCTTCTTAGCATATAGGTTTTCATAGTACTCTCTAATAATTCTTTGTATTTCTGTTGGGTCTGTCCTGACCTTTCCTTTCTTATTTCTGATTCTGTTGATGTGTGTTGATTCTGTTTTTCTCTTAATAAGTCTTGTTAGAGGCTTATCAATTTTGTTTATTTTCTCAAAGAACCATCTCGGTTTCATCGATTTTTTCTATTGTTTTATTCTTCTCAATTTTGCTTATTTCTTCTCTGATCTTTATTATGTCCCTCCTTCTGATGACTTTAGGCCTCATTTGTTCTTCTTTTTCCAGTTTCGATAGTTGTGATGTTAGACTATTCATTTGGGTTTGTTCTTCCTTCTTTAAATATGCCTGGATTGCTATATACATTCCTCTTAAGACTGCTCTCGCTGCATCCCACAGAAGTTGGGGCTTTTTGTTGTTGTTGTCATTTATTTCCATATGTTGCTGGATCTCCATTTTAATTTGGTCATAGATCCATTGAATATGTGGAAGTGTGTTGTTAAGCCTGCATGTGTTTGTGAGCCTTTTTCCTTTCCTTGTACAATTTATTTCTAGTTTTATTCCTTCGTGGTCTGAAAATTTCGTTGGTAGAACTTCAATCTTTTTACTTTACTGAGGCTCTTTTTGTGTCCTAGTATGTGGTCTATTCTGGAGAATGTTCCATGTGCACTTGAGAAGAATGTGTATCGAGTTGCTTTTGCTGTAAAGTTCTGTAGATGTCTATTAGGTACATCTGTTCTGGTGTGTTGCTTAGTGACTCTGTGTCTCTACTTATTTTCTGTCTGGTGGATCTGTCCTTTGGAGTGAATGGTATGTTCAAGTCTCCTAAAATGAATGCTTTGCCATCTATTTTCTCGTTTAGTTCTGTTAGTATTTGTTTCACGTATGCTGGTGTTCCTGTATTGGGTGCATATATATTTATAATGGCTATATCCTCTTGTTGGACTGAACCCTTTGTCATTATGTAATGTCCTTCTTTATCTTTTACTTTCTTTGTTTTGAAGTATGTTTTGTCTGATACTAGTACTATAACACCTACTTTTTTCTCTCTGTTGTTTGCATGAAATATCTTTTTCCATCCCTTGACTTTTAGTCTGTGCATGTCTTTGGGTTTAAGATGAGTCTCTCGTAAGCTGCATATAGATGGGTCTTTTTTTAAATCCATTCAGTGACTCTATGTCTTTTGATTGGTGCGTTCAGTCCATTTATAATTAAGGTGGTTATTGATAGGTGTGTACTTCTTGCCATTTCAGGCTTTAGATTCATGGTTACCAAAAGTCCCAGATTTCTTTCATTACTGTCTGTCTACATTAACTAACTTAGTATGCTGTTACAAACACAATCTAAAGTTTCTTTTCTATTTCTCCTCCTTCATTCTTTATGTATTAGTTATCAAATTCTGTCTGTCCCTTGATTGACTTTGGGGATAGTCAATTTAATTTTGCATTTGTCTCACAATCAGCTGCTCCACCCTCCCTACCATGGTTTTACTACCTCTGGTGACAGCTATCCAACACTAGGAACACTTCCATCTATAGCAGCCCCTCCAAAATAGACTGCAGAGATGGTTCGTGGGAGGTAAACTCTCTCAGCTTTTGCTTATCTGGAAATTGTTTAATCCCTCCTTCAAATTTAAATGATAAACTTGCCAGATAAAGTAATCTTGGTTCCAGGCCCTTCTGATTTATGGCATTAAATACATCATGCCACTCCCTTCTGGCCTGTAAGTTTTCTGTTGAGAAGTCTGATGTTAGTCTGATGGGCTTTCCTTTGTATGTGATCTTATTTCTGCCTCTGGCTTCTTTTAACAGTTTGTCCTTATCCTTGATCTTTCCTGCTGGGAGCCATGCTACTCAAGCTGTGTAGCGAAGCTCATGCTGAAAGAAGACCCCCATAAGGCAGGAGCCTTTGCAGCTGGCTCCCTCTATTACCCACCTTGATTTTGTTATTTTCCATTATACTATTGACTTTGTTTTTACTTGCATTGTTGCTAAAGACTAAGCTAACCTTTGCTAAGCAGCACGGAAAAGTTGAGAACATAAACTTCCCCAAAGCTTTTCAGGACAGTGCTCCTGAAGAATAGAACACGCAGGGGCCAAATGGCAATCTTAGCATAATGTGCCGTAACCTGCTGTTAGTTAGTCAAACATTGACCACCCCATTTCCACTGAGAATGCCCCCCTTGTTTATAATGCTACTGAAGCTAGTGATGGAAAGTTTTGTAGAAATAGAGTCATGAGAAAATATTGAATAGAAAAACCCTGTTGACACTTAATTAATCATCTCATGTTTTCTTACCCCTACTACTTCTATAGTTTGTTTTTCTTCTTTCCTAATTATGGCCATTTACTAGAATTTGTGCCTCATATGTGAAATTACCAAGTACAATACTTTTCCAGGAAGTAAGGATACCTCAAAACAAGTGCTGGGCATAGAAGCCATGGAGCATAAATCTGCAAAGAAGTGAAAAATTAACCTTTTCAAAAAATATTACTTCTCTCTCACTTACCAGCTTTACATCCCCCTGTATGGCCCCGTAAGATGGCTGGTTAGCCAGAGGTGGGTACCATTCCTCAAGAGAGGAACAATCTAAGACAGGCACAGTCACAGGGGGACCAACAGGTGAGAAAAAGGGAGCCAGAAGAGGTGAGGCTTAGAACCTCAACCCCCCCACCCCCAGTTTTGAGAGAAATCTTCTACACCCATGGATGTTTTGTTGCCCTTGCCTAGCTTGGATTAAGACCTGGTCTGTAGGCACAAACCTGATCATCTACACCTGCCTTCTTACAGTTCTAAATCATGCTTTCTATCTATATCTTGCATTTACCTACTACATTAACATTTTATTAGATTCACATATAAAGTATAAAAATCAAATGAATAATCATACATCATATTTGACTTGATTGTTTATAGTTTAAGGTTTGTAGTTAAAACAGAAACAGTTTCTATGATATGAAAGCCCTTGCATTTTTCACCATGTAAAAACTTGTTTAGTCCCTTCAGTAGTGGAGTCTTAAAGACCTGTGTACCATATGTCAAGGAGATTTTGGTATCTACGCAGAATAAAGAGAAATGTAGATAAGAAGGAGAAATTTAATTTGCTGCCTACTGTGCCCTATAAAGGAGTATAAAGTGAAGATATGAGTTTATGATTTTAGATTGATTATAAATTTATGAAATCCTCTAAGAAAATTTTTGTGGGAAAGAATCCTAGCTAACTGTGGCACTAGGTGACCTGTATTTCACGCTGAGCTGATAGACTCCATAGTCACTGCTACATACTGCACGCTCCTATGGTCACTTGCACTACTTAGAAACTGCATTGCATGAAAACGTAAAACACAATAGAGTACATGTTATAAGAAAAGTTTTAGTCAAAGAACAGAAAAACAATCACCTGTATAACGCTTGAACAACCATGAATAGATTAGAAAGTAAAAGAAAGAAAAAAGCTTGCCTATACTATTAATCAACTGTGTATTCTAGTTAATCATCAAAATAATAAAAAATAATCATATCCTTGTGGAAAATGGTATAAATAAAGCTGTCATTGGCACTTTGTCGAGAGACCACCTCCATCTGACTCCATGTCCTGTCTCTACACATGCTGAATCTGTCTCATCCTTTTGGGCTTCACACCCCCCGCACTGGAGCTGGACTCTGGCACTTTCCCATTTTAATTACTATGTGCCTTGTTGTTGTCTTCCTTGGGTCCCTTGTGTAGGGGGATCTGTGGATCTCCATGGCCTGAGAGACTATCTCCTTCCCCAGATTGGGGAAGTTTTCAGGAACTACGTCCTCAAAGACACTTTCTAGCCCTTTCTCTCTCTCTTCTTCTTCTTCTGGTATCCCTATAATGCGAATATTGTCCCACTTCGAATGGTCACACAGTTCTCTCAATATTCTTTCATTTTTAGAGATCCTTTTTTCTCTCTGTGCCTCAGCTTCTTTGTATTCCTCTTCTCTAGTTCCTATTTCATTTATTGTCTCCTCCACCGTATCCAACCTCCTTTTAATACACTCCATCGTGTTCTTCAACAATGGATCTCTGAGCTGAATTCATTCCTGAGGTCTTGGATGTCTTTCTGTACCTCCATTAGGTTGTTGATTATTTTTATTTGAACTCCCTTTCAGGAAATGTCACAAGGTCCATATCATTTAAATCATTCTTGGGAGTTGGCTTTTCCTGTTTCTGTATGGCACCCTCTAGTGTCCAGAAGCTCTATTCTGGAGCTGCTCAGTCCCTGAACTGTGTCGGGGATTGCAGGGGAGCAGTACTGGTTCCTAGGGGTAGGAAAGAGCTGTTCCCCACCTCCTGGCTCCTGTGCCTGTCTCTACTGCCTGAGCCAGTGGACTGGTCACATAGGTATAAGTTTTTGTTCCAGAGCAGCCAGATATGGATCCCTGATTTCCACAAGCAGCCAGAATCCCAGTCTCCCCTGGAACTCTGCCTGTATTAACTTTCCAACCTGGTAGTCATGCGAGTCTCATGAAAGCACCATGAAATGTAGGTTTGTGCTCCCAGAGCAGGTCTGCAGAGCTAGGTATTCAGCAGTCCCAAGCCTTCCACTCCCTCCCTGCTCTGTTTCTCTTCCTCCTACAGGTGAGCTGGGGTGGGGGAGGGCCTTGGGTCCAGTGAGCCACAGCTCTGGACGTTACCCTGTTCAGTGAGGTCTGCTCTTTTCCCCAGGTGTATGCAGTCTGATGCGATCCTCTTTCCTGTTGCTCTCTCAGGATTAGGTGCACCAATTACATTTTCTAATTGTATCCAGTTTTAGGAGGAAGCCTCTGTCTCTCCTCTCATGCTGCCATCTTTAATCTGGTAAGTATGACTATTTGTCTGTTTCCTTTACCTGCTCAAAGAACAAAGTCATGTTGTTATTGATTTTTTCTGTCATTTTATTAGTCTCTGTTTTATTTATTTGTTTTCTGATCTTTATTATGTCCCTCCTCTGACTACCTATTGGCTTTGTTTATTCTTCTTTGTCTAGTGCCTTTTCCTTTAGTTTTTAAGTTTTGTGCTGCCAGTGAGGTAGAGAATTTAGAGCTGGCTCCTGCTTGTGCTGACTAGTTGGGCTGAAGGAGGCCTGGAGAAGCATTATACTTCTGCTCTCTCATATCCCCATCCCTGCAGCACACTTCCCAAGGCTAGCATATTTTTCAAAATGCTGCTTCTGTGTTGGGTCTTATTGGAACCAACAGGAAATGACTGTCTTTATAAGGGACAGAGGCTCAGTCCCCAATAGTGCCCCTGTTCTCCCTGATGTCCAGCCTCATTAATCATAAGAGCCCAGTGAAATGTGAACTTGTCTTCCCAGAGCAGATCCCCAGCGCCAGATTGGCCATGCTCTTCAGCATTTACCTGTTTTCCACTCCACTAATATCCCTCCTGCTTCTAGGCTGGGATGGGGGAACATCATGAATCCCAGTTGATATGGTTCTGCCCCTTTATCTTTGCCATGTGTAGAAAGTCTCTTCTGCAGTCTTCAGGTCACTTTGAGATTTGTTGATGCTTAATGTAGTTCCTTCCTTGGTGTGCACTTTGGAAGAGGTTTTCACAGTGACCTCCTCCTCTGCTGACTCCTCACTGGTATATGATTTTTCATAGTATCTTATTATGAACTTTTTATTTCAGTGGTATCAGTTGTAAATGATACCTCCTGTTTCATTTACAACGTTGTATTGTGTCTTCTCTGTTTTCTTTTATTTTTTAGGTGTTTGTTAATATTGTTGATCTTTTCAAATAAGCCCCATATGTCATATAGCCTGTAAGTTATTTGTTAATTAAATATATGGATATTATGGCACGCTGAATAAGTAGACACTATGGTCACATAGTACCTTGTCAGAAATAACCCTCCACATTCGAGGTCTCATTTTGATGGCATGAAAACCTCCAGATTGAAGCAAAATTTTAATATACCCACAAAAAGCAAGAAAAGTTATAATTTATTGCTTCTAAACCCCAAGTAAGGGAACTCCTGCCTCCCAGGTCATGACTGAGCAGTAGGTAGAGAGCGGGGTGAGAAGCACCTAATACTTATTAGAGACTGTGGGGGAAACTCTAACGTTTTGCAGGCTCAACTCTGAGTGATTATTTTAAATGGTGGCCTGGGAAAAGCACAGTGGGAATTGCGGGACTATGTAGCTCAGGTCTTTGTCTAAATGTTCAGACTCTGATTGTGAGCAAGATTCTCATACTATAAAATGCCTAGGCAGCAACTCGAAATGTATGTTTTCTCATTATAAGCCAGCACTTGCATTGGTTAAACTTTTCTATTGTTTTTCTTCTAACTTTTGACTCTGTTTTTTTTCCCCCTAGTTTCTGGGAGCACAGATTTAGGTTGTTTATTTGAGAGGTTTCTTGTTTCTTAATGTAGGTGTTTATTGCCATGTACTTCCCATATGGAAATTTTTCTGCATCATATGATTTTCAGTATGTTGCATTTCCATTTTCATTTGTCTAAAAATACTGTTTTTCCACTTTGATTTCTTCTTTGTTCCATGGTTTGTTTTTTTCAGGACACTTTTGGTTTTCTTATATCATTAGCTTTTTCTATTTTTCATCCTTATTGATTTTAGTTTCACATAATTGTTAGAGAAGATACTTTGTATCGGTTCAAGTTATTGAATTTGTTCAGAATTTTTTTGAGGTCTAATGGATGATCTGTCCCCAAATATGTCATATGTTTACCTGGAAAGATTCTGCTCTTGTCCACTGCTAAGTTCTATATATTTCTGTGAGCCACATTTTGTCTACATTCTTCAAGTTCTGTTTTTATATCAATATTCAATCTGGATGATCCATTATTCTTTGCTTCCTATCTTGCTGTCTTACATATGTTTTTATATATTCTGATATCATTATGCTTTGATGTTTTTGTCATGTACTTTTGTGTAATAATACCAACTTTCCTTGTAGTTATCATGCAACTTAAATGACATATCTTAATATATAACACTTTAAGCGAACAACTAATGTTCAGTAGCCCTCCTGATCTTTGTACTTTTACTTCTCCTCCCCCTCACATATTGGTAATGGATGCTACAGATTTATACTTTTAAAAATATTTTCTATCCAGCATATTATTTTTATTATGGTTATATTTACTGTGTTTTCAACTTTTGATCTAGAGATATCAATATAAGTTTTAAGGTGCAGTTTTACTGTATTAGACAAACTTTGAATATATTTTAACTATTACCAGTGAATTTTACCCTATCTTCTTATATTATGATGATAATTATACTTATTTTACTTCCACTCAGATAACTCACTTAAGCACTTTTGGTAAAGTTGGTCCAGTGGTGATGAAGGCCCTCAGATTTCTTTTTGGAAAGTCTTTATCTGTTATTCACTTCTAATCTACAGCTCTGCTGCTTATGGGAATCCTACTTGCCAGTATGTTTTTCTCTCCTTATTTGATTATATAATCTTTTTCTCTCCCAGCCTGGAAATTTTTGTTGACTAATACCCTGGCAATATTATGGTGTTTCCTACCTAAAGATTTACTTGTCTTTTGTAATCACTCATGAAATTCCATTTGTCACTGAGTTTGGACCATTTTCTTCTAATGTGTCTTAAGTGCAATACTAACTGAGCTCAACATTTTTGTGTTCTGTGTTCTTGTGGATCCTAATGGATTTTTCTCCTTATGTTTGGGAGTTTTCAGACCCTATTTCTTTGAATATACATTTTGTTCGGACTCTCTTCTCTTGATGGAATTCCCATAATGGGGATGCTGCTACTTTTGATTATGTCTGTAATTCCCACAGGCTGGCATTTTAACAGGCTTTTTCATTTCTTTCTCTGGTTAATTTCAACCATCTTGTGTTCTAAGGGAAAGATTAATTCATTGACATGGTTAAATTATCAATTGAACTTCTATTGAATTCTGCAGCTCATTGAATGTCTCAGCTCTAAGATATTGTTAATATGTTTGTTTCTTTTTAAATTTCTTTGTGTGTACCTGTCTTGTTTTTCTAGTTTCATTTGGTTGTCTCTGAGGGGCGGAGCCAAGATGGCGGCGTGAGTAGAGCACTGGAAATCTCCTCCCTAAAACACATAGAGCTATGAAAATATAACAAAGAAAAATCTTCCTAAAATAGAGACCACAGGACACAGGACAACATCCAGACCACATCCACACCTGCAAGAACCCAGCGCCTTGCGAAGGGGTTAAGATACAAGCCCCGGCCCGGCGGGACCCGAGTGCCTCTCCCCCCGGCTCCCAGCGGGTGGAAAGAAACCGGAGCGTTTTTTTTTTTTTTTTTTGGCGAGGGCTTTTTGAAAGCCTTAAAGGGACAGGGACCCTGGTGCTAGGGAGGCAGGGCGGTGGGACTGGTTAGCGGATGCCTGGGACCGGCGCCTGAGGACAAAGAATATCCCACATTTTTCCCTGTGGGACCAGTGGCCGGGTGCCTGAGACCGGCACTTGAGGACGGAGGAAATCACGCATTTTTCCCCTTTTTTTTTCTCTTTTTGGTGAGTGCTTTTTGGAAGCCTTAAAGGGACAGAGACCCTGGTGGTAGGGAGGCAGGGCGGTGGGACTGGTGAGCGGGTGCCTGGGACCGGCGCCTGAGGACAAAGAATATTGCGCATTTTTCCATGTGGGACCGGTGGGTGGGTGCCTGAGAACGGTGCCCAAGGACAAAGAATATCGCGCGTTTTTCCCTGTGGGACCAGTGGGCAGGTGCCTGAGACCGGCACCTGAGGATGGAGGAAATCACGCGTTTTCCCCCTTTTTTTTTCTCTTTTTGGCGAGTGCAATTTGGAAGCCTTAAAGGGACAGGGACCCTGGTGCTAGGGAGGCAGGGCGGCAGGACTGGTGAGCGGATGCCTGAGACCAGCGCCTGAGGAAAAAGAATATCCCGCGTTTTTCCCTGTGGGACCAGTGGGCGGGTGCTTTTTGGAAGCCTTGAAGGGACAGGGACCCTGGTGCTAGGGAGGCAGAGCAGCAGGACCAGTGAGTGGGTGCCTGGGACCGGCGCCCGAGGACAAAGAATATCGCACGTTTTTCCCTGTGGGACCGGTGGGCGGGTGCCTGAGACCGGCACCTGAGGACGGAGGAAATCGTGCGTTTTTCACCTCTTTTTTTCACTTTTTGGCGAGTGCTTTTTGGAAGCCTTAAAGTGACAGGGACCCCGGTGCTAGGGAGGCAGGGCGGCGGGACTGGTGAGCGGGTGCCTGGGACTGGCGCCTGAGGACAAAGAATATCCCACGTTTTTCCCTGTGGGACCAGTGGGCGGGTGCTTTTTGGAAGCCTTGAAGTGACAGGGACCCTGGTGCTAGGGAGGCAGGGCAGCAGGACCAGTGAGTGGGTGCCTGGGACCAGCGCCTGAGGACAAAAAAAAACCATGTGTTTTTTCCTTTTTTTTTTTTTCTGTTCCCTCTCTCATTGTTGCTGTTGTTGTTTTGGTTTGGAGAGTGCTTTTTGGAAGTCTTAAAGGGGCAGGACAGGTCACTTAGACCAGAGGCAGGGAATCTGGGGATCTCTGGGCACTCTAACCTCCTGGGCAGCAGGGAGCACAGAGGACCCTTACGGAGATAAATAGCCTCCTGGCCACTCCCCCTCCAATGGGGCTCCACCATCTTGGAGGAACAGCCCCAGCCAGGCCAGACCCACAGCAACAGCGGAGATAAACCCCATAGCAACCGGGCAGGAAGCAGAAGCCCTGTCTGCACAGAGCTGCCCAACACACAACCCACTAGAGGTCGCTAATCTCCCAGGAGAGGAAGGCGACAAACCAAAAAGAAGGGAAGCTCTTCCAGCGGTCACTTGTACCAGCTCTGCAAACTATCTCCATCACCATGAAAATACAAAACTACAGGCAGACAAAGATCACAGAGACAACACCTGAGAAGGAGACAGACCTAACCAGTACTCCTGAAAAAGAATTCAAAATAAAATCATGAACATGCTGACAGAGATGCAGAGAAAAATGCAAGAGCAATGGGATGAGATGCAGAGAAAAATGCAAGAGCAGTGGGATGAAGTCCGGAGGGAGATCACAGATGTCAGGAAGGAGATCACAGAAGTGAAACAATCCTGGAAATATTTATAAGCAGAATGGATAAGATGCAAGAGGCCATTGAAGGAATAGAAGCCAGAGAACAGGAACGTATAGAAGCTGACATAGAGAGAGATAAAAGGATCTCCAGGAATGAAACAACACTAAGAGAACTATGTGACAAAGCCAAAAGGAATAATATTTGTATTATAGGGATACCAGAAGAAGAAGAAAAAGGAAAAGGGATAGAAAGTCTCTTTGAAGGATAGAAAGTCTCTTTGAAGAAATAATTGCTGAAAAATTCCTCAAACTGGGGGAGGAAATAATCGAACAGACCATGGAATTACACACAACCCCCAACAGAAAGGATCCAAGGAGAACAACACCAAGACACATAGTAATTAAAATGGCAAGGATCAAGGACAAGGAAAGAGTTTTAAAGGCAGCTAGAGAGAAAAAGGTCACCTATAAAGGAAAACCGATCAGGCTAACATCAGACTTCTCGACAGAAACCCTACAGGCCAGAAGAGAATGGCATGATATACTTAATGCAATGAAACAGAAGGGCCTTGAACCAAGGATACTGTATCCAGCACCACTATCATTTAAATATGATGGAGGGATTAAGCAATTCCCAGAAAAGCAAAAGCTGAGGGAATTTGCTTCCCGCAAACCACCTCTACAGGGCATCCTACAGGGACTGCTCTAGATGGAAGCACTCCTATAAAGAGCACAGAACAAAACACACAACATATGAAGAATGGAGGAGGAGGAATAAGAAGGGAGAGAAGAAAAGAATCTCCAGACAGTGTATATAATAGCTCAATAAGCGACCTAAGTTAGGCAGTAAGATACTAAAGAAGCTAACCTTGAACATTTGGTAACCACGAATCTAAAGCCTGCAATGGCAATAAGTACATATCTCTCAATAGTCACCCTAAATGTAAATGGTCTTAATGCACCAATCAAAAGACACAGAGTAATAGAATGGATAAAAAAGCAAGACCCATCTATATGCTGCTTACAAGAAACTCACCTTAAACCCAAAGATAAGCATAGACTAAAAGTCAAGGGATGGAAAAACATATTTCAGGCAAACAACAGTGAGAAGAAAGCAGGGGTTGCAGTACTAATATCAGACAAAATAGATTTCAAAACAAAGAAAGTAACAAGAGATAAAGAAGGATACTACATAATGATAAAGGGCTCAGTCCAACAAGAGGATATAACCATTCTAAATATATATGCACCCAATACAGGAGCACCAGCATATGTGAAGCAAATACTAACAGAACTAAAGAGGGAAATAGACTACAATGCATTCATTTTAGGAGACTTCAACACACCACTCACCCCAAAGAATAGATCCACCGGGCAGAAAATAATTAAGGACACACAGGCACTGAACAACCCACTAGAACAGATGGACCTAATAGACATCTATAGAACTCTACATCCAAAAGCAACAGGATATACATTCTTCTCAAGTGCACATGGAACATTCTCCAGAATAGACCACATACTAGCTCACAAAAAGAGCCTCAGTAAACTCCAAAATATTGAAATTCTACCAACCGATTTTTCAGACCACAACAGTATAAAACTAGAAATAAATTCTACAAAGAAAACAAAAAGGCTCACAAACACATGGAGGCTTAACAACATGCTACTAAATAATCAATGGATCAATGAACAAATCAAAATAGAGATCAAGGAATATATAGAAACAAATGACAACAACAACACTAAGCCCCAACTTCTATGGGACGCAGCGAAAGCAGTCTTAAGAGGAAAGTATATAGCAATCCAGGCACACTTGAAGAAGGAAGAACAATCCCAAATGAATAGTCTAACATCACAGTTATTGAAACTGGAAAAAGAAGAACAAATGAGGCCTAAAGTCAGCAGAAGGAGGGACATAATAAAGATCAGAGAAGAAATAAACAAAATTGAGAAGAATAAAACAGTAGCAAAAATCAACGAAACCAAGAGCTGGTTCATCGAGAAAATAAACAAAATAGATAAGCCTCTAGCCCAACTTATTAAAAGAAAAAGAGAATCAACCCAAATCAACATAATCAGAAATGAGAATGGAAAAATCACGACAGACTCCACAGAAATACAAAGAATTATTAAAGACTGCTATGAAAACCTATATGCCAACAAGCTGGAAAACCTAGAATAAATGGACAACTTCCTAGAAAAATACAACCTCCCAAGACTGACCAAGGAAGAAACACAAAAGTTAAACAAACCAATTACAAGCAAAGAAATTGAAACGGTAATCAAAAAACTACCCAAGAACAAAACCCCGGGGCCGGACGGATTTACCTCGGAATTTTATCAGACACACAGAGAAGACATAATACCTATTCTCCTTAAGGTGTTCCACAAAATAGAAGAAGAGGGAATACTCCCAAACTCATTCTATGAAGCCAACATCACCCTAATACCAAAACCAGGCAAAGACCCCACCAAAAAAGAAAATTACAGACCAATATCCCTGATGAATGTAGATGCAAAAATACTCAATAAAATATTAGCAAACAGAATTCAACAGAATATAAAAAGGATCATACACCATGACCAAGTGGGGTTCATTCCAGGGATGCAAGGATGGTAGAACATTCGAATATCCATCAACATCATCCACCACATCAACAAAAAGAAAGTCAAAAACCACATGATCATCTCCATAGATGCTGAAAAAGCATTTGACAAAATTCAACATGCATTCATGATAAAAACTCTCAGCAAAATGGTAATAGAGGGCACCTCTATTACCTCAACATAATAAAGGCCATATATGGTAAACTCACAGCCAGCATTATACTGAACAGCGAGAAGCTGAAAGCATTTCATCTGAGATCAGGAACCAGACAGGGATGCCCACTCTCCCCACTGTTATTTAATAAAGTACAGGAGGTCCTAGCCACGGCAATCAGACAAAACAAAGAAATACAAGGAATCCAGATTGGTAAAGAAGAAGTTAAACTGTCACTATTTGCAGATGATATGATACTGTACATAAAAAACCCTAAAGAATCCACTCCAAAACTGATATCGGAATATAGCAAAGTTGCAGGATACAAAATTAACACACAGGAATCTGTGGCTTTCCTATACACTAACAATGAATCAATAGAAAGAGAAATCAGGAAAACAATTCCATTCACCATTGCATCAAAAAGAATAAAATACCTAGGCATAAACCTAACCAAAGAAGTGAAAGACTTATACTCTGAAAATTACAAGTCACTCTTAAGAGAAATTAAAGGGGACACTAATAAATGGAAACTCATCCATGCTCATTTGGTTGTCTCTGTGTTCTTGTATTTCACTAACATTTTCAGAGGGATTTTCTGGATTATTCCGTCTGATATTTCAGAGATCTCCATTTCTTTAGAGTCAGTTATTGGAGGTTTGTTGATTTCTTTAACTGGTGCCATGTTTCCCTGTTTTTCCATAGATGCCCTGTGTGAATGGCAGCACATTTCAGTGAGTGGGCCCTTAGTCCAGACTTTAGGTCTCAGTCACGGACAGTGCACACCAGTCAGCCCAGGTTTTTTCCTGGGTGTGTCATAAAGCACATGGGGCTTCCTATCAGTGTTTGATATCAGGGGAGGCTCTGAACTGAGATTTACTATCAGGGGTGGGGTCCCCTGTATGACATATTGAAAGAGACACCTGATTCGGTGTCCTGACAAACAAGGGTGTAGAATGTGCTCTGTGTTTGCCTTGGCTTGCTGGCAGGCTTCCTAAATAATTGGGACTGTTAATATACTTAGCAGTGTGCAGCTCTATTAATGAGTTTATCTGCCTCGTTGGATAACAAAACTGGCCCCACGGCCTGCATTGCTCATTGTCTGTGGACCCAAATTTGTTAAGACTGGGCACTGGATTCCCTGGTGGGACAGAGCTGCAGGGTTCCTCTGCAGGTGATAATCCATGGGCTGTGTTCTCTGTTTAAGTGCCACTGGAAGGAGGACTGTTGCTTTGCTATGCAGCTTCTCTTTTACTCTGATCTGGCTCCTTATTCAGTCAGGCTGAGGTATCTATCCTGAAATCAGTGGAGCTGCTATCAGATTCCCACCCATGAAGAATTAGAGGGCTGGTCCCAGTTTCCTATAGATGCTCCTGGTATTGCCTTATAATAACTACATGGGCCTGGAGCTCCATTCATCAGGGGTGGGGTTTAAATAAGCTCTTCTGCCTGGGCAGCATGGGCCACAATTCTAATCAAGGTATTTGCTTCGATCAAGCCCACCTACTCCCAGGTTCTCTGCATAAATGGTGCCCCTGCCTTTGCTGTACAGATGATCAGTGTGATAAACACGCTGTCTGTTCGAGCCCTGCTGATTTATATAACTTCCAGGTGCTCCAACAGGGCATCCTGGGTGGCAGGACCAGGAGCTACACTCAGCCGTGATCCCACCTGTGATCAGCTCCCCTCCTTGAAGGGAAGGTAAAGCAGGTTCCTTGAAGGGAAGGTAAAGCAGGTTCCAGGGGAGTGGGAGCCTCACTGGAGACCTTGCCCATGCAGACCTTGCTCTGCCACAGCCTTTGGTTGAGATGAAGCACTCTCGTGGGCATGGACATGAGCAAAGCTACAACTTTGGAGACCTCCTTGCAGGGAGGAGCTTTGTCTGCTAACACCCTAGTGTTGGTGGTGAGAACCCTCCCCCTCCTCTGGGACAAGCAGACCCTCAGGGGTTTATGGTATGACCATGTTTAGTTTAGTAAGAAAATGCCACACTTTATTCCAAAGTGACTATCATTTTGTTTTCCCACAAGAAAAGTTTAAATGTTTCTGTGGCTTAACATCCTTGGCAACATTTGATGTCAATTTTCTGGGATTTTGACTTTCTCTGTGTTCAATGGTTATCTCCTAGTTGCTTTAATTTGCATTTCTTTGATAACATAGGATGTGTGATATTTATTCATGTGCTTTTTGGCATCTCTGTGACATCTTTGTTGAGGCATCTGTGAAAGTCTTTGGAACATTTTTAAGTCAGATTGTACTGGATAATTTTAAGAGTTCTTTGCACATATGGGATATTAGGCTTTTAGTAGATGTGGTTTTTGCCAATATTTTTTTCTAGTCTGTGGCTTGGCTTTTCATTCTCTTGAGAGTGATGCTCACAAGAAGAAATTTGATATTTTAGTGAAATACTGACTGTTGATGATTTGTCTTTTTGCATCATGCCTTTGTTGTATTAAAAGTTTATCACCAAACTCAGGGTCATCTATGATTTTATTGGTCTTTTTGTTTTCTTCATAAATACCCATAAGTACTGCATCCCAAATACTTTGAAACACTGTGTTGCCATTTGCATTTGTGTCAATGTATTTTTTGTTTGCTAGTTTGGTGACACATTGATTGTTTAATGCAATGTTGTTTAGTTTCCATGTGTTTGCAGTTTTCCATTTTACTTTTGCAATTGATTTCTATATTTATTCCATTGTGGTCAGAAAAGATGCTTGATTTTACTTTAGGCTTCTTGTTTATTGAGACTTGTTTTGTGGCTTATCATTGATGTCTTGTCAAGTATGTTCCATGTGCACTTGAAAAGAATGTGTTTTCCTGTTCAGATGGAATGTTCTGTGTACATCAGTAAGTCCATTCATTGCAACATGTCATTTAAGGCCCAAATTTCCTTATTGATATTACTGGGTGACTTATCCATTGAAGTGAGGTACTATAATCCCCTACTATTAATGTATTAGTGTTTCTTTATTACTTTTTGTCTCTTAGTATTTGCCTTCTATATTTGACAAAAATTTTAATGATAAAAGAGAGATAAAGAGAGCAATTACTGAACTGTTTTCTTAGAGTCTGGGAAAGGGGCTGTGAGCTAAAGCTCAATGAGAGGAATTGGGTTTAGATAAGAGGTCTGACACTTCATCTGTGGTCACAAAGGGAGAGCTGAGTGTGTGATTCTGAGTTTGGTAGATAGTACTCAGAGCACTGGAGGAATTGCCTGTAAAATATACTTTTATTTCCTCAGTATTGTCTCTCTGACCCAGTTAACACTGTTTGGAGCTGCTTTGTGACAACCAAAATGTATCCCATAAAAATTTCTACTTTGTTGACTGAAACATGCCTGTCAGTAGTTGGGTTTGGGCAGCCATGCAATAAGAAGGGGCTTCTCTTCTGGTTTAAATGATTTCTCTCATGACCTACATTGCATATAGGTCAAAGATACTCTGATATTAGATAAAGAGTTGTTAATTATTTCTATGAGAAAACTTTTCAACAATTATTCTGAAAGTATTTGTTAACTGGCCACAAGGGTATAAAATTTATTCCCATTTTCATATTCATTCAATCTTTTATTTCTTTTAAAGAAATGTATACATCGACTTAAAAGATATTCACACAATGGGAGAATATTATATTCCTACAAAAAGTGAATTGCGCTAAACTTAGCTCATCTAGTGAATTTGACCATAGAGAAATACAAAAAATGATATTAAATTTTGTGATGCAAAGTCAGCATAGATATGTGCAGTACTTATGCAAACTGGAATATAATTACATAACTTTAGGAATATATTAACATCATGCATCAATTAGCTTTATAGCATAACAAAGCTGCTAAGAGCTCTGTAGTGTAAATAGGCATCATTTAGCCATTATTTAGTATATTGTATATTTGGGCAGGTGGTTCTTAAAGTCTGAGTGATCTCACATGAGCTTGTGCATGTATTTACTGCATGGGATAGCTGGAACCTACTGAGTGATGGGTAATTTTGGATGCTCAATATTCCATCTAGAAATGAATTTCTATCCTTGTGGGGTAATGGTGGTGACTGGTATTGTGACTGTCATAAGTGAGCTCCCTCTCCAAGGCTTGTTCACCTGGTCGTCTCAGCATTCAAAGCACTGGAAGAAGGCAAGTCCCAAAGAGCAAAAGTGCTTTTCAAAACCCCATGTTATACCTGTAATGAATGTCACCTTGGCTAAAACCAATCAGAAGGTCAGTCAGAGAATCTGTTTCAAAAGGTATAGATAGTGGGATGGGAAGTATTTGAGCCATTTTTAATCAGCCTCCCATAATCCAGTTTAGCTAAACTGGCCCTGGAGGGACATAACACTCTAGTTTATAAACTGTTCTTATTTTGGGTGTTCTATTATAGAGATGAATGACCTGGACTGTTAATTTTTAGTATCCTGTAAAGCTGCATTTGTCTGGGAACCCCACAACCAACTTGCTGATTGCCAGGGATAGCTGTTCACAGTGAAATCTGTTTTTCTCTTTCTTGTGCATTATCAGTCCATTTGCACTAGTTGATGTATAATATTGGTTTCAAATACACAACACAGTGGTTCCACAGTTACCCACATTATTAAATCCTCACCCCCTGTAGTGCAGATATTATCTGTCAACATAGAAAGATCGTACAGAACCACTGCATATATTCTCCATGCTACACTACCAGCCACGTAACCAACTTACATTACAATTGAGATTTTTGTGTCCTTTTATCCCCCTCACCTTCCCCACCCACACACCCAATTTCCTCCCTCAAGGTAACACCTAGTGACTTCTCAGTGTCTATGAGTCTACTGCTTTTTTAAAATTTATTTTGTTTTTAGATTCCACATGTAGGTGTAATCACATGGTATAGTTTGTTAATAACAGTTTTTGCTCATTCTGTAGTTTTAAAATTACCTATACATAAGGCTTAAAGACAAGTGCCGCAGTATTTCTTGGTGTTTCAGCAAAAAAAAAAAAAAAAAAAAATCAACCATAGAACATGTTAAACATATAGAAATATATAACATGAATATTTAACAATTGTTAATCTGCAGAATTTAATGGCTACATGCATTTAAAGATCAAAGCTATCATGACTTGCTATATGATAGAATATCATTCAGATTTACAGTGTGTATGTAATAATTATTTTAGAAAACCAATTTTGCTCTGTAAAGACAGAATTTCTAAAACACCCATGGGCAGTAGGAGGAACATAGAAATATGGATAATATCTTGATGAACTCTGCTGGAAATATCAGTAGCAATGTCATTTTCTTCTTTGTGCATAATTATGTAATAAAAGTTTTAAATATTTTTTACTTTCTTTTCCTCAATAAATAATTTTGCTCTGAGTTTGTGGGTGATGGGAACTTTCAATTTGATCTTTTTGTTTAAATAATGCCTCCAAATAATAAGAATTTGTATATTTTACATGTGTTGTAAAGTCTTGGCAATGTGATAAATACAAATAAGATATATTAATATTCATAAATGATGGGAATAACAATTTAAAATCAAATCCACATGGCCTATAAACACGGGCACTTCATAGATCCAGACCTAATTCACCCACCCCCTCAGCCTTCTCAGCCTTCTCACACTGTGTTTTCTCTCCCAGAGTCACACAGAGCTCACCCCTCCCTCGGGGCCAGGATGTCTGGGGGCATCTGCTCTTCCCCACTCTGCTGTGTGCTCATCCCTCACTGTTTTCCCATGTCTGCTCACAAAACTGTTTCCAGTGATGCCTTTAGAGTGTTTCTTTTATATTATTGTAGTATGAGCACCTAACACTAAGTCTTACCTCCTAAAAGTTTTTTAGGTGCACATCACAGGACAATCACTACAGGCATGATACTGTGCAGTGGGTCTCTAGAACTTACTCATCTTGCCTAACTGAAACTATACCCATGGAGATGCAAGTACCCATTTTCCCTTCCATCAGCTCCTGGCAATCATCATTATATTCCCTGCTTCTATGACTGACAATTCAGATACTTTATGTAAGTGGAATCACATAATATTTTTCCTTCTGTGATAGGCATATTTCACTTTGCTTAATATCTTCCATGTTATTGCAAATGGCAGGATTTCATTTCCTTTAAAGGCTGAGTAACATTTCATTGTGTGTGTATATGACACATTTTCTTTATTCATCTAGACATTAATGGATATTTAGGACATTTCCATTTCTTGGCTATTGTGAATAATAGGAATGTAAACATGGGGCTACAGATACTGCCACAAGATCCCAGTATTTAAATTTAAATAAAAAATGTTTTTCCCGGACACCCTCCATAACCCACTTATTTGTATTACATTTGCGTTATTAACAGTAATCAATATGCAATTTACTAAACATTTTATTTACTCATTTAGTCTATCGTCCATCACTTCAAATAGAGTGCAATGTTTACTCTTTGATGTGTTATCAGTAACTAGACAGAGCCAGCCACAAAGAAGGTAGCCATTAATATTTGCTCAATAAAGCATATGAATGTTTTTCAATATATCAAAAATTTTAGCTTGTTTTATTTTCCAGAAATTATATCTTTGAAATATTTTATATCAATGTTTAGCACTAAATTGTATTCTTAGTTTCCTTTTTTTGTTTTTTTGAGAGGGCATCTCTCATATTTATTGATCAAGTGGTTGTTAACAACAATAAAATTCTGTATAGGGGACTCAATGTACAATCATTAATGAACCCCAAGCCTAATTCTCAACAGTTTCCAATCTTCTGAAGCGTAACGAACAAGGTCTTACATAGTGAATAAGTTTTTCCATGGTTAACAGTGCAAGGGCAGTCATATCACAGAAACTTTCAGTTTAGATCACTCATCATGAACTATAAACAATCAAGTCAGATATGATTATTTGTTTGATTTTGATTTTTATACTTGATTTATATGTGAATCCGGCATTTCTCCCTTATTATTATTATTTATTATTATTATTATTATTATTATTATTATTTTAATAAAATGCTGAAGTGGTAGGTAGATGCAAGATAAAGGTAGAAAACATAATTTAGTGCTGTAATAGGGCAAATTTAGATGATCAGGTGTGTGCCTGTAGACTAAGTATTAATCCAAGCTAGACAAGGGCAACCAAACATCCACAGATGCAGATTTCCCTCAAAACATGGGGGTGAGGTTCTAAGCCTCACCTCTGTTGATCCCCAATTTCTCACCTGATGGCTGCCCTGCGACTGTGCCTGTCTTAGGTTGTTCCTCCGTTGAGGAATCTTACCCATCTCTGGCTAATCAGTCATCTTCTGGGGACATACAGGGAAATGTAAAGTTGGTAAGTGAGAGAGAAGCAATATTATTTGAAAAGGTTAGCTTTTTACTTCTTTGCAGATTTATACCCTGTGGCTTCTATGCCCAGCATTTGCCTTGAGGTATCTTTACCATTTGGAGAAATTATGATACTCGGTAATTCTTGATATAAGGCATGAATTCTACTAAAGGGTTGTATTAGGAAGGAAGAACAAAAGCTATAGAAGTAGCAGATGGAAGAAAACATGGGAAGATTGATTATTTCTTTGACATATCTTCTTGTAGAGTACCATAAGGATATAAACGTTTTAACACACTGCTAATTAAATTGCTTACACACATTAACATTATATGAAAACAGCTACATAACAAAAGCAGACCTACAATTACCAGCCATATCCAGTGAAACCAAGAAAACCAGTTTGGTACCCTAGGCATTTGTGAAAACTTATCAATGATATGATGGATACTGTCTAACTGAATTTGAATAGTTTGAGAAAAACTAGACAAATTAAAACAACACATTCCTGGGATCTGTTCACATCCCATATGTTCTTTTAACAGTATAAAGTCTATAGTCGCACAATTTTGGAGCACTGCAACGTGCACTTCTCCTAATTTTTGGTTGAGTTCCAACAGTATAGATCCAGTCAAATTTGTTGTTTTACTGTATGCACAGGCCAGCTTAGATATCTCCTTCTTCATTCTAATGGCAAGTCCGGGAGCCGGTGGGATGAATGAAGCTTCAACTGCAACAGCGCCAGGATATTGTTGAAGTTTTTTGATGATCATCTTCTGGAATGACTTTTCTAGAGGATGTTGATGTTGGAAGCTCTTCTCCATATAGTATCTTAATTCGTTTTCTGGGTAGCCAAATTAGGCATTGATCCTCTGTATAAACACAAACAAACATTTGCCCACACTTTCATATGACCTTTATACCATTGTGAAGAACATATTGGTGATCACCACACAGGAACTGCTTTTTTTTTAAGAGAAAGCAATATTATCAGAAAAATATACTTCCATAGCTGATCATCTTACACCCTTTAAAAGATCAAAATTAAGGTTATGTAAAGCATACATTATTCATTGATTTGCAGTTAGTTTTATCCTATCAGGGAGTAATCCCCCTTTTCTTTCTCTTTTCTTTTGTTATCATTGATCTACAATTACATGAAGAATATTATGTTTACTAGGCTCTCCCCTACACCAAGTCCCCCCCACAAACTCCATTACAGTCACTGTCCATCAACATAGCAAAATGTTGTAGAATCACTACCTGTCTTCTCTGTGTTGCACAGCCCTCCCATTTCCCCCACCCACCACACTGTATATGCTAATCATAATACCCCTATTCTTCTTCCCCCCCCTTATCCCACCCAACCCTCCCATTCTCCCCAGTCTTTTTCCCATTGCTAACTGTTAGTCCATTCTTGGGTTCTGTGATTCTGCTACTGTTTTGTTCCTTCAGTTTTTCTTTATTCTTATGCTCCACATATGAGTGAAATCATCTGTCATTTGTCTTTATCCACCAGGCTTATTTCACTGAGCATAATTACCTCTAGCTCCATCCATGTTGTTGCAAATGGTAAGATTTGTTTTCTTCTTATGGCTGAATAATATTCCATTGTGTATATGTACCACATTTTCTTTATCCATTCATATATGATAGACACTTAGGTTGCTTCCAATTCTTCACTATTGTAAATAGTGCTGCGATAACCATCAGGGTGCACCTTTCTTTTTCAAACTGGAGTGCTGCATTCTTAGGGTAAATTCCTAGAAGTGGAATTCCTGTGTCAAAAGGTAAGTCTATTTTGAGCATTTTGAGGAACCTCCGTATTGCTTTCCACAATGGTTGAACTAATTTACATTCCCACCAGCAGTGTAGGAGGGTTCCCCTTTCTCCAAAACCTCACCATCATTTGTTGTTGTTTTTTGGCCTTTGGATGGTAGCCATCCTTACTGGTGTGAGGTGATATCTCATTGTGGTTTTAATTTGCATTTCTCTGATAACTAGCGATGTGGAGCATCTTTTCATGTGTCTGTTGGCAATCTGAGCTTATTTTTTGGAGAACTGTGTATTCAGTTCCTCTGCCCATTTTTTAATTGGATTATTTGTTTTTTGTTTTTTGAGGTGTATTAGCTATTTATATATTTTGGATGTCAAGCCTTTATTGCATCTGTCATTTACAAATATATTCTCCAATACTGTTGGGTACCTTTTTGTTCTATTGATGGTGTCTTTTGCTGTACAGAAGATTTTCAGCTTAATATAGTACCACTTGTTCATTTTTGATTTTGTTTTCCTTGCCCAGGGAGATATGTTCAAGAAGAGGTCACTCATGTTTATGTCTAAGAGATTTTTGCCTATCTTTTTTTCTAAGAGTTTTATGATTTCATAACTTACTTTCAGTTCTTTGATCCATTTCGAATTTACATTCATGTATGGGGTTAGACAATGCCAGTTTCATTCTCTTACATGTAGCTGTCCAGTTTTGCCAGCACCATCTGTTGAAGAGACTGTCATTTTGCCATTGTATGTCCATGGCTCCTTTATCAAATATTAATTGACCATATGTGTTTGGGCTAATGTCTGGAGTCTCTAATCTGTTCCACTAGTCTGTGGCTCTGTTCTTGTGCCAGTACCAAATTGTCTGGATTACTATGGCTTCATAGTGCAGGTTGAAGTTGGGGGGAGAGATCCCCCCACTTTATTCTTCTTTCTTAGGATTGCTTTGGCTATTCACGGTCTTTGGTGTTTCCATATGAATTTTTGAACTATTTTTTCCAATTTGTGCCTCTTATCCTCTCCATCAGTTTCACCCACCCATCACATCTCATTCCCCACTGTGATCACCAGTCTCTTATCAGTGTCTGTAACTATTACAGTTTTGTTCATTTTGTTTTGTTTTATATTTATATTCCTCTTCTAAGTGAAATCATGTGGCATTTGTCTTTCTATGAATGACTTATTTCACTTAACCTAATGCCCATTAAGCTTATCTGTGTTTTTGGAAATAGCAACACTTATTTTTTCTGGCTGTATACTTTTCCATTGTATATATGTCCCTCTTCCATCTCATTCATTCATCTATTATTTTCATAATTTTCAAGTATTTCTTTGGGTGTGCATGTAGCACCAGACCAAATGTGGTTACGGGTGCTCTATGGCTTCATCTATCGATGAACAACTCTTGTAAAGAATGCAACAATAAACATAGGGGTGCATATAGCTTTTCAAATCAGATATTTTTCCTTTGGTAAATTCCTGGAAGAGTAATTACTGGGTTGTTTGGTATTTCTACTTTAGAGTTGGAGGAACCTCCATTCTGCTCTCCACAGTGGCTGCACCAATTTACATTCCCACCATCAGGGTAGGAGGGTTGTCATTTCTCCTCATCCTTTAAAAATTTTAATATATAAAGTTAAACCTGACTATTGTTCCTTAACCATGAATTAATTATATCTATGAGAAAGATTATAGAATATTTGTACTACATATCATAATTTATCTTATCCTTTGATTTGTGGATATTGTGTTATAAGTTTTTACTGTATATAAATTGTAACAATATGAGTAATTAACAAAAAATAAAGCATACAGCTTGATCATTTTCATAAACTTACTGTGGGATTGAAACAGACCAACAAATCAAGACTAGAAATTACTACCATTTGAACAGTATAGTTTTTGTGCACTTTCATTCATTAACCTTTCAAGGTGAAACAACTGAATGACTTCAAACTGTCAGTTAGTATGCATGACTTTATGTCTGTTAGTAATGGAATCATCCTATGAGGTCTGCTTTGAGTAAATCTCATTTTTATTATGATTGTGATTTTCTGAATCAATATTGTTTTCCTCAGTGTCACCATCAGTAACGTAATATAACTCTTTAACTAGGCTGTAGCATAATGTTAGTTTCCAGTGTGGGCAACATAAATTACTGGACATGTCTTTACATGAATGTAGGTAGGCATTTCTGCTGGAATCTCATGGATGGCTGTGTCCTGAGTAAGTGGATGTCCATGGCATGCCCCTAAATTCCTCTACGCCACAGCCACATTCCCATGAGCACCACGGGGGGAAGGAGGATGGGGCTCCTGACCATGAGGACATCTCCCTTAACTTACATGTCGCTTCACCTCTGACACTGCTTAGAACATAATCACATGTTCTTTAACAGTTGTAATGGAGGCTTTTTGTAAAGGCCAAGTGTCATGATGAACCCAGGAAATAGGACTGTTGACATAAGGCACTTACTGAATGTGTGTAGTAAACATATGGTTGCACTAGGACAGTGTGGTGCACAGGTGGTCTCGCCTCATTGTCCTGGAGAGGGACATACCTGGGAAATCTCTTGTCAGGAGGAAGAAGGTAAAAACACTAGGAGAAAGTAGTCTTCACTCCACCCGCATACTCCTTTACTTTCTATTTAATTGTGAGCTTAAAGGAGAAACAAATACTGCATTTCTCCACTGTAAAGATAAATGATCTTCATTCTGACCGTGTGAACAGTAAGGACCATTGTTTGATACCTGGGCCAGGGTGTCCACACTGAGCTCCTAGGGTCAATAAGAACTGGATGTAGATCTACATGACATGAAATGATGCAGCAGTAAGGGCACTAAAAATATAGGAAATGTAAGTAACATATTTTCTAAGCCATAGGATCGTTTTTGTGAATGGCCAGGTTATATCAACTATATTGGATTTTGTTTAATAAAGAACACTGCCAATTAAATTTTCTTTTAAAAATAAGTAATATTCTGTTATTACTCATATCCTCCTAAACTAATTTTGCAATGAGGAAGTCTAGATTTTTTTAAAAACCTATATATTTATATTGCTAAAGAAATTTTGCTAGCCACCGCCCAAAATATACCACAGTAATAGTGTTCCACTGACATCTTTGTTTTCTTCCATTTTTCTGAAGAACATTCTGCACTGACATCTCTACTGCTATTCCCAAATGACTAAGAGAGAACATTAATAATATGATACATCCCTTTACATGATTGGTAAAATTTGAAAGGGATATGTGTTTGAACTAAGGAGAATACTCTATCTAATCTAGTCAAATATATTTAATTTGACTTAATTACTACAACTGCAAGGAGTTTTCCCAGATTTACCTTTATGTCCTTGTTTCTAAGGCTGTGTATGATGGGGTTCACTGATGGAGGAACCACTGTATATATAGACAGAACCATGTCTACAATGGACCTCAATTCAGAGGCTGGTTTCATGTAAGCCAAGGCACCTGTTGAAAGAAACAAAGTCACAACAGCCAGATGAGGGAGGCAGGTGGAGAGGGCTTTGGACCTGCCGTCCAGGGAGGAGATCCTTGAGACAGCAGAGAAGATGTGTACATAGGAATATAAAATAGAGATGAAACAAGCTAGTGAGATAATTGCAACGAATGCAGTCACTAATATTTCACTTATGTTCATTTTACAATCCGAGATCAAAATAATCTGAGGGATATCACAGAAGAAATGATGGATCTTATTGGAACTAAACGTTATTGGAAAAGTTGCTGCTGTGTGCATGGCTCCAATCATCCCTGAGGTGACACATGAAACCACCACCATCCACCCACAGGCCCCCTTGGTCATAATGGTCTCATAGTGCAATGGACGGCAGATGGCCACATAGCGGTCATAGGACATCACTGTAAGGATGAATAATTCAGCAGCAGCAAAAGTCACAAAGAACAGCAGCTGGAAAACACATCCAAGGAAGGATATCTTTTTCCTATTTATCAAGGAGTTGAAAGCAAATTTTGGGACAGTATCAGAAATGAAGCAGAGATCTACGAATGACAGGTTCTTCAGGAAGAAGTACATGGGTGTGTGAAGTTGAGGATCCCAAGTAATGAGCATGATGATGAGTCCATTTCCTAACAGGGCTGCCAGGTAAGCCACGAGGAACAGGCAGCCATGGAGGGTGTGCACCCTTGGGTCCTCAGAGAATCCTAGGAGGAGGAACTCAGTGATACCTGTATAGTTGATCATTTTATCCAATACTGTGGTCCCCAGGAGTGAACTGTGCACTGTGAACAAACATACACAATAAAGAAAATGTTGCCTATTTGTGTTGATGGACATGTAAATTATCTGTAGTGGCCATTTCACAATGTGCAGTGTGTGTGTGTGTGTCTATAGCATCTCTTTGTACTTATCAGTTTTAGACATTTGTCAATTTTCTTAAATCCTGCATACCTGTTTCATCATTTTCTAACAGGACAGCTTTAAATTAATTTATTTATATGCTAAGAAGTTTTTGAGCAACTTTTTAAAAGAAAACAAAATGAGAAATGAACAGGTGGGACTACATCAAACTAAAAAACATGTGTACAGCAAAGGACACCACCAGCAGAACAAAAAGAAATCCAGCAGTATGGGAGAATATATTCATAAACTACTTAGCTGATAAAGGGTTAACATCCAAAATGTCCAACGCACTCATTTGCCTCAACATGCAAAAAACAAATAACCTAATTAAAAAATGAGCAGAGGACCTGAGCAGACACTTCTCCAAAGAATAATATGGCCAACAGGCACATGAAAAGATGCTTCACATCACTAATCATCAGGGAAATGCAGATCAAAACTGTAATGAGATATCACCTCATACCAATTAGCATGGTCACTATCCAAAACATAAGAAATAAAAAATGGTGGCAAACATGTGGAGAAATGGGAACACTCCAACAGTGCTAGTGGGAGTGTAAATTGTTGCAAATGCTATGGAAAGCACTATGGAGGTTCCTCAAACAACTGAAAATAGAAATATATTTGACCCAGTAATCTCCTAGGAATTTACCTGAAGAAAACAAAATCCATGATTCAGGAAGATGCATGCACCTTGTTGTATTTGTTGTTGGTGCTGTATTTGCAGTAGCCAGTATGGAAGGAACCTAAGTGCCCATCATTAGGTGAATGGATAAAGAGGTGGTACATATATACAATGGAATGTTATTCAGCCATAAAAAGGAAAGAAATCCTGTCATTTTTAACAACATGGATGTATGTAGAAGGAATTATGCTCAGTGAGATAAGCCAGACAGAGTAAGAAAAATGCCGTGTCATTTCCCCTTTGTGTAGACTATTAAAAAAAAGAGAAACAGAAGGAACAAAACAACACTAGATTCACAGACTCTGAGAAGGGACTAGTGTTACAGCGGGGGAGGGGTTCGGGTGGGCCGCAGCGGAGAGCGAGGAGGGTAAAGAGGCACCATAATTTGCAATGAAAATATAAATCAGTCACAGCATGGGGAGTATAGTCGATTATTCTGAACATCTTTCTAAGTTGATAGTAACCACACTACAGTGTGTGAGGATTTAATAATAGAACCACTGTGTTGTGTGTTTGAAACCAATATGAAATTGTATATCAACAATACTTCAATAAAAAAGATTTGGCATTGGTGATGTTCATCATCAACAGTGGTTGCTGAAGATATTAAAGTTGTTATTTATTAATAATTGTAGTTAGAACAACAAGCAAGAGAGTAAAGTTCCAAGACTACTGTAATCTTCCAGATGAAGAATTGGGACATGGAGAGTGGACACCACTCATTGTCCACCCCAGTGTCAAGGCTGGGCAGTGATTTCTTTGACTTCTATGCTTCCCTGTTTTCTTTAAAGACACCCTGAATACAGAGTTCCTGGCCAACAGTAGGGAATCAATGTAGCTCAGAAAACAATAAAAAAGTTGGGTTTTTTATCCCAACATTAATTATCATTAATTAGAAAATAAAACCAAGCCTTTGATTGAAGCTAACAGCTTCATCTCAGTAGTTCCTGCCATTCTCACTGGATGGAAAGGGTGTGGTCATATGTGTGCAGCTTGTGCACTTAAACGTTGATGAGTGAAGGGGGAAAAAAAGGATAATATTCTCAGTTAGAGACATGTCTAACTCTACCAGGACTTATAAGTAAGCATTTATTATCATTTAAACAGTATTTATACTTTCAGAATAATTTATTCCCAGTTTATTTGCTTACTTCAGTCTGGGTTTAAATGGCAACTATACACCACCTAGAGTTTCAGCTGTTGCTTAACCTCTGGGAATTCTAACTCAAAATTCCAGGGGTCAACAAAATGTACAGTTTCTCTTCCTTTCATCATGGTCTAAATACGACGACCCATTGTTGAGAGACATAGTTCCTGGCTTTGTTTAGTTTCTGTGCCTTAGTTCTCAGATGTATAATACAGCATGTCCTTCCTCACCTCTAAATTGTTTAAAGAACTCTGAACAAATACCAAGGGACTTAATTTCAAAGATGATTCTTAAGAAGGTGTATGTAGGCAGAAGTACTAAATACTACAAGTTCCTGTAGTGTATAAGAGAAGATATTTTGCATTTAGTTTAGTATACATTTTTTACACTTTGGAATAAAAATTTTGAAATTGCTTATTATACATCAATGAGTTGCTTATAATTTGATAAAATGACTTTATCTATACCACATTCCTAATTCTACTTTTCTATTTGTGCGCATATGTGTGTATGTGGGTGTGCATGCATTTGTGTAAGTCTGCGTGTGTTTTCCCTTATGCTCTGTTTTTAACTCCAGAATTGTTTTAAATTTTATGAGAGAAAACACTTGCGATTTTTAAATTCAAATATAATTAATTTTAGAAGAAATGCAGGTTTTATATCAGAGTCTATATATCTAAATGTGAATGTATCACACTTAACCATTTAGTTGGATAATATGTGAGGACTATAATCTCTTTATTTGTCATAGTCAAGGACAGTTGTCTCCCCAAAGTGCTAAGCAAGTGTTACTCACATGGTGATTGTCCATTAAGCTCTGAAAATCTGGCATACAAAGACTACTTCATTATAATGACTTCACATGTGCCGTGAACTCTCCAATCTTCATAGATTCTCTTCACCCTGGAAGATTTGTTTCATCAGAACCACTTCAAAAACTCTAAGAAAATGGTGAATGATTGCAGCTCTGAGGCTTTGATGTTCCTCAAGAACACCCAGGAGAGGAAGAGGTGAGAGAGAAGAGACAAGCATAGGGGGCTGTAGTTTGGGGAACTGGGAAATTTCAACAGATTTTCATCAATTTCCACTGGGTCTAATTCAGGAGAAAGTATTTCTTCCATGATACTGACTGTGGAGGAGGGAGCATGCTCAACAAAACAGCTCAACATGAAGCTCAGAATTCCCCAGAGATTTCCCAAGAAATCCCTGATGCTGAGCTACCTAATTAATCATTTCATTACCTGAAGTGGAAACCTTCCTTATGAGCCATTATAAAATATATTTTGTCTGCAACAATACTTTTTATAAATAATAGTTATCTATCAGGTCATTAATATATCTTTACCTCTATGCTTGCACAGACATATACACGAAGTGAATATTCACAATATATGGGCTATACTTAAATAGTTTATTTATGCTAATTCCTGCCTCCATGGTACCTGCTTCTTTGGTTTTATATTAGAACTGCTATTGTGTAGGGGTTCTTTAAAATTCCTCTATATTTCAGTAACAGGTATTAAGATTTTTAAAATTAGCATCTAGTGCTTAGATGCAACTGGGTTTGAAAGTCTAGCAAGATCAACATGGGCGTTCTGTAGCAAATATAAATTTCATAATAATGTAATTATTATTTCCTCTTGCTGAAGTATTTATTTTAGATGTTTTGGTATTTTATATTTTTCATTAAAGACGAAAAATAAAAATAATAACTGCAAATATACAATGTGTATGAATTGCTTAGAATATTGTACAAATCACATAAAGAACATAAAATTAAATTCCAAACACATTATTCTGAGGAAATGCACCATTTAGATACCCAGAGGCAACTACTCAAAGTGTACAAATATGAACTGAGCTTATCAAATATACAACTACAATAAAGAGAAGGGTGAAGATATTGAGAAATTATTGGAAAAAAATAATTGTTTTTGCCTTTGCTTTTGGTATGATGCACAGAAAAAAACATCACTAAGACACATGTGAAGGAGTTCACTAAAAATATTTTCTTCTAGGAATTTTAGGATTTTGGGTTTTATGTTCAGGTCTTGAAGTAATTTTGAGTTAAATTTTATGTAAGATGTAACATACTGGTCCATTTTCATTCTTTTGCACGTGGCTGTCCAGTTTTCCCAACATAATTTGTTGAAGAGACCATCCTTTTCACTATGTATTTATTCGGCTTACTTATAAGTGAATTAACTATCTTGTACATGTTTATTTCCAGGCTCTCTATTTTTTCCAAGCATATATTTGTCTCATTTTAGGACACAGCCATACTGTTTTCATTACCATAACTTTGTAGTATAGTTTGAAATCAGGGAGCATGATGTGTCTAAATTTGTTCTTCTTTTTCAAAAATGCTTTAGCAATCTGGGTTTATTTGGGTTCATACAAATTTTAGGATTGGTTGTAGTAGTAAAACATGCCATTATAATTTTGATACCAATTGGATTGAATCTATACATGCTTTTTGTAGTATGGACATTTTAACAATATTAATTGTTCCAATTCATCAGCATGGAATATCTTTACAGTTATCTGTGTCCTTTCAAATTTCTTTCCGCAATGTCTTTTAACTTTCAGTACACAGGTCATTCTTATTGTTTATGTTTTTTTAATTATAATGCTTTCAGTTGCAAATGAATTTGTTCCCTTAATTGCTAATTATAATAGCTTGTGATCAGTGTATGGAAACAAAACTGATTTGTGTGTATTAGTATCATATTCTGCTTCTTATTTTATTTACTTGTTCTAATGGATTTCTGGTGGGGTCTTTAGAATTTTCTACATAAAGTATCATGTCATCTCTAAAGAAAGTTTTTCTTCTTTTCCAAGTTGGATGTTGTTTATTTACCTTTCTTGTTTAATTGCTGTGGCTAGGAAATACAGTGTTATGTGGAATGAAGTGCCAATAATGGGCATTTTTATTCTGTTTCTGATTTTAGAGGAAAAGCTTTGAGCCTTCAATTCACCAGTGATATGATCTTAACACTGGGGTCTTTAATACATAGCCTTCATTACGTTTGGTTATTTTCCTTCTATAAACATTTTATTGAGTTTTTATTGTAAACTTATGCCAAATTTGACAAATGTTTTTCTGCCTCTATTGAGATGATCATGTGTCCTTTATCCTTCATTCTGTTAATGTGGTATACCAATGTGATTGATTTTTAGTTATTATGCCATCCATGAATCCTAGGAAAATTTATTTGGGGTAGTACATGACATTTTAAATTTACTGGCAACAGTCTGCTAATATTTATTGAGGATTGTTAAATTTACATTCATCAGGATTACTGGCTTTTAATTTCCTTGGTGTCTTTAGCTTTAATAGGGTTATCCTGGCTATGTTAAGTGTTTGTGCCTCTTAAATTCTTTAGGAATATTTTGAGAAGGATAGTACTGACATTTATTTCAATGTTTGGTAGAATTCACTAGTGAAAATATCCAGAGCTGTGATTTTGTTTTTTATGGGTTTTAAAATTAGTTGTTCAATTTAATTACTGTAATCGTCCTTTTTGCATTTTCTCTTTCTTCATAATTGAAACTTTGAAGTTTGTATGTATCTATTTACTATTTCTTCGAATTTTTCCAATTTTTGTCATAAAATTGTTCCTAGTAATGTCTCTAACCCTTGTATTCTGTGGTGTCAGCTGTACCTTCCACTTTTTCATTTATAATTGTGTTTATTTGGGCCTTTTCTCTCTCTCATTTGGATTATACTGTCTGGAGGATTACATATATTGTTTATGATCTGAAAGGACTTGTTAGGACAGTGATCTCTTCCATTGTTGGTTTTTGCTATATAATTTATTTCCACTCCTATTTTTATTATATCCTTCCTTCTAGTAACTTTGGGTTTTACCTTTTCTTTTCTGTAGTTTAAATGTAAAGATTGATTTTTTCCAAATGTTTCTTAGTTTTCAAGGTAGTCCTGCATTGCTATGAATTTCCTGCATAGAACTGTTTTTGCTGCTTCCTATAGATTTTGGCAATTTTGTTTCCATTTTTATTTGCCCCAAGGTATTTTTTAATTTCCTTCTTGATTTCCTATTGGTCCATTGGCTGTTGAGTAGCACAGTGTTTAGTGTCCTTGTGTTTGTGTTTTTCCAGTTTTCTTTTTGTAATGGATTTAGTTCTATCCTGTTGTAGTAGGAAAAGATGTTGATATGATTTCATTCACCTTGAATATATTAGACTTGGTTTGTTGCCTAACATGGACCTATTCTGGAGAATATCCTATGTGGATTTATAAAGAATATTTTTTTAGTTTGGATGAAGTGTTTTGTCTTCCTATTGGACTATCTATTAAGTCCATCTAATCTAATTTCTTTTAAAGCCAACATTTCAATATTGATATTGTGTCTGGATCATCTATCCATCGATGGAAGCGGAGTACTAATATCCTCTACTATTGTGTTACTGTCAATTTCTCCCTTTATATCTATAATATTGCTTTATATACATAGATGCTCTTACACTGAGGGCACAGAGATTGGCAAGTGTTATTTCCTGCATTTGGATTGTACCTTTTCTCACTTTGTAATGTCCTTCTATGTCTTCTGATACAATATTTCTTTTAAAGTATTTTGTCTTGTCTACATATAGCTACTCCAGCTTTATTTTCATTTCTATTTCCTTTTTCTATTTCATTTCCATTTTCTTTTTCCATCCCTTCACTTTTGGAGTGTATGACTTCTTATCTGAAGTGAGTCTCTTGTAGGTGGTATGTAGATGTGCCTAGATTTTTCTTTTATCTCTTCAGCCATCCTATGTCTTATGATTGGAGGATTTAGTCCATCATAGTTAAAGTAATTATTGATACATATGAACTTCATGCTGTTTTTAAAATTGTTTTCTGGTTGTTCTTGTAGATCTTCTCTCTACATTTCCTTTCTCTTGGTTGTTTCCCTTGTGGTTTGATATTTTTCTCTGGAGTTGTGTTTGTTTTCTTTGGTGTGTTTTTGTGTATTATAGATTTTTGATTTGTGGTTACCTTGAGGTACATATATACTGGCCAATATATATATATAATACTCTATTTAACCTGATAGTCACTTAAGCTTGAGTAGTCTAAAAGTACTGCAGTTTTACTCCTTCCACCATATTTAATGCTTTTTGTTTTGTGTATCTCTTTACTACATATGTAGTATCTCTTTACTACATATTGAAGCTATAGTTGATTTTAGTATTTTTAACTTTTATGTTCATAGAACATTTTTAAGTGGGTGATTCATGGTCTTTACATTTGCCTGTATCAGTTTTTCTAATTACAGCCTTTCCTTTCTTCTTAAAGACTCTTTACCATTTCTTTTAAAGCTAATTTACCTTTAACTTTTGTTTTAGGAAATATTTGTTTCTCTTTTAATTATGAATGACTGTCTTGTTCTGTAGACTATTCTTGGTCTTAAGTTTTTCCCTTTCAGCACTTTAAATATATCCTGCCTCTTCTTTCTGGCTTCTGAAGATTCTGAAGAAAAATCAGCATGTGACCATATGTTTTGTCCTGCTGTCTTTCGATCTCTCATTCTCTTTAACTTTGGCCTTTTTAAGTGTGATTTGTTTCCCTCTTAGCTACTTTGGCTTCATGTTGTTTGGAATCTCTCTGCTTCCTGGACCTGGATGTCTGTTTCTTAACTGAGCTTAGGGATGTTTCCAGACATTATTTCTTCAAACCAGTTTTCTTCCCCTTTCCCTCCTTCTTATCAATCTAGGACACTTATAATGTGAATGTTCCCATGCTTGATATTGTCCCACAAGTCCCTTACACTGTGTTCATGTTTAAAAATTTGTTTACTTCAGTGTTGTTCTGATTGGATGACCTTCACTATTCTGTCTTCCAGATCACTGATCCATTGATCTGAATCCTCTAACCTATTGTATCTGAATCCCACCTATTGTATTCTTCATTTATTTTATTTTATTCTTCAGATCTCATTTGTTCTTTCTTATACTTCCAATTTTTGGTTTTTCCACTGTGCTTCTCTAATTTTTTCCTAAGTTTGGTTACCAACATTTTGACCATTATTCTGAACTCTTTGTTAGTCATATTATGTCCATTTCATTAGTAGATTTGCTGTCATTTTACCTTGTTTCATCTTCTGGGATATATCCTTCTGTCTCCTCAAGTTGTATGACTTTCTGTGTTTGTAGCTAAGAACTAAGCACAGACAATATTTCTCTCAATGTCAGGAATAGCCTTGTGTAGGAGATTCCCTTATTTAGACAGCATGTGCCTGGCATGTTTGGCAGGTTAGATGGACCTGATTTGGAAATTTTTCCCCATTCAGTAGGTTGTATTTTCATTTTGTTGATAATTTCTTTTGAATTTTCATTTGGTAAAGTCCAAGTTGTTTATTGCTGATTCTTCTGCTTTCTGTGTCATACTCAAAAATATATTGCCAAGATACACATGGAGGAAATACTTTTATGCTCTCTTCTAAAAGTTTTACATTTTTCTAGTCTTCATAGTTATGGAGATAATATTTGTGAATAGTGTAAGGTACAGATGCAATTTTTCTTTACATGTGAACCTTAAGTTTTTCCAGCACCATTAAGAAAGGGAATTTTTGCAAAGAGTATTCTTGTTCTCTTGTCAAATATGTTGGATAAATGTCAACTTTCTTTCTCATCCTTCATTCCTGTCTCATTGGTCTATGTGTCTGTTTTATGATGAAACTATACAGATTCAAATTCATACCTTTTTCATTTAGTGTGAAGTCAGACATTTGATGACTATTGCTTTGTTCTTCTTTCTCAGATTTGCTCTGGATAATTTATATGTATCCACAAAAAATCCAGATTAGCAAAAGTAAGTCTGGGAAAAAAGAACAAACGTTTCTTCATTTCCTTTTTCAGTTCAAACCTGCCATTATTTGACTCCTTGATCCACATTCATGTTTTAATAGACTGTATTTTAAAAAGTTTTAAGTGTATAGCAAAATTAAGGGGTTGATATAGAGATTCCCATATGCCCTCTACTCTCATACATGCAAAGATTCACCATTATCAACAATGAACCCCAGAATGGAAAATGTATTAAAATTGATGAGCATCCTTTGACCCTGAAATTCCATAGTTTACATTAGGGTTCACTCTTCATGTGTATACTCTATGGATTTGAACATATGTATTGTGATATGAATCCACCATTATGGTGTAACACAGAGTATGTTCACTGCACTGAGAATCCTGCATTAATACTTGTTCATCCTGTCTCCCCTTTTTCCCTAGGCAATCACTGATATTTTCAATGTTCCCAGAGTTTTGCTCTTTTTCTAGAAGCTCATGTTTTTCAAACTATACTCTAGGTTGCTTTGTAAGGTTGGCCTTCCACTGGTGATATGCATTTATGATTTGTCTGTGTCTTTTTCATAGCGTGACAGCTCATTCAGTTTTAGTGTTGACTGATTTTCTATTGTTGAGTGCAACCCACTTTATCAATTCACGTGCTGAAGGAGATCATGGTTGCTTCCATGTTTGATAATTATGAATAAAGCTGGTGTTGACAGCCTTTTCTAGGCACTCCTGTGCACATATACCTTCAAATCCTTTGGGAAAATGTCAGGAAGTGCAGTTGCTGGGTCATATAGCAAGAGTATGTTTAGTTCTGTTAGAAATGGCCAAACTATCTTTCAAAGCAGCTGCACCATTATGTATTCCCACCAGCAACATATGAGAGTTCCTTTTGCTCAACAAACAATGTGATTTCATGTGGCTGGTTCTCTGGCTTTCATTTGGCTTTTCCAGTGGGTGTGTAGTGGCATCTCACTGCTGCTTTGATGCACTTCTGTGATGGTAGATGATGCAGAGTGTTTGTTCATATGCAATTTGATGATGTGACTGTTAAAGGCTTTGGCATATCCTACATCAGATTGTTTTCTTGTGGTGCTGAATGTTCTTTGTACAGTGGTCTATCAGATATGTATTTGTAAATGTTTTCTCATAAGCTGGGATTTATCTTCTCACTCTCTTGACAGTTCCCTGAAAGAGAGGAAATTGTTAAATTTTTTGAAGTCCAGTTTTATCAGGTATATTTTTCATGGATCATACCTTTGGTGCTGTATCTAAGGGCATCACCAAGCACAAAGTCATCTATATTTTCTCATATATTATCTACTAGGAAATTTATGGTTTTAGTATTGAGTAATGAATGACACATACAATATTATTGTGTTTCAGGGATAGAAGATACTGATTGGATATATTTATATTATAAAGTGATCACTGTGATAAGCAAGTTATTATCTGTTAAACAGAAAAAACACAGGTCCATCACAGGGTCACATATGCTAGGCCAAATCACCAAATTAGGACTTAGTACTTAACTTAATTGTACTTCACCCTCCCCAGAAATGTAGTGGTCAGTCACAAATTTCTATTGATCATCAATGAAATAGTCCATCATTTGTACCCTCTCCATTAAACAACAGATATAATCTTTTTGAGTTTGCTGCTGCCCTGCTCACAATTTTTGAGGACTATTTTTGAGCAACATGGTTGCTATTTTTGCATTGATTTTCCAGATATAATTGTCTTTGCAGGGCAGATGAACATGAGCTTGTAGACAGTAGTACCTGGGTCTGTACTGAGCTGGCCATATTGCCTACCACTCAGTTTGGTTAGTTTTCTTTCAAGTTCAGCTGAACTTACAGAAGGTTCTGCCCAGATCTGAACCCTTACCTTCCAGATCATAATTTCCTGGGTGGAAAACTAGACAAAGTTCTACAGGAAGGTGATATTTTATATAAGGACCTGTTGGCCAGGATGCAGTAACATCTTTTGGTTATTGCTACTGTTTGCATGTGCATTTTTGGCCTTGTTTTATGTAAACAAGGATATTTCCAGCAGGACAAAATAGTCATTATAATTGGTGGGCAAAATCCGACTGTTGAAAGGCTGTTAAGGTGCTCACCACATCAAGAATACTCCATGATAGCTTGTTTATGGAGTGGGTTAGATACTAATTCAATCACCAACCTCAAAAAAGCTTCCGTGCAAGGAGTTACATTGCAAAACAGGCACATTCCTCAACCCCATGGCTTATTCCTTTGTGGTATCACATCCACTCCAAGAAACAGAAAGGTTTTAGCTAATGAGGTCTTTAAATTGTAAAGAGTCAAATCACCACCTTCCGGCTATAAAAACTGAAGTTCTGGATGCATTGAATATCTGGCAAATGTGATAGAATCTTAATAAGTTTTCTGTGTGTCCTGTGAACTTGGCTTACTGAATGTCGGGTTGGAGACCCTGTGGCCAGACAGAAATGTGTATTGGACTCCATTTGTGGCCAAAATGGCTAGACAGAAGTGTGGGTTGATTTACATTTGCAGTTTTAGCTCTACCAGTAATTGCCAGCCTTCTAGGGAATTACAACCTAGAATGACTGTGGCCCTTATGAAGTACATTCCAGTTATATAAAATCATTTAAAAGTGTATTTAAAAAAAAGTCTTTAAAATTCCAGATTAGTTTCATTAACAGCAGCAAAAAGCTAATGAGAAATGGAAGATACGAGATCCTTCAACAAAAGATATGAGATTGAGCACTTCCTTCTGTAAAAATCTATCCCAATAGATGAATGAATGAATGAGTAAACAAATAAATAAATAAAAATAAAAACATAAAAACTCAATCCCAGTTACCCACTTCTAAAAAGAGCACATCAGTGTCAATAAAAGTTTGCCAAATTAGTGGCTTAGTGACATGTGTATGTGGGGCCCTCCCAGAGTTGGCAAAACTGAGCGAGTTTCTGCTGAACTGCTACGTTAGTGCCTTAGAAGGCCTAGGTGGGGACTCTGGTATGTAGCTGAGCATATAAAGGGTCCCGGAAACACTGGCAGAAGCCTGCAAAGGTCAAAATTCTTACCAGAATCATCTATTCCAAATTTTTCTCTCTGCAGTGCACAATGAGAAAATAAAATAAAATTTCCTGTTGTGTCTTCCTTTCCAAATCCAGACTCACTGGTTATTCATCCTCTTTCTCCCACTGATAGTGATTGCCTTCTTACTTGTCTCGTTTTACATCCTAAGACTGGGTTTGGCTTTCTGCCTGTTTAGGACATGCAGGTTGCTGAGGACTGTTGGCTACTTTTGAGAATGGCTCTGGGTTGTGAGAAGGTAGCATCTTTTGCTTCTCTTTAATGAACTCTTGAGTTCATCGGGTTGTTGCATACTGTCAGAATTATTTAATATTTATCCCAGGTAGGACTTGACAAGATGTTTGAAAGGATTTAAAAGCATATTGTTAGCATTTGGCCAATCGAAACTAATATTCCAAGCCTGATAGAAATTATTTAAGACTTTTCCCTTAAGCAAAACATGCACAGAAGGAAAGAAAAACATTCTAAGATAGACTGATGGTTGTGCCAGTCATCAGTATCATTTAGGTGGCATCCCAGTTATGTGAAGAATTAAATACAGCTGTCTTTGTTTTGAAAATCTAATATTTACAGGACCAGAGGTGTGGCTCCAGTAACAATTCAAAGTCAACCAATCCTTTTACCAAATCCAAAACCTACCCTATTTGACTGTAATGGCTGCTAGGTACTGTAGAAATTCTCCCATGAAAGGAATGAAGGAACACCTAGGAAGAACATGTATTTTTTTGTGTGACTTTCAGATATAAATGTTGCACTTTGAACTTCAAAACTGCAGAGGTCTATACAAGCATTCCAGCTGAGATCATTTTTAAGGTTTCAAGGATTAACAAATTAGGAATGTATGTTGTTCTAGAAGCCAATTTCATAATCTGTTTCAAAAAGAAAGAAGAAACCTAAGCTGTGATATTCTCATAGTGATGGGTCAAGTAAGATGTGGACCTTAACTGACTACTGGAATTAAAAACGTAAAGGTCATCGACTACTTTGACAAGACAGGTATGGTGGAATTTTGAATGAAATGAGCAATCAGAGTGGGTTTTAGAGGATATAGCAGGGGAAGGTGGGAGACAGCTGTAGATAATTATTTTCAAGGATATTTTTGTGAATGGGAGCAGACAATTTTTGATAATTTTCAGGAGCACTTAACTAAAAAGATTATTATAAAATTACAAAATGCTATATTTGCAAGACAATTGGAATATCCACAGAGAGAACAATAAAAGTGTTGTAATGCAAGATAGATAAATGGAGCGATTCCTGGATGGATTCCCTAGATGCTGGGAGAGAGGATGAGCACTAGTGCAGAAAGGGAGGAATTGGTCTTAGATAAGAAGATCAATACTTTTCTCTGCGGTCATAAACGGAGTGCTGTGTATGTGTTTTCTGAATGATGAAGGCAGTATTAAGAGCAGAGGAGGCAATGCCTGCGATGTATCATCTGATCACTTCTATGTCCTCAGTATTGCCTCTCAGCCCCACTTTATCCCATTCCAGGCTGCCTTGTGATAAGCAATTTGGAATCCAGAAACATTTCAATTTTTTGACTGAAGTTATGTTTTTCAGTAGATGGTGTTGGGGGATCACACAAAGGACAGGGGCTTGTCTTGGATCTAGAGGTTTCCTTTCTCTTTCAATGGGATGACTGCTAGTAAGTGGAGGAGAGTGTTTTCAAAGTTTCACTGGTTTTCTAGGTGGGTTCTCAGCAAGGCCTTACATCCCTTCACCTGGTGGCTGCTCAGCAAGTTTCTGCTTGAAACAGCACATAGTTCCTGTGTACCCAGCTTGTGTACCTCAACACACTTCTTCACCCACCACTGGACTACAGCCATATGCCCTCTTCTGTCTTATGAAACACCATTTACAGATGCTCTTTCCCAACATCTCCCCCTGTCAGATATGTATGCATGCTGTAGAGCACTCTTTCTATCAACAATAATGTTACATATTAAAAAGGAAACTCTTTCATGGACACAATCTGACTCTATATAGCACATTTCTCTTTGTCAAAGGGAAGACAATGTTAGAACATTGGGAATACTCTATATAGGGAACAACAATTAGCATCCTTGGGAAAAGATCTATTACATTATCTCTCTGAAAATAAGATTGTAGTTGGAAAACATTGATTATGTCAATTGTCAACAATGTGCAATCATACATGTTTAGAAAAAGCAAATACTTGTGGCAAATAATACACATGGCAAACACACCAATGCCTGATGCCATTTGTGGTTGCTCACTTTGGCAAGATGCTCTTTATATTTGCATAATCTTATGTTTTATTTCAGTTCTTTGATTATCAGGATATTTCTGTCTTCCCAAAATCTCTATTTCACACAGTGATTGTCATCAGTCTTAGACAGGAGAAAGATACAGATTTCTAATAAGCCTAAATACATTGCCTCAGCAAACATTCTGTTACAACACAGTCTTCCCTAAACCTTCCATCCTATTGGGTATTGTTAGCTATAGACTGTATGCTGAATACTGGATCTCCAAAACTTACTCATCGTGCATGATTGCATGTTTTCTGTCTTTGACTATCACCCACCTCTCTTTGACCACCATCCCACCTCCCCAATTCCCGGTGAATGCCATTTAAATCTCTGCTCCTATGCATTTGACTATTTTAGTTTCTACATGAAAGTGAGATTATACAGTATTTGTCCTTAAGTTTCTGGTCTATTGCACTTAGCACAATGTCTTCTGGTTTATTCATTTGCAAATAGCAGGTTTTCCTGCTTTTTAGGGGTGGAATATTTTTTGAAAAATTTTCAGTATACATAATAGGGACAATTTTGTTTCTTTTTTCCCAATGTTTGTTATAGATAACATTATTTTCTATATCTTATTACATTGGCCAGGAAATTCAGAGTAAGTTGAGATTATAACATTAGTGTCTTTTTCTTGAATTCAAAACAGAAGAAAACATGTCAAATTTGTCTGAAGTATGATGTCTGTTTTAGTTATTGTCAGAAATAAGATGGTCCTAACATTCTTTATTTTCTGAGATTTTTATAATCGGAAGGGGCTGTTGGATTTTACTAAAATAGCTTTGATTATTTTATTGATATATTTTTATTGAAACATAGTTGGTATTCATTATATTGCTTAGAGTATGCGATATAGTTATTCAACAGTTATATACATTATTAAATTTTCATCCCAACTAGTGCAGTCACTGTCGGTGTAGAAAATGTTACAGAACTAAATGACTATATATTCTATGGGGTAACTTCATTCTATAGGGATATCCTTTTCTCTAACAAATATTAATGTCTTGAATCTTATCATTTTGAATGTTTTAATTGAAAATTTGATTTATTTAATAGGTACAGAAATATTCTTTTTTCTATTATCTTCTTAATTGTGGTTAAGATGTTTAGAATAGTGTCTCATTTTTTGAGTATGTTATATCTTTGATATAACATTTCTAATTATGTCTTCTAGATATATTTTCCCATAAAAATTATGCACCTCATGTGTATAAGTCAATAAAATATAATGAAATAAACATACCTCTGTATTGATCATGTAAACCAGTAGGACATATCTACAGAGTAAAATTGCAGCCCTCCTTTGAACCTTTGCAATAGGTAGTAACTTGCTTTTTTCTTCATTAATTTCCCCAGGCATTTATTAATTTTATTAGTGTTTTTAATTTGCAATATTTTCTGTATGTTTAACATTTGTAAGCTTCTTTTACTACTTCGCTTTTTACTGATATTATCTATACTGCTTATAATCTTTTTGTGATAAATTTCCTTGTGCTTCTTAATTTTGAGTTAATAGGCTATTGATTACATCCCATTTAAAATATCTAAATGCAAAGCTAAACCTGAACATTTGTCTTTGATCATGACTTAGGTACACCCTATGAGAAACACTATAGAGTATTTGTATTATAGCTCATTTCAGTGTTATGCTCATTTTGACATTGAGATTCCCTTCCTCCCCTTTTGTTTTGGCTTATGGGTAAACTATTGTAAGTTTGTTTCATTATATCATTATAAGAATATGAGGAAATAGATCATAAGCATATAACTTGATCATTTTTAAAAGCATTAACATACCATTTTAACTAGAACCAAAATCAACAAAAAGTGCACTTACATTCCAAGAGTATCGTCTTTGTCCCATTTCAATCCTTAACCATAATAAAACAATAAAATGACTTCAAATGATCAATTTGTATGCATATTTTTGTTTTTTAAAAATTGAATCATTCTGAGAGTTCTGCTTCATGTCTGTCTCCTTCTGTTAATGATGATGATTTTCTGAATCAATGTTAGTTTTCTCAGTGTCGCCATCACTACATCATAATTCAGCTCTCTATTTTACACCATTATGTTAGTTTCCTGTTTGTGCAATGTAAAATTGGTGTCCGTATCTTTTGGTGACTGTAGGTGGGCATTTCTATTGGAAACCCGTGCAATGCTGTGTCATGGGTCAGTGGATGTCCAGGATGCCAGGCTTTTGGCATGCTCCCAAATGTCTCCACACCCAAGCCACATTCCAGTCAGCAACATGGGGAGAAGAGGTGTGGACTCCTGACCTGTAAGGACATCTCCCTTAAGTTTCACAGCTCTACTGACAAGTGTACTGTTAACAACATGCTGGAGCAGTGGGACAACACGGTGCACAGATCACCTTAGCCTAACCGTCCTTCAGAGCGGCATGCTTGGGCAGCAGGCTGCTCTCAAGGAGAAGCACACTAGGAGGAAGGAGGCTTCCCTCTACCCTACCATCCCTACGCAGTTTTCTTATATATGAACCTACTGGGAGGAGGGAGCCTTCATTTAGACGTTATAAAGACTCTGACAGTCTGAATACCGATGGTCAGGGTTTCATGATCAAGACAAGCTGGGAAACAGATTCTGGGAACACATGGATTGCTTCCATTTGCTGTGATGAGATAAAGCAGAAATTCACCCAAAATACAGGAAATGAAAGCAGCAATACTGTTTTCTAAAATGTAGAATCATTCTGGCTTCTGAAGGCTCAGGTTGAAAATTACATTGGATTTTGTTTAACAAAGAACATTGCTGATACAAAACTTAAAAAAATATGAAATACAATGATTTTTAAAAATTGTGTTTCCCAATATTTATAAAAAAATTATTAGGCGCAGCCCAAAACAGCACAACAATAGTGTCCCACTGATATCTGCTGTTTTATATTTATAATGTTACTGAAGTACATCCTGCAATGAAAGATCAATCACTAATCTGAAATGGTAAAAATAAACATTAATATTGAGATACATACCACTATATCAATGGTAAAGCTGAAAATAATATGTGTTTAGAACTAAAGAGCAACCACTGCCTAAGCTACCCAAAAAACTCCCTTAATTTGATTTATATTCTGTAATTCCCAGGACTTTCCCTAGACTCAGTTTTATGTCCTTGTTTCTAAGGCTGTAAATGATGGGATTCCATGATGGAGGCACCACTGTATAAAATATAGACAAAATCATATCTAGGTCTGACCTCAACTCAGAGGCTGGCTTCAGGTAGGCCAAGGCAGCTGTGGAAACAAACAAAGTCACAACAACCAGGTGAGGGAGGCAGGTGGAGAGGGCTTTGGACCGGCCCTCCAGGGAGGAGATCCTCGAGACAGCAGAGAGGATGTAGGCATAGGAATATAAAATAAATAAGAAACAAGCCAGTGAGGTACTTGCACCAAATGCCATCACTGACAGTTCATTTATGTTCATTTTGGAGTCTGAGATCAAAATAATCTGGGGGATATCACAGAAGAAATTATGGATTTTACTGGAAATAAAAGTTGTGGAAAATGTCCCTGCTGTGTGCATGGCTCCAGAGACCCCCCCCACTGACATATTAAGCCACCACCATCCGCCCATAGGACCCATTGTTCATGATGGTCTCACAGTGCAGCGGATGGCAGATGGCCACGTAGCGGTCATAGGACATCACTGTGAGGATAAACAATTCAGCAGAACAAAAACTCACAAAGAACAGCACCTGGAAAACACATCCAAGGAAGGATATTGTGTTCTTGTTCATCAGGGAATTGAGAACAAATTTAGGAACAGTGTCAGAAATGTAGCAGAGATCTATGAGTGACAGGTTCTTCAGGAAGAAGTACATGGGTGTGTGAAGCTGAGGATCCCAGGTAATGAGCATGATGATGAGTCCATTTCCTAAGAGGGCTGCCAGGTAAGCCACAAGGAACAGGTAGCCATGTAGGGTTTGCATCCTCATGTCCTCGGAGAATCCCAGTAGAAAAAATTCGGTTACCCTGTATTGTTGATCATCTCATCCAATGATGTGGTTCCCAAGAGTGAGCTGTGTAATGTCAACAAACACATGCAAAAAAAAAGGAAAATGTTACCTAGTTGTGTTGATGGACATGTCAAATTATCTGTAGTGTCCATTTCACAATGTGTAGTGTGTGTGTGTTTGTATGTATATCTGTGTGTGTTAATGTATGTGTATATCTGCAGATGAAGATATGTATTTTAAATATATAAAATTTTTATTCAATTGACATTTCACTTAGCATAATACACTGTAGGTCCACCCACTTAGTAAAGAAAAGGGAAGATTTCATTCTTTTTTATGGCTGAATAATATTCCACTGTGTGAATGCATGTCATCTCCTTTATCCATTCACCTTTTGATGGACACTGGTTGCCTCCATATCTTGGCTACTCTAAATATAGCTGCCAAGAACATTGATGTGAATATATCCTTTAAAATACATTACTTTTTTTTCTACCATATGATTTCAGTGTGGGAAATTGAGAAACAAAAATGAACAAACAAACCAAAAAGAAATAGACTCAAACACAGAAAATGCATAGTTGGTTACCATGGTAGAGGGGATGGGTGAAATAGGGGAAGGGGATAATGATACAAACTTTAAATTATAAAATGATTTAGTGACAGGATGCAACTATGTCCTAGGCAACACAGCTCATAATATAATAGCTTTATATGATGACAGATGGTAACTGTACTTACTGTGGAGCCCTTAGTAATGTGTATAATTGATCAATCATTAAGTTGTTCATCTTAGATCAATGAGATATTGTATTTCAATTTTAAAAAATAGAAGAAAAATATTTTTCCATTATACGTCAAAAGAACAGGAAAAATAAAATGGCTTCTTTAAAAATTAAGGTGTAAAGTTGTATTTCTAAGCAAGGAAAAGTTACATTTCTAATCCAAGTGGCAGGACTGCTTTGGTTTTTTTAGTACAGTGACGGGCTTACAAATGATTAATGAGTGTCTGGGGTTGAAGGATGAGCTTATCGAGTAGCATTTGCCAATTTCTGGGGTGTTGACAGTCTCATTATACGTGTATCAGTGAATCAGTGTTATGCAGCTCAAAGCAGAGTGAGGACGACATGGTCAAAATTTCTCTTCAGCTGTTACAGGAAACTGCAGCTCATCCCTACAAAGCGTTTTTCAGAAAATCAAAGAAGCATGCAAAAATAGGTATTCAGGGAAACTTATTTAAATGCTCGCAAATATGCATAGGTGTTTAGTTTTTCTGAATAGTTTTATTCATTTTATTTAACTCTGAGTGAACTTTGAGTACATTATGCTAATTTTAACAACCCACAAAATGACACTGTGTGTTGCCATTTATATAAAGTACCTAGAATAGTTAAATACATATAGACAGGGAACAAATGCTCATTCTGAGAGGCTGGGGGCAGAAGAAACTTGGGGTTCTTGTTTCATGGGTAGCCAGCTTCTTTGGGGAAAAATGGAGAATTACTTACAGTTTCAAAGTGAGAACTCTGAGAGTCAGTTTTATATAGGAGAAAGGACCAGGGATTAGAAAAATTCCTTTCACTGTGATTCTGTGATGTAGTGGGCAAATTACTCTGTCATTGCCTAGGATCATAGGTGGTTTCACATTACAACTAGTTAGCAGGAGATTATAATGTGGAGTCCAGTAGAAATTTATTAAGTGGTGTGGGCATTGTTAGTATAATTATTTGGAAAAAGGTACACTTTCTCTTCCTCTCAACATGATCTAAATAGCACTAAACATTGTTGAAAGACATTGTTCCTTGCTTTGTTTAGTTTCTGTGCCTTTATTCTCAGATATATAAAGAGCAAGTTCTTCCTGACCTCTAAATTTATGAACTCTGAGCAAATACCAAGGGACTCATTCTATGAAACAGACTCCTTGTAGTTAAGGTTGGAAAGTTCTCAGATTCACCCTGACTATATTTGTAGATTTCCAAATCCAACTAAAACTATATTTCATGTTCGTACAAATAAAAAAATGTAACTCAGTTTCTCAGTATGACGCCACTGCAACTATTGTGTCTTAGAAACTCCTGTACTGCATCTGAAGGCTTGATTAACACTCACCCGACAATGCAGAATTTGCCAAAGATAATGAATGCGTGGGCCATTCCCAAGTCAGGCCACTCCCACTTTGTCCAGTCTACTGCTGCCTGACACTCCCTGATCCAGAGCACCTGGGGGTTGAGAAATGAAAAATCAGTTGTATTTGTGGACCCTGGACACTATTTGTCTTGGTGATAGACTGATATGCTTAGGCATTTCTACATAAAAGCACTGTGTTTTAGTCCCCGTATTGCAATTCTATACATCAAACTAATGCGAATGTAACAGCCTCACAGCTGCTCATTTCTGACAAGGATAAGGCATAGTCTTGTAATGGAGGTAATAGTGTAAAACACAGATTTACAAAATATGATGTGAATACATTTGGCAGATAATTCATTTTATAAGGGAATCCTGGAAGAGTGAGTTGGTCTCTCCAAATCCTCTGTTTTAGAGAGCCAAGAACAAATGTGTAATGAAAGAGGAATCCATTTTTTCATTTGTTTTAATTTTGATAAACAGTGCTCCTGACATTTGTTCAGTTATGATCAGCAAGAACTTGTGAATCATTTCACTTTCTTACTTGCAGAATAGTCTGCAGGATTAGTTTATGCATAAATAAGAAAAATTCCTGTATTTTCAATTGTAACACTAATGTATAAAGCACACTAATTTTATCACAACTTAAATTCAAAATGTGATCAGAATGTATTTGTAACTATTAATTTGGGAGATGGTTTTTAAGAATGTGTATATAGGCAGCAGTACCAAACACTACAAGTTCCTGTGGAATATAAGAGGATATATTTTGATTTTAGTTTACTATAAAATTTTTAGTATTTCTCAGTAAAAATTTGCAATTACTCATTGTATATCAGTGAGATGATTAGAATTTGATAAAATTACTTAATCTATACCACATTCCTAATTCTACTTTTCTATTTGTGTGCATATGTGTGTATTCAGGTATGAATGCATATATATAAGTCTCTGTGTTTTACCTAATGCTCACAGTATTTTTAACTCCAGGATTTTTCTCTTAATTGTATCTGAGACAAAATATTTAAAAGTTTCAATAAAATAAAATTAAAATTAAATTAGTTTAAAAAAAATTCAGGTTTTAGATCAGGGTCTATTTATTTAGAGCTGAAAGTCTCACACTTATGCATTTATTGGATAATATGTTAGAAATATAATCTTTTCTATCATAGACAAGGAATATTTTATTGCCCTAAAAGTGACAAACATGTGTTACTTACATGGTGATCATGGTTTAAGCTCTGAAAATCTGGGATGTAAAGAGACTACCTCATTACTGTGACTCCACATGTGTCTTGAACGCTCCAATCTCCATAGATTCTCTTCATCCAGGAAGATTTGTTCTCATATAATGTCATAGAAGCAAGTAGCAGACTTCATGCTACTTGAAGACTGGGAGCACTTAGTTATCCTCTAATGAGGGAAGAACCACCTTAAATCACTCTAAGAAAAAGGTGAATGATTTCAGCTCTGGGGCTCTGATGTGTCTCAAAATATTTTCAAGAACACCCAGGAGAGGAAGAGGTGAGACAAGAGAGACCAATATAGGTGGCTGTAGTTTGGGGATATGGGAAATTTCAACAGATTTTCAACTATTTCTCCTGGGTCTATTTCAGTGGGAAGAATTTCCTTAATGATACCGAGTGTGGAGAAGGGAACATGCTCAACAAAACAAGTGCATGTGGAGCTCAGAGAACTCCCACGGATTTCCCAAAAAATCGCTGATGCTCCACTTCCTAATTAATCATTTCATTACCTGAAGTGGAAACTTTCCTTATGAGCCATTATAAAATACACCTTTTCTACAACAATAATTTTTATAAATATGTTATCTATTAGGTCTTTAATATTATCTCTACATCTATGCTTGCATAGACATATACATTAAGTGAATATTCACAATATATGGACTATACTAAGTAGTTGATTTGTGCTAATTTCTGCTTCCATGGTACACATATCTTTAGTTTTATATTAAAAATATTATTGTGTAGGGGTTCTTCAAAATCCACTTTATATTACAGTAATACATATTAAGTTCTTTAAATTAGAATCTAATGCTTACATAAAACTGGTTTTGAAAGTCTAGCAAGACCAACATATGTGTTCTGTAGCAATGATTAATTTCATGTTATTATTAGTTTCTTTTGCTGAGGTACTTGTTTTACGTATTTTGGTCTTTTATATATTTCATTAAAATTATGACAAGTTAAAATAATAATTGCAAATGTACATGTGTAGAAAGTGCTTAAATACATCAGAAATCACATAACGAATATATACAGAATTACATTCCAGACACATTATATTGACTAGGAAATGCACTGTTTAGAAATCTAGAGGTAGCTTCCCTTAGTGTACTGAACATTTCATATATACAGCTAATATTAATAGAAGTATGAAGACATGGAGAAATAATTGGAGAACACCTTTTCTATCAATAGAAGAGTGTTTTGCATGAGAAAAGAGCTCAAGAAGCTGTAAGGCCTTTCTGTCAACTGAATGAAAGGTCAAAGAACTGAGTAAAGTTAATGATCACATGAGGGAAATACTTGCTAACATTAAGTTCAAGCTCCAGCATTTCTCAAGTGGCCCTTTTGTTTCTACTTTTACCCACCCAGCTCACAGTGGCTCAGAATTATCATGGAATCTATGGTCATCAGGAATCTGAACAATGAATAGGTCATGCTGTCAGGGCTCAGGGGTCTGGAGTCACCTACAGATTTCCCTTGGCTTTCACAGTATCTGAAAATCACCAGGGAGTTTGTAAGCATGTCTTTCCTCTTTGAAACCATTTCTATTCATCTAATTTAGTTATTGCTGTTTAATTGGTGCTACCATTGCTCTCATTGATGTTTGTTAAAATTAGAATTTTAAGGTTCCACCTCAGATGAAGATTAATTTAATATACTTGTCATGAATACATTATTCTCATAACATTGGATTATCCAAAATTACATAAGTACTCCATTCTGATTTAAATGAAAGGACCCCTATTTCTTAAACCATCATCAAATTTTGACATGGCCAGAAACTTGTAGAACAATCCAGATAATTTATTTATGCTACTAAGAACCTATAAAAATATTTGAGTATTTTTCTGAATAAGTCTAAGTGCTTTAGAAATACAGAAAAGTGGTGAGCAGAGAAAGAGGTGGCAGAGTTGGTCGACAAGGTAGAAACCTCCTACCAAAAACATACAAAACACAAAAATACAGCAAAACAACAAAACCTGAAAATGACCTGATGTCTGCAAAACAGACTACCTACATATGGGGAAGAAAAGAAGACCTGCTGTGTCTGGGACCTACAGTACTGTGATGAATAAAAGTGGTGAGAGTGGGTATCCTTGTCCTTTTCCCTAACTTAGAGGAAAAGTTTCAGTTTTTCAATGTTAATTGTGTTTTTTTATGGGTTTTTGTATATCACCTTTAATATGTGAGGTATATACCCTTTATACCCGTTTTGTTTAGAGTTATCATGAATGGATGTTAAATTTTGTCAAATGCTATTTCAGTCTATGGAGATGATCTTGTGGTTTTTGTCTTTCTTTTTGTTCATGTGAGGGATGATGGTGACTGATTTTTCAATATTGTAACACCCTTGCATCCTGGAATAAATCCTTCTTGGTCATAATGGATGATCTTTTTTGTGTATTTTTGATTTCTGTTAGCTAATATTTGTTTGAGTATTTTTGCACCTATGTTCATCATGGATATTGGTCTGTAATTTTCTTTTTTTATGGTGTCTTTGCCTGGTTTTGGTATTAGACTGTTGTTGGCCTCATAGGATGAGTTTGGAAGTATTCCCTCCTCTTCCACATTTTGGAAAACTTTAGGTAGGATGGGTATTAGGTCTTCACTAAATGTTTGACAAAATTCAGTGGTGAAGCTATCTGTCCAAGTATTTTGTTCTTAGGTAGTGTTATGGTTACCAATTCAATTTCGTTGCTGGTAACTGGTCTCTTCAGATTTTCTGTTTCTTTCTTCGTCAGACTTGGAAGGTTGCATTTTTCTAGAAAGTTGTCCATTTCTTCTAGGTTATCCAGTTTGTTAGCATACAATTTTTCATAGTATTCTCTTATAATTCTTTGTATCTGTTGGTGTTTGTAGTGATTTTTCCTTTCTCATTTCCGATTCTGTTTAGTGAATGTGGACTTTTTTCTCTTGATAAGTCTGGCTAGGGTTTTATCTATTTTGGTTATTTTCTCAAAGAACCAGGTCCTGGTTTCACTGATTCTTTCTATTTTATTCTTTTTTATTTTATTTCTTTCTGCTCCAAATTTTATTATGTCCCACCTTCTAATGACTTTGGGCATCATTTGTTCTTCTTTTTCTAGTTTCATTGTGAGTTTAGATTGTTCATATGGGATTGTTCTTTCCTGAGGTAGGCATGTATTGCTATATACTTCCCTCTTAGCATGGTCTTTGCTACATCACACAAATTTTGTAGTGTCGAATTATTGTCATTTGTCTCCATAGATTGCTTGATCTCTGGTTTTATTTGGTCATAGATCCACTGATTATTTAGGAGTATGTTGTTAATCCTCCATGTGTTTTTAGGTTTTTAAATTTTATTTGCATAATTTATCTCTATTTTCATACCTTTGTGGTCTAAGAAGCTGGTTGGTACAATATCAATCTTTTTAAATTTATTGAGGCTCTTTTTGTGGCCTAGTATATAATCTATTCTTGAAAATGTTCTGTGTGCAGTTGAGAAGAATGTGTATCCTACTTCTTTTGGTTGGATTGCTCTGTACTTGTCTCTTAGGTCCGTCTGCTCTAATGTGTTGTTCAGTGCGTCTGTCTTCTAACTTATATTCTTTCTGTTTTATCTGTCTTTTGGAGTGAGTGGTGTGTTGAAGTCTTCTAAAATGAATGATAGTATTCTGTTTCTCCCTTTAATTCTGTTAGTATTTGTTTTGCATATGTAGGTGCTCCTGTGTTGGATGCATAGATATTTATAATGTTTAAATTCTCCTGATGGACTGACCCATATTATCATTATGTAATGTCCTTCTTTGTCTCTTGGGACATTCTTTGTTTTCAAGTCTATTTTGTCTGATACAAGTACTGCATCTCCTGCTTTTCTCTCCCTATTATTTGCATGAAATATCTTTTCCATCCCTTGACTTTTAGTCTGTGCATATCTTTTGGGTTGAAGTGAGTCCCTTGTAGGCAGCATATAGATGGGTCTTGTGTTTTTATCCATTCAGTGACTCTATGTCTTTTGATTGGTGCATTCAGACCATTTACATTAGGGTCATTAATGATAGTATGTACTTATTGACATTGCATGCTTTAGATTCATGTTTACCGAATGTTCAAGGGTAATTCCCTTATTATCTAATAGTCTAATTTAACTCACTTAGTATGCTATTACAAAAACAAACTAAAGGTTCCTTTTATCCTCCTTTTTCTTCCTCCTCCATTCCTTATGTGTTAGGTATCAGATTTTGTACTCTTTGTCTATCCCTTGACTGACTTTGGGTTTAGTTGATTTGATTTTGCATCTTCTTAGTAATTAATTCTTCAGTGTGGTCTTATTTCCTCTGGTGACAGATATTTAGCCTTAGGAACACTTCCATCTAAAGTCATCCCTCCAAGATATACTATAGAAATGGTTTGTGGGAGGTAAATTCTCTCAACTTTTGCTTATCTGGAAATTCTTTAATCCTTCCTTTAAATTTAAATGATAATCTTGCCAGGTAGAGTATTCGTGGTTCGAGGCTCTTCTGTTTCATTGCATTAAATATATCATGCCACTCCCTTCTGTCATGTAAGGTTTCTGTTGAGAAGTCTGATGATAGCGTGATGGGTTTTCCTTTGTATGTGATCTTCTATCTCTCTCTGGCTGCTTTAAATAATCTGTCCTTATCCTTGATCTTTGCATTTTATGTCTTTATATGTCTTGGTGCTGTCTTCCTTGGGTCCCTTGTGTTGGGAGATCTGTGCATCTCCAAGGCATGAGAAATATCTCCTTCCCCAGATTGGGGAAATTTCTAGCAATTACCTTCCCAAAGACATTTTCTATCTCTTTTTCTCAATCTTCTTCTTCTGGTACCCCTGTAAGATGGATTGGCCACACAGTTCTCTCAATATTTTTTCATTCCTAGAGATTCTTTTCCTCTCTGTGACTCACCTTCTTTGTATTCCTCTTTTCTGATTTCTATTGCATTTACCATCTCCTCTAATTCACTTGATTTGCTTTAAAATCCCTCCATTGTATGTTTCATTTCAGATATTATATTCCTTAATGATTGGATCTCAGTCCTGAATTTGTCCCTGGGTTCTTGAATATTTTTCTGTACCTCCATAAGCATGTTTATGATTTTTATTTAGAAATCTTTTTCAAGAAGATTGATGAGCTCGGTTTCACTTGGCCTTCTTTCTGGTGTTTATGGGATTTTGGTTAGAACCAGGTTCCTTTAATGTTTCATATTTATATGTGGGTCCCACTAGTGGCACAGAATTTCTCCTTTCTGGAGCTTCTCATCTTCTGGAGTGATGTCAGGGATTGCAGGGGAGTGGTACTAATGCCTGGGGGAAGGAAAGAGATGTTTCCTGATTCCCTGCTGCTGTGCCTCTCTCCACTGCCAGAAACAGTAGTCTGAGCTCACAGGTATAAGTCTTGATGCTTTTCATTTTTAGCTTCCATAGGCAGGGACTCTCTCTGGCTGGCCTGACATCAGGGCATGGGATGCCAGTTTGCAAGCCAGGACTGGTTGGCTGGGAGGAATGTGCAGCAGGGTGCGTGTAATCATGGTGGGCTTTGGATCTGTATCACTGGCCAGGGTAATGGAGTTACTGAAGCTCATGGAAGTTCCTAACCTTCTGGGCAGAGTGTGCCTGAGCAATTTTCTCCTGAGCAGGAAGCTCTGTGCAGTCCTTGCCGCTTTAGCAACTCTCTCACTATTAAGAAGTTTGTCAGACTGCCTCCTTTTCTTTATTATTTTTTTAAAACAAAGTAAATCTATAATTACCATCCATCTCCAGTGAAGCCAAGAAAACCATTTAGGCACCCTAGCCATTTGTGAAAATTTGTCTATGATATGACGCATATTGTCCAACTGTACTTGAACAGTCTGAGAGAAATCAGACAAATTAAAGCAACCCATTTCTGGGATCTGTGCACATCCCATATGTTCTTTGAACCGTAGATAGTCTATAGTCATAAGATTTTGGAGTGCTACAACTTGCACCCCTCCCAACTCCTGGTTGAGTTCCAACAGTACAGATCTGGTCAAATTCGTTGTCTCAGTGTATGCACATGCCAGCCTATACATCTCCCTCCTCATTCCAATGGCAAGTCCAGGAAACGGTGGGGTGGATGCAGCCACAACCGCAGCATCGTCCGGATGCCTGTGGAGGCTTTTTGATGATCATCCCCTGGCACAAGTCCTCCAGAGAGTGCTGATGCCAGGAGCTCCTCCTCATATCGTATCTTAGTTCATTTTCTGGGTAGCCAAGCTAGGCCGCGATCTTCTGCATAGAAACAAACAGACCCTTTGCCCACATTTTGACATGACCTCTATACCACTGTGTAGAACTCATTGGAGGTCAGCACACAGGAACTGCTTTTTTTTTTTTTTAAGAAAGAAAAAGGAATATTATCAGAAAAGAGTACCTCCATAGCTAATCATCTGACACCCTTTAAGTGATCAACATTAAGGATATTTAAAGCATGCGTTGATCTTTGATTTACCAATAGTTTTATCCTATCAAGGAGTAATCCCCATTTTCTTTCTTACTTTCTTTTTTTTTAATCTTTAATCTACACTTACATTAAGAATACTATGTTTACTATGCTCTCCCCTATATCAGGTTCCCCCCAAAAACCACAATACGGTTACTGTCCATCAGCTTAGCAAAATGTTGTAGTATCACTAATTGTCCTCTCTCTGTTGTACAGCCCACCCTCCCCTGTCTCCCTCCGCCCCATGCATGCTAATCTTAATACCCCCTTCTTCTTCCCCCCCTTATCCCTCCCTGACCACTCATCCTCCCCAGATCCTTTCCCTTTGGTACCTGTTAGTCCATTTTTGGGTTCTGTAATTCCACTACTGTTTTGTTCCTTCAGTTTTTCCTTTGTTCTTATACTCCTCAGATGAGTGAAATCATTTGGTATTTCTCTTTCTCCACTTGGCTTATTTCACTGAGCATAATACTCTCCAGCACCATCCATGTTGCTGCAAATGGTTGGATTTTTCCACTTCTTATGGCTGAGTAGTATTCCATTGTGTATATGTACCACATCTTCTTTATCCATTCATCTACCGATGGACATTTAGGTTGCTTCCAATTCTTGGTTATTGTAAATAGTGCTGCGATAAACATAGGGGTGCATCTGTCTTTCTCAAACTTGATTGCTGCATTCTTAGGGTAAATTCCTAGGAGTGGAATTCCTGGGTCAAATGGTAGGTCTGATTTGAGCATTTTGATGAACCTCCATACTGCTTTCCAAAATGGATGAACTAATTTACATTCCCACCAGCAGTGTAGGAGGGTTCCCCTTTATCCACAGCCTCGCCAACATTTGTTGTTGTTTCTCTTTTGGATGGCAGCTATCCTTATTGGTGTGAGGTGATACCTCATTGTAGTTTTAATTTGCATTTCTCTGATAATTAGCGATGTGGAGCATCTTTTCATGTGTCTGTTGGCCATCTGTATTTCTTTTTTAGAGAACTGTCTGTTCAGTTCCTCTGCCCATTTTTTAATTGGGTTATTTGTTTTTTGTTTGTTGAGGCGTGTGAGCTCTTTATATATTCTGGATGTCAAGCCTTTATTGGATCTGTCATTTTCAAATATATTCTCCCATGCTGTAGGGTTCATTTTTGTTCTATTGATGATGTCTTTAGCTGTACAGAAGCTTTTGAGCTTAATGTAGTCCCACCTGCTCATTTTTGCTGTTGTTTTCCTTGCCTGTGGAGATATGTTCAAGAAGAGGACACTCATGTTTATGTCTAAGAGGTTTTTCCTAAATTTTTTTCCAAGAGTTTAATGGTTTCACGACTTACATTCAGGTCTTTGATCCATTTTGAGTTTACCTTTGTATATGGGGTTAGATAATGGTCCAGTTTCATTCTCCTACATGTAGCTGTCCAGATTTGCCAGCACCGTCTGTTGAGGAGACTGTCATTTTGCCATTGTATGTCCATGGCTCCTTTATCAAATATTAATTGACCATATATGTTTGGGTTAATTTCTGGTGTCTCTAATCTGTTCCACTAGTCTGTGGCTCTGTTCTTGTGCCAGTAGCAAATTGTCTTGATTACTATGGCTTTGTAGTAGAGCTTGAAGTTGGGGAGTGAGATCCCCCCTACTTTATTCTTCTTTTTCAGGATTGCTTTGGCTATTCGGGGTGTTTGGTGTTTCCATATGAATTTTTGTATTATTTGTTCCAATTCATTGAAGAATGTTGCTGGTAATTTCAGAGGGATTGCATCAAATCTGCATATTGCTTTGGGCAGGATGGGCAATTTCACGATATTAATTTTTCCAGCCATGAGCATGGGATGAGTTTCCATTTATTAGTGTCCCCTATAATTTCTCTTAAGAGTGACATGTAGTTTTCAGAGTATAAGTCTTTCACTTCTTTGGTTAGGTTTATTCCTAGGTATTTTATTCTTTTTGATGCAATGGTGAATGGAATTGTTTTCCTGATTTCTCTTTCTATTGGTTCATTGTTAGTGTATAGGAAAGCTACTACAGATTTCTGTGTGTTAATTTTGTATCCTGCAGCATTGCTCTATTCCGATATCAGTTCTAGTAGTTTTGGAATGGAGTCTTTAGGGTATTTTATGTACAGTATCATATAATCTGCAAATAGTGACAGTTTAATTCTTCTTTACCAATGTGGATTCCTTGTATTTCTTTGTTTTGTCTGATTGCCGTGGCTTGGACCTCCAGTACTATGTTAAATAACAGTGGGGAGAGTGGGCATCCCTGTCTTGTTCCCGATCTCAGAGGAAATGCTTTCAGCTTCTCGCTGTTCAGTATAATGTTGGCTGTGGTTATATCATATATGGTCTTTATTATGTTGAGGTACTTGCCCTCTATTCCCATTTTGCTGAGAGCTGTTATCATGAATGGATGTTCAATTTTGTCAAATGATTTGTCAGCATCTATGGAGATGATCATGTGGCTTTGTCTTTCTTTTTGTTGATGTGGTGGATGATGTTGATGGATTTTCAAATGTTGTACCTTCCTTGCATCCCTGTGATGAATCCCACTTGGTCATGGTGTATGATCCTTTTGATATACTGTTGATTTCTGTTTGCTAATATTTTATTGAGTATTTTTGCATCCATGTTCATGAGGAATATTGGTCTGTAGTTTTCTTTTTTGGTGGGGTCTTTGCCTGGTTTTGGTATTAGGGTGATGTTGGCTTCATAGATTGAGTTTGGGAGTATTCCCTCTTCTTCTATTTTTGGAACACTTTAAGGAGAATGGGTATTATGTCTTCTCTGTGTTTCTGATATTATTCCGAGATAAATCCGTCCGGACCTGGGGTTTTTGTTCTTGGGTAGTTTTTTATTACCGTTTCAATTTCTTTGCTCCTAAGTGGTTTGTTTAACTTTTGTGTTTCTTCCTTGGTCAGTCTTGGGAGGTTGTATTTTTCTAGGAAGTTGTCCATTTCTTCTAGGTTTTCCAGCTTTTTGACATATAGGTTTTCATAGTAGTCTTTAATAATTCTGTGTATTTCTCTGAAGTCTGTCATGATTTTTCCATTCTCATTTCTGATTATGTTGATTTGTGTTGATTCTCTTTTTCTCTTAATAAGTTTGGCCAGAGGCTTATCTATTTTTTTTATTTTCTCAGAGAACCTGCTCTTGGTTTCGTTGATTTTTGCTATTGGTTACCAAAGGTTCAAGGTTAGCTTCTTTAGTATCTTATTGCCTAACTTAGCTCGCTTATTGAGCTGTTATATACACTGTCTGGAGATTCTTTTCTTCTCTCCCTTCTTATTCCTCCTCCTCCATTCTTCATATGTTGTGTGTTTTGTTCTGTGCTCTTTTTAGGAGTGCTCCCATCTAGAGCAGTCCTTCTAGGATGCCCTGTAGAGGTGGTTTGTGGGAAGCAAATTCCCTCAGCTTTTGCTTGTCTGGAATTGTTTAATCCTGCCATCATATCTAAATGATAGTCATGCTGGATACAGTATCCTTGGTTCAATGCCCTTATGTTTCGTTGCATTAAATATATCATGCCATTCTCTCTCTGGCCTGTAGGGTTTCTGTTGAGAAGTCTGATGTTAGCCTCATGGGTTTTCATTTATAGGTGACCTTTTTCTCTCTAGCTGCGTTTAAAACTCTTTCCTTGTCCTTGTTCCTTGCCATTTTAATTATTATGTGTCTTGGTGTTGTCCTCCTTGGATCCTTTCTGTTGGGGGTTCTGTGTAATTCTGTGATGTGTTCGATTATTTCCTCTCCCAGTTTGGGGATGTTTTCAGTAATTATTTCTTCAAAGAGACTTTCTATCCCTTTTCCTCTTTCTTCTTCTTATGGTTCCCCTATAATACAAATATTATTCCTTTTGGATTGGTCACATAGTTTTCTTAGTGTTGTTTCATTCCTGGAGATCCCTTTATCTCTCTCTATGTCACCTTCTATACGTTCCTGTTCTCTGGTTTCTATTCCTTCAATGGCCTCTTGCATCTTATCCATTCTGCTTATAAATCCTTCCAGGGATTGTTTCACTTCTGTGATCTCCTTCCTGACATCTGTGATCTCCCTCCGGACTTCATCCCGTTGCTCTTGCATTTTTCTCTGCATCTCATCCCAATGCTCTTGCATTTTTCTCTGCATCTCTGTCAGCATGTTCATGATTTTTATTTTGAATTCTTTTTCAGGAGTACTGGTTAGGTCTGTCTTCTTCTCAGGTGTTGTCTCTGTGATCTTTGTCTGCCTGTATTTTTACCTTTCATGGTGATAGAGATAGTTTGCAGAGCTGGTATGAGTGACAGCTGGAAGAGCTTCCCTCCTTGTTGGTTTGTGGCCTTCCTCTCCTGGGAGAATAGCGACCTCTAGTGGCTTATGCTTGGCAGCTGTGCACAGACAGGGCTTCTGCTACCTGCCCATTTGCTATGGAGTTCATCTCCGCTGTTGCCGTGGGTGTGGCATGGCTGGGGCTGCTCCTCCAAAATGGTGGAGCCCCGTTGCAGGGGGAGCCCCGTTGCAGGGGGAGCAGCCATGAGGCTATTTATCTCCATAAGGGTCCTCTGTGCTTCCTGTTGCCCAGGGGGTTAGAGTACCCATAGATCCCCAGATTCTCTGCCTCTGGTCTAAGTCTCCTGTCCTGCCCCTTTAAGACTTCCGAAAAGCACTCTCCAAACCAAAACAACAACAGCAACAACAAAAGAGGAAAAAAAAAAAAAAGAAAAAAACACTTGATTTTCTTTGTCCTCAGGCACTAGTCCCAGGCACCGATCACTGGTTCTGCTTCCGTGCCTCCCTAGCACTGGGGTCCCTGTCCCTTCAAGGCTTCCAAAAAGCACCCACCAAAAAAAAATTTTAAAAAAAGGGAAAAATGCGTGATACTGTTTGTCCTCAGGCGCAGGTCCCAGGCATCCGCCCACTGGTCCTGCTGCCCTGACTCCCTAGCACTGGTTTCCCCGTCCCTCCAAGGCCTTTAAAAAACACTTGTCAAAAAAAAGGGAAAAACACACGACCCTCTTCATCCACAGGTGCCGGTCCCTTGCACACACTCACTGCCCCTGCCACCCTGCCTTCCTGGCACTGGAGTCCCTGACCCCCTAAGGCCTCCAAAAAGCACTCACCAAAAAGAAAAAAAAAGGGAGGAACGCGCGATTTTCTTTGTCCTTAGGCGCTGGTCCCAGGCACCCACCCACCGGTCTTGCTGCCCTTCCTCCCTGGTATTGGGGTCCCCATCCCTCCAAGGCTTCCAAAAATCACTTGCCAAAAAAAAAAAAGGGAAAAACGTGCGATTTTCTTTGTCCTCAGGCGCCAGCCCCAGGCCCCCGCCCACCGGTTCTGCCACCGTGCATAAGTAGTTTTGGGAAAAAAGCGTGATTTTCTTTGTCCCCAGGCGCTGGTCTCAGGCACCCGTTCACCAGTCTTGCTGCCCTGTTTCGCTGGTATTGGGGTCCCTGTCCCTTTAAGGCTTCCAAAAAGCACTCGCCAAAAAGAAATAAAAAAGGGGGAAAATGCGCGATTACTCCGTCCTCAGGTGCCGGTCCCAGGCACCCGCTCACCGGTCCTGCTGTCCTGCCGCCCTAGCACCAGGGTCCCTGTCCCTTTAAGGCTTCCAAAAAGCACTAGTCAAAAAAAAAACCACTCTGGTTTCTTTCCACCCGCCAGGAGCCGGGGGGAGGGGCGCTCAGGTCCCACCGGGCTGGGGCTTGTATCTTACCCCGTTCGCAAGGCGCTGGGTTCTTGCAGGTATGTATGTGGTCTGGATGTTGTCCTGTGTCCTCTGGTCTCTATTTTAGGAAGAGTTTTCTTTGTTATATTTTCATAGATCTATGTGTTTTTGGGAGGAGATTTCCACTGCTCTACTCACGCCGCCATCTTCAACACTTGTTCCTCCCTTTCTTTTGTCCCAGAGCAGCCGGATTTATATCCCTGCTTAACACAAGCAGCTGGAATCTCAGTGTCTCCACATATTTTTGCCTGCCTTAGCTTTACAACCCACTAATATCCAGAGCATTATGCAATGTAGGTTATACTCCTAGAGCAGATCTCCAGGGCTGGGTGTTCAGCAATTCTAGGTATCCACCCCCTCCCCACTGGGTTTCTTTTCCTTCTGCCAGTGAGCTGGCATGTGGGAAGTTGTTGGGGTCCTGCAAGATCTCATATTTTGTACATAACCCTGTTCCATGAAATCTCTTCTGTTCTCCAGGTATATGCAGTCTGGCACAGCCTTCTTTCCTGTTGTTTTTAAGGATTAGTTGTATTAACTATATTTTCATGTTGTATGTGGTTTCGGGAAGGGGCCACTGTCCTCGCCTCTCATGCCACCATCTTTTCTTATGCTTCTGGGTCTTGCTTTTTTACCCCATTCTGTAACTCTGTCTTTTTGTTGGTGCATTCAGTCCATTTATATTTAGGGTGATTATCAATAGATATGTAATTATTGTCATGCAGGCTTTAGATATGTGGTTATTAAGGTTCAACAGCAGCTTCTTTACTATCTAACACCCTAACTTGACTTGCTTATTACACTATTATAGACACATTCTAAAGATTCTTTCTTTTTATTTTTCTTCCTTCTTTTTCTTTGTCCTCCCTTCTTATGTTAGGTGTCATATTCTGTACCCTTTGTGTATCCACTGTTTGACTTTTTGAGTAGCTGATTTAATTTTGAATTTGGTTCATAATTAATCCTTCTACATCCTTTACTGTGGTTTTATTTTCTCTGGTGACAGCTATTTAGCCTTAAAGGCACTTCCATGTAGAGTAGTCCCTTTAAAATACACTGTAGATATGGTTTGTGGATATTAAATTCCATTAGCTTTTGCTTATCTGGAAATTTTTTAATCCTTTCATCAAATTTAAATTATAATCTTGCCAGCTAGAGTATTCTTGGTTAGAGGCCTTTTTGTTTCATTTTATTAAGCATATCATGCTACTCCCTTCTGGACTGTAAGGTTTCTGCTGAGAAGTCTAATGATAGCCTGATGGGCTTTCCTTTGTATGTGATCTTTTTTCTCTCTCTCTGGCTGCTTTTATTACTCTGTCCTTGTCCTTGATTTTTGCCATTTTAATTTTTATATGTCTTGGTGTTTTCTTCTTTAGGTCTCTGGGAGATCTGTGCACTTCCATAGCCCTATAGAGTATTTCTTTCCCCAGACTGGGGAAGTTTTCAGCAACATAATAGAGGCCATATATGACAAACCCACAGCCAACATCATACTTAACAATGAAAAGCTGATAGCTTTTCCTCTAATACTGGGAACAAGACAAGGATGTCCACTCTCCCCATTTTATTCAACATAGATCTGTAGGTCCTAGCCATGGCAATCAGACAACACAAAGAAATAAAAGGCATCCAGATTGGTAAAGAAGAAGATAAACTGTCACCGTTTGCAGATGACATGTTATTGTACATAAAATACCCTAAAGAATCCACTCCAAAATTACTAGATCTAATATCTGAATTCATAAAAGTTGCACGATACAAAACTAATACACAGAAATCAGTTGTATTCCTATACACTAAAGGTGAACTATCAGAAACAGAAATCAGGAAAACAATTCCATTCACAATTGTATCAAAAAGAATAAAAATACATAGGTATAAACCTAACAAAGGCAGTAAAAGACCTATACCTTGAAAACTACAATACACTCTCTAGAGAAATTAAAGATGGTACTAGTAAATGGAAATTCATCCCATGCTCTTGGGTAGGAAGAATTAATATTGTTAAAATGACCAACCTGCAAGAGCAACCTACAGATTCCATGCAATCCCTATCAAAATAGGGGCAGCATTCTTCAACAAACTATAACCAATAGTTCTAAAATTCATATGGAACCACAAAATACCCAGAATAGCCAAACTAATCCTGATAAGGAAGAATAAAGCAGGGGGTTCATGCTTCCCAACTTCAAGCTCTACTACAAAGCATCAGTAATCAAGATAATTTGATACTGGTCCAAGAACAGACCCACAGAACTTTGGAACAGAATAGAGAATCCAGATATTAACCCAAGCACATATGGTCAATTCATATATGATAACATAGCCATGGATATACAATTTAGAAATGACAGCCTCTTCAATACCTGGTGTTGCTAAAACTGGACAGCTACATGTAAGAGAATAAAACTGGATTAAAGTCTAACTTCATACATAAAAGTAAACTTGAAATGGATCAAAGACCTGAATGTAAGTCATAAAACCATAAAACTCTTAGAAAAAAGCATAGGCAAAACTCTCTTGAATATAAACATGGGCAATGTTTTCATGAACATATCTCCTCAGTCAAGGGAAACAAAAGCAAAAATGAACAAGTGGGACTTTATCAAACTTATAACTTTTGTACAGCAAAGGACACCATCAGTAGTACAAAAAGGCTTCTGACTTTCTGGAAAAATATATTCATAAAATACATATCCATTCTCCTTTCTCAGTCCCTGACATCCAAAATATATAAAAATCTCATGAGCCTCAAAAACTAAACAGCATATAACCCAATTAAAAAATGGGAAGAAGATCTGAACAGACACTTCTACAAAAAAGAAATTCTGATGGCCGACAGGGATGTGAAAAGATGATCCACATCACTAATCATCAGAGAAATGCAAATTAAAACCATAATGAGATTTCACCTCACAACAGTTAGGATGGCCAACATAGAAAATAATAGGAACAACAAATGGTGGTGAGGATGTGGAGAAAGGGGAACCCTCCTAACACTGCTGGTGGGAATGTAAATTAGTTGAACCCTTGTGCAAAGTAGTATAGAGGTTCCTCAAAAAACTTAATATAGAAATACCATTTGACCCAGGAATTCCACTCCTAGGAATTTACCCTAAAAAAACAAGACCACAGATTAAAAAAGACATATGCACGCCTATGTTTATCACAGCAGTATTTACAGTAGCCAAGATATGGAAGCAACCTAAGTGCCCATCAGTAGGTGAATGGATAAAGAAGAGGTGGTACATATACACAATGGAATATAATTCAGCCATAGCAAGAAAACAAATCCTACCATTTTCAACAAGATGGATGAAGCTAGAGGATATTATGCTCAGTGAAATAGCCAGGTGGAGAAAGACAAGTACCAAATGATTTCACTCCTCTGTGGAATATAACAACATAGCGCAAACTGAAGGAACAAAACAGCAGTAGACTCACAGGACCCAAGAATGCACTAACAGTTACCAAAGGGAAGAACTGGGGAGTGTTGGTGGAAGGGAGGTAGAAGGGGAATAAGAGGCATCATGATTATCACACATAATGTGGGGGTGGGGGATGGGGAAGGACAATTAGCACAGAGAAGACAAGTAGTGACTCTGTAGTATTTCACTATGCTGATGGACAGTGATTTTAATGGGGTATGTGGGGGTGACTTGATAATTGGAGGAATCTAGGAACTACAGAGTTGCTGATGTCAAACCTGAGCATAAGATTGTATATCAATGATACCTTAATAATCAAGAAAATCTTGATGGAGTATAGTTGATACCAACACAAATTCCAATTTTGTATCCATGAAAAAAGCAGTATCCTTCACTTAAGTAGGTGTTCTTTAGTTGTATAGTTTTGGAATAGAGACGTGCATTTTCAGTACATTATTTCTCCGTGCTTATTCTTGTTGTAATATAATATTTTAAAATATTTTCTCATAGCGTGTTTTCCTTATAATGGAATCATGTTTTACTATATGTACATTTATTCATTGTAATCATTCATATACAGAATTCAAAATATCAGTTTATTTAGGTGTGAATGACATACAGATTATGCACATATTCCGTGTGCACAATTCAATAGTTTGGGGATAGTTGTGTACCCATGACATGATCACCATCATCGAGGCCATAGACACACCATCATCTCTCAAAGTTTCCTCATGTTCCTTTCAGTATTCTTATGTCATGGTAAGATCTACTCTTTTATCAAGATTCAAGTGAGAAATATTGTTAGGTACATATAGTTTTCTTTATAATGGATATCCAGAAGTTATTCATTTGCATGACTGAATGTTTGCCCATTTTGACCATAACCTGCCCATTGTTCTCCTTTCTCAGTCCCTGGCAACCACCATTTTACTTTCTGCCTCTGTGAGTTTGACCATTTTAGATTTGATACAAAAGCCACATCACATGTTTGTCTTTTTCTGTCTGGTTTATTTCACTTAACAAAATGACTTCCAGCTATATGTGTGCTGTGGAAACTGGCAGGTTTCCCTACATATTATATGTAAAAAAGTATTTTTGTAACATTATATACACAACCAATTAGGGCACATTTGTTTATTTCCACCCAGTGTTTGTTATAATAAAATTATTTTATATATTTTATTCCATTGATGTGGAAATCGTGAACACAAATTGGTTACAGCACCAGGGTCCTGTTGGAAAATCTTGGAATAGCTCTGTCACTGATTAAGTGAATATCCAGGATGCCAGGCTCATGAGCTTGCTCCCCAGGGCCCCACATCACAGCTGCATTTTGTGAGCACTATGGGGCAGGGCAAGGAGAAGGGGCCTCCTGACCATGAGGAGATGTCCTTTAAGGTTCATGTCACATTACCTCAGTCATGCTCACAACTAGTTGCCATGGAGGCTTTTCTTTAAAAAATGGCATAAACAGCACAGGGAATCACACCCGAAGGGGCGCATGAGGCAAATCAGAACATGCAGTGTCAGCAGCATGCAGAGCAGTGATTGAGCACAGCACACAGTGGCCTGCAGTCTCACCATCATGTGCAGGAGCCTCCTTGGGCACCAGGCTGTCGTCAGGAAGAAACAAACAATGTTACAGGAGCAAGGAGCCTTCCCTCCACCCTCCCACTCCTGCCATTTCTAATTACACATGAGCATGCAAAGGGGAGAAAAACTTCATTTTTATATGATAAAGATAAAATGGAATCTCTCAGTCTTGCAGTCTAAATACCAAGAGCCAGGGGTTCATACCTGGGCAAATCTGTGCCCACTGAGATTCATTGACCATGAAATGATATAGCAGTAAGATCACCAAATCTAGAAAATATATAGGGAAATTTTATTTTCTAAATTGTAGAATAATTTTGGTTTTTGAAGGTCAATGTTTTCCAATTTCATTGGATTATGTTTGAAAAGACACTGCTGATGCAATAATTTTTGAAATATTGTACCAAATAAAAATATTATTACCCTCATATGTTGGTGTTTCAACGAGGAAGCCTAGATTTCTTTGTAATCCCTTTATTAATATTGCTAAATATACTTTGAAGGCACTGTCAACAAAGTACCACAAAAATCATGTTCCACTGATACCTCTGTGTTTTCTCCATGTGTCTGAAGAACATTGTGCAATGTCAGCTCTATCCCTGTTCCAAGTGGCTAAAATAGTACATTAAGTTTAATATACATCCCCATCACATAAATTATAGAATTTTAAAACAATATACCTTGGAACTAAAGAAAAACTTCTTTCTAAACTACCTGAGTGCATTTAATTGGTCTTAAATGATACCATACCAAGGAGTTTTCCCAGAGATACTTTTATGTCCTTGTTTCTAAGGTTGTAAATGATGGGATTCAATGATGGAGGCACCACTGTGTAAAACATAGACAGAATGACATCCAGATCTGACATCACCTCAGAGACTGGCTTCAGGTAGGCCAAGGCACCTGTTGAAAGAAACAAAGTCACAACAGCTAGATGAGGGAGGCAGGTGGAGAGGGCTTTGGACCTGCCCTCCAGGGAGGAGATCCTTGAGACAGCAGAGAAGATGTGCACATATGAATATAAGATAGAGAGGAAACAAACTAGTAAGATAATTGCACTCACTGCAGTCACTGACAGTTCATTTATGTTCATTTTGGAGTCTGAGATCACACCTAACACCAAGTTAGAAAGAAATGCGCCAAACTTCCGTCCAAGCTCTTGCAGGAAACTCTACCTCTCACCATAATAACAGATACAAGAAAACATAAGCAAAGGCAAAACCAAGGTCTTCCTGGAAACTTATTTACACATTCTCATAATGTGCATATTTAATATTGCTTCTTGGGTTATTTGTTATCTTTAAACATGAGCTGACATAGAGTACAGTTTGGTTATTAAAATAACCCAGTCACAAAATGAGAAATGCTATGTGATTACATTTATACGAGGTCCCTGGAATAAATTCATATAGACAGAGACTAACAGTGGCGGGAAGGGCTGAGGGGTTGAAGCAACTTGGAGTTATTGTTTAATGGATACAGAGTTTCAGTTTTGCCAAAAGAAACAGTTGTGGAGATGGTGTGAAGATGGTTTCCCAACTATGTGAGTGTACATAACACTATTTGACTGTACACTTAACAATGGATAAGATGGAAAATTCATGTTACCTGTATTTTACTGCAATTAATAATAATTTAACAGTGAGCAGGAAGAGTTTTTAACCCTGAGAAATGATCCCAGGAGTGTGAATATTTGAAAAATAATAAATGGTAGTACATATTTTAGAGTCACAGCCTTTAAAATATCCAACTTTCAACATTTGTTGATACTTTTTGGAACACTTATGATTTGTGTAGAAGGTATTAAAAAAAATTAATCCATATCTGAATTTCAGCCAGTTCATTTGGGAAAAATGTGGTTTTTTTTACAGGTTTTTAATGTATGATTTGTGTAATCTATGATTTGTGTAACACAGGAAAAAGGACAGATCAGAGTTTAGAAAGATTCTTGTTTTCTGTCTGAGTCTGTCACGTAGTGGGTGAGTTACCTTTTGGTATTTGCTTAATATTATAGGTGACTAAGTTTATTACAGCAAGAGATTATATGTGGAGCCCATGAGGTTTATTTAGAGGAATAGACATATTTTGTATACAGTATCTGAAATGTATTAACATTAATGTATATAAGCAGTTAGTAAATAAGTGGTAAAATAATAATTATCAGATTTATTGTTTGTTTTCATTATTATTACACATTGATAATATACATTTGTCCAGTATTTATTGTGCATCAGGCAAAGTTAAATGTAGTGGTTAAAAGCAAGGCTACCAACATATCTGTGTGTGTTCCTTATTGTTGCTCCTTACTATCACAGGCATTTGTTAAGTTACTTACACCCTCTGTACCTAAGTCATCAATTTGATACAAGATGATTCTAGGCACTAAATTAGTAAACACATCTTTAGAAGTTCCTGAAGCAATTTACTAATAAAATTATTTTGACAATGTCATAGTCATCATTACTAATGAATTGTTGAAGATGTTGAAGTTATTATTTATTAATAATTTTAATTGACACAGTGAATAAGAGAGTAAGGTGCCAATACTACTGTCACTTCAAAACTACGGATAGTAAGACACAGAGAGGTTGACAGCTAGCCCACCTCCTACCCCAGGGTCAAGGGGCATAGCCAATCAATGGCACAGATGGTCAGGTAAATGGCTCCTTTGAGTTCTCCACCTGCCACTCCTCTGAAGAAACACACTCAGCATAAGGAGATCTTAACAGGCCAGAGGCAGTAGATATAGTATAGAAAATGATAAAAGGTTAGTTTAAGTTTAATGAAACATTTATGCTGCATTATAGAAACCTAGAGGCAGGCCATTTGATCGGTGTGAACAATGTCATCTCAGTAGTTTCTGTCATTCTCACTGAAGGATAGGGTGTTTATTTGGGTGTAGCTGTTGCACTTAAACATTGGTGTGTGAAGGGTTAAAAAAGGGTAATATTGTTTAGATGCTTGTCTAAGTTCTGCCAGGTTATTTTTTTGATAAACATTTTTTACCAGTTAACATTGTGTATGTATTTTCAGAATAATTTCTCCCCAGATTATTTGCCTACTTCAGTCTTGGCCTAGTAGGCAATGTTCCACTACCTACAGTTTCATCTGTTTCCTAACCTGGGGGCAATTTTATGTCTTAAAATGAAGGAATGATGAAAATTCAAACTCAAAATTCCAAAAGTCAGCAGAAAGTACACTTTCTCATCCTCTTGTCATGGTCTAAATAACACCAAACATTGTTAAGAGACATAGTTCCTGGCTTTGCTTAGTTTCTGTGCCTTAATTCTCAGATGAATAAAACAGCAAATTCTTTCTCATCTCTGAATTGCTTTAAGAACACTGAAAAAATATGAAGGAACTCATTCTATGAAATGGATTCCATATAGGTAGGGCTAGAAAGTTCTCTGGTTCACACTGACTGTATTTTGGGACTTCCAAATCCAACTAAACATGGATTTCATGTTTGTGCAAATCAGAAAATGTAACTCAGTTTCCCAGAATCACACGTCATTGTCAACTACTGTAGCTTAGAAAACCCTGTACCTTTGGAAAGCCCTGAAGGCTTGATTAACACTCACCTGCTGATGCAGTATTTTCCAAAGATAACTGGTGGGCCATTCCTAGGTCAGGCCACTCCCACTTTGTCCAGTCTACTAATGTCTGACACTCCCTGATCCAGGGCACCTGAGGGTTGAGAAATGAAAAGCCTGTTGTCATGTTTGTGGAACCTGCACTCTATTTGTCTTGGTGATAGATTGATATGCTGACGCATCTCTACATAAAAGCACTGTGTTTTACTTTCCACATTGCAATGATGCACATCAAACTAATTCTGGTATAATGACCTCACAACTCTCCATTTTTGACAAGGATAAGGCATAGTCCTCTAACGGAGATAATACTGTAAAGCACAGATTTACAAAATATGATGTGAATACATTTGGCAGATAATTTATTTTACAAGGGAATCCTGGAAGAGTGAATTTATCTCTCCAAATCTTCTATTTTACAGAGCCAAGGATAAATGGATAATAAAAGATAAATCAATTTTTCCTATTATAACTTTGATAACCACTGCTTCTGACGCTTGTTCAGTCATGATTGGCAAGAGCTTATGAATCATTGAACTTTCTTCCTTGTAGAATGATTTGCAGGATAAATTTATGCATAAATAAGAAACATATTTTCAATTATAACACTAATTTATAATACATACTAACTTTCTCATTATTTAAATTCAAAATGTTGTCAGGATTTATTTGTAACCATTAATTTCAAAGATGATTCTTAAGAATGTGTATGTTGGCAGAAGTACCAAACTCTACAAGTTCCTGTAGAAAATAAGAAAAAATATTTTGATTTTAGTTTACCATAAAGCTTTTAGTATTTGTCATTTGTCAGGAAAAATTTCCACTTATTGTATGTCAGTGAGTTGGTTATAATTTGATAAAATGACTTTATCTGTACCACACTCCTACTTTTCTATTTGTGTGCATATGTGTGTGTGTGGGTGTGCATTCATGTGTTTAAGGCTCTGTGATTTTCCTTATGATCACACTGTCTGTTTTTAACTCCAGGATGTTTCTTTTAATTGTATTCGAGACCAAATACTTGAAATATTCAATAAAATTAAATTTAATAAAATTTGTTTGAGAAAAAAATACAGATTTTAGATCAGGATCTACATATCTAAAGGTGAAAGTATCACACTTAACCATTTAATTGGATAATATGTTAGAAATATAATCTTATTTTACAATCACAGACAAGGAATACTTTATTTTCCAAAAGTGACAAACAGGTATTGCTCACATGGTGATCATGCATTAAGCTCTGAAAACCTGGTATATAAAGAGACTATACTTCCTTATGTTAGTGCCTTCACATGTGCCTTGAACTCTCCACTCTTCTTAGATTCTCTTCAGCCAGGATGATTTGCTTTCATCTAATGCAATAAAAGTAAGTCGCAGGTTTCATGCTACTTCAGTACTGGGAGAAATTAGTTGTCCTCTGAGTGAGGGAAGAACCACTTTACAGTTTTGTAAGAAAATGCTTAATTATTTCAGCTCTGAGGTTGTGCTATGTCTCAAAATATTTTCAAGAACACCCTGGAGAGGAAGAGACAGGAGAGACCAGCACAAGTGGTAGTAGTTTGGGGATCTAGGGAATTTCAACAGACTTTCCAGAAATATTGTCTGGGTCTATTTCAGGGGAAAGAATTTCTTCCATGATACTGACGGTGGAGGAGGGAACATGCTCAACAAAACAGGTCAAATAAAGCTCAGAGATCTCCAAGGGATTTCCTAAGAAATCTCTGATGCTCAACTACCAAATGAATCATTTCAGTACCTTGAAGTGGAAACACTGCTTATAAGAAATTTAAGGATACAAGTTGTTCGCAACAATAATTTTCAGAGTAAAAGTTAAATATTAGGTCTTTAAATTGTTTCTACATCTATACTTACACAGACATATATACAAAGTGAGTGTTCATAATAAGTTCTATACTAAATAGTGGATTGATGCTAATTTCTGCTTCCATGGTACACATATCTTTAGCTTTTTATTAAAGATATTATTATCTAGGGGTTCTTTAAAATTCCTTTATATTTCAGTTATAGATGTTGGTATTATTAAATTAGAATCTAGTGCTTACATATGTACAACTGGCTTTGAAAGTCTAGCAAGATTAACATATGTGTTCTGTAGCAATGATTAACTTCATGTAATTATTACCTCTTGCTGAAGTACCTGTTTTGGTATTGTATTTTTCATTAAAATTACAGAAAGTAAAAATAATTGCAAGTGTGTTATAAGTGCTTAAAACATTGCAAAAATCACATAAAGAACATAAAATATATTTCCTAACAAAAATTTCTCAGAAGGAAATGCATTATTTAGAAAACAAGTAGCATCTTCCAAAAGGGTAGAAATAGGAATTGAACATATCAGAAATAAAGCTACTAAAAGGAAAATATGGAAAAATAATTGTAAAAAATTCTTTCTATCAAAAGAATGTTGTTTTTCATGACAAAAGAGGTAAAATGTTTTAAAGCATCTGTGTCCACTGAGAGGAAGTTCAAAGAAGTAAGAAAAATCAAATGACTTCACCAGGGAAGTACTTGGTAACATCAAGTTCAGTTTCCTGCCTTTCCAAGTGGCCCTTTTGTTTCTGCTGTTCCCTGCCCAGCTCACAGTGGCAAAGAATTATCATGGAATTGGGTCACAGGTGTTTGAGCAAGGAATTGGGAGATCCTGTCAGGGTTCAGAGATCTGGGTTCACCTTCAGATTTCACTTAGCTTTCACAGCATCAGAGCCCTGAGCACCATAAATCACTGGGGAGTTTGCATGCATGTGTTTTCTCTTTGAAGCCATTTCTATTTATCTTTTAATTTTGTTATCACTAGTTAATTGGTGCTACCATTGCTGTCTTGATGTTTGTGAAAATGATCATTTTAAGGTCTAAGGTCCCACCTCTGGTAAAGATTCATTTAATATAGTTTTTAAGAACACATTTTACCCATGACATTGATTATTTAAATAACATAAATATTCCATTCTGATTTAAATAAAATTTTCTGTTTTTTAACCATAATCAAATTTTGATATGGTTAGAAACTATACAATCAAGATCATTTCTCTGTGCTATGAATGCTATTAACAATCTATGAAATCAATTTAATATTTATCCAAATAAGTATAAGTGCTTTAAAAATACATAAAATGGGGGGCATCAAAAATATGGTGTAGAGGTGGAGCAAAGATGGTGGCATGAGTAGAGCAGCAGAAAACTCCTCCCAAAACCACATATATTTATGAAAATATAACAAAGACAACTCTTCCTAGAATAGAGACCAGAGGACACAGGACAACATCCAGACCACATCCACACCTGTGAGAACCCAGCACCTCGTGAAGGGGGTAAGATACAAGCCCCAGCCCTGCGGTAACAGGTAGCCCCTCCCCCCAGGTCCCAGCGGGAGGAGAGGAGTCAGAGCACGGAGGGAGAGGGAGCCCAGTACTGCTGAACACCCAGCCCCAGCCATCCGGACCAGAGAGCAGACAGAGTGCATGTGTGAGGTGCTGGATACTAGGAAAACAGGCCAGCAAGACCAGTGAGTGGGACCCTGAGGCTGGCGCCTGAGAACAAAGAAAAGTGAGCGGCGTTTTTTTTTTATTATTTATTTAATTTAATTTTTTTTTTTGCACGTGCTTTTTGGAAGTCTTAAAGGGACCGGGACCCCAACACTGGATGGAAGCATCCCAGGACACTTAGTCCAGAGACAGGGAATGTGGGGATCTCTGGGCACTCTGACTCCCTGGGCAGTGGGGAGGACAGAGACTCCTCATGGAGATAAATAGCAAATAGCCTCCTGGCCACTGCACCTCCAATGCGGCTCCACCATTTTTGAGCATCAGCCTGAGACAGGCCAGTCCCACAGCAACAGCAGAGATAAACTCCATAGCAGCCGGGCAGGAATCGGAAGCCCTGTCTGCGTGCAGCTGCCCAGCACAAGCCACTGGAGGTCGCTGTTTTCCCAGGAAAGGAAGGTCACAAACCAAAAAAAAGGGTAGTTCTTCCAGCTGTCACTCATGCCAACTCTGAAAACTATCTCTATCACCATTAAAAGTCAAAATTACAGGCAGACAAATATCACAGAGACAACGCCAGAGAAGGAGAGACACCTAACCAGTCTTCCTGAAAAAAGAATTCAAAATAAAAATCATAAACTTGCTGATGGAGGTGCAGATAAATATACAAGAGCTAAGGGATGAAGTCCAGAGGGAGATTACAGATGCCCGGAAGGATATTACTAAAGTGAAACAAACTCTGGAGGGACTTATAAGCAGAATGGATAAGATGCAGGAGGCCATTGATGGAATAGAAACCAGAGAACAGGAAAGCATAGAAACTGACATAGAGAGAGATAAAAGGATCTCCAGGAATGAAACAATATTAAGAGAACTGTGTGAACAATCCAAAAGGAACAATATCCATATTATAGTGGTACCAGAAATAGAAGAGAGACAAAAAGGGATAGAAAGAATCTTTGAAGAAATAATTGCTAAAAATTTCCCCAAACTGGGGGAGGAAATAATTGAACAGAACACAGAAATACACAGAATTCCCAACAGCAAGGATGCAAGGAGGACAACACCAAGACACATAATTATTAAAATGGCAAAGATCAAGGACAAGGAAAGAGTTTTAAAGGCAGCTACAGAGAAAAAGGTCACCTATAAAGGAAAACCCATCAGGCTATCATCACACTTCTCTACAGAAACCTAAAAGGCCAGAAGAGAATGGCATGACATAATTAATGCAATGAAACAAAAGGGCCATGAACCAAGTATACTGTATCCAGCACGATTATCATATAAATATGAAGGAGGGATTAAACAATTCCCAGACAAGCAAAAGCTGAGAGAGTTTGCCTCCCACAAACCACCTCTACACGGCATCTTACAGGGGCTGCTCTAGATGGGAGCATTCCTAAAAAGAGCACAAAAAATAAACACCCAACATATGAAGAAGGGAGGAGGAGGAATAAGAAGGGAGAGAAGAAAAGAATCTCCAGTGTATATAACATCTCAACAAGCAAGCTAAGTTAGGTAGTAAGATACTAATGAGGCTAACCTTGAACCTTTGGTAACCACGAATTTAAAGCCTGCAATAGCAATAAGCACATATCTTTCAAAAGTTACCCTAAAGGTAAATGAACTAAATGCAACAATCAAAAGACACAGAGTAATAGAATGGATAAAAAAGCAAGACCCATCTAAATGCTGCTTACAAGAAACTCACCTCAAACCCAAAGACATGCACAGACTAAAAGTCAAGGGCTGGAAAAACATATTTCAAGCAAACAACAGAGAGAAGAAACTGAGGTTTGCAGTACTAATATCAGACAAAATAGACTTCAAAACAAAGCAAGTAACGAGATAAAGTAGGTCAGTACATAATGATAAAGGGCTCAGTCGAACAAGAGGATATAACCATTCTAAATATATATGCACCCAACACAGGAGCACCAGCATATGTGAAACAAATACTAACAGAACTAAAGGGGGAGATGGATTGGAATGCATTCATTTTAGGAGACTTCAACACGCCACTCACCCCAAAGGATAAATCCACCGGGCAGAAAATAAGTAAGCACATGGAGGCACTGAACAACACAGTTGAACAGATGGACCTAATGGACATCTATAGAACTATACATCCAAAAGCAACAGGATATACATTCCTCTCAAGTGCACATGGAATATTCTCCAGAATAGACCACATACTAGCTCACAAAAAGAGCCTCAGTAAATTCCAAAATATTGAAATTCTACCAACCAACTTTTCAGACCACAAAGGTATAAAACTAGAAATAAATTCTACAAAGAAAACAAAAAAGCTCACAAACACATGGAGGCTTACCAACATGCTCTTAAATAAACAATGGATCGATGTACAAATCAAAAAGGAGATCCAGCAATATAAGGAAACAAATAACAAAAACAACACAAAGCCCCAACTACTATGGGATGCAGCAAAAGCAGTCTTAAGAGGAGAAGATATAGCGATCCAGGCATATTTAAAGAAGTAAGAACGATCCCAAATGAATGGTCTAATGTCACAATTATCGAAATTGGAAAAAGAAGAAGAAATGAAGCCAAAGGTCAGCAGAAAGAGGGACATAATAAAGATCAGAGAAGAAATAAAATTGAGAAGAATAAAACAATAGCAAAAATCAATGAAACCAAGAGCTGGTTCTTCGAGAAAATAAACAAAATAGATAAGCCTCTAGCCAGAATTATTAAGAGGAAAAGAGGGTCAACACAAATCTACAGAATCAGAAATGAGAAAGGAAAAATCACGACGGATGATATAGAAATACAAAGAATTATTAGAGAGTACTATGAAAACCTATATGCTAACAAGTTGGGAAACCTAGGAAAAATGGACAACTTCTTACAAAAATACAACCTTCCAAGACTGACCCAGAAAGAAACAGAAAATCTAAACAGACCAATTACCAGTGACAAAATTGAAGCAGTAATCAAAAAACTACCAAATAGCAAAACTCCCGGGCCACATGAATTCACCTCAGAGTTTTATCAGACATACATGGAAGACATAATACCGATTCTCCTTAGAGTTTTCCAAAAAAAAAAGAAAAGGAGGTAATACTCCCAAACTCACTCTATGAAGACAACATCACCCTAATACCAAAACCAGACAAAGACCCCACCAAAAAAGAAAACTACAGACCAATATCCCTGATGAACGTCGATGCAAAAATACTCAAAAAAATATTAGCAAACCGAATTCAAAAATACATCTAAAGGAGCATACACCATGACCAAGTGGGATTCATCCCAGGGATGCAAGGATGGTACAACATTCAAAAATCCATCAACATCATCCACCACATCCACAAAAAGAAAGACAAAAACCACATGATCATCTCCATAGTTGCTGAAAAAGCATTTGACAAAATTGAACATCCATTCATGATAACAGCTCTCAGCAAAATGGGAATAGAGGGCAAGTACCTCAACATAATAAAGGCCATTTATGATAAACCCACAGCCAACATTATACTGAACAGCGAGAAGCTGAAAGGTTTTCCTCTGAGATCCGGAACAAGACAGGGATGCCCACTCTCCCCACTGTTATTTAAGATAGTACTGCAGTTCCTAGCCACAGCAACTGGACAAAACAAAGAAATACAAGGAACCCAGATTGGTAAAGAAGAAGTTAAAGTGTCACTATTTGCAGATGACATGATACTATACACAAAAACCCTAAAGATTCCACCCCAAAACTACTAGAACTGACATCGGAACACAGCAAAGTTGCAGGATACCAAATTATCACACAGAAATCTATGGCCTTCCTATACACTAACAATGAACCAAAAGAAAAAGAAATCAGGAAAAAAAAACTCCATTCACAATTGCATCAAAAAGAGTAAAATACCTAGGAATAAACCTAACCAAGGAAGTGAGACTTATAATCTGAATACTACAAGTCACTCTTAAGAGAAATAAAAGGGACAGTAACAAACGGAAACTCATCCCGTGCTTCTGGCTAGGAAGAATTAATATCATCAAAATGGCCATCCTTCACAAAGCAATATACAGATTTGATGCAATCCCTATCAAACCACCAGCAAAGTTCATCAATGAACAGTAACAAATAATTCAAAAATTCATATGGAAACACCACAGACCCCACATAACCAAAGCAATCCTGAGAAAGAAGAATAAAGTAGGGGGGATCTCACTCCCCAACTTCAACTCTACTATAAAGCCGTAGTAATCTAGATAATTTGGTACTGGCACAAGAACAGAGCCACACACCAGTGGAACAGATTAGAGACTCCAGACATTAACCCAAACATATGTGGTCAATTAATAATTTATAAAGGAGCCATGGACATACAATGGCAAAATGACAGTTGCTTCAACAGATGGTGCTGGCAAAACTGCACAGCTACATGTAGGAGAATGAAACTGGACCACTGTCTAACCCCATACACAAAAATAAATTCAAAATGGATCAAAGACCTGAATGTAAGTTGTGAAACCATGAAACTCTTAGAAAAAACAAAGGAAAAACTTCTTAGACATAAACATGAGTTACCTCTTCTTGAACATATCTCCCCGGACAAGGAAAACAACAGCAAAAATGAACAGGTGGGACTATATCAAGCTGAAAAGCTTCTGTACAGCAAAAGACACCATCAATAGAACAAAAAGTACCCTACAGTATGGGAGAATATATTTGTAAATGACAGATCCGATAAAGGCTTGAAGTCCAAAATATATAAAGAGCTCACAGGCCTCAACAAACAAAAAACAAATAACCCAATTAAAAAATGGGCAGAGGAACTGAACAGACAGCTCTCCAAAAAAGAAATACAGATGGCCAACAGACACATGAAGAGATGCTCCACATCGCTAATTATCAGAGAAATGCAAATTAAAACTAAAATAAGATATCACCTCACACCAGTAAGGATTGCTGCCATCCAAAAGACAAACAACAGCAAATGTTGGCGAGGTTGTAGAGAAAGGAGAATCCTCATGCACTGATTGTGGGAATGTAAATTAGTTCAATCATTGTGAAAAGCAGTATAGAGGTTCCCCAGAATACTCAACATAGACTTACGATTTGAGCTAGGAATTCCACTCCTACGAATTTATCCTAAAAATTCAGCACTCAAGTTTGAAAAAGACAGATGCACCCCTATGTTTATCGCAGTACTATTTGCAATAGTTAAGAATTGGAAGCAACCTAAATGTCCATTGATAGATGAATGGATAAAGAAGATGTGATACATATACACAATGGAATACTACTCAGCTATAAGAAGAGGACAAATCGCACCATTTGCAGCAACATGGATGAAGCTGGAGTGTATTATGCTCAGTGAAATAAGCCAAGCAGAGAAAGAGAAATACCAACTGATTTCACTCATCTGTGGAGTATAAGAACAAGGGAAAAACTGAAGTAACAAAACAGCAGTGGAATCACAGAACCCTAGTATGGACTAACAGGTACCAAGGGGAAAGGGACTGGGGAGGATGGGTGGGTATATAGGGATAAGGGGGGTAGATGATAGGGGCTATTAAGATTAGCATGCATAGTTGGGGGGTAGAAAGGGGAGGGCTGTACAACACAGAGAAGACAAGTAGTGATTCTACAACATTTTACTATGCTGATGGACAGTGACTCTAAAGGGGTTTATAGGGGGGACCTGGTATAGGGGAGATCCCAGTAACATAATATTCTTCGTGTAAGTGTAGATTAATGATAACAAAAAAGAAAAAAGAAGAAAGAAAAGTGGGATTACTCCCTGATAGAATAAAACTAACTGTAAAACAACGATTAATTCATGCTTTAAATATCCTTAATTTTGATCATTTAAAGGGTGTCAGATGATCAGCTATGGAGGGACATTTTTCTGATTATACTCCTTTCTCTTAAATAAAAAAAGCAGTTCCTGTGTGGTGAACTCCAATGAATTCTACCCAATGGTATAAAGGGCATATCAAAGTGTGGGCAAAGGGTCTGCTTGTGTTTATGCAGAGGATCAAAGCCTAATTTGGCCACCCAGAAAATGAACTAAAATACGATATGAAGAAGAACTTCCAACATCAGCACTCTCTGGAAGACTCATATCAGAAGATGATCATCAAAACACCTCAACAAAGATCCAGGTGCTGCAACAGCTGTAGCTGCATTCATCCCTCTGGTTACTGGACTTGCATTGGGAATGAAGAAGGAGATATCTAAGCGGGCCTGTGCATACACTGTAAGACAACAAATTTACTGGATCTATACTGTTGGAACTCACCCAAGAATTAGGAGAAGTGCAAGTTGTAGCGCTCCAAAATCTTACAACTACAGACTATCTACTGTTGAAAGAACATACGGGATGTGAACAGTTCCCAGGAATGGGTTGTTTTAATTTGTCTGATTTCTCTCAGACTGTTCAAGTACAGTTGGACAATATCAATCATATTATAGAAAAATTTTCACAAATGCCTAGGATCCTAACTGGTTTTCTTGTTTTCACTGAACATGGCTGGTAATTATAGATCTGCTTTGTTTATGTAACTGTATTCCTATTATGTTAATGTGTGTGCACAATTTAATTAGAAGCTTAAAACCTATACATGCTTAAGTTACTCTACAAGAAGATATGTCAAAGAAATAATCAATCTTCCCATGTTTTCTCCCGCCTGCTACTTCTATAGCTTTTCTTCTTCCTTCCTAATTACAACCCTTAAATAGAATTCGTGAGTCATATTGATTTCACTGATTATCATAATTCCTCCAAGTAGTAAAGATACCTCAAGAAAAATACTGGGCATAGAAGCCACAGGGCATAAATCTGCAAAGAAGTAAAAAGCTAACCTTTTCAAACAATATGGCTTTTCTCTCACTTACCAACTTTACACTTCCCTGTATGGCCACGGAAGATGACTGGTTAGCCAGAGACGGGTAAGATTCCTCAAGGGAGGAACAACCTAAGACAGGCACAGTTGCAGGGGCACAGATGAGAAACTGGGGATCAACAGAGGTGAGGCTTAGAACCTCACCCCCCCTGTTTTGAGAGAAATCTTCTGCTTCCATGGATGTTTTGTTGCCCTTGTCTAGCTTGGATTAACACAGTCTACAGGCACACACCTGATCATCTACATTTGCTCTCTTACAACACTAAACTATGTTTTCTACCTTTATCTTGCATCTACTTACCACCTCAGCATTTTATTTAAAAAAAATAATAATGGGAGAAATGTGGGATCCACATATAAATCAAGTATAAAAATCAAACAAACATTCATATTTGACCTGATTGTTTATAGTTCATTATGCTTGATCAAAACCCGAAAGTTTCTGTGATGAATGCTCTTGTACTGTTCACCATGTAAGAACTTATTCACTATGTAAGAATTTGTTCACCATGTAAGAACTTGTTCGTTATGCTTCAGAAGACTGGAGACTTATGAAATTAGGCTTGGGGTGGATAAATGATTGTGCATTGAGCATTGGCTCCCCTATACAGAATTTTATTGTTGTTAACAACCATTTGATAAATAAATATGAGAGAAGCCCTCTCAAAATAAAAAAAAGGAAATTCAAGATGGATCAAAGACTTGAATGTAAGTTATGAAACCATAAAACTCTTAGAGAAAAAACATAGGCAAAAATCTCTTAGACATAAACATGAGTGAATTCTTCTTGAACATATCTCCCTGGGAAAGGGAAACAAAAGCAAGAATGAACAAGTGGGACTATATTAAGCTGAAAAGCTTCTGTACAGCAAAGGGCACCATCAATAGAACAAAAAGTTATCCAATAATATCGGAGAATATATTCATAAATGACAGATCTGATAAAGTTTTGACATCCAAAATACATAAAGAGCTCACCCACCTCAACAAACAAAAACCAAATAATCCAATTATAAAATGGGCAGAGGAGCTTAATGGACTGTTCTCTAAAGAAGAAATTCAGATGGCCAACAGACACATGAAAAGATGCTCCACATTGCTTGTCATCAGAGAAATGCAAATTAAAACCACAATGCGATATCATCTCACACCAGTAAGGATGGCTACCATCCAAAAGACAAACAACAAATGTTGGTGAGGTTTTGGAGAAAGGGGAACCCTCCTATACTGCTGGTGGGATTGTAAATTAGTTCAACCATTGTGGAAAGTTGTATGGAAGTTCCTCAAAATGCTCAAAATAGAAATACCATTTGACCCAGGAATTCCACTTCTCAGCATTTACCCCAAGAATGCAGCACTCCAGTTTGAAAAAGACAGATGCACCCGTATGTTTATCACTGCACTATTTATAATAGCCAAGATATGGAAGCAACCTAAATGTCCATTAGTAGATGAATGGATAAAGAAGATGTGGTACATATACACAATGGAATATTACTCAGCCATAAGAATAAAGCAAATCCTACCATTTGCAACAACATGGATGGAGCTAGAGGGTATTATGCTCAGTGAAATAAGCCAGGTGGAGAAAGACAAGTACCAAATGATTTCACTCATATGTGGAGTATAAGAACAAAACAAACCTGAAGGAACAAAACAGCAGCAGAAGCACAGAACACAAGAATGGACTAATAGTTACGAAAAGGAAAGGGACTTGGGAGGACGGGTGGGAAGGGTGGGATGAGGGTGGGAAAAAAAGAAAGGCGTCATTACAATTATCATGTATAGTGTGAGCGGGGGCACGGGGAGGGCTGTGCAACACAGAGGAGACAAGTAGTGATTTTACAGCATCTTACTATGTTGATGGACAGTGTCTGTGATCAGGGATGGGGGGGGACTTGGTGAACTGGAGAGCCTCGTAAACATAATATCCTTCATGTAATTATAGATTAATGATACAAAAATAAAATTTAAAAATTAATAATAAAAATAAAAATAAAAATGAATAAAATAAGAGGCCAACAAATAAATAAATAAATAAATGATTCCTACCTGAGACAAAATGGTTATTCTCTCAATACACTAAGAAATATTTATTCTACTATCTATGTAATGTGTATTCAGTGTACACCTAAACAGCCGCACTACAGGAATGGATTGGGTTTATGCTGATAAAACACTGGCTTTGCCATATTTATTGTATCTAGATATATAGAAAAACTTGACATTTTTGATAAAAGATATTAAACATATGACTGCTATGATTTGATGCCCCAATTTGGCAAAATCTGCATGAGATTCTCCTTCAAATACAAGGACTCAATAAGAATGCAGACATCTGTATAGATTTGTTTGCTTTTTAATTCTAATAAATCTTGCTTTAAAATAAATATATCTTGTACTTTTATTCAGTTTAAGGTAATAAAAATTCCCTGAAAGTAAAACCAAATGTATTTATTTTAACTATGGCACTATATTTCATGGTGCTTTTTATTTATACATTGCCTAACCTAAGTTGTTTCAATATCTGGTTAATGAATTAATTTTGTCTTCAGAATATCTTTGCCCATTTATACTCCCATCAACAATGCTTCACTGTTATGCTTATGCCAGTTCCTGGCTAAAGCATGATAAAGCCTAGTGTTCCAATATTATTATTTTGTTTGAAAGCTATGTCTTAGTTTTTATGTGACAGATGACCCGTGAATTAGAATGTCTTATAGTTGATAGCCCTCTGGGAATTTGGATCTTATAAAAGTAATTTCACATCCTTATTGGGTTTCTGTTTATTCATTTGTTTTAGAAATGTTTTGTTATTTTTTTAAAATATGGACTTACACCTTGTGAAATTAGAGCAAGAGAAATAATCTTCAATGTTTTAAACTTTGTATATCTAAGCATACTTTTTGAATTTGTAACCTTTCTTTTTTTAAAAAAACTCATTTTTAACATGTCTTGCAATTTAGATGTTGTTTAGGGATATCTTATTACCACAAGCTTACCCCAATATTACTAGGTCTTACCTTTAATTTTAGAGTTCTCATTTATCTGGAAGTAAATTTAAAGCAGAAAAGATACAGGTGATTTTTCTCCCTCTGATGATGCAGGTTTCCTTTGACCATCTCCCTAATTTACTTCCCTTTTACTTTACACTACTCCTTTAATAAGGCATAAAATGACTTTGCATATATGCAAATATTTCTGAGCACTCTCTGCTTGCTGCCTTCACGGATTTTTGTTCCATCAATACTATGCTGTAGTGTTTATCATTCCAATAGCACTTTTATCATTTATTTTGCTGTAGTGATTCTCCTTCAAAAGATAGGTGATTTGTTTTGCTGGCCAGTATGTCTCAAAGTTAAATTTAGAAGGTATTATGCCAAGTGAGATAATTCAGTCAGAGAAAGAGGAATACTATATGGCCTCACTTACACATGGAATTTGCAAAACAAAACAGAAAAAAGCAGAATAGACTCACAAACCCAGAGAATGGATAGCTGATTACCATGGAAAGGGTTATGGGTGAAATAGGTGAAGGGTACAAATAAATTAGTGAGAAGGTTTGGTGTCTTGGTCAGGGCAACAGTTTCATGAGTGTGTATGCATGTCAAAATTCATCAGGCTATATACTAAGATTTGTGGATTTTATTTTATGTACCACAATATAAATAAATAAATAATGAAATTTAAAGATATATAGGTCTTCATAATTCATATACACTCAACAGTAATTTTCAAGCTCAATTTTTACATGCTGTGAAATAAAAGCAGTACTGTTTCTACACTCCATAAACCATCGTTTAATGTACATTATTGCTTTGTATGTGTGATTTGGGTCCTCATTCAAAGTAAAATATGAATTTTTTAACAAATCAATGTTAAAAATTGTTTTCTAAAAATTGAGTGTAACATCACCCTACATAAAATTTTGAAAACAAGCCAGATCCTACTTGAAAATCTTCAGGGTATAGACCTGTTTCTCAAGCACCCTAAATATGCAACCTCATAAATTAGATTACAAAGTTTTGATAACCTTAAAGTACAATTCATGTAATATTTTACTAGTACAAATTGGGAGATCTGAAGCAATTAAGTGGTTCTCTGATAAAGAATGTATAGGTGCTTTTAAAAAAGTTTTGATTACCTTATAATTTAATTTCAAATTTCAGGATATTGAAATACAAAGTACAGTTATTTATACACCAATATTTATATTATTTTACATATAGTATAGAAATAATACATTTCCTTGTCTCATATTTTGTATTTATGTGTAAGACTTACACAATTATATTTGTAAAGTGCACCATTGTTAGACTCATGATCAGTTTAATGATGAAGATATTTAATCATTCCTACAATGCATGGACTTCCTTTTGTGCAGTCGCTGTACTTCCACTATTTTGATATGGAAATAATTTAGAGTTCTAGAATGCAATTCATTTAAGTGACTCATTCTATATTTATAGTTTTGTTTATGACAACAATTCTAAATCATTTAATCCTTACGCCTATGGAATGACGTTATTCCCCAGAGAATATTAGGCAATGTGTTTTGAATTTATTATTATTATTATTTTATATTTTGCAAAATTTTGGAATAGACAGTAAAAGATATTTTTCATTCATTTGAATTTAAATATAGTTGGTATACAATGTTATTTTGGTTTTAGATAAACAGCTTAGTGATTCAACAATTATATAAATAAATGCTCAACATAATTAAGTATAGTTACCATTGCTTACCCTGGAAACATATTACAATATTCTGAGCTATACTACTTATGATAAATCTCCATCCCTGTAACTAAATTATTTTATAATTTAAACTTTGTACCCATATATCCCCTTCATCTATTTCTTTTCATCCTGGTGGAGGAACTGGTAGCATCCCCCATAGAAGCTGTTCTGATACATGCCAGAGTGTGGGTGCTGAGCCCCAAAGCCATAGCCCACACTCAGGGGCATAAGTGGGAAATAATCTTTGTTGCACTGGTCACCAGAATTTCAATTAAATTGGTACCAACACATCACCTAAACTTCATTGGTTGATAGAACGTCCCACTGTTCCCAAAGCAGGTACAGCAACTCACGCACTCACCAGGACTAACTACATAAGCATTACCTTTGCTCTGTATGCTTGTCAAGAGTTGGTGCTTTCAGACTTTATATTTTCAAACTACTGATGTGCAGTGAGACCTCACTGAGATTTACTAATAAGTTTCCTTCAATACAAATAGTGCACAACACACTCCCATGTGTTAATGACGTGTTTGTGCTTCCTCTTCTCTGAAATTCCTTTTTGGGCTTTGTGAGTGGCACTTACTTGCTTTTATTTCTAATGTGCATCTTGGGACTCACCTCGTGGCTCTTGAGAAAAAAATCTTAATTGGAATGAAATTATATTCAGGGGTATGTTTCCACTGTGTGAATTTTGTGAGTTTTCCCAGCTCTTCTCCCTTCTCCTCCTGCACCTTCTCTGAGCCCATCTCTTACTCCTTTCCTTCCTTTTAAAATGATATCCTACTTTGAGGGTCTGAAGACATATTCCAAAATATTGTAATATTGGTTTTCATATTTCATTATTTAATTTACTTACAATTGATGAGAGTGGATCAGGAAAAAGGAATTCAATTCACTTTGTCCAGTATTTGTTACTCAGTTTTCCTGGAACAAACTACTGAGGTACACATATTGTTCACAGAACCATAGTGTTCCTGCCATTTGTGGAGTTTCCCTTTATGCAAAACGCTGTAACTGTGCTCTGCCCTGTTGTAGGATTTGCCTATTATGCTCACAAAACACACTACTCGATTACTATTGTTTTATTTCAAGAAGTGATAATCCAGTTCTTGTAACCTTTTATTCCTTAGAATTATTTAGACTATTTGAATCTAATTGTTTAGGTTATTTTAGAGCACATGACATTTTCTACAGAAAGAAAAATATTACCAAGGTTTAAAAATTAGGTTTCATGGGATAAATAAATATAATTGACGTCTTTATACTGAGTGTTATAATCCATGAGTATACTCTATTTCTCCATTTAGTTTTTAAATATCTTCCAATAAATTTAAAAATGTCTCCAGAGTTGCCATATATATTTGTGATACATGTGCTGCATATTTTCATATTATTTTCAATTGTGTCCTTTAAAATGCCATATTATTTGTGGCTCTTACCTTTTGTATAGGTACTTGGTAATTTTTCTACCATTATTCCTTTCAGAGTACTCTGTTTCCATGAAAATAAAAATACTATAACTTATTAGTTGCCATGACATACTATAGCTTAAACATTGTCATTTTCCTCTTATCTCAGACTGCCAATCCTTCCCAGTTACGTAACAAGCCTGATACAGTGTGAACAGTCTTTACATTAGAGAGAGAATTTGCAAACTGTATCAGTCTGAATTTTCCTTCAGAAAGTGGCTTTCTGTCCAAATGCACACCTAGGTAGCGTGAGAACAAGGAATAATGATAAGACTTGTGATGCTGTGAAACTCTGGGTGAGGGATCCAGTCCCCTTTCTGTTGAAGTAGAAAATGTCCTGTATGTAGTCAAGGGCAATTCCTGCTTCTAGAGACTTCTCAACACACTTCGCAGGACTTCCTCTGGATTTTTCTGACTGTGGTGACATTGTATACTGGAGAAGGAGAAACTTCAATATTTTAAATTGAGTTTAGCAGATATACAATATTATATTGGCTTCAAGTATACAATGTAGTGATTTGGCAATTATACTCTGCCCAGTAAGTGTAGCTGCCATCTGTCAGCAGGCAAAGATATTAAAATATTACCGACAATATTCCATACACTTTACTTCCATCACCATGACTAATTTACCTTATCATTGGAATTTTGTACTTCTTTATCCTCCTCACCTACTTCACCCGTCTCCCTACCACTCCTTTGTATGGCGTATAGCAGTCTGTTCTCTGTATTTGTGAGTCTATTTCTGAAACTTTGAATTTTGAGTGCTCATGTCCTACAATTTCCTTGTAGCTTGTTAACCACCCCTTCATTTTTCTTCTTTCCAAGTTGGTGGCTCTTAAGAACATTTATAATGTTGACAAAAAGCCTCTTTTTCTAATAACTGCTTTTAATGTGTAGTACTTAACATCAGAATGATAATCACATTGTTGGCTATGTGTCCTGTGCAAAGGTGTATTTCAGTCAGTTTGGGTGAGTAGGAATGCCACTCCATACCATAATTACTTTTTCTTTTACTTGCTTTCCTTTAATAAGTCATTCTAAAATATCCACTTTTCTTTCATTTAATATCTGCTTGTTGATTTGGCTTGTAAAAGATTTTTAAAATTAATTTCAAGTTGTATTTGATTTCTTTCATGCCATATTGGAGTCCAGACCTTAAGAAAATTTAATTGTATAGGACTTTCACATATTTATGAAGTTACTAGAATAGTAAATAAATTGCCTTTGTAATCAGACATGAACTTGAAATTTAACTGACTCTGCAGTGGACCAGAAACTTTTTTTGAATACTTCTCATTTGTTAAGTATCACAAAAGCTTTGTCATTTTACTGCTAAGAAATACTTTTACAAATTTAATTAATCTCAATGGCATGGCCAGATAATCCTTACCAGTCCACAGTCAGAGGAAAGCTGGACTCTCTGGAGGTAGAACTTACCCGGTTCTCCAGGGCTCATCGGAGATATGACCTGTACAAGTCCTTTACTAAAGAGTCATGCTTATAAATAATCCAGAAGCAGAATTATTGTTCATATGGGCTATGATAATTATGAATATCCATGGGAAGTAACTCCATGAATTCTATTCAATGAATAAGAAGGCTCTAAGATTATGTTGTTTCTTTAAATTGTGTTAAAATAAATATTCATTATAGGGAATTTAAAGTCATGATTTAACTTCTCAGGTATTTTGTATATATATTAATTTATGTATTTATTTAAAATTACTAATGAATTATTCCTTGACATAGGCAAGATACATTTGAGTATCTTAAGCGTATTTAATTGTTTATGCTTTATATAATGTATATATGCTAATAGAATAGACTAAAATATTCTGATTCTAGTGTTTATTTTAAATGATTAATTTAAAATAGTCTGAATATCTGTGCTTGATACATATCAAAGTATTAAAACACAGGTGACAGAAAAAGTTGCTGTCCATTGAAATGCAGGCCCGATGAGTTAAATATCACTTGAGCTGAATTTAAAGTAACTAAAAAATCAACCAGCCAAAACAAGTTGCAATAATGTTTCATAGAAATTGAACCACATAAGCAAAATATTGTAATACAAAATATAAAATGTAAAACATTTTGTATGTCTATAAGTATGATCAATTTTTTATGACAGTTTTATGAGCCCTTAAAATGGTTCTAGTGATTATTTTAATATGTGGTTTAATTTCTTCTGCTTAATCATTTGTGCGGACTTAGCAGTTCTACTCATTCAGTTGTCCACATTTGAAAGTTTTGTGAACGAAATAATTTATAAATATAATTGAGATAATAAGAAGGGAAAAAGTCCTGAACATTCTCTACTGAACAAGACTATTCAGAAGGCCACAGATACACTCTGAGACACGAGATGTAAGGCAAACTTGGCAGAGGGAAACATGAGAATTTTAGATCTAGGAAAAAGAAGTTGCAATTGAAGACAGGGAGATGGAAACGAAACTTCTAATGACCTATAACTAAAATTTGTTTTTTTTAAAAAATAAAGTCAGTTAAAAATAGCTTTCAGCAGGGTATTATGATTGGCACACATGGTATGGGGTGGGGGGACAAGGGGGAAGATAGTGTAGCACAGAGAAGGCAGATAGTGACTCTGTAACATCTTACTACACTGATGGGCAGTGATTGCTATGGGGGAGGGGGAGGACAGGATAATAGGGGTGAATGTAGTAACCACATTGTTTTTGAATGTGAAACCTTCCTAAGAGTGTATATCAATAATACCCTAATAAAATTAATTAATCAATTAATTAGCTGTTAGCATGATTTCCTTCACTAACTAAAGATATAAATCTATAGTATCAACTAAATCAATGAGTGTTGTTTTGGAAGATGATATTCTCTGCTAAAAGGATTTTCTTTTCATTAGAAAAATGAAAGTAATAAAAGAAACCACATATAATTCAGAGAGTTGTTATAGAAAAAACTAACATAAAATAATTTGGTAAAGTACTGGAAAAGTCATACAAATGCCACTATTGCATGCATATAAATATTATTGTTTACAATAATATCAATATTATTCCCAAAATATGACAATAAAATTATAAAACATTTATGACATGAATTACATATAAATAAGATACAGTAATGCAAACACTAATTTTTAATGGTATAATCCTTTAGATTTTTCACAGATGAATATTAAATAATACTGTAATTGTACCACTATTAACTAACATTATTATTGAAAAGCAATTAAGATATAAATGAGATTTCTTTATGATTTGAAATGCTCAAGGCAAGCACAGGTAACTGAAATAAATTTAAAATAGTTACTTTAGAATAAGGAGATTTCAGCAAAACCTATGTAAGCAGGTGGAGAGGACTGCATAGAAGGTTAGCAATATATTAAAAACAAATGCATGCTACACAGAAGGAGGGGTGCTTGTTGAAGGAATAATTTCAGGGTGGATGCTTTTCTGAGATAAAATGTGCAGGTGCAGGGGTGAAGTAGAGTACAGCAAGAGAAATGGCTAAATGCTTGCCAGGAGGAAAAGGGAATCAATCAAATATGAATTGAACCACACCTGCTATGGACTATGTGCTGTAAAGGAAGAAAGAAAGGGTTCGCATATAAGTTCTATTAAGAAAGTGAAGTGAAAGAAATTTGGCATAACTTATCTTTTCTCATTTGTGTTAAAAACATTTCAGAGGATATCTATCATTCAAAAATTTTATGAGAGAAACCCTAGAGCAGCTAATCACAGAAGGGGATGCATTAAAAGACATTTAGATTCCTGGTGCTTGGAGAGAATGAGTAAAACTGTGGAAGTTTTAAACATAAATATCAAACTCCTCTTGAAGCATGTCTAGGACAACTATTTGATGCTGAAGAAGTGATATAAAAATCATGGATGTGTCTAGGAAGAATTTTTAAAGCCTTTTACATAATACTGTAATGTACTCAATAAGTAAAACATTGGTGAGAGTGGATCTTACTTTTAATATGTTATGTGCTTAGATTCTCTGACGCTACAAATGTCTAAATTAATGTTAAGTCAGTAGAGTTGGGAAAGAAAATACAGAGAAATATGTATTTTCATTTAATTTCAAGGTAATTTATCTATTTTTCCTATCCTGACTTCTTGGTTAGAAGCCAACATTGATGCTGGTGTTTATATTTATATTTACAAAAATTTATATTTTATATATATTCTTATATTTGAATATATCCCCCATGGATTAGTTATGTTTGTCTACATATACTGTTATTGTTTTTTTTGTGATAGTAAGCTACAAATCTGTGTCTTCATTTTCCTTGATCAATAGTGTTTTGTATAATTTGTTCATAGTTCTTGAAATATTAGAAGCCTGACCCACATTGCCCAACTATTGTGGAAATGTTAAATTTCTAGCTAAACAAAAGGAAGACAGCCTACTGAGAAGGCCATGCCTTGTTTATTACTACATTAACAAGTGCTGTACTCTTGAGAGAACTTCAGAGTGGTGCACACTGCCAAGCTGTGAGAACATATTGAGCAGTTGGTATTAGAAAGGCATTGTCAAATCACCTCTTTCAGTCTTAGACAAAGGATGGGCTAAGTCATAAAATGATTTTATCTTAGAAATATCTCAGATGCAGAGGACATAGTATTGTACTGAGGAGGTCACACTAAAATCAGGATCCTGAAAAGATATCTATACTCCCATGTTCATTGCAACATTATTCCCAATAGCCAAAATGTGTAAACAACTCATGTGTCCATGAACAGATGAATGGATGAAAAGAGCGCTGCTTATATACACAAATATACAAATGTGAATTAATCTGGAGCACATTGTGTTAAGTGAAACAAGTCAGTCATAGAAGTATGCATACTGAATGAGTACACTTATATGGAGATTCTAAAACAATCAAGCTCATAGGAGCAGAAAATAGAAGAGTTGTTGCTGCGGCCTTGGTGGGTAGAAGAATTAGGGAGGTTATATTCAAAGGATATAAAATTTAAGCTATGCTCTATGAATATATAACAGAAGACAGAGATCTGATGTGCAACATAGTGCCTAATTTTAACACTGTAGTTGTGTTTCCCTCAAAATTTGTTTAGAGTGTAGGTATTAAGTGTTTTTTAACCCTCAGAAATAGAGTGAAATAAGGTGGGTGTCAGATACATATATTACTTTAATTGTCAAAATAGTTTTACCAGGCACATACATATGCCCAAAGTCATCATACTGCACACATTAAAATATGCATCATTCTTTGTATATAAATTATATATCAATAAAGCCATTACAAAAGAGATGTGTGCAACATTTTCTTTTTTTTTTTAACATTCCTCATACAAATGAATTTATATGGTATTCATCTTTCTCTGACTGACTTTTTTCATTTAGTATCATATCCACTAGGTCTATCCCCATTGTCACAAATGGCAGGACTTTTTTCTTTTCTATAACCGAAGAATATTCCATTGCATGTGTGTACCGCATCTTTATCCATTCATCTACTGATGGATGCAAACAGAAATAAACTCATAAACACATAGAACAGGTGGTTGATTACCGTGGGAGAGGGATGATGCGTGATATAGGTGAGGGGGATGAAGAGATACACATACAAAATAATAGTTCACAGGAATAATAGTACAGCATACGGGACATAGCTCATAATATTTTAATATCCTTGTTAAGTGACCGATGGCAACTACACTGATCATGGTGAGGATCACTGATGCATTTAATTGCTGAATCACTGTGTTGTTTGTCTGAAACCAATATAATATCATATAGAAAATGTATTTAAATAAAATGACTATTAAAATGTGCAAAATAAATCAAGAGTTATAAAGAAAAGAAATGGTGCCTTTGATATTTAGCAGCATTTTGTAGAAAAGCAAAAACACAATTTTGGCCATTTATTTTCATATAAATTCACCCTCAGGTTGACTAAAAAGCACAGCATGTTAAATTTTACTTTGTCCATCTTGTTTAATATACAGGAAAGGTGTGTAATAAGATTTTTTTAATTATTTAAAAGCTTTATTTAGAAGTCACTGATCCAACAAACACTTACTGGATGCCTAGAAGTGGAGCAATAGAAAGCAACATCAATTGAATATCCAAACAAGTACCTAACATAGTAGAATAGGCCTGTGTGTGTGCTTTTATTCTATTAAAATTTTTATTGAAGTAAAGTTGATAGACAATATTATATTGGTTTTTAATTATACAACAGCAGTTCAGCATTATATACCTTATTAAGTGCTCACCACAAAGACTGTATAGTTGCTATCTCTCAATGAAGACAAATGTTATGGAACTGTTGGCTATTGTCTCTATGCTTTCATCCCTGTGACTAATTTATATATATTATGATTGAGATTTTAGCCTCTTTATCCCCTTCATCTATTTCATCCACCCACCCTAACTCCTCCCTCACCTGTCATTTCTCAGTGTGTATGAGTCTATAGCCATTTGTTCACTTTTTTGTTTTTAGTCTTTTGGATAGTGGCCATTCTAACTACTGTGAGGTGATAACTCATTGTCATTTTGTTTGCCTTTCTCTGATGGTTTGTGATGTGGAGAATCATTTCATGTGCCTGTTGACCATCTGTATGACTTCTTTTGAAAAATATCTACACACATTCTCTGTCCATTTTTTAATTGGGTTAATTTTTTTGGTGTTGAGGTATATGAGTTCTTAATATATTTTTGGATGTTAGCTCCTTATTAAATATTTCATTTAAAAGCACATTATTCTACACTGTGGGTTGTCTTTTTATTTTGATGATTGATTCCTTGGCTGTGCATAAGAATTTTAATTTGATATAGTCTCACTTATTTTCATTTTATATTTTTAACTTTGCCCAGGGAGAAACATCCAGAAAAAGTTACTCATTCTAGCACTCAATAACATTCTGAATATTATTCTAAGAGTTTTATGTATTCATGTCATATTTAAATCTTTAAATCATTTTGATTGAACTTTTGCATGGGATTAGAGAGTGATTTAGATTCCTTCTCTTGCATGTTTCTGTCCACTTTGTCCTACAGACTTAATTAAAAACTCTCTTTTCCCCATTGTTTGTTCTTCCTTCCTTTGTCATATATTAATTTACTATATATGTTTGGGTTTACTTCTGGGCTCTCTATTTTTTTCCATTGATCTATGAGTTGGTTCTTGTGTCTCTACCGTACTGTTTTGACTACTGTAACTTTGCAATATAGCTTGAAGCCAGAAAGCATAATATCCAGTTTTTTCCCTCTTTCTCAATATTTCCTTGACTATTTGGGTTCTTTTGTGGTTCCATATGAATTTTAACATTATTTGCTCTAGCTCATTGAAAAATGCAGTTGGTAATTTGATACGAATTGCCTTGAACAAGAAACAACAAATGTTGGCAAGGATGTGGAGAAAGGCGAACCCTCTTATACTGCTGGTGGGAATGTAAATTAGTTCAACCATTGTGGAAAGCAATATGGAGGTTCCTCAAAAAACTAAGTATAGAAATACCATTTGCCCCAGGAATTCCACTCTTAGGAATTTATGCAAAGAAAACAAGATCTCAGATCCAAAAAGGCATGTACACCCATATGTTTATCACAGCACTATTTACAATAGCCAAGAAATGGAAGCAACCTAAGTGTCCATCAGTAAATGAATGGGCAAAGATGTGGTACATATACACAATGGAGTATTATTCAGCCATAAAAAGAAAACAAATCTTACCGTTTGCAACAGCATGGATGGAGCTAGAGAGTATTATGTTCAGTGAAATAAGCCAGGCAGAGAAAGACAAGCAGCAAATGATTTCACTCATATGTCAAGTATAAGAACAAAGAAAAACTGAAGGAACAAAACAGCAGCAGAATCACAGAACCAAAGAATGGTCTAACAGTTACCAAAGGGAAAGGGACTCGGGAGGATGGGTAGGAAGGGAGGGAGAAGAGGAATAAGGGGCGTTACAATTAGCACACCTAATATAGAGGGGGACACAGAGAAGGCAGTATAGCACAGAGAAGACAAGTAGTGGCTCTATAGCGTCTTACTACACTGATGGACAGTGACTATAGTGGGGTATGTGGTGGGGACTTGATAATGGGGGGAATGTAGTAACCAGAGTGTTGATCATGTGACTGTATATCAATGATACCATAATAAAAAAAAGAAAGAATATGTATCCTTAAAACTGCAACATAGGGAATGTAATCAATAATATTGTAATAAGTTTGTAAGGTAACACATGGTATCTACCCTTATCATGATGAGCATATTGCAATTCATATAATTGTTGAATCTCTTTACTATACACCTGAACTTTTTAGAATATTGTATGTCAACTATTCTTCAATAAAAGATGCTTTAAAAATTTAAATGGAAGACCTGAATCCATAAAGCTACTAGAGGAAAACTGTGGTAAAAATATTCCGTGATATGTCTACATAATGATTTCATATGACACCTAAAGCACAAGCACAAAAATAAAAAGTAAACAAGTGGGAACACATCAAATTAAAATGCTTATGCACTGCAAAGGAAACAATCAAAAGTGAAAAGATAGCCTACATCATTGGACACTATTTGCAAACCAGATATCTAAGAATATATTAATATGAAAAATACATAAGAAACTCATCAAACTGAGTAGCAGAAAATAATAGTCCAATCTCAGTAGGCAGAAGACCTGAATTGACATTCTAAAGAAGATATATAAATGGCCAACAGGTACCTGAAACGACACCCAACAGCACCAGTCGTGAGGCAAATGCAAAACAAAATTACAATGTCACCTCAAACATATTAGGATAGTCATCATCAATTAGACAAAAAAATTCTAGTGAGGATGCAGAGAAAAGAGAAAGTTTGTGCACTGTTCCTGGGCTTATAAATTGGTATAATCACTATGAAAACACTATGGAGGATCCTCAAAAATTAAAAAGTAGAACTACACTATGATCCAGGTACTGCACTTCTGGGCATGTATTTGATGGAAACAATCACCCTGACTTTAACAGGTACCTTTACCCCATGCTCATGGTAGCATTCATTACAGTAACTAAGAAATAGGAAAAAATCCTAGTACCATAAACAGAAGAAAGGATCAAGATAAGATATTCAGTCATAAAATTGAGGGGTCCTGATATTTGCAACAACATGGATGGATCTTGAAGGCATTATGCTGAGTGAAGAAAATCAGACAAATAAAAAATAATGTTAGATCTCCCTTAATTGTGGGAACTAAAAAAAGAAAAACCTTCATAGAGCAAAGATCAGATTTGTGATGTTTGTGATTTACCAGAGGTAAGGGATGGTGAGAGAAGGAATTGGTAGTAGGTGATTAAAAGGCACAAATTTCCAGTTACAAAATAAGTAATTACAATATGTAAACATAATACAATGTACAACAAAATGACTATAGTTAACACTACTACATAATATACACATACATATTAAGAGAGAAGATTCTAACAGTTTTCATGACAAGGAAATTTTTCTTTGCTTTTCCTTTTTGTTCTATCTGTATGAGATAATGGATGCTAGCTAAAATCATTTTAGTAGAAATTTCACTATATATATAAAACTCAAATCATTATTATATACACCTTAAACTTATACAGCCATCTCTGTCAATTATATCCCAAGAAATATGGAAAAAAGATAAATAACTATTGAAGGAACTTCTTGTTATTGTGATCCCATTAACCAAATATTCACCAAATCTCCACTTGGCTTTGTGCATTACAGATAAAATGGAGCAGCTGAGGTAGACAAAACTCTCTTCAAGAAAATAACTGAAAAAGGGATAGAAAGAAATTATATGCTCCCAATTTAAAGATGAATTAAGAATCTGAGAATCTAATGTACAGCATGGACCATAGTTAAATACTGCATTGTATAACTAAAAGTTGCTAAGAAAACAGATCTTACATGTTTTCACCACAAAAATCTGCAATAAATATGTGAGTTCATGGATATGCTAATTAACCTTATTGTAATTATTTCATGACATACACATGCATTGAATTATCATATTGCACAATTTAAACTTACCCAATGTTGCATGTCAAATATATCTTTAAAAAGTTGGGAAAAAATATGTATATTAGTAAAAATAGGGGTTGTTCCTGACAGACATACGAGTAATCAGACTTTTGTGCTTGACATTGTCTCAAAAGTAAAGTGAAAACAATTTATAAAATGAGCTGCTCATGATAAAATTTGAGCTATAAGTCAAAATTAGAATTTTGAAATTAGAACGTAGAAATACATTCTCCACGTGAGCTTGATATTTTTGTAATAAGTGAAGACCTTCCTAATAAGATTAGTAGTGATATTTGAAACAATGATTTATTCTGGCATTCTGTAATGAAAGATGTCATGTTTGTAAGATTTATACCACTCTCTGAGCCAATATATTCCAAGTGGTCAAAACCTTATGTTACAAAACCATGAATCAGCAAAATCAAAGCCTCATTCACCTCTGAATTGTGACACCATATGAGTTGCCACTGACATGTCAGGGACAGTTTATAAAATAATCAAGTTGCACAAGCCACCAGTATGTTGCTTTCTGCCCAAATATACACAGACATAGACTGAGCACAAGGAGCAGTGGTGGAGGGTAGATGAAGGTCTTCCAGAGCTCTGTGACACCCTAGTTACAGGCTCCCTATTCTGGAGAAGCCTAAATGTTATGTAGCATCAGAGGGATTTTTGCTAACAGGCTTTAGTTTTATTGATGCTCAATAAATTTTGGTGAATCTCTGTGGATTTTCCCAGTTGTGTCCACATTCTGTGATAGGGTAATAGAGAGTGTGGTATATCACTCTTCATTTCATTGTAGCTTCTCCAACTTTACTTCATTTTGCTTCTCTTCATGAGGCAGCTACTAATAAGGACCTTTTGAATATTGACAAATTGGATTCTTCCCTAAGAACTGCTTCTGAGGCGTGGTGCCTGCCTTCTGAGGGGAACTATTACTGGCTCCTGTATTGCTTGTGTGAGGATCTGCTCCCAGCATATTTGGTTAGATGTTTCCCAATAGGTGCCATGGTTTCTTTTTCTTGTACTTGCCTTCTTTCAAAATTCCATTGAGAATTGTTACATAGGTTTCTTTAAATTAAGATCAATAAATTTGAAGGGTCCCCACCCATAAGATGGCGAACTTCTGGCTTCTCTTCTGTGTCCTCAGTTCCCGCCGGCACCACCTGAAGCCCAATCACCTCTCCCCCCCTCCCAATCCCAGCACCTAGCCAATAGCCACCAGCCCTGTAGAAGTAATACACAATCACCTCATGCCCCTTCCTATATAACCCAGCACCTTTCCCTAATAAAGCAGAATTCTCTGGTGAATTGCTGCTGTGTGTCACTCCTTCCTTTCATTGGTGCCGAAACCCAGGAGACGGGACACCCCAACTGGGCCCTGTTTTCCCCCCCGACACCAGCAGCAGCTTGCATTCATCCTCTTTTTCCAGCACTGGCTCATCATACCCACCACTCCTCTCTGGCCTTTGGGTAAGTTTTCCCCAAGAGTGGGCCACTCTTCCCCGAGCTATCACAGCGCCATTGACTGTGATCGTCCGGCAAGGCTCTGATGCTCAGCGATGAGGAGGGAACTCTCCCCGCCTCAGGCCTTCATAGCTGTGGCAGACCCTCAGGCCCCTCCTCTGACAGCTGTAAATGCACTCACCGCTCCTTCCATTAGTGCTGAAAATTTTAGCAAAATTTCCCTGGGGTGGGCCACTCTCCCCCGATCTATCACAGCTCCATTGACCATGATCGTCCAGCAAGGCTCTGCCGCTCAGGGATGAGGAGGGAACTCTCCCCTCGTCAGGCCTTCGCGGCTGTGGCAGACCCTCAGGCCCCTTCTCCAACAGCCATAAATGAGGTGACTTCTTTGCAAATGAGAACACTCCCTTTTTCCCCGTCCTCCTTCTGTTCCATCTGCTCAAAATTCCTAGTACTAGGTTCCTCGTGACTCTGGCACTCTGCCTTCTTAGAGAAGTCTGGGTGATGACCCACACTTCCTAAGAAATTCTGACTCATATACGAGTTTCTGCAGACCACCAAGGATCATCGGGGACGCCCTTTGTCTCCTTGCGGTCTGCTTCCAGTCCGAGGATCTCCGTTCATCTTCCCCTGTTTGTCTCCTTCTCTGTCCTTTAGCCATGGGAGCCTCCTCATCCCTCCCTGAAAGTTCACCTCTTGAATGCCTGCTCAAGCATCTAGCTACCTTCTCCCTGACACCTGATATAAAACCAAAGCTTCTCCATAAATACTGCTCCCAAGATTGGCCAACATACCCCTAGACAATAACAACCAATGGCCTGCAGGGGAAACTCTTGATCCTAACATCATTCACGATTTTTTTAACTACTGCCAGCACCTGAAAAATGGAAGGAGATTCCCTATATCGAAATTTTTCACATCCTAGCTCAAAATCCCAGCCTCTGCACCACCTGTTCCCCACCCCAAGTTCTCCTAGCCTGCAAGCCCTCTCCCTCCCCTCCACACACTCCCAGACCCTCTTTGATTACCTTTGACCCAGCCGGAGCCTCCGCCATACAGGCTTGCCCCTTCCGCCCCTCCCCCTCCTACAACCCCTCTGCCCTCTACCACTGTTGCCGCCGCCTCCACCTCCTCCCCCGCAGAAGCCTCCTGTCCTCTCCCTTCAGCCTCCTCTCCTACAACAGCCCCTCCTCCTTCCTCCACCACCGCCGTCACCACCACCTCCACCTCCTCCACTGCAGAAGCCTCCTGTCCTCTCCCGTCCCCCTCCTCTCTTTCCTCCCCCACAACCTCCTCCCCCACCACACCCCCTCTGCCTTCGTAACCTTCATCCCCTTGGCATATCGAGCCTGAACCTTTCAGCCCCCCTAAGTCCCAGGAGCCTCCTCCGTCTTTGCCCCCTCAGACTCGTTCCTGAGGGCCTCCCAAAATTATCGCATATTTGCCCCCATCACTTGTTTCCTCCCCACAGAATGAGCCAGAACCCTTCAGTCCCCCTCAGACTCGGTCCCGAGGGCCTCCCAAAATTATTGCCCCCCTCCAGGAGGTAGCAGGATCCAAAGGCATCATGCACATTCATATCCCTTTCTCCTTAGGAGATTGAGCCCAACTTGAGAAACGCCTAAGTTCCTTTTCCACTGATCCCACGACATACAAGAGGGAGTTTCAATGGACCCTCCAGTCTTACAGCCTCACACATCATGACATTTTCATGCTCCTGGCCAACACCCTCCTCCCTGAAGAGCGTAGACAAGTTTGGGACGTCACCTAAATGCACGCTACCGAAATCCATAGGACTGACCCCACCTATCCTCCTGGCCCCACTGCTGTCCCCAAACAAGACCCACACTGGGATTATAACACCGCTGTAGGTCTCCACTCTCGAGATATTTTCACCTCCTGCTTAATAGCAGGTCTGAAAAAGGTGGCTGGTAAAGTAGTCAATTTTCAAAAGCTCCAAGACATAATTCAAAGGAGGGAGGAAACTCCCTCCGAGTTCTTAGACAGACTCACTCAAGCCCTATTACAGTATATATACCAGCCTAGACCCAGAAACACCTGAAGGAAGACATGTCCTTGTGACATACTTCCTAGCTCAAAGCTACCCCGACATTAAAGCTCGCTCAAGAAGTTAGAACAGGGCCCCGCTATCCCACAGACTGAGATCCTAACAGTGGCCTTTAAAGTCTTCCATAACCAGGAGGAGGAGAAAGAACGCCATAAACAAAAGGCTGATCAGGCCAATTTCCAAATGTTGGCCCAGCTGATAAAACCACAACCTGGGCACCCCTCTACAAACAAGCCCCTCCCAGGAGCTTGTTTCAAGTGTGGAAAAGAGGGACATTGGTCAAGGGCATGCCCCTCCCCCAGATCTCCTACCACCCCATGCCCCAGATGCCACAAAAAGGGCCACTGGGCTTCTGATTGCCCAACCACCCGAAGGGGAGGCTGGATGAACAACCCCCATCCTAAGTCAGCCATAGTGGGGCAGGCAGAAGAAGATTGATGGGGCCCGGGGGCTTCTCGCCTGACCATTTCCATCACCAAACAGGAGCCCAGGGTTACTTTAATAGTAGACGGTTGCCCCATCTCCTTCCTTCTACATACAGGAGGCACCTTCTCAGTCTTGCGAGAATACCAGGACCCTACCATGCCTGCCATTACTCCTATAGTCGGGGTAGGAGGTAAACAGATTTTCCCATTAAAACCCCCCCTTTTATGCACAATCCAAGACAATCATACCTTTCTCACACTCCTTCCTGGTTATGCCCCAGTGTCCCTTCACTATATTAGGACTGGACATCCTTTCTCTCCTCCATGTTTCCATAACTATATCCACTCCCACAGCCCCCAGTACTCCCTTTCTGATGGCCCTCATAGCCGATGACCCCTCTCTACCCAATGAAAGCTCCAGTTCCTCCCTCATACACCCTGTAAATCCCAAAGTTTGGGACATTACAAGCCCCTCCGTGGCTCTATATCCTCCTGCTTATATCAAATTATGTGACCCCTCTCAGTATATCTGTCAGGCCCAATACCCCCTAACCACCCATAGGCCTCCAACCCATCATTCAAGATCTCTTAAACAAAAATTACCTCAGACCCACTCACTCCCCGTTTAATACCCCCATATTAGCTGTTAAAAAAACCAACAGATCTTTCCGCCTTGTCCAAGACCTTTGCCTCATCAACATCGCCATTGTCCCTATCCATCCCTTAGTTCCAAATCCATACACCCTTTCATCACAGATCCCTGACTTGGCATCCCACTTCTCAGTCCTAGATCTCAAGGACACATTTTTTTCTATCCCTCTGGACCTCTCCCCCCAAGATATTTTCACCTTCACCTGGACAGACCCATACACAAGGCATTCTGAACAACTCACTTGGACAGTTTTGCCACAAGGCTTCCAAGATACTCTCCATATTTTTGGACAAGTCCTAGCTCAGGACCTCAAACAGTTTCATCATGATCACTCCGAGTCCACCTTATTAGAATATGTAGATGATCTTCTACTCTGCAGTCCCTCGTGGGAACAGTCTCAATTTGACACTGCCTCCCTACTTAACCTTCTAGCTTCCAGAGGTTACTAGGTATGCCCCATCAAAGCTCAAATCTCTTCCCCTTCTGTCACTTACCTCAGATTCCTTCTGTCTCAGTAAAGAAAGTCCATTACCTTAGACAGAAAATGACTCTTCTCTGACCTGCCCTTTCCCAAAAGCAAGACAGAAATCCTTTCCTTTCATGGCCTAGCCAGGTATTTTAGAGCGTGGATCCCTAACTTCTCCCTGTTGGCAAGACCCCTATACGACCTCAGCAAGGGCCCCCCTGAAGAACCATTATCCTCCTCATCTCGACACTCCTTCATTAAGCTCTGTCAAGCCCTTGTGGAAGCACCAGCTCTCCATCTTCCTGATTTGTCAAAGCCCTTCTCATTATACATCCATGAAAGGTCCAGTCAAGCACTAGGAGTCCTAGGTCAATATTATGGCCCACCCTTAGCCCCTGTAGCTTATCTCTTCCAGCAATTAGACCCCACAGTTCGGGGATGGGCCCCCTGCCTAAGGGCATTAGCTACTGGGCAGCTCTTGCAGAAAGAAGCTCATAAACTAACATTCAGGGTGCCCCTTACCATTCTGTCCACACATCACCTAAAAGATCTCTTAACCTACAAAAGTTTACAGACTCTCCCTCCCTCCAGACTCCTGACCTTACTGTCCTCTTTCCTACAAAATCCAGACATTTCTTTCCTCCCCTGCCAGCCCCTGAATCCGGCCACTCTTCTTCCTCTACCCTTCTCTCCTCATACTCCCTCACATGATTGCCAGGAAGCCCTTCACAACTTCCTTCTGTGCCACTCCACGATCTCCGAAGGAGCCCTCTCACACTCTGACCTCATCTGGTTTACTGATGGGTCCTCCTTTAAACATGAGGGCACCCACTACTCAGGATACACAGTAGTGTCCCTCGAAGATGTCATCAAGACACAAGCCCTAACCCCCGGTACAACCAATCAACAGGCCAAACTCATTGCAGCCACCAGAGCTTGCACTCTAGCCCGGGACACGTCTCTCACACTGTACACTGACTCCAAATACGTATTCCACATTCTCTTGTCTCATGCAGCAGTATGGAAAGAACGAGGCCTCCTCAACACAAAAGGAAATTCCATCACTAATTCAGCCTTAATTACTAAACTGTTAGAGGCTTCACAACTCCCACACTGACTAGGCATAGTCCACTGCAAATCACATAAAAAGGATGACTCCCCCATTACAAGAGGTAACAACAAAGCTGACATAGTAGCCCGGTCAGTTGCCCTATCAGAGGACATACCAGACAACAATCCGTCTGCCCTTGCGGTTTTAGCCTTATCACAAGACACCCTCTGTTCCCAGGACAAAGAGTCTCTCTTCCGCTTCTTACACGCTCTGTTCCATCCCAGCCCCAATCCTTGATCCATTTTTTACAATCCTTTTTTTCTCTCTCTCCTGAAGACAAAACCCTACTTAACCAAATCACCCACAGGTGCACCATCTGCCAACACACTAACCCTAATACCCCCCTCAAGGCCCGACCCTTCCCGGCTCATCAAGCAAGGGGTAATGTCCCTGCTGCTGATTGGCAAATATACTTCACTGACATGCCCCCTGTACGGCATACCAGATACCTACTCATGTTAGTAGATACATTTTCAGGATGGGTCGAAGCTTTCCCCACCACTAACAAATGAGCATCCGCATTTGCCTCTATCCTCCTCACCCAGATCTTTCCTAGGTTTGGGATGCCCACTTCCCTCCAATCAGATAACGGCCCTGAGATCACTGCCCAAATTATCCAGAACCTCTCCAAGTCTCTCTCGCTCCCCTGACATTTACATTGTCCTTATCAATCACAGGCTTCAGGAAAAGTAGAAAGAGCCAATAGGATTCTAAAGGACATCCTGACCAAACTTTCTCTTGAACTACACCTTGACTGGGTTCGCTTACTTCCCTTAGCTCTAATCCACATTCGGACCCTCCCAAAAAAACCTTCCTTCTAGTCGCCCTTTGAGATCATGAACCAAGGCCCTATTCTACCCCCGGACTCCCTTCCCACAAAGGATCGATTCCTCCCAATATGGCCCTTCTGCTACTCTCTCTCCTCTGCACTGAATTGTGGAAATATCAGGTTTGGCTCCTTCCTGATCCATCCGCTCCCAAAATCCTCCTGTCTTACAGCCCGGCCAACTATGTTTTATAAGCTGCCAGAGGATCGGCCCTCTCTCACCCCAAAATGGGAAGGTCCACAACCAGTTATTCTCTGCACCCCCTCGGCCGCCAAGCTCTTACTGCCTGATAACTCTGTCACCCCTTGGATTCATATTTCCAGGTTGAAACCAAACACCCAGGACCCACCTTCTCTGAACACCCAAGACCCATCAGTCACAATCCAGAGTCCTTCGGATACAGCCAAAGATGCTGTCTACTCTACCACATCTCATCCCTCTGATTACTTGAAACACCACATCTCCCATTCACCCCCTTTGCCATCCATTCCCGAATCATGATTTTTTCCTCCTTTAGTGCTCTCTCGATTTTTTCCTCATTCCTTTTGTCTTCCCCGCCACTCCAGCCTCCTTTGTATGGTGGTTCAAAGTCAGACAGACTTACACACAGCATCGAACAGAAGTTACTGCTCTCATTGCCACATTAGACTGCCCTCTAAAAGGCTGCTCCAGACCTTTATACCTCCACTTTCCTCCCTCCACCAAAGTGTTCACTAGCAGTTACCTTTATTCTCCCTACCTCTGCTTCCTCTATGACCAAAGATAAGCCTATTGCAGGCGATGGCAAAACACCTACGGGGGATGTCCCTACTAGTCTTGTGCCATTCACTACATGGGTAACTCCCAGTACCCACAGTATTACTCCTCCAACTGTTTCATGAAATATCCCAATGGCTCATTCTCGTTATCAATCCGAGATCCCTGGGACTCTCGATGGGCTGCCGGAGTCACAGCCTCAGATTACTACGGGGGATCCTCGACCCCCCACGGTACCCTTCATATCTCTTGAGAGTATGTTCCCTCTCATTCCCAGATCTCTCAAGTTGCATCTGATATCAAACATTCCAAAAAAGTCATTATCCAAACTCTTGACGGCACCTCTTCATATTCTCTCACCCCCACCCCTCTTCTGATTCCTCCTACTCTTGGTTACAGCTCATTCAGGACACCACCATCCTTCTCAACCACACCCTTAACACCACCAATTGTTTCTTGTGCACATCACTACAGCGCCCACTGCTAGCCGCCATGCTTCTTAACATTTCCAATTACTCCTTTCATGCATAAGGACAACCCTTCCAACCCCTGGCAGACATACCCCTATGGGAACCAGAATATGCAAACAATCTCACTATCCACCACTGTGTAGGCCCATCTTCACCCCCCTCCAGTGCACTTCACTGTCTCTCTATCCACACCCCTCCCTCTGGCTCTGAGACTTTTATGCAGCTGGGACACTTCTTTTGGTGTAATGGCAGTCTTTTAACTCACTGCCTCCCGACTCCAGCACACCCTGCATTCTCGTCACCCTAATCTGACAGTTTACACTTTACAGCATGGCAGAATTCCTTGAGCTCCAACCTCCCTTGCCCTTGTGCACAAGAAGGGCTGCTTTCCTTCCCATTATGGTCAGTATTTCCCTAGCCACCTCAACCATTGGGGCAGGATTTTCAGGGGGAGGAGCATTGGGTCACTCTCTATGGGCAATTAGAGATCTCAGCGCCAAACATGAGGGGGTCCTGATATCCACTGCCGATTCCCTAGCCTCTCTCCAAAGACAGGTCACTTCACTACCTAAGGTCACCCTTCAAAACTGGCAGGCCTTAGATCTGCTTAGCGCCGAGAAGGGCAGCACCTGCATCTTCCTCTGGGAAGAGTGCTGCTATTACATCAACGAATCTGGCATTGTAGAAACTGACATTACCAGACTCACCAACCTTGCCTCCAGTCTCCACTCTGCTTCCAATTCCAACCCATTCTCTTCAATAGTAACAAACCCCTTCCTCACCTGGCTCTGACCCATTGCAAGCCCCATAATAGTCATTCTTCTCGTCTGTCTCTTCTTACCCTGTATAATAAAGTTCATCAAATCCCAAGTCGCAAAAATCTCTAATCAAACTTTCAACCAGCTTTTACTCAGGAACTATCAGCTTCTAGCCACAGAAGATCCCTCACACTCATGTAACCTCCTCAGCACATGCTGAGATGGACCCCTCTCTCTGCTGGAAACTGTTCCTGGAAACACTGGCAACAGATGCCTGGCTTCTGGCACCCGTATCCTCTTGGCACCATTGGAATCAACAAGTCCTTGACCTATGGTTACAGGGGACCTTCATTGATTTCCAACATGAAGATGTCCACATCTACTCGTCCTTACTGTGGGGAGTCCTATCAACCCTTTCCTCCCAATCCTCAAGCCTCACTCCCTTCTCCACCCCCATTCATCAGGAAGCAGTCAGAGAGAAACCAACATCCACAACCCCATAGAGGAGAAAGGGGGGAATGAAGTGCCCCCACCCATAAGATGGCAAACTTCCGGCTTCTCTTCCAGGTTCCTGCCGGCACCACCTGAAGCCCAATCACCTCTCTCTCCCCTCCCAATCCCAGCACCTAGCCAATAGCCACCAGCCCCATAGAAGAAACACCTCAATCACCTCATGCCCCTTCCTATATAACCCAGCACCTTTCCCTAATAAAGCGGAATTCTCTGGTGAATTGCTGCTGTGTGTCGCTCCTTCCTTTCAAAATTGATTGCTGATTTTTAATAATTTTAATTGAATATGATATTTTATGCCATAATTTAAGTCCAAAACCATAAGAAAATATAATTATATTAGGAGTTATGTAATTTATGGATTTCCTGTAATGTATAGAAATAACTTTTCTAATTACTTATCAACTTGAAAATATACTGGACCTCCAGTGACCTAACACTATAAAATAATTCTCTTTTTTAGGTGTCACACACATAAGAAAAATAGTAATTTCATTGCCATGAAACCCTTTAACATATTTAATTGATCTCAAATGGTGTGGTCAAAGAATTTTTTTTTCTTTTAATTTTTTTTATTTTGGTATCATTAATCAACAATTACCTGATGAACATTATGTTTACTAGGCTCGCCACTTCACCAAGTAACCCCCACATAACCCTTCACAGTCACTGTCCATCAGCGTAGTAAGATGCTGTAAAATCACTACTTCTCTGCTCTGTGTTGCACAGCCCTCCCCGTGCCCCCCACACACTATACATGCTAATTGTAATTCCTCCTTTCTTTTTCCCCACCCTTATCCCTCCCTTCCCACCCATCCTCCCCAGTCCCTTTCTCTTTGGTAACTATTAGTCCATTCGTCGGCTTGTGATTCTGCTGCTGTTTTGTTCCTTCAGTTTTCCCTTGTTCTTATACTCCATATACAAGTGAAATCATTGTGGTCAAAGACTATTTAACAGCCAGGCATTTGAATAAGACTGGCCTCCCTGAAGGCTAAAATTCCATATTCCCCAGGGCTCGCCAGAGGTATGACTCGGATATTTGCTTCTTAAAGGGTAACCACATCTATAAATAATCCAGAAGCAGAATTGTTTGAATGATTTATAAGTGGGAACATCTCTGAAAATTTGCTACTTGAAGTTTACTCACTGAAGAAAGAGGCACAATCAAAAAGTCAACTGCCTACAAACTGCACAAAAGCAATATACCTGTTAGGGAAGATAAGCTTCTTACTTCAGTTCTCAGGAATTTTTGGTAAGTTGTATTTTATGTGTTTCTTCAAAGTTGCTAATGTACACATCACTGAAATAGCTCTGGTATGTCTCAATATCCCTAGCATTATTTTTCCTCCCATATAAAACATCTGTTCTTATATTGTATACTAAATGTTTCTGGTTCTAGATTTATTTTAGGTGATTAATTTTTATTTAAAAAATGGTCTCTGAAGGTGTGTGATACAGAGTATTTGTCAAAAATATAAACAACACTGACAAAAAAATTCTCATGGAAATGAAGGACTGCAGGTGCCACAGATGATATATTTCTTGAGCTGTATATTAAACATAACACAGAAATGTGCAGGCTGATGATTTATCATGGACATTCATTGAGGCAAAATGATAAAAGGATACTTATAATGTGAACTTTGGGCTTTGGATGATAATTATGTGTCAATATAGGTTCATCAGTTGGAACAAACATACCTCTTCTGTGGGGGATGTTGACAATGGGGGAGGCTATCTATGTGTCAGGGCAGAAGGTACATGGGAAATCTCTGTACCTTCTGCTCAGTTTTATTGTGAACATAAACTGCTTTAAAATATAGTCTAATAAAAATTAAGGTACTTCTTAAAAAATGGAAAGAAATGTTAACATATCTGGTGAAGTTACATACTTCTGAGGGAGCTCAGGGTCAATATGAACTTTGTTAAGTAAAACTTTCTAGAGCATCTGGACACAGAATGGGAGACATGAAACTCATCCCAGTCCTCTAGTACATGAGAGTGTATAATGCAGACAGATTGCAGAGTGTTCAAACCCAGAGGGCTGACACGGAATCCTGCACAGAGTATTTCTCGGACAAATGTTAGATTTTGAAATAAATGGGAACATAGTTATGGGATGTGTACTGGCAGAATTAGACATGTTTAAAGAAATACTGCACGTGTCTCATGAGCTAAATGGTTGCCAAGGGCTTGGTTTCATTTTAAATTCTATGTATGTTCAATTCTCCAAACCTATGACAGTTGAAACTCCTATGATATCTCAGTGAAAACTGAAAGAAAACACAAACAATTAATATGCACATTCATTTATTTTGATAGACTCTCTCTTTCTCTCCATTTCCTCTATTGTATGTTGTGGTTCAAAGCCATACAGTGATGCCAATTTAATTTATGGATTTTGTGGAGTATCTCCATTTGGTCCCTTACCACTCCAGCTTATCCCATTGCTTTGTGACTGCAAGACACCCACAGCATATTAGCAGGCATGGATAACCTCACCACCATCATGAAATTCCTCCTTATGGACATCTCAAGTTTCCAAGAGCTCCAAGTCTTGCAAGGTCTGCTGTTCTAACTGATCTATCAGGGTTCCCTGACTGGAAATCTGGTGACCATTGCTGTCATTGTGACAGACCCATGCCTTCACTCTCCAGTGTACTTTTCTATATGCAATTTATCCCTCATAGATCTTTGCAGCATCTCAGTTGTGGTTCCCAAATCAATTGTGAATTCCCTAACAGGTAGTAAGTCCACTTCCCTCACAGGATGTGCTGCTCAGATTTTCCTGTATTCCTTCTTAGCATTTGCTGAGCTTGCTTTCCTTGTGTTCATGTCCTATGACCACTATATTGCCAACCGCCACCCTCTGCACTACAGGTTGTCCATCATCCCCTGTGTGTGCTCACTGGCAGCAGGGGACTCGTGGGGCAGTGGGCTGGTCTATTCTGCCACCCACACTGGTAACCTGTTCACTCTTCCCTTCACCAAGTCCAAAGTGATCAACCAATATTTCTGTGATGTACCACAGATAATGAGAATATCATCTTCAGATGTTCAGTATTCTCAATCAGTGATCTTTGTAATAAGTGCTTGTATTGTCTTAGTATGCCTTTCTTTTTTGGTTTTATCGTATGTCAATATATTCTCGACAGCATTTAAGATCCATTCAGTGGAAGCCCGCAATAAAGCCTTATTCACCTGTACCCCTCAGTTGGTAAATCTTTTGTTTACATTTTCTGGATTGATTGCTCTCTTAGGTCCCATTGCAAATAAAGCATCTCTTGAAAATCTGCTAACAGCCATATTCTACACCATGGTGCTCCATTTCTTAAACCCCATCATCTACAGTCTGTGGAACATGCAGATAAACACTGCTCTATGCAAGATGTACAATAGCTATTTTGAAAAAACACACAATAATTATCTCCAATAAAAATGTTTAAAAACAGGACTGCTTGATATAAGTTTAGCGTGTGTGTGTGTGTGTGTGTGTGTGTGTGTGTGTGTGTGTGTGTGTGTACAGATCCAGGGGGAAGGTGTTTCTGGCCTGGGTTGAATTCTCTGTGATACCAAAGTAACCATAATAAGTCAAGGGAAAGGGTAAATTGAGAGAAACCATTTTTGTTGCTCACATCTTGCTCAAATTCGCTGGCCAGGTTTGGCACCATAAATCTCCTCCAGTTGGGGCTCACTCTCTGCTGCCCTGGCATGCTGTCTACCTCCTGTGCACCCCTTCTTTGAGGAACTTCATTCGTGGGTCCATGGTGACTAGCAGACGACAGACCAATTACGTACAAGGAATGGAGGAGAGGAGAGACTGGCCATTTTCTCTCCACCCTTTGCCCCAGATCCACGGGGCCTCTACACAGGTAAACATATACTGATATATAAATGAACAAAGGCTGGGCAGGAGATTCTGGAAATTCTGTCATTTATCCCACAGTGTGAATACAGGTGGATGGATAAACAGATACACTTAATTTTTAATCTCTTTGAATGAAATATCTAGTGCTAGTATTCTTTATATGTTTCATATACTCTTTTTGGAGTCAACTTCAGCTTTCCTTATATTTATTTCTTACTGAAAACTTTTCATGTAATTGATACATGATTCTTGAGAGTAAAAAAAACCTGAGAATATTCTGAAAGAGTTTTAGTAAATGGTTGGAATGATTTGATCACAACATAAAGGAAGACCTCATATGGAGAAAACCATGTCTGTATATTAGTTCTTACAAGCACCTGTTTGTATAAGAGATCTTCAGGATCCTGGGTCCTGCTGACTGTAGTGGCTTCAGTGGAGAACTTCACTATTTAAATTGTTCTCTTTGGCTACAAACTTTCATTTAAAATCATCAAGTTACGGGGATGAAAGGTGCATCATAGGGAATACAGTCAATAATGTTGCTGTTTCTTTTTATGCTGACATTTGGTAACTACGCTCATAGAGGTGAGAATTTTGTGATGTATATACTTGCCTATTTACCACATTGTTCAACTGAAACCAATATAATGTTGTATATCAAAGTAGTTCAATAAAAATAAAAATATATTCTTCTATTTCTGTTCATTCTTAAACAGAAGGTGGATCAAGTAATGAAGGATTAGAGCTGAGAGACAAGTAAGGAATTTAGACACAGAGGGGGAGGATTAAGACATTGAGACCATGGGAAGCCAGCTTCTCTCTGGTTTCTGGAAGCCTTGAAACCTTAGTTTACTATGTGCAATGGTGGACTTTCGAACCACTGACCTTCAACTATGAACATAGTTTGATGCTCATGTTCCCTCCTTCCTCTATGGAGGCAAAAATGTAGGTCATGCCTGATTTATCCAATCATTTTGCATGAGCAATTAAAGGAATAAGTAGCTACATTGTGGAGTGAGAGGCAGCAATAACTTGTGCTGGAGTTTTCCTGTGTGGAACCAGACATACCTTGTACCAGAATTTTGCCCACTGAAAAGGTGACATGAATGTGAAACTTTTCAAACAGAAACAGTTTGATTTGTGTCATTTCCTAAAGCTAAGCCAGAATTCCCCTGGGTAAAAATGTTAACCTTATATATCTGAGAACTGAATCCCATAAAAGTCTGCACTTATACTTCAGAATCCAAATCCCCATCAGCAAAAGGCTCAGGATTTAGGAACTTGTGTAACTGACTTAAAAGATTCATGGTGACTCATTAGGTATTTTTCAGTGTAAAAACAAGTAATAAATGAGTATGAAAAGCTTGAACAAAAAATACTTGAACAACATTGAACTTTGGCCACAATTCTCCAATGCCTGAAATATGTTCTCAGTCTTTTAAGACATTCGTTGACTTAGCATTCCATTGTGTTTCCTCTTAAAATACACTTGTTCATACCTGGGCCACGTGCAATGTTGTTTCCTGGGAAAATACATCACTGCTCAGTTTTTGCATTCCAGTAACACACTTATAAATTTTAAGGGTTACATTTATAGTCACCATATCAGTGAATATGCCCTTCTTAAGTCCTGTCTCCATATATATACATATATATAGATGATGGATATATAATGTATATGTATTAATTTATATCTAGAATTTATGTCTATGGATTTAACCTCCAAATTGTTTGATTTTTAAGATCTATTGTATTTCAACCACTGTGATACTTGATAAAAATAAAGCACACTTGTGAATCTTTATCCTTTATACATCTCTTTATTACATAATATAATATCAAATGATGGATTAATTAATGAAAGTCCATATTGATGTTTCTGAGTGTGTGCTTATAATTAATCTTTCTGGTAGGCTATTTCAGTGATGAAATCGTTTTTTTCCAAGCACTTTTTGTCAAGTCTTTATCTCCAATATTTTGCTTTAAGAGTAGGGAAATCAATATTTGTCATTTTAAGAAATATATAGGTATTTGAATTCTCTTATAAGAAATATTCAAACTTTCAAAGATTCAAATAGTCTTTATAATGCTTCAAATTATGTATGCTAACATAATTTCCATTATCATTCTATGTCTTTCAATCAGTGATTTACATTCTGCATAGAAAATTATGGGCAAAAAATTAATTATCTGCGAGTATATTAACCAGAGATATCAAGATGTGCCACCAATTCCCCCATCAGTCATAGTATATTTTGGGTTATTGAAATTGCTGTTCATATTTCTCTTTTATGCAAATTAAAAGTTTTTTAAATGATGTGTAGGATTTTTTTTGGTATCATTAATCTACAATTACATGAAGAACATTATGTTTACTAGGCTCCTCCCTTCACCAAGTCGCCCCCACATACCCCTTCAAAGTCACTGTCCATCAGCGAACTAAGATGCTGTAAAATCACTACTTGTCTTCTCTGTGTTTTAGAGCCTGCCTGGTACCCCCCCATATTATACATGCTAATTGCAATGCCCCCTTTGTTTTTCCACACCCTTCACCCTCCCTTCCCACCCATCCTCCCCAGTCCCTTTCCCTTTGGTAACTGTTAGTCAATTCACGGGTTCGGTGATTCTTCTGCTGTTTTTTTCCTTCAGTTTTTCTTTGTTCATATAATCCACATATGAGTGAAATCATTTGGTACTTGTCTTTCTCCACCTGGCTTACTTCACTAAGCATAAAACCCTATAGCTCCATCCATGTTGCAAATGGTTGGATTTGTTTTCTTCTTATGGCTGAATACTATTCCACTGTGTTTATGTACCATGTCTTCTTTATCCATTCATGTACTGGTGGACACTTAGGTTACTTCCATTTCTTGGCTATTGTAAATAGTGCTGAAATCAACATAGGGGTGCATCTGTCTTTTTCAAACTAGAGTGCTGCATTCTTAGGGTAAATTCCCAAAAGTGGAATTCCTGGGTCAAATGGTAGTCCTATTTTGAGCTTTTTGTGGAACCTCCATACTGCTTTCCACAATGGTTGAACTGATTTACATTCCCACCAACAGTGTAGGAGGGTTCCCCTTTCTCCCCAACAGCCCCAACATTTGTTGTTCTTTGTCTTTTGGATGGTGGCCATCCTTACTGGTATGAGGTGATATCTCATTGTGGTTTTAGTTTGCATTTCTCTGATGACAAGCAATGTGGAGCATCTTTTCATTTGTCTGTTGGCTATCTGAATTTCTTCTTTAGAGAACTGTCTATTCAGCTCCTCTTCCATTTTATAATTGGATTCTTTGCTTTTTGTTTGTTGTGGTGTGTGAGCTCTTTATATATTTTGGATGTCAACCCTTTGTCGGATCTGTCATTTATGAATATATTCTCCTATATTGTAGGATAACTTTTTGTTCTATTGATGGTGTCCTTTGCTGTACAGAAGCTTTTCAGCTTAATATAGTCCCACTTGTTCATTCTTGCTTTTGTTTCCCTTTCCCAGGGAGATATGTTCAAGAAGAATTCACTCATGTTTATGTCTAAGAGATTTTTGCCTATGTTTTTTCCTAAGAGTTTTATGGTTTCATGACTTACATTCAGGTCTTTGATCCATTTGTATTTACTTTTGTGTATGTTGTTAGCAGTGATCCAGTTTCATTCTCTTACATGTAGCTGTCCAGTTTTGCCAGCACCATCTGTAGAAGAGACTGACATTTCCCCAATTGTATGTCCATGACACCTTTATCTTGTATTAATTGGCCATATATGTTTGGGTTAATGTTTGGACACTCTTTTCTGATCCACTGGTCTGTGGCTCTCTTCTTGTGCCAGTACCAAATTATCTTGATTACTGTGGCATTGTAGTAGAGCTTGAAGTTGGGGAGCAAGATCCTCCCCCCACTTTATTCTTCTTTCTCAGGATTGTTTTGGCTATTTGGCATCTTTGGTGTTTCCCTATGAATTTTTGAACTATTTGTTCCAGTTCATTGAAGAATGCTGTTGGTAATTTGATTTTGATTGCATCAAATCTGTATATTGCGTTGGGAAGGATGGCCATTTGGATGACATTAATTCTTCCTAGCCAGGAGCATGGGATGAGTTTCCATTTGTTATTGACCTCTTTAATTTCTCTTAAGAGTATCTTGTAGTTTTCAGGGTATAGGTCTTTCACTTCTTTGGTTAGGTTTATTCTTAAGAATTTTATTCTTTTTGATGCTATTGTGAATGGAATTGTTTCCCTGATTTCTCTTTCTATTACTTCATTTTTAGTGTATAGGAAAGCTACAGATTTCTGTGTGTTAATTTTGTATCCTGCAACTTTGCTAAATTCCGATATTAGTTCTAGTAGTCTTGCAGTGGAGTCTTTAGGGTTTTTTATGTACAATATCATGTCATCTGCAAATAGTGACAGTTTTAACTTCTTCTTTACCAATCTGGATTCCTAGTATTTCTTTGTTTTGTCTGATTTCCATTGCTAGGACCTCCAGCAATATGTTGAATTACAGTAGGGAGAGTGGGCATCCCTGTCTTCTTCCCGATCTCAGAGGAAAAGCTTTCAGCCTCTCGCTGTTCAGTATGATGTTAGCTGTGGGTTTATCATATCCGGTTTTATTATGTTGAGGTACTTGCACTCTATGCCCATTTTTGTTGAGAGTTTTTATCATGATTGGATGTTGGACTTTGTCGACTGCTTTTCCAGCATCTATGTAAATTATCATGTGGTTTTTCTCCTTTGTTTTCTGATGTGATGGATGATGTTGATGGATTTTCTAATGTTGTAGTATCCTTGCATCACTGGGATGAATCCCATTTGGTCATGGTGTATGATCCATTTGATGCATCTTTGAATTTGGTTTGTTAATATTTTGTTGAGTATTTTTGCATCTATGTTCATCAGGGATATTGGTCTGTAGTTTTCTATTTTGGTGGGGTCTTTGCCTGGTTTTGGTATTAGTGTGATGTTGGCTTCATAGAATGAGTTTGGGAGTATTCCCTCCTCTTCTATTTTATGGAAAACTTTAAGAAGAATGGGTATTATGTCTTCTCTGTCTGTCTGATAAAATTCTGAGGTAAATCCATCTGGCCCAGGGATTTTTTTCTTGGGTAGTTTTTTGATTACTGCTTCAATTTGTTGCTGGTAAGTGGTATGTTTAGATTTTTTATTTCTTTCTGGGTCAGTTTCGGAAAGTTGTATTTTTGTAGGAAGTTGTCCATTTCTTCTAGGTTTTTCAGTGTATTAGCATACAGGTTTTCATAGTAATCTCTAATAATTCTTTGTATTGCTGTGGGGTCCGTCATGATTTTTCCTTTCTCGTTTCTGATTCTGTTGATGTGTGAGGACTCTTTTTCTCTTAATAAGTCTGGCTAGAGGCATATCTATTTTGTTTATTTTCTCGAAGAACCAGCTCTTGGTTTCATTTATTTTTTTCTATTACTTTATTCTTCTCTCTTTTGTTTATTTTTTCTCTGATCTTTATTATGTCCCTCCTTCTGCTGACCTTATTTCTCACTTGATTTCCTTTTTCCAATTACATAATTGTGATATTTGACTATTCATTTGGGATTGTTCTTCCTTCTTTTAATATGCCTGGATTGCTATATACTTTCCTCTTAGGACTGCTTTCGCGATGTCCCACAAAAGTTGGGGTTTTGTGTTTTTGTTGTGATTTGTTTCCATATATAGCTGGATATCCATTTTAATTTGCTTGTTAATCCATTGATTATTTAGGAGCATGTTGTTAAATGTGGTTGTGATCCTTTTTGCTTTCTTTGTACAATTTATTTCTAGTTTTATACCTTTGTGGTCTGAAAAGTTGGTTGATAGAATTTCAATCTTTTGGAATTTACTGAGGCTCTTTTTGTGGCCTAGTATGTGGTCTATTCTGGAGAATGTTCGACATGCACTTGAGAAGTATGTGTATCCTGTTACTTTTGGATGAAGAGTTCTATAGTTGTCTATTAGGTCCATCAGTTCTAGTGTGTTGTTCAATGCCTCTGTGTCCTTATCTATTTTCTATCTGGTGGATCTGTCCTTTGGAGTGTGAGTCATGTGTTGAATTCTCCTGAAATGAATACATTGCATTCCATTTCCTCCTTCAATTCTGTTAGTATTTGTTTCACATATGTTGGTGCTCCTGTATTGGGTGCATATATGTTTATAATGGTTATATCCTCTTCTTGGACTGAGCCCTTTATCATTATGTGATGTCCTTCTTTATCTCTTGTCTCTTTCTTTGTTTTGAAGTCCATTTTGTCTGATACTAGTACTACAACACCTGCTTTTTTCTCCCTGTTGTTTGCATGAAATATCTTTTTCCATCCCTTGACTTTTAATCTGTGCATGTCTTTGGGTTTGATGTGAGTCTCTTGTAAGCAGCATATAGATGCATCTTGCTTTTTTATCCATTCTATTACTCTGTGTCTTTTGGCTGGTTCATTCAGTCCATTTACATTTAGGGTGATTATTGAAAGATATGTACTTATTGCCATTGCAGGGTTTAAGTTTGTGGTTACCAAAGGTTCAAAGTTAGCTTCTTTACTACCTTACTGTCTAACTTAACTCTCTTATTGAGCTATTATAAACACAGTCTGATGATTCTTTATTTCTCTCCCTTCTTATTCCTCCTCCTCCTTTCTTCATATATTGTGTGTTTTGTTCTGTGCTCTGTTTAGGAGTGCTCTCATCTAGAGCAGTCCTTCTAAAATACCCTGTACAGGTGGTTTGTGGGAGGCAAATTCCCTCAACTTTTGCTTGTTTGGGAATTGTTTAATCCCTACTTGATATTAAATTGATAATCGTGCTGGATACAGTATCCTTGGTTCAAGGCCCTTCTGTTCCATTGCATTAAATATATCATGCCATTCTCTTCTGACCTATATGGTTTCTGTTGAGAAGTCTGATCATAGCCTGATGAGTTTTCCTTTGTAGGTGACCTTTTTTCACTCTCATGCTGCTTTTATTACTCTGTTCTTGTCCTTGATCTTTGCCTTTTTAATTATTATGTGTCTTGGTGTTGTCCTTTTGGGTCCCTTCTGTTGGGAGTTCTGTGTGCTTCCGTAGTCTGAGCAACTATTTCCTCCCCCAGTTTGGGGACGTTTTCAGCAATTATTCAAAGACTCCTTCCATCCCTTTTTCTCCCTCTTCTTCTTCTGGTATGCTTATAATGTATATATTTTTCCTTATAGATTTTTCACACAGTTCTCTTAATATTGTTTCATTTCTGGAGATCCTTTTATCTCTCTCTGCATCTGCTTCTATGCGCTCCTGTTCTCTGGTTTCTAAGCCACTAATGGCCCCTTGCATCCCATCCATTCTGCTTTTATGTCCTTCCAGAGATTGTTTTGTTTCTGTCGTCTCCTTCTGTACTTGCTCCTTTAGCTCTTGCATATTTATCTGCCATTCCATCTGCATGTTTATGATTTTTATTTTGAATTATTTTTCAGGGATACTGGTTAGGTCTATCTCTGCAGATCCTCTCTCAGGATTTTTCTGGACTATTTTGAGCTGGACTAAATTTTTCTGCCTTTTCATGGTGATAGCAGTTGCTGTAGGCAGGTTTCAGGTGTGTCAGCTGTGAGAAGAAAGTTCTTTCCTACTTTCTGGATGCCTTGCCCTTCTCCACTGCCTGGAGCAGCCAACAGGTTAATCCTCTAAGCTGCTGTGTGCGGGGTGTCTGTCAGAGCAGCACAGTGCATATGGGGACTGGCAGGCACACCGGGTGTTCTCCTCCATGATACCAGCACCCCTGCTGGGCAGCTGTGTGCCAGCACCGGCCTTTGGTTCTGGCCCGGGCAACTATATGTTGGGCTGGGATTCTGGTCATCTGTGGGGAGTGCAGCTCCTCCTGGGCTGTTCTTTCGACACCACTGCTGGTGCACATAGGCCACTCCTGGGCCACACGATCACCGCCATGGCGGGCTCACATGGGCCACTCCCGTTCCCCTCTGGTGATGACGCCTCTGGTGTGTGCTGCCACTCTCCCACTACTGGACTGGTGTTTCAGGGTCCGTGACAGTTCAGGGAGCCACTGGCTGGCTGCTTAGTGCCATGAGGGGCTTCAGAGCTGTGCGGCCACCCAGGGGGTTAGGGCACCTAAGGTTCCTTGGTTTTCCCAGCTGTTGGCTAAGTGTGCCAGGATGACTTTGTCCAGCTGTGGGGTACCTGTCTCTTTAAGACTTGCAAAAAGCACTCACTTTTCTTTTGTCTCAGGAGCTCTGGGTATGGAGATCTGCCCACAGGTTTTGCTTTTCCATTTCTCTAATATAGCACCCAGTGCACCTTGTGTCTGCACTCTGGGTGAGGATTTCTAGAGCTTGTTGTTTAGCAATCCTGGCTTTCACTCCCTCTCCATTCCTACTTCTTTCTTCCCACCGGTTTCTGGGGTGGGGGATGCCCAGCCCCTGCTGGGCCATGGCTTGTGTCTTACCCCCTTCATGTGATGTTGAGTTCTCACAGATGTAGATGTATCTTAACTGTTGTACTGTATCCACTGGTGTCTCTTTTAGGAATAGTTGTATTTATTGGATATTCATAAATATATATGTTTGGGGAGGAGATTTCCACTGAACTACTCATGCCTCCATCTTTGCTCTGCCCCTGATGTGTAGGATATTTATGTTCCTTTTCACACACTTAAAATTTTAACTTTCACACAATATGTGAATAGTGATAATTTACAAACTGGAAAGAGATATTAGTTGACTTGGAGTGGATGAATGGATTAAAAAAGAAAGGCCCAAATACATGCTCCCTACAAGAGAGTCACTGTAGCCCAAAGACACACATTGCCTTAAAGTGAGGAGATGGAAAACTATATTCCATACAAATGGAAACCACAAAAAATAGGGGGTGGGTTGTACAGCTATCAAAGGATACAGGCTTTGTCAAAACCTCACAGAAACTAAGAAAGTCACTACATGAGAAATAGTCAATGAAGGGGGAAAATAAAATAATCATAAATTATAGACATTCCAGTATATCTGGAGTGTCTATAATGGGCCACTGTATGGGCCACCATATCCATTCCTCTGTGATGCACACTTAAAAGTGGTTTCCATGCCTTGGGGGGGGGGGAGAAATAACACAGAAGCGACACTCAGGTACCTCTGAATTTCATGATAGCTATTTAACTTCCACCATGTACATGTCCAGAGGAGGATTTGCTGGATCATATGGTAGTCCTAGTTTTAATTTTGGGGGGCTATCATGTTGTTTTGACTTGTGTCTGTGCCAATTTACCTTCCCACCTAGAGTGTACAAGCTGTCCTTATTATCCACACCCACAGAAACCCTTACAGTCTTCTGAAATTTGGTAATAGCCCATGTAATATTTGTGAGGTAATATTGTAGTTTTGATTTGCATTTTCATAATGTAAGTGCTATTAAGCTCCTCCTCATAAAATATTGGCCCCTTGTATGCCTTCTGTTGAAAAATGTCAACTCAGATATATGCTCATTTTAAACTTTTTGATTTGCTGTTGAGTCTTAAGGGTTCCATATATATACTTGGATGAAGTTTCCATTGGAGGCTATGCATTTCTTCTGCTCTAATGACTTTTGGGTATGGAATAGACTTTACCTTGATGTCACTTCAGATCTTTTCTACATGGACTTTTCATTGTTTTGACCCCCTTTCAGCTCACTTCCCTGACACCAAGACCATCTCAAACCGCACACAAGAGTAAGGCACCCTGTCTGGTCTCATGGGCTTAATCAAAATGCTGAAGTCCCTTAGTTTCTAAGCCGCATCGCCACTGGATTCTCTCCAATTCTGTCCCTCCTGGAAGTTCCAGGTCTTGAAAAGAATTGAAATGTCAGGATGCTGCTTGGACTCAGAATCCACAGTGTGCCAGGAGGTGATGCACTGCTCAGATCTGCCACTGTTTCCCATGTTCTCTGTGACAGGAAGTTGTGTGTCCATTCTGAGGTTGGTATACAAATGTAACTGTATGCTTTAATCTTTTCAGAATTGTTGGAGTTATATAGAACAATGCATTCATACCCAAATATAAAAGTGACTCGTATGTGATAAGAAAAAAAGAGCAACCATCTCAATTTTCATTCAGTGCATTGTAGGCTGACACATAATCCCCATGAAAGTATAAAACTCCCTAAGCTGATGTGGAGGAAACTGTAGCCATTGGAATGTAATGAGGGAATTTATACAAAACAAATTATGGGCTCAGATTCACTTTCCAAGAGAGCTTATTGATACCTGTTTACTCTTATTTTGCAGATGAAGATCCATAAGGTGGGAAGGTCCATGCGAGGCTTCATTTCTTTGGAAAGTGACTGGCACAGGCAATGTCCACAATGCCAGGATCTGTGTCTCCACCAAAGATCAAAATCAGTGTGGGGCACAGTAAATGACACACCCACCTGGTGGGATAAGCCAGTCCTTATGCCAGCATTTTCATGGCATGAAATATGATTGATTTCTTACTAAGTGCACATAATTTCAATACATTGTATCTGTCAATAAATATTTGTAGCTTATCACATTACCTTCTCAGTGTCACAGAGACATACCATGGAGCCTGACCCTGTGAAGAAATATGTATAGTTTAATCAATACCTCTAGAGGCCCATTGGTGGCAGACTCCTTCACTGCTGCCATCCTCACCCTTGGTAAGCCTCTATGGAAAATCCTAATATACCCTTTATTTCATTATTGGATATCAATATTTGAAATACTAATTATGGATATTTCAACCTTTTGTTAATATAGGAATATATTTGGAGAATATAGGCAGCCCTGGAAAAGCAAGAAGGGAACTGAGGGCAAGTATTGAGTTTCAAATTTTTAAAAATCCATATATATTAAGATGAATCTAATAAAATAAATAACATTAGGCTAAAATAGCAAGACACTGAAGATAACGTCTATTATATGATAGCATTGATTGGAAGTCCATGATAATAAAAAATGAAGCATATGCTTCCATGTGAATTTTAGGATAATCTATGAAGGTTCTCTAAAATGCCTCTTGGGATTTGGATTCAAACTAAATTTACAAATGTAATATTCTAACTGGCTTTGTTGGTATACAGGTATACCACTGATTTTTTAAATGCTGATCTTGTAACCAACAACATTGCTGGATTCTCTTATTCATTCTAATGCAATATTTATCATTTATCATTGATTTTATATGTTTCCAATTATCATCTATCCAAAAAAGAGAGATGATTTTGTCTTTTACTGATTATGGCTTCTTCATGTCATTCTAAAATGTTAAATTACCTAGTAAATGATGATAATGGGTATCCTTGACTCATACTGTTACATGTGTTGGAAAAATATCAGAAAGCACCCTAGATGACTGACAACAGGAAAATCTTTGTGAAAAATGGTGCATTGTTTTAATGTCATGTTCCCAATGAAAAAGTGCATTAAAGACATTTAATTAATTTTTTAAGCACAATAAAATGCAAAGCAAAATAAAATGTTATACAGTTAGGTAAAATAATAGAGAGGTTTTTCCCTGTCTCAGATTACAGAAGATTCATACTGATTCACTTTTTATATTTCATTAATTTTGTAAGTGACACTTTCTCCTACATAAAAATTTATTTTTGGCTCTCACTGTAAAAACTGCAATACTACATTCCATCAAATGGTTAAAATGCATTTTAGGATTCATTGGCCTTTGATACATGTAATTTCACTTCCAAAGACGTTTTTTTTCTGTGTAGTTGTGACGTGGAAGCACTTTTGCCCAGTGGCTCACGTACGCTTGATTTACAGCAGTGACACTTGGGAACACACCATGGATGTGATGATCAGCTTCACAGGAGTCACTGAGTTTCTCCTACTGGGATTCTCTGAGGACCCGAGGAGGCAAAACCTTATTGGAGTCCTGTTCCTAGTGGCTAACCTAGCAGCCCTGTTAGGAAATGGACTCATAATCATTGTCATTATGTCAGACCCTCAGCTTCACACACCAATGTATTTCTTCCTGAAGAACCTGTCACTCATATACCTCTGCTACATTTCTGTAACTGTTCCTAAATTTCTTTTCAACTCCCTCGTGAACAGGAACACAATGTCCTTTCTTGGGTGTGTTTTCCAGGTGCTGTACTTTGCAGGTTTTGGTGATGCTGAAATTGCCATCCTCACAGTGTTATTCTATGACCGCTATGTGGCCGTCTGCCAGCCACTGCACTATGAGACCATCATGGACAAGGGGGCCTGTGGGCAGATGATGGTGGCTTCACATGTCAGAGCACTAGTTTATGGAGACATGCACGCTTCAGGGACGTTTTCAACAAATTTCAGCTCCAATAAAATCCATCAATTCTTCTGTGATATCTCTCAGATTATTTTGATCTCAAAATCCAAAATGAACGATAGATGAAGCTTCAGTGTCATTAATAGCTGTAATTATAACAATAATGTGCTTCACTTCCATTTAATATTCCTACGTCAACATCTTCTCTTGCTCTCCTGAAGATCTCCTCCAAGGAGGGAAGGTCCAAAACCCTGTCTACATGCATCCCTCATCTGGTGGTAGTGGCGCTGTTCACTTTCACAGGTGCCTTGCCCTACTTGAAGCCGCCCTACCCCTCTAAGACCATCCTGGACCTCCTTTTGTCTGTTTCTTATACTGTGTTCTTCCAGTCATGAACCCCATCATATACAGCCTGAGAAATAAGGATATGAAGGCAGCTCTGGACAGGGTTCTGATTAAAGTACTACAGAAAATATTTTATGTATATTTGAGAGTGCTGGGGAAATAATACATTTCTTAAATTCTAACAGAGGTGCATGCTTCATATTGGACATCACTGAGGCAGAGAAGTGTTTTACAATTTACGTTGATGCAAAATAATGACAGGATGATGATTCATAGTTGATCGTTGATTGATTAGCCTTCATTGAAACTTGCAGTACGGAAGTGGTTAGAACAATGTTTCTGGAAGAATATTCCAGTCATTGGTGGAGCCCATTTACAGTTTAGTTCAAATTTAGTGGGATTAGAAGGAGGAGGGTGAGTTATTTGGCTTTTTCTCTTCAGAATAACGAGTCTAAAAAAATAAGGGTGCACTGAGTAGTGTGAACTCTTGAGCAAAGGGCCTCTAGTTCGTTCTGAATTGTTCCAGAAATCTCCATCATCACTTTCATTAGTATAGCAGAAGGATTCACTGCAAAACCCCCAGTGCCCACAATAAGTGCCATAGAATCAGACTGCAATGGAGCAAAGTTGAGGAGTGACTTAACCAATGCATCTGCCTATTGTTTCATTTTGTAGTTGATGAACCATCTCTGTCTGCAGAAAATAAAAATTGTTAAGAACAGGATGTATTCTCTAACATGTGCATTTCACACATTTTCCCTGTTCCTAATAGTACCTACAACAACATAGAAACTCTCACATCTAGTTTCAGTGATAAAAGCCACATTCAGCAATATATGTTTTGAATGACAGTGCAGTGAGGCCATGTCTGCAGCATCCTACAGGAATTTCCTAACTGGTCTATTCTGTAATTCTTGATAGAGATCAGGTGGCTGCACAAACCACAAGGGTGAGCCCCTGGTTGGGCCTGAGAGATAGAGACGCTCAGATGACCCCCCTGCCAGGGCCAGGCCATTTCAGCTCTCCAATCCTTCTGTCCTAGTTACTAAGTGAATAAAGCTACCTTTACATTGAGAATAACACCTGCCTCTCATTATTACTAATCACTGCTTTTATTCCTGTTTATACAAAGTAGCATATGAAAATACTCATTCTATGTGCATATTGTTTCATGTAAATGATTAATTAATCTTTCTTTAAGATACATTAGCTCTGAAAAAAATGGGCTTTCTCTGTTCAGAATACATAATTATTGACTTGTTTTTGCATTTTGTGAGGTACATACAATAAAATGCACAAATACTAGAGTTAAATGAATTTAGACATGCAGATATGCACAGGTTACCATCCCCCAGGTCAAGATGTGAAGTGATAGCAGAATCTTTTTACCTTCCCTTAGCTTATCAGTCCCCTCACCACCCTCACCTGTGGCAACCACCAGTGTCTTCTCTGTCCAAGTAATGGATTGAAATTCATAATCAAAATGATACTGCAGATCTCTCTGGTTGAAATTGAGAAACATATTGGTGACTCTCCTTCAGAATCCCACTGTGAACATCTCTGCACTGACCTGTTTGACAGTGGAGGTGGGTACATATCTGAAGGAAATAAAGTCACTGTGTCCAAGAGGTATCTGCCCTCTGTGCTCATTGCAGAACTATTTATACCAGCAAAACATGCTAACAGCAGAAGTTTCTGTCAACATATTTATGTTCTAAGACATTGTAATATATAGCACACACCATGGAATATGATACAGCCATAAAGAAGGAAATATTGTGATTTGTGACATCTTGGGTAAACATGGGGGATAATCTGATTTGTGAAATAAGACACACAGAAATAAATAGTATATTCTTTCACTTGCATGTGGACTATAAATAAAAATAAAATGTTTCATAGCAACTAGGCATACAATGTGCATACTAGGGCTGGAAATGGGAGTGTGAGGCTAGATGAAGGGGGTCAAAGAACTGAATTCCAGGTATAAGTTCACTAAATCCTGGAGATCTAATATACAGTGCATGACAACAGTTAATGCGTATGCATTGTGTTCTTGCAACTTGCTAAAAGAGTAGATTTCAAACCCTCTTATTACAATAAAAATGCTGTTCCAATGTGCAGTGCTGTATGTGGTAGCTCACATGTGGTAATCATTTTGTAACATGTACACTCATCAAATCATCCCATTTAACACCTTAATGTATATGTATTCATTATATTTGAGTATGGCTGGATAAAAATGGTCACAAAATGAGTTCCTGAATCAACACCAGTGAATTCAGGAGGGCCTGAGCTTGATTTGTCTCCAGAGTGAACTTGTGCAAATGGGAAATTTTCTTAAATTGTACCTTTACCTTTCTGTTGAAAACATATTCTCCCTGTATGAGGTACTATGATACCACAGTAAGGTGGCATGTGTCACATTCCTGGAATCAAATAAGCAAACATAATCTTCCACTATTTATAGGATAAATTAAAATGTCTGTCATAATAAAAGTTGTATGAAAATCATGAGTTGTTTATCCAATATGGTTAACAAATAGAAAATTTTATATTAAAAAAATCAGTAGTAGAACATATGAAAATCATCCTACATATCTAACTGCACTGTCTCTTAAGTATACTAAAAATAGAAATTTCCTTACAGAGAATAAATTCAAGTTCAGCTATATTTAATTTCCAAGGTATATTATTTTTATTAAAATATTACCCAACACACATTGAAATCAGAAAAGGATATTAGATATAAAACTTCACTTAATCATTCAACGAAGGCATAAGTTGTGCCCCTAAAAATAGTAATAACTCTACTGTAGCACAGGTAGTTACAGCTGTTAGCTTGTGATGCATAAAATGCCTTATCAGAAGCCATGAGTTCAGTGAAGTTTCCATGGGGCAGTTCTGCATTGATCTCTGCTCTAAGGATGGATTGAACCTGTGAGAGTCTTTGCCTTGATGTCACTTAAAATAAGTTTTCATTACTTTCTCCCCTTTCTGAGTCACCCACCTCCCACCAGTACCACTTCAATTATTGCACCAAATTTAACGTTATAATGTCTGTTTCCCATGGGCTTAATCAACATGCTGAACTCCTTTAGCTTCCAGGTCACTTCTGGACTCTGGTCTCTAATCACGTCCCTCCTGGCTGGGCCAGGCCTTGAAAAGACGTGACGTGTTAGGTCACTCAGTTCATATCTTATTCCAGGAGGCCACTCACTGCTCAGATCTGCGGAGAGTCTCCATCCTCTTGTGATTGATTGTTGTCCTTTCTGTTTCAAGGTTGGTTCAAATACAATGTTTTTCTATTATTTTCTGAGAATGTGAAGCCAGTAGAAAGAACAACAGCTTCAAATTCACAAATGAATGTGACAAAGCTGTGGAAAAACAGAGGAACCTTCTCAAAAAACATCATCACATCACAGACTGACACATAACCACCATGTAAGTAAACTCCCCATAGTGTGATGTGCCATTGTCTATAGAAATGAAAAAATATTTCTCACATTTTATCCATTCTGATCACTGCCAAGTGTTCATTGTCATCGTAGAGTATCAATTAGAATTTTGTACATTTGAAGGTTCCAATTTATCTCAACACAGTACTAAACCCCAGATAATGAAAACAGTTAATTGTGAACTCTAAAGAAAATCTATTCAAAAGCTAATAATTATGTTATGTGATATCAAATTATGCAGTAATTTTATACATTTTGCATAAATTATGATAAGAAATTCATCTATGATGACATATCTACTTAAAGGTATAAAACAAGAAAGCAAGCTTAGAGCTAAATATTGATAATAAAGAAATTTAAACCATATGATTCTAGAAAATAAAAATAGCTCTGTTGATGTACTTAAATCTATTCATTCATGTGTTTTAATTCAACAAATATCTATGACCCAGCTATTTTTTGGCTGGTTCTGTCTGGTTTTTGAAAATACAACAATGAATAAATATTTTGTTATACTTGTGGTCATAGAAAATAAATAAAATATTTAGTGTATTAAAAGTGGATGAACATAAAATACAATGCTGTGGGTTGGGGAAAGAAAGTACCTTTAGGGAAATATTTCTATTATAAATGTCTTCCCTTCATTCCCAGGGTCAGCTGCATTATTCACGATAAGCAGAATACTGACACAAGCTAAATGTCTTTTCATTATGAAAGGTTAAAAAAGATGTGTTTACATACATACAGTGAAAAAAATCATCCTTTAAAAACAATGAAATTCTCAGTTTTATTTTGGTCAACATGACGATCACAATGTACTAATTAAGCAATTTTAAACAAACGTGCAAGTGTATATACACACCATCAAAGGAAATGGCAGTAAATTATGTGATTTACCTTTTGCCACCATCAAATTGCACAGTACCCATACCTATTACCTTAACATTTAATATGTGCTGGAAGTATTTTAATAGGTTACATAATTTCTGTTCATTTCATTCTGCATATTCCAAAGCCAGCACAGAGTTTGCCCAGGATTTGGGCAAATCCTAGTCCTGCTATTGTTTTATTGCATGAAGCCATTGCATTTGTGTTCTCCTAGAATAAAATCCTTGATACACTGCAAGGAATAAATGAAATAATCCAGTGTCTTTACATTTGATCTGACATAATGCACCGAAGTCCCCTATGAGCACCTGCTCCTCTATTTACTCCTTTTTTTTTTTTTTTTTTTTTTTTTTGCAGATGAGCGTCCTTAAGGTGGAAAAGTGTGCCCAAGGTTTCATTTCTTTGGCAGGTGGCTGGCAGATGCAATATCCACAATACCAGGACTTCAGTGTGACTTAAAATCACTCTGTAACACAATAGACCACAAACCAACTGTGTGGTATAAACCTGTCCATAAGCCAGCATTTTCACTCAATGAAATTGTAACAAATTTTGCACTATGTTACTGACTTCTTACTATGTGCACATAATATCTGTACATTTTATCCTTCCACAAATCTTTATCACATTATGTTCCCTATATTATAATGAATAACATGGAGCTACAGACCTATGAAAGAATACATGTAGTTTATTCTTCACCTCCAGTTGGGGGTATATATTTTTGTCTCATTTACCATTACAGTACCAAACTGAGTGGCCCTCTATGGAAAATCCTAATATATGCAGTTTCACTTGTGAATATAATAATATTTGAAACATAAGCTATAAACACTTCAATCTTCTATTAATAAATGAATATATTCAGAGAACACAGATCTGGGAAAGTACCAAGGAACATAAAGCAAGTTTTGAGTTTGCAGCTTTAAAAAAAATAGTACAGTGCAATATAATGGAGAAGTGCACCCTGATTACAGCAGGTTCCTAGTGAGTCACGTTTTATATTGCAATAATTTTGCGAGACACACATTTCCTTCATAAAAACATGCAATTTGCTGTCATTTAAAAAACAGCCAAATTGCGTTGCACAAAAATGTTAATATACATTTTAGGATGAATTAGCCTTTGTTACCGGTAATTCACTCCAAAGGCGGTTTTATAAGTTTTTGTTTGCTGTTTTTCTATGCAGTTGGGACATGGAGGCACCCTTGCCTGGTGACTTATGTGTGCTTCATTTACGTCAGTGACACTTGGGAACACACCATGGATGTGATGATCAACTACAAAGGAGTCACTGAGTTTCTTCTGGGATTGTCTGAAAACCCGGGGATGCAAACCCTACAGGGCATCCTGTTCCTCATGGTCTACCTGGCAACCCTGTTAGGAAATGGACTCATCATCATGCTTATTACATGGGATCCTCAGCTTCACACACCCATGTACTTCTTCCTGAAGAACCTGTCACTCATAGACCTGTGCTACATTTCTGTAACTGTTCCTAAATTTGTTCTCAACTCCCTGATGAACAGGAACACAATATCCTTCCTTGGATGTGTTTTCCAGGTGCTGTTCTTTGTAGGTTTTGCTGCTGCTGAATTGTTTATCCTCACAGTGATGTCCTATGACCGCTACGTGGCCATCTGCCGCCCGCTGCACTATGAGATCATCATTAACAAGGGGGCCTGTGGGCGGATGGTGGTGGCTTCATATGTCAGTGCATTGGTTTATGGAGCCATGCACGCTTCAGCGACATTTTCAACAAATTTCAGTTCCAATAAAATCCACCATTTCTTCTGTGATATCCCACAGATTATGGTGATCTCAGACCCCAAAATGAACATAGATGAAGCTTCAGTGTCATTAATAGGTGTAATTATGACAATAATGTGTTTCACCTCCATTTCATATTCCTATCTCAACATCTTCTCTGCTGTTTTGAAGATCTCCTCCAAGGAGGGAAGGTCCAAAACCCTGTCCACATGCATCCCTCATCTGGTGGTTGTGGCATTGTTCACTTTCACAGGTGCCTTGGCCTACTTGAAGCCGCCCTCCCCCTCTCAGACCATCCTGGACCTCCTTTTGTCTGTTTCTTATACTGTGTTTCCTCCAGTCATGAACCCCATCATATACAGTCTGAGAAATAAGGATATGAAGGCAGCTCTGGACAGGGTTCTGATTAAAGTACTACAGAAAATATTTTATGTATATTTGAGAGTGCTGGGGAAATAATACATTTCTTAAATTCTAACAGAGGTGCATGCTTCATAATGGACATCACTGAGGCAGAGAAGTGTTTTACAATTTACGTTGTTGCAAAATAATGACAGGATGATGATTCATAGTTGATCGTTGATTGATTAGCCTTCATTGAAACTTGCAGTACGGAAGTGGTTAGAACAATGTTTCTGGAAGAATATTCTAGTCATTGGTGGAGCGCATTTACAGTTTAGTCCAAATTTAGTGGGATTAGATGGAGGAGGGTGAGTTATTTGGCTTTTTCTCTTCAGAACAACGAGTCTAAAAAAATAAGGGTGCACTGAGTATTCTGAACTCTTGAGCAAAGGGCTTACAGTTCATTTGGAACTGTTCCAGAAATCTCCATCATCACTTTCATTGCAGAAGGATTCATTGCAAAACCACAAGTGTCCACAATAAGTGCCATAGAATCAGACTGCAATGGAGCAAAGTTGAGGAGTGATTTAACCAATGCACCTGCCTTTTATTTTGTTTTGTACTTGATGATCCATCTTTGTCCATTTGAAATAATGTAAAATAAATACTGTTAAGAACAGGGTACATTCTCTAACGTGTATTTCACACATTTTCCCCCTTCCTAGTAGTACCTACAACAGCATAGATACTCTCACAACTAGCCTCAGTAATTAAATCCACATTTTTAGCAATCTATGTTTTGTACAACATTACAGTGAGGCCATGTCTGCACCATCCTACAGGAATTCCCTAACTCGTCTATTGTGTAACTGTTGAAAGAGATCAGGTGGCTGCACAAACCACAAGGGTGAACCCTGGTTGAGCCTGACAGCTGGAGATGCTCAGATGGCCCCACTGCCTTGGGCCAGACCTTGTTTCATTTTTCAACTCTTCCATCCTTCTGCACTGCTTACTAAATGAATGAAGCTACCATTATGTGGAGAATAACACCTGCCTATATTTTTTACTAAATCACTGCATTTATTCCTGGTTATGCAAAGTTGGATGTGAAAATACTAATGTTCTATATGCACATTGTTTTATGTAAAATGATTAATTCACCTTTCTTTAAGTTCAGGTTAGCTCTGATCAACTTCTCTGGACATTTATTTATTTATTTGTTTTTCTTTTTTTGTGTGTGGTGCAGTACATACAATAAAATGTAAAATCCTGGGGTAGATTTAAAGGAATTCTGACATATATATATATGCATAGATATAGTCATGTCACCATCAGCCAGATCAGGATGTCAAACAATCTCACTACTTTTCTTCCTTCCCGTAATTCAACAATCCCTTCATCACCCTCCCCTGTGGTAATGACCAGTGTCTTTTCTATGCACACGATAGACAAATATTTATAACCCAAATTATAATACAGAACTCTCTGTTTGACATTGACAAGTATATTTGTGACCCTTCTTCAAAAGCCTGCTAGGAACAACTAAAAACTGACCTATTTGACAGGTTACGTGGGTAGGTAACTGAAGGAAATGGAATCACTTTGTCAAAGAGTTATCTGCCCTCTGTGCCCATTGCAGCACTATTTATAGCAGCGAGACACACAAACAAAAGTGTCTATCAAGATGTGAATAGACTAACAAGTTGTTATATATATATATATGCATATGCATGTATATATATACACATATGCACACAGGGGTGGTAGTATAGCATGGAGAATATTGTCAATGATTCTGCAACATCTTTATAAGTTGATAGGTAATAACTCCAGTCATGGGGTGAGGATATAATTATATGTGGAACTGTGTGTATATTTAAAACCAATATAAGATTGTATGTCAACAATAATTCAATTAAAAAGTAAAAAGGAAAGATTATATATAAAGCCAAAACAATCTTGTCATTTGTGACATGTATAAATATTTTTGTGAAATGAATCACACAGAAAAAAATAATACATTAGCTCACTTATGTGTGGAATATAAATAAAAATGAAATGATTTATAGTAAGTGGAAGTACATTCTTGTTTTCCTGGGCTGGAAATAAGGGTGGAAGGTAAGTGAAAGTGGTCAAAGGTACCATCTTATAGCTATAAGATGACTAAATCCTGGAGAGCTAATATACAGCATGTAAATACAATTAATAATTATGCATTGTAATCTTGAAACTTGCTTAAAGAGCAGATCTTAAATCTCATTGCAATAAAAATGCGGTTATTATGTGAAGTGGTAGATGTGGCAATCATTTTGTAACATGTACACACATCAAATCATCCCATTTTATACCTTAAATGTACATGTGTCAATTATATTTGAACAAGGCTGGATAAAAATGATCACAAAATATGTTACTGAAATAAAAAAAGTGAATGCAGGAATGCGCTGGCCTGGGTTTGATTTGTCTCAGAAGCAAACTTGTGAAATTCAGCAATTTTCTTAATATGGACCTTAAACTTCTGGTCAAAACAGATTCTACTTCCATGAGTTACTGTCATTCTAGAGTAAGGCAGTATGTGTCATATTCTCAGAATAAAATAAGCAAACATAATTTTTCAGTATTTATTTGGTAAATTAAAAAGTCTATCATAATAAAAATTATGTGAACATCATGAGGTGTATCTAATAGGATCAACAGGAAAACATAAGATAACCATGCTTGATTTCTAAATGCTTTACATCTCCTTTAATATATTAAAAATGGAAATTTCCTTAAGGAAAATGTATTCAAGCCCAAATATAGTCCAAAGTATATTATTTTTATTAAACCATTACATGAGACACACTGAAATCAGAAATGGTATTACACATGAATCTTCAATTAACAAAACAAAGCAGGTATAATCGGTCCTATCAAATGCAAGTATCCCTACAGTAGTAGAGGTAGATCTAGTCATTAGATTTCCTGCATAAAAACTATTTTTAAATGACATGTGTTAGGTGAAGTTGTTACCAGTGAAGATGCTGCTTTCCCAGGATCGTGTCTTGGAAGCTATGAGGTATGAAGTCAGCAGACTAGAGTATGGAGCAACCAGAAAAGTTTTTAATGAAAAGTAAAAAGGAAAGAGTAAAACTCCCACTGACCAGGAGGGCCCAAGAAGGGATGCCATTAGAGCTGCATTGTCTGGGGTTTATCAGCACAGAAAGCATGCAGGTGGCTGGGAGTTCTTGCTGGGACCTGTTGCTATGGCCAAGCTGGGATGAAAGGGAAGAGAAAAATACATTTTTTCTTTGGCTGATTTTCCCAGATGTCCAGGATGAAGCTACTTGTTTACTGTGAAGCCTTGACCGTGACTTTACCTTAGCAGTGCCTTGAGTTTTATCTGCCTATGTCCCACCTGCCTCAACCCCACCTCAGAAGAGGTACCCCTCACTGTCACTAGGCAGAAGGGGAAAGATCACTTGGGCTGCTTCCTACTGACAATAGGTGACTCCTGGGGAACAGCGGTCTGGGTTCAGTCTCTGAGTGGCCTATCTAGTGACACTTGGTGTATGTGGAATGACTGTCATGTGTGGTCATCTGCATCACCATCGGGACTCTAAAAAAGATGTGACAGATTTAATTAGAAGACTAAGTAGACATGGTCCAAATATGAGAGCAAATGGTATCACTCCAGGAAGGGATATGAACGGTGCCAAGCAAGGCTGCACCCACCCATGATGGATTTGAGAAACTGGCCCACCCAGGAGTCTTGCATTTTCCTTTCTGTGAGCTCATTAAAGAGATCAATATGCTGCTTGATCCTCTCTAAATTCTCTTCTACTTGTCTTGAGGTGACAACATAAAAACAACAGGTCTCACTGAGCACAGCGCAGGTGCCCCTGGCCTCAGCAGTGAGCATATTCAAGGCTCTGCTAATCAAAGAACCACCTTAGCTGAGTAGTCTGAGGCTTTTTCCTGGGTTTCTATGGCTCCTACTATCACTTTCCAGGTGCCCTGCCTCACTAGGTAGATGTTTCTTATGCTCCTTTCGAGCTCAGGGTATACACCAAAACAGGCCATGAAATATTAAGTATCCAGGCCATTCATCTCTAATATTACACTATCTGTGGATGGCCCAATGAAATCAGGGGTCAGGGGCACCTGGCTCCTAGGCTGGTGCCATAGTGACACATCCAGGAAAGGACCTGGGACAGGCAGTTTCCTGGAGGTTAGGAAGGAGGTATGTTAAGAGTCAATACGTCAGGTATAGTTGCAATTGCTGTACACTCTCTCCATTCCTTCAGCAGTGCCAAGCACACATTTGTTCCACAAAGAAAAATAGTCCAGTCCCAGTCAGTGAGACTGCAGGGACCCATCCTTGTTGCTGAGAGCATTTGTTTGAGGTTGAGAGACTACTATAGTTGGCCAAAATAGAGGAAACCCATGGCCCTCAGGGGTCAAAACTTGAGGGTTTTAAGCCTGTGAAATAATTATGAGCACACAAGGGAGAGAAGTCGGTGAGGGATTCATTATGAGTATGAGGAACCTGATCCTGAAAGCTTCCAAAAATGAGCTGAATGACATAAAAAGGAGGGTAAGGCTCGGGGTTGTCAGAGGAGATGTTGAGGACTGTCTTTGTTTCAGTTCCAGGGCCAAGAGTCGCTTGCCCCATTGAATTGTTGGCTATGGCCCAAACCTCATTATCATAATGATTGTTGGCATTAAACTTATTATTGCTCCACTAAAACCAAAGGCCAGAGATTTACCTTGCAAACATGGATCTCGCATGGTGGTGTAGGAAGGCTATAGGCATCAAAGTTCTCTTCCTCTTCAGTGGGATACTACCAGAATTGTGGCTTCCACTCAGGAAAGGTATGATTATACATAAAGGTGGAGATATAGAAATAGAAGACCCATGCCCCATGAATCAGAGAAGCACAGACTGGCTTTGCAGCAATGTGCTGGACCTTGCCTACTCGCTTAGCTAGTAATGGAGTAACCCACTGTGGATCAAGGGAACACGGGCCTCTACCTGGTCCATTGTGTTTGGTGGTGGTGTAGTTTGTACAAGAAAAACCCCAATATTGTGTTATGGTATTAGCAATTTTTTTTAGTGTTATCAGAATACCGAGGAGATCTGTATCATCCACAAAATGATCTCAGCGGGGGAAGATCCAGTTATTAGATTAGCAATTTTGTTAACTGCTGGAATCAGACCATACACCACTGCCATGAGAGGAGTCAATAAGGCGGGTGTCCATAATAGCAATAAGTGTGGTTTAAAGCCATTGCTTGTACTTTAAACCCAGAAGGGGCAGAGATACTGCTGGCCACTGGGAGGGAGTCACAAACACATTGAACAATAGGAAAACAAGAAGTTCCATTCTCACAGTGATGCCAAAAAGGACCCAGGACTCTGGAGTCATGAGGTGCTTATCTTAGGCATCTGCCACTTAAAAAGGATCTCCAACAAACATACAGGAATAATGGGGCAGGGGGTCCTCCTTGATCAGAGGACAGCTTGGTTTTTCACACACCGAGGCATTCAATCAGGAGTGATGGATTGGAGACTTGTGCCCTGTCACATATTCTGCAGTGGGAGTGAGGGGAATTACTGTAAGCAGTCCTTCCCAAATGGGGGTGAGAGAAGAACCACTACAGAGTACTGTCTTAACTAAGATTAAGTCTCCTGACTCAAAATGAGGACTTTATTCCCTTCTCGAGCTGATTCCAGTTTCTGGAGGATTTGCTGGAATTGGGCCAGGGAAGTCACCTGATTTACTTGTGCAGCTGTCTCTGTGTCAAGGAGGAAGTTATTGGTCAAGAAAGGCCTGCCACCATAGAAGTCCACAGATCTCCCAACACAAGGGATCCAAGGAGGACAACAAAAAGACATATCATAATTAAAATGGCAAAGATCAAGGACAAGGACAGAGTAGTAAAAGCAGCCAGAGAGAGACAAAAGAGCACCTATAAAGGAAAACCATCAGGCTATCATCAGACTTCTCAGCAGATATGTTACATGTCAGAAGGGAGTGGCACGATATATTCAATGCAATAAAGCAGAAGGGCCTCAAATCAAGAATACTCTACCCAGAAAGGTTATCATTTAAATTTGAATGAGGGATTAAACAATTCCAAGATAAGCAAAAGTTGAGGGAAGTTGCCTCCCACAAACCATCTCTACAGTGTATCCTAAGGGACTGCTCTAGATGGAAGTGTGCCTAAGGCTAAATAGCTGTCAGCAGAGAAAATAAAACCACAGCAAAGGAAGTAGACCAATTACTGCAATGGCAATAAGTACATATCTATCAGTTATCACCCTAAATGTAAATGGACTGAATGCACCAATCAAAAGACATATTACAGAATGGATACAAAGCAAGACCCATCTATATGCTGCCTACAAGAGACTCACTTCAAATCCAAAGGCACACACAGACTGTAAGTGAAGGGATGGGAAAAGCTATTTCATGCAAAAATAGGGAGAAAAAAGTAGGTGCACAAAGTAGATAATACAAGTATCAGAGAAAATATAATTCAAAACAAAGAAAGTAACAAGAAACACAGAAGTTCATTACATAATGATAAAGGAGTCAGTCCAACAAGAGGCTATAACCATTATAAATACCTATTCACCCAATAAAGGAGCACCTACATATGCAATACAAATACTAACAGATTTAAATGGGGAAATAGAATGCAATGCATTCATTTTAGGAGAATTCAACATACCACTCACTCCAAAGGACAGATCATCCAGACAGAAAACAAGTAAGGACACAGAGGCACTGAACAGCACATTAGAACAGATGGACCTAACAAACAACTATAGAACACTCCACCCAAAAGCAGCAGGTTGCACTTTCTTCTCAAGTGCACATGGAACATTTTCCAGAATAGACCACATACTAGCCCACAAAAAGAGCCTCAGTAAATTCAAAAAGATTGAAATTCTACCAACCAACTTCTCATATCACAAAGGTATGAAACAAGAAATAACTTGTACAAAGAAAACAAGAAGGCTCACAAACACATGGAGCCTTAACAACATGCTCCTGAATAATCAGTGAGTCAATGACAAATTAAAACAGAAATCAAGCAATATATGGAGACAAATGAAAACAACAGTGCAGCACACCAACTTCTGTGAGATGCAGTGAAGGCAGAGGAAATGGCCTTTATTATATTTAGGTACTTGCCCTCTATACCCATTTTGTTGAGAGAAAAGTATATAGCAATCCCAGCCTATTTAAAGCAGGAAAAACCATCCCAAATGAACAGTTTAAATGAACAATTATTGAAACTGGGAAAAGAGAACCAATGAGGCCCAAAGTCAGTAGAAGAAGGCACATAATAAAGATTAGAAGAAATAAATAATATTGAAATGAATTAAACAATAGAAAAATTAATGAAACCAAGAGCCTGTTCTTTGAGAAAATACAAAATAGTAAACCCTTAGTCAGACTTATCAAGAAAAAAAGAGATTCTAAACACAGAAACAGATTCAGAAATAAGAAAGGAAAAATCACCATGGACACCACTTAAATACAAAGAATTATTAGAGAATACTATGAAAAATTATTTGCTAACAAACTGGATAACCTAGAAGAAATGGACAATTTTCTAGTAACAATCTTCCAAGATTGACTCAGGAAGAAACAGAAAATCTGAAGAGACCAACTACCAGCAGTGAAATTTAATCAGTAATAAAAAAAATACCCAAGAACAAAGTCCCTGGACCTGATGGATTCACCACTGAATTTCATCAGACATTTATAGAAGGCATAATACCCATTCTCCTAAGGTTTTCCAAAAATTAGAAGAGGAGAGAATACTTCCAAACTCATTCTATGAAGCCAGCATCACTCTATTACAAGAACAAGGCAAAGACACCACAAAAAAACTACAGACCAAAAGCCCTGATGAACATAGATGCAAAAATACTCAACAAAATATTAGCAAACGGAATTCAAAAATACATCAAGAGGATCATCCATCATAATCAAGTGGGATTCATCCCAGGGATGCAAGGAAGGTATAACATTCAAAAATCCATCATCATCCACCATATCAATAAATAAGGACAGAAATCACATGATCATCTCCATAGAAAATGAAAAAGCATTTGACAAAATTCAACACACATTCATGATAAAAACTCTCAACAAAATGGGCACAAAGGGCAGAAACCTCAACATAATAAAGGCCATATATGACAAACTCACAGCAAACACCATACTTAACAGTGAAAAGCTGAAAGCTTTTCCTTGAAGATTGGAAACAAGATAGGGATGCCCACTCTCCCCACTTTTATTCAACATAGTACTGGAGGTCCTGGCCATGGAAATCAGATATCACAAAGAAATAAAAATGATGTCTGAAAACTATCACGGTTAGTACATGACATGATATTGTATATAAAAACCCTAAAGACTCCACTCCCAAACTACCAGAACCAAAATCTGAATTCAGAAAATTATCAGGATACAAATTTAATGCAGAGAAATCTGTTGCATTCCTATACAATAATGACCAACTAGCAGAAAGAGAAATCAGAAAAACAATTCACACTTGCATCAAAAAGAATAAAATAAGAATAAAATAAGAGTGAAATACATAGAAATAAACGTAACCCAGCAGGTAAAAGAACTTTACTCTGAAAATTAGAAGACTCTCTTGAGAGAAATTAAAGAGGACACTAATAAATGGAAATTCATCCCTTGCCCTTGGGTAGGAGGAATTAATATTGTCAAAATGGCCATCCTGCATAAAACAATCTACAGATTCGATGCAATCCCTACAAAAATACTGACAGTATTCATCAATGAACTGGAACAAATAATTCTAAAATACATATGGAACTTCAAAAGACCCCAAATAGCCTAAACAATCCTGTGAAAGAAGAATAAAGCTGGGCAGATTAGTCTCTTCAACTTCAAGCTCTACTACAAATACACAAAAATCAAGACAATTTGGTACTGGCACAAGAACAGACACATGGAACAGAATAGAGAGCCCAGATATAAAGCCACACATATATGGCCATTTAATATATATATATAAATGAGCCATGGGCATACAATGAGGAAATAACAGCCTCCTCAACAACTGGTGTTGGTAAAACTGGACAACTGCCTGCAAGAGAATGAAACTGGATTGCTGTCTTACTCCATACACAAAAGTAAACTTGAAATGGATCCAAGACCTGAAAGTAAGTCATGAAACCAAAAAGCTCTTAGAAGAAAACATAGGCAAAACTCTCTTGAATATAAAGATGAACAACTTCTTCATCAACATATCTCCCTGGACAAGGGACACAGAAGAAAGTTGAACAAGTGGGACTACAGCAAACTAAAAATCTTCTGTACAGCAAAGGACACCATCAGCAGGACAAAAAGGCATCCTAGAGTATGGGAGAATATTTTAATAAATGACATATCTGATAAGGAGTTGACATCCAAAATATATAAAGAGCTCCCTTCCATCAACATTCAAAAAAGAAATAACCTGATTAAAAAATGTTCAGAGGATCTGAACAGACATTTCCTCAAAGAAGAAATTCAGATGGCCAACAGGCACATGAAAAGAAGCTCCACATCACTAATAATCAGAGAAATGCCAATTAAAACCACAATGAGATATCACCTCACACCAGTTACGTTGGCCATCATCCAAAAGACAAGAAACAACAAATGCTGGCAAGGACGTGGAGAAAGGGGAACCCTCCTAACACTGTTGGTGAGAATATAAGTTAGTTCAATCATTGTGGAAAGCAATAGAAGCTTCCTTAAAAAACTAAAAATAGGAATACCACCTGACCCAGGACTTCCACTCCTAGGAATTTACCCAAAGGAAACAAGATCCCTTATTCAAAAAGATATATGGTCCCCTTTTTTATAACAGCACTTTTTATAGTAGGCAAGATATGGAAGTAACCTAAGTGTCCATCAGTAGATGTGGTACATATACACCATGGAATACTATTCAGCCATAAGAGAAAAACAAATCCTACCATTTGCAACAACATGGATGGAGCTAGAGGGTATTCTGCTCAGTGAAGTAAGCCAGTTGGAGAAAGACAAGTACTAAATAATTTCACTCATTTGTGGAGTATAACATCAAAGCAAAACTGAAGGAACGAAACAGCAGCAGACTCACAGACTCTAAGAAGTGACTAGCAGTTACCAAAGGAAAGGGTTTGGGATGGGATGGCAAGCAGGGAAGGAAAAATGGATTAAGGAGCATTATAATTTGCACACATAATATAAGTAGGTCACAGGGAAGCAGTACAGCAGGAAGAAGACAAGTAATGACTCCATAGCATCTTACTATGCTGATGGACAGTTATTGCAGTGGGGTGTGGTGCAACTTGATAATATGGATGAATGTTGATACCACAATGTTGCTTATGAGAAACTTTCATAAGATTGTATATCAATGATACCATAAATAAAAAGAAAAGAGAAAGCCAGTCTCAAAGTACTACACAGACACTGTATGATTCTATTTATAGAACAATCTTGAAATGACAAAATGAGAAACAAAGACCAAATTAGTAATGCCGAGGGGTGAGGATTAGGGGCTTGGGAGGGAGGGAAGTAGGCGTGGCTATAAAAGGGCAACAGGAGTATTATTTGCCGTGATGGAAATATTCTGTACCTTGACTGTAGAAAAGTTAATCCTGCTTCTGATATTTCAATTTACTTTTTTTAAAAAATTTTATTTTGGTGTCATTAATCTAAAATTACATAAAGGACATTAAGTTTACTAGACTCCCCCCTTCACCAAGTCCCTCCCACATCCCCATTCACAGTCACTGTCCATCAACATAGTAAGACACTGTAAAATCACTACTTGTCTTCTCTGTGTTGCGCAGCCCTCCCCGTGCCCCCCGACACTATACATGCTAATCGTAATACATGCTAATCGTAATGCCCCCTTTCTTTTTTCCCCACCCTTATCCCTCCCTTCCCACCTGTCCTACCGAGTCCCTTTCCCTTTGGCAAGTATTAGTCCATTCTTGATTTCTGTGATTCTGCTGCTGTTTTGTTCCTTCAGTTTTCTTTTGTTCTTATGCTCCACATATGAGTGAAATCATTTGGTACTTTCCTATCTCTGCCTGGCTTATTTCACTGACCATAATACCCTCTAGCTCCATCCATGTTGTTGCAAATGGTAGGATCTTTTTTTTCTTATGTCTGAGTAATATTCCATTGTGCATATGTACCACTTCTTCAATATCCATTCATCTACTGATGGACATTTAGGTTGCTTCCATATCTTGGCTATTGTAAATAGTGCAGTGATAAACATAGGGGTGCATCTGTCTTTTTCAAACTCGAGTGCTGCATTCTTGGGGTAAATTCCTAGAAGTGGAATTCCTGGGTCAAATAGTATTTCTATTTTGAGCATGTTGAGGAACCTCCATACTGCTTTCCACAATGGTTGAATTAATTTACATTCCCACCAGCAGTGTAGGAGGGTTCCCCTTTCTCCACAGCCTTGCCAACATTTGTTGTTGTTTGTCTTTTGGATGGTAGCCATCCTTACAGGTGTGAGATGACATCTCACTGTGGTTTTAGTTTGCATTTCTCTGATGACAAGCGATGTGGAGCATCTTTTCATGTGTCTGTTGGCCATCTGAATTTCTTCTTAGGAGAACTGTCTATTCAGCTCCTCTGCCCGTTTTTTCATGGGGTTATTTGATTTTTGTTTGTTGAGGTGTGTGAGCTCTTTATATATTTTGGATGTCAACCCTTTGTCGGATCTGTCATTTACGAATATATTGTCCAATATTATAGGATAACTTTTTGTTCTATTGATGGTGTCCTTTGCTGTACAGAAGCTTTTCAGCTTGATATAGTCCCATTTGTTTATTTTTGCATTTGTTTCCCTTGCCCGGGTAGATATGTTCAAGAAGAGGTCACTCATGTTTATGTCTAAGAGATTTTTGCCTATGTTTTTTTCTAAGAGTTTTATGGTTTCATGACTTACATTCAAGTCTTTGATCCATTTCGAATTTACTTTTCTGTATGGGGTTAGACAGTGATCCAGTTTCATTCTCTTACATGTAGCTGTCCAGTTTTTCCAGCACCATCTGTTGAAGAGACTGTCATTTCCCCATTGTATGTCCAGGGCCCCTTTACCGAATATTAGTTGACTATATATATTTGCGTTAATGTTTGGAGTCTCTATTCTGTTCCATTGGTCTGTGGCTCTGTTCTTGTGCCAGTACCAAATTGTCTTGATTACTGTGGCTTTGTAGTAGAGCTTGAATTTGGGGAAAGAGATCGCACCCACTTTGTTCTTCCTTCTCAGGATTGCTTTAGCTATTTGGGGTCTTTGGTTTTTCCATATGATTTTTTGAACTATTTGTTCCTGGTCATTAAAGAATGCTGGTGGTACTTTGATAGGGATTGAATCGAATCTGTATATTGCTTTGGGCAGGATGGCCATTTTGACGATATTAATTCTTCCTAGTCAGAATCATGGGATGAGTTTCCCTTTGTTAGTGACCTCTTTAATTTCTCTTAAGACTGTCTTATAGTTTTCAGAGTGTAGGTCGTTCACTTCCTTGGTTAGGTTTATTCCTAGGTATTTTTTTTTTTTTTGATGCTATTGTGAATGGAATTGTCTTCCTGATTTCTCTTTCTATTACTTTATTGTTAGTGTGTAGGAAAGCTACAGATTTCTGTGTGTTAATATTGTATCCTGCAACTTTGCTGATTTCCGATATTAGCTCTACTAGTTTTGGAGTGGAGTCTTTAGGGTTTTTTTATGTACACTATCATGTCATCTGCAAATAGTGACAGTTTAACTTTTTCCTTACCAATCTGGAATTCCTTGTATTTCTTTGTTTTGTCTAATTGCCGTGGCTAGGACCTCCAGTACTATGTTGAATTACAGGGGGGATAGTGTGCATCTCTGTCTTGTTCCCAGTTGCAGAGGAAAAGCTTTCAGCTTCTCGCTGTTCAGTAGGATGTTTGCTGTGGGTTTATCATATATGGCCTTTATTAGGTTGAGGTACTTGCCCTCTATACACATTTTGTTGAGAATTTTTATCATGAATGGATGTTGAATTTTGTCGAATGCTTTTTCAGCATCTATGGAGATGATCATGTGGTTTTTGTCTTTCTTTTTGTTGATGTGGTGGATGATGTTGATGGATTTTCGAATGTTGTACCATCCTCTCATCCCTGGGATGAATCCCACTTGGTCATGGTGTATGATCCTTTTGATATACTGTTGAATTCTGTTTGCTAATATTTTATTGAGTATTTTTGCATCTACATTCATCAGGGATATTGGTCTGTAGTTTTGTTTTTTGGTGTGTTCTTTGCCTGCTTTTGGTATTAGGGTGATGTGGGCTTCATAGAATGAGTATGGCAGTATCCCCTCCTCTTCTATTTTATGGAAAACTTTAAGGAGAATAGGTATTATGTCTTCTCTGTATGTCTGATAAAATTCCAAGGTAAATCCATTTGGCCCGGGGGTTTTGTTCTTTGGTAGGTCTTTGATTACTGCTTCAAGTTCGTTGCTGGTAATTGGTCTGTTTAGATTATGTTTCTTCTGGGGCAGTCTTGCAAGATTGTATTTTTCTAGGAAGTTGTCCATTTCTCCTAGGTTTCCCAGCTTGTTAGCTCATAGGTTTTTATAGTACTCTCTAATAATTCTTTGTGTTTCTCTTGGGTCAGTCATGATTTTTCTTTTCTCGTTTCTGATTCTGTTGATTTGTGTTGACTCTCTTTTCCTCTTAATAAGTCTGGCTAGAGGTTTATCTATTTTGTTTATTTTCACAAAGAACCAGCTCTTGGTTTCATTGATTTTTGCTATTGTTTTATTCTTCTCAATTTTATTTATTTCTTCTCTGTTCTTTATTATATCCATCCTTCTGCTCACCTTAGGCCTCATTTGTTCTTCTTTTTCTAATTTCGGTAATTGTGTTATTAGACCTTTCATTTGGGATTGTTCTTCCTTCTTTCAATATGCCTGGATTGCTATATACGTTCCTATTAAGACTGCTTTTGCTGTATCCCAGAGTACTTGGGGCTTTGAGTTGTTGTTGTCGTTTGTTTCCATATATTGCTGGATCTCCATTTTTATTTGGTCATTGATCCATTGATTATTTAGGAGCGTGTTGTTAAGCCTCCATGTCTTTGTGAGCCATTTTGCTTTCTTTGTACAATTTATTTTTAGTTTTATGCCTTTGTGGTCTGAAAAGTTGGTTGGTAGAATATCTGTCTTTTGGAATTTACTGATGCTCTTTTTGTAGCCTTGTACGTGGACTATTCTGGAGAAAGTTTCATATGCACTTGAGAAGAATGTGTATCCTGTTGCTTTTGGATGTATAGTTCTGTAGATGTCTATTAGGTCCATCTGTTCTAGTGTGTTGTTCAGTGCTCTGTGTCCTTACTTATTTTCTGTCTGGTGGATCTGTATTTTGGAGTGAGTGGTGTGTTGAAGTCTCTCAGAATGTATGCATTGCATTCTATTTCCTCCTTTAATTCTGTTAGTATTTTTTTCACTTATGTTGGTGCTCCTGTATTGGGTGCATATATATTTATAATGGTTATATCCTCTAGTTCGACTGAGCCCTTTATCATTATGTGATACTTTTCTTTATCTTTTCTTACTTTATTTTGAAGTCTATTTTGTCTGATACTAGTATTGCAACACCTGCTTTTTCTCTCTGTTGCTTGCCTGAAATATTTTTTTCCATGCCTTGACTTTAAGTCTGTGCATGTCTTGTTTTTGAGGTGAGTCTCTTGTAAGCAGCATATGTATGGCTCTTGCTTTTTATCCATTCTATTACTTTGTGTCTTTTGATTGGTGCATTCAGTCCATTTACATTTGGGGTGATTATTGAATAGTATGTACTTATTGCCATTGCAGGCTTTAAGTTTGTCATTATCAAAAGTTCAAGGTTAGCTTCTTTACTATCTTACTGTCTAACTTAACTCACTTATTAAGCTATTATAAACATGATCTGATGATTCTTTATTTCTCTCCCTTCTTATTCCTCCTCCTCCCTTCTTCATATGTTGGGTGTTGTGTTCTGTGTTCTTTTTAGGAGTGCTCCCATCTAGAGCAGTCCCTTTAAGATGCCCTGTAGAGGTGGTTTGTGGGAGTCAAATTCCCTCAAGTTTTGCTTGTCTGGGAATTGTTTAATCCCTCCTTCATATTTAAATGATAATCGTCCTGGGTACAGTATTCTTGTTTTGAGGCCCTTCTGTTTCATTGTGTTAAGTATATCGTGCCCTTCTCTTCTGTCCTGTAGGGTTTCTGTTGAGATGTCTGATGATAGCATGATGGGTTTTCCTTTGTAGCTCTGGCTGCCTTTAATACTTTCTCCTTGTCTTTGATCTTTGCCATTTTTATTATTATGTGTTTTGGTGTTGCACCCCCTTGGATCCCTTGTCATGGGATTTCTGTGTACCTCTGTGCTCTGAGAGGCCATTTCCTCCCCTAGTTTGGGAAAGTTTTCAGCAATTATTTCTTCAAAGACACTTTCTACCCCCTTTTCTCTTTCTTCTTCTTCTGGTACCCCTATAATGCAGATATTGTTCCATTTCAATTGGTCACACAGCTCTCTTAGAATTCTTTCATTCCTGGAGATCCTTTTATCTCTCTCTGTATCAGCTTCTCTGCATTCCTATTCTCTGTTTTCTAGGCCATTAATGTTCTCTTGCATCTCGTCCATTCTGTTTTAAAGTCCTTCCAGAGCTTGTTTTATTTCTGTATTCTCCTTCCTTAGTTCTTGCATATTTCTCTGCAAGTCCATCAGCAAGGTTATGACTTTTGTTTTGAATTCTTTTTCAGGAAGACTGGTTAAATCTATCTCCCCAGGTTCCTTTTCTGGGGAAGATGTAGCAGATGCTGAAGCTGTCTGGGTTACTCAGGTCTTGATAATATTTTTTTGCCTTTTCATGTTGATAGTTGCTATTGACTTTCAGCTGGGAGGGCCAAACTTTCCACTTGCTACTGGCCTTTCTTTACTTGGACAACTGCGACCCCCTAGTGGCTTCTGTTGGGTAATTGCATGTAGACTCATCTTTGTGTCTTGCTGGGCGGGGATGGGGAAAGCTCCCTTTCTGAGGGCTTGTCCAGCTTTAGGCTGCTTCTCTGTTTTTGCCATGCCCCGGGGGGGTAATGGAAGGGGGGCTGTTTGGCTGTTTACCTTTGTGAGGGGTCTTAGAGCTGTTGCCCAGGGCTTTATTGTGCCCAGTTTTCCCTGTAATTTCAAGCTGCTGGACTGTGACCTTTGTTGTTTCCGTCGAGCTGTTGAGTCCCTGTCCATTTAAGACTTTCAAAAAGCACTCACTTTTCTTTGTCACAGGGGCATCAGCTTCGGAACCCACTCAGAGGTCTTGCTGCCCTGTTTCCCTAGTATCTGTTATCCCACGCATGCACTGTGTCTGCGCGCTGGTGCGGATGGCTGGGGCTGGGTGTTCAGCTGTCCTGGGCTCCCTCTCCCTCCCCGCTCTGACTCCTCCCCTCTCTCCGGGAGCTGGGGTTAGTGTTGCTCTGGTCCTGCGAGGCCGGGGCTTGTATCTTACCCCTTTCACTGGGCTCTGGGCTCTCACATGTGTGCATGTAGTCTGGCTGTTGTCCTGTGTCTTCTGGTCTCTCTTTTAGGATTAGTTGTATTTGTTGTATTTTGCAAAATATATATGTTTTTGGGAGGAGATTCCCACTGTCCTACTCATGCTGCCATGTTGGCTCCACCCTGTATTGAGATTTTTTATCATGAATGGATGTTGAATTTTGTCAATTGCTTTTTCAGCATATATTGAGGGAATCATATTATTTTATCCTTTCTGTTGATGTAGTTTATGACATTAACTGGTTTATGAGTACTGTGCCATCCTTTCATCCCTGGAATAAATCACACTTTGTTGACATGTATGATCCTTTTGACGTATTTTTCAATTTGGCTTGCTAATATGTTGTTGTGGATTTTTGCATCTGTGTTCATAAATTATATTGGTCTATAATATCCTTGTAGTGTCTATCTGATTTTGGTATTATAGTGATGCCCGCCTCATAGATTAAGTTTGGAACTATTCTCTCTGCTTCTACTTTTTGGAATACGTTAAGAACAATGGATTTTAGCTATTGAAATATTTGGTAGAATTTTGCTGTGAAGCCGTCTGTTCCTTGAATTTTCTTTCTTGGGAATTTTTTTGTCTTATTCAATTTTGTTTCAGGTAATTGATCTGTTCAGAGTTTCTATTTCTTCCTGGGTCAGTCTTGGAAGGTTGTATTTTTCTTGGAATTTGTCCATTTCTTCAAAGTTGTCCAATTTATTGGCATATGTTTTTTCATAGAATTCTCTAATAATTCTTTGTACCTCTGTGGTAACCATTGTAACTATTCCTTTTTATTTCCAACTTTGTTTATGTGTGTACTCTCTTTTTCTTGTTAAGTCTGGCCTGGGATTTTTCTCTTTTGTTGATTTTCTCAAACAAGCTTTTGGTTTTGTTGGTATTTTCCTACTGTTTTGTTTTCTCCATTTTATTTATTTTTTCTCAGATCTTTATTATGTTCCTCCTTATGCCAAATTTGGACTTTGTTCTTATTTTCCTAATTCATTTAATTGTGAGGTTAGACTATTTGGGATTGTTTTTTTTTCCTTGAAGTAGGTCTGTATTGCTATGTACTTCATTCTTACAACTGCTTTTGTGGCATCCCACAAATTTTGAACTGTTGTATTTTTATTTTCATTTGTCTCCATGTTTTGCTTGATTTCTATTTTGATTAGTTCATAGATGCATTGGTTATTTAGTAGAATATTGTTTAGCCACCATTTAAGGGATTCTTTTACTTTGTGTAATTTACTTCTAATTTCATACTGTTGTGGTATTTAAAGTTGTTTGACGCAATTTAAATCTTTCTGGATTAATTGAGGAGCTTTTTGGGACCTACTATGAAATCTCTTCTTGAGGAAGTTCCATATACACTTGGAAAAAATGTGTATCCTGCTTCTTTTGTGTGGAATATTCTGTAGATATCTGTTAAGTCCCTCTGATCTAATGTATTGTCAATTGCTTGTGTGTCTCTATATCCTTATTTATTTTGTCTGTTTGATCTGTCTGTTAATGTTAGTGGTGTGTTATAGTCTCCTAAAATGAATTTGCTGCATTCTATTTCCCCCTTTAATTCTGTTAGTATTTATTTCACATATTTAGGTGCTCCCATATTGGTTGCATAGATATTTATAATGGTCATACCCTCTTTTTGGAGTGACCCTTTTTTTTATTATAGACTCTCCTTTTTCTCATTACTTTCTTTGTTTTGAATTCTATTTTGTCTGATATATGTACTGCTACTCCTGATTTTCTCTCTCTGTTATTTGCATGAAATATCTTTGTCCACCTCTTCCCACCCTCTTTGTATGTCTTTGCATCTGAGATGAGTCTCTTGTAGGTAGTCCATAGATAGTTCTTGTTTATATATTTATTCTGACACTCTATGTCTTTTGATTGGTGCATTCAGACCATTTACATTTAAGGTGATTATTGATATATATTGTACTTACTGCCATTTTTTAAATCGTATTCTGATTGTTTTTGTAGTTCTTCTCTGTTCCTTCCTTCGGATGTTATACACTCCTATTGTTATTTGATGCTTTATTTAGTGTTGCACTTGGATTTACTTTTTAAAATTCTTGGGTACCTATTATAGGCTTTTCGTTTGTGGTTACCATAAAGTTCATGGATAGCTTCTTAACTATATAAAAGTCTATTAAATTGATGATGTCTATATTTCAAAAACAATTTGAAGCATTTTTTCTTCTTCCTCCTTCATACTTTATGTATTAGATGTTGTAATCTATATTTCTCATGTATACCTTGATTGATTTTTGTGTTTAGTTAGTTTTTGTTTTAATTTCAAATTGGTGGTTAAGTAATTGATCTACAATATTTACTGTGGGATTTTTCCACTGTTGAAAACTAGTCTGAAGAGCATTTCCATCTACAGAATTTCCTTTAATATTTTTTATAATGCCATTTTGCTGGATATAAATTCCTTCAGCCTTCATTTATCTGAGAACTGTTTAAACTCTACCTCAAATTGGAATGATAATCTTGCTGGGTAGAGAACTTTTTATTGAAGTTTCATTTGTTCAAATATATTAAATATTTCATGACACTATCTTCTGGACTGTATAGTTTCTGCTGACAAATCTGCTGATAGGACTTTCCCTTTTAAGCAACCTGCTGAGAAGTCCACTGACGGTTTTCCCTTGTACGTGATTTTTTGTCTCTCTGTCTGCTTTCAATACTCTCTCCTTATCCTTAATCTGTGTCATTTTAGTTATTATGTTTTGGTGTTGTCTTTCTGGGGTTCCTTTTCTTCAGGCTTTCTACACTTCCATGACCTGAGTGTCTATTTCTTCCCCAAATTGGGGAAGTTTTCAACAATTATTTCCTCCAAGAGACTTTCTATCCCTTTGTCTCTTCACCTTCCTATACCCTTATTATACAAATACTGTTTTACTTGGAGTTGTCACACAGCTCTTTTAGAATACTTTCATTCCTAGAGATCCTTTCTTTCTCTCTGTTTATCAGCTTTATTGTTTTCCTGTACTATAATTTCCATATCATTGACTGTCTTCTCTACTTGAAGAATCTACTATTCATTCCCTCCATTGTATATTTCATTTCAGTTACTGAATTCTTCGTCTCTGAGTGGCTCCTTTTCAGTTCTTCTATCTCTTTGTTGAAGTTTTCCCTGAGATGTTCAATACTTTTCTGCAGATGAGTGAGCATATTTATGACTGTTACTTTAAAATCTTTATCCATAGGATTGATGATCTCTGTTTCATTTAGCCCTCTTTCAGCTTTCTTATCATTTACTTTTGTTTGAAATTTGTTCCTCTAGCTCCTGATTTTGTCAATCTTTCTGTGTTTTTTCCTTTGTATTAGGTGTATCTGCTATGCTTCTTGGTCTAGGAAACATTGTCTTTATGAAAAATGGATTCTGTGTGCTCAGAAACTCATGACTTTTACTGTCTAGTGTTTGGTCTCATTCAGCTATGCAATTAGTTCACCTCAACCAGTGCTTTGTAAGCAGAGCTCAGGTGCTTTTGCTGGTATCATTGTGCGTGGGGCTGCCCTCTGCCTTTCCTAAAGAGAGTTGCACTGCTGAGCTAAAGGGATGGGCAGGGCTATTAGGTGGCACAGGGCTGAGCTTCCATTGAGAATGAAAGAGTCTTCAGAGCTGTTCATGCAGGTACCTAATTATTTTGGCTAATATGGGGCTGAAAAACATGGAAAAGCCTCCCTTTGCTTGGCAGACAGCAAAGTCTCCCTTCCTGCCAGGCAGCAAAGTCTGATGCTGCTGGACCATGCATCTGGGTTGGAGGGCAGGTTCACTAGGATGCACTTCAGGGCTGAGCTGGCAGTAAAATGAATGGAGCATTTTAGACTTCCAAGAAAATCCGACCTGCTGTGCTTAGGAAGGGTTTGGAAAGTGTTGTCCACCTGTTCTTTTTCCTGTAGAGAAAGCTCCATCCATCCTTCACACCTCTGGCAACCATCACACTGTTCAAAAATCTGTCATACTTCAACTACTGTGTTAGGTCTCAAAGGGACCAATGGAGCATGCTTGTTTTTCAAAAGACACAGGAGTCTCTGCCTCCTAGAGCTCTCTGAGGTCCAACCCCGATAATCAACAGAATTCAATGCAATGTGGACTCATGTTCCAAGAGCTGGTCACCAGGGCCAGGAATGCTGTTTTCCTAAGCACCTATCCCAGCCCACTTTATTCCTTTCACTCCTGCCTGTGGGCTGGGATGTGGGAAGGTCTGGGTTTCTGATTCATAATGGCTGGGCCTCTTTACTCCTATTTGTGTGGTCTTCTCTTTGTCACCAGGTACAGGTGGCCTGTTCTTCAGTCTTAGGTTCATTTTCAGAGTTATGTGTACTTGGTGTAGCTGCTTCCTTGGATGTATGTGTTTAGAAGGAGTTTTCCCCCTTGCCTTCATACTCTGCCATCTTTTTCCCTCATCTCCATGGTTCTATTTTATAAAAAAAAAATAATGCACTAGCAGATATCTTACTTTTATTCATTCACATCATATGGTGTAAGGATACAAAGGTATACAACCTGTAGGCCTCTTAATCACCAAGCAGTGTAGTTAATTTTATCAAATCCAATTTTTATGGAAGGGACAAATGCACAATCCCCTCCATCAAGCCCTTAAGAAATCTATCTTAAAAATTGTAAACTATAGTTATGGTTTTTGTGCTCATATCCAGGACCTCCTGCTGAGGCCCTGTTCTGGGCAACAATACCTGGTCTAAATAGTTGGGAAAAATAAAGTATCCAAAAATTTTATTATTAAATGCATTCAGCAAAGTTGCAAGATACAGAAGAAATGTAAAGAGATCTGTCACACTCCTATTTGCTGACAAAAAGATAATAGAAATAGAAATCAGGAAAAAATCAATTTTCAGTTGCAGAGAGTAAAATACCTAGGAATAAACCAAACCAAGGAGGTGAAAAATCTGTCCTCTAAAAACCAGGACACAGATGAAAGAAATTGAAGAAGGCACAAATGAATGGAATACTATCTCATGCTCATGGATAGGGAGAATTAATATTATCAAAATGGACATCTTGCCAAAAGCAACTTACAGATTCAGTGTAATACCTATGAAAATACCAGTGACATATTTAATGAACTGGAGCAAATAACCCTAAAATTTATATAAAAATAGAAAGATCCCAAATCACCAAAGTGATATTGGGAAAGGATACAACTGAGGGTACTACACAGCCTGGTTTCAATGTATACTACAAAGATACAGTAACTTAGATATGGTACTAAATCATGAAAAGACACAAATCAATGGAACAGACTAGAAAGCCCATAAATTATCCCACACCTATATAGTCAGTTTATATATGACAAAGGAGGCAGGAATATTGAATGGGAAAGAAATAGTCTGTTGCGGTCCAGCCGCGCCTAGTCGAGCAGGTCCTGAAGTGCAGAAGGGGGGTGAAGAAAAGAAAGAAAGACAGAAAGAACTGGGAGGGCTGACGCTCCCATGCATCACCAGCAAAACTTTAATGAAGGTCCAGGGTTTATATAATGCAGTGGGGTTACATGATCCCAGGACATAGCATTGTACAATAGACAATCAAGCACAGTATTGACGTCAGTGATAGCTGGGCAAAGGTAGGCTCAGCAGGGTTCCAATTAGTTGCTCATGGAATGCGTAAACAGAATGTTCTTTGTTCTCCATTCCCGCCACATCAGCAAGTGCAGGAAGGGCATAGCCAGAAGCAGGGGCGGTGTTTCCACACATCTTGAAGGTCTCCCTATTTTCAGAGTGAGGAGTCTTGGCTCGTCTTCGAGGACAAGATATGTTTTTGTGGACAGATAACTTCCAAGGACAGCACCGGTTGTTCTCAAGCTGGTGCTTTCCCATGCTGCGTTCAGACATGGGAGAAGGTGCTTTCCCATTCTGCCAACAAACGTGAGAAGACAAAGGTGATCCCCAACAATAGTCTCTTTAATAAATGGAATTGGTAAAATTGTACAGCTTTGTGTAAGAAAATGAAAGCGAATTTCTAACACTATGAATAAAAATAAACTCTAAATGGAATAAAGACCTAAATGCAGGACATTAAACCATGAAATGCAAAGAAAACACAGGCAAAATCCCTTGAGCTTAAGCATGAGTAAGTCTCTCATGGGCAATGGAAACAAAGCAAAACAAACAAGTGTGGCTATATCAAACCAACAGTCTTCTATATAGCATAGGAAACCATCACAAAACAAAAGGCAACATGAGGTATGGGAAAACATATTAGCAAATGATATATCTGATAAGGGGGTAACAAACAAAATATATAAAATCTCATGAGCCCAAAACAACAAAAGTAACATAATTTAAAAATTGGAATAGGATCTATATAGACAGTTTTCCAAAGAAGATGTACAGATGGCCAAAAATCTCATGAAAAGATGCTTCACATCCCTGATCATCATGAAAATGCAAATTAAACCCACACTGAAATATCACCTCACTTCAGTTATAATGGCCACAGTCCAAAACACAAGAAATACCAAGTGTTGGTGAGGATGTGGAGGAAAGGGAACCCTCTTATACTGTTTCTGGGAATGAAAATTCATGCAGCCACTATGGAAAGCAGTATGGAATTTCCTTAAAAAACTGAAAATTGAAATACCACGTGACCCAGTAATTTCACTTCTAGGAATTTACCCATATAAAACAAAATCTCTGATTTGTAAAGATATAAGCACTCCTATGTTTATTGGTAAATTATTTACAATAGGAATTACATGGAAGCAACCAATGTGTCCATCAATAGATGAATGGATAAAAAATATGTAGTACATATATATGATGAAATACTATTGTTATTAAGTTTTATTTTGGTATTATTAATGGACAAATACACAAGCAACATTATGGTTACTAGACTCTCCCTATTATCACGTCCCCACCACATACCCCATTACAGTCACTGTCTATCAGCGTAGTAAGACGCTATAGAATCACTACTTGTATTCTCTGTGTTATACTGCCTTCCCTGTGTCCCCCACTGTACATATGTTTGCTAATCATAATGCCCCTTTTTCACCCTTATTCCTTCCTTCCCACCCATCTTCCCGAATCCGTTTCCCTTTGGTAACTGTTAGTCAATTCTTGGGGTCTGTGATTCTGCTGCTGTTTTGTTCCTCCAGTTTTTGCTTTGTTCTTATACTCCACAGATCAGTAAAATCATTTGATACTTGTCTTTTTCCGCCTGGCTTATTTCACTGATCATAATACCCTCTAGCTCCATCCACGTTGTTCCAAATGGTAGGATTTGTTTATTTCTTATGGCTGAATAATATCCCATTGTGTATATGCACCACATCTTCTTTATCCATTCCTCTACTGATGGACACTTAGGTTGTTTCCATTTCTTGGCTATTGTAAATTGTACTGCAATAAACATAGGGGTGCATATGTCTTTTTGAAACTGGGCTGCTGAATTCTTAAAGTAAATTCCTAGGAGTGGAACTCCTGGGACAAATGGTATTTCTATTTTGAGCTTTCTGAGGAACCTCCATACTGCTTTCCACAATGGTTGAACTAATTTACATTCCCATAAGCACTGTAGGAGAGTCCCCCTTACAATGAAATATTATTGAGCCATGAAAAGAAAAAGTCCTGCTATTTGTGACAGCATAGATAAACATAGAAAGTATTGTATTAAGTGAAATCAGCCAGTCAGAGAATGACAAATACTATATGATTTCACTTATATGTGGAATGTAAGAGCAAAACAAAACAAAATGAATAAAACAGCAGTAGTCTCATTGACACTGACAACTGACTGGTGATTACCATGGAGGAAGGATAGGGGTGGGTGCATGAAATAATTGAGGTAGATTGAAAGGCACAAAATCTCAATCATAATGTAAATTTGTCATGGGATGAATATACAGCATAGAGAATATAGTCAATAATTCCGTAACATCTTTCTATGTTGACAGATACTAAATGCTACACTAGTCAGTATAAGTACTTAATGTAGACAACAATCAAATCACTGTATGGTAAGCTTGAAACCAATTTATTACTGTATATTGACTAAAGCTCAATTAAAAAGAAAGGAAGAAAGAAATACATGATATCTTGCCATTTGTAAAACAAGAATGGAACTAGAGGGTATTATGCTAATTGAAATAAGTCAGATGGAGAGACACAAATGCCATATAATTTCACTTATATGTGGAACCTAGGTGACAAAGAAAATTAACAAACAAAACAGAAATATATTCATAAATACACAGAAAAAGATCTGGCAGTTGCTATAGCTGAGGGTTGGTTCAGATGGGTGAAATTGGCAAGTGGGATAAAGAGGTACAAACTTCTAATCTTAAAATGCTTAAGTCATGGGGATGAAAGATACAGCATAAATAATATAGTTAATAATAGCATAATAACTGTATGGTGATAGAGGGTCACTACATTTATTGTAGTGAGATTTAATAATACATAAAGTTGTAAAATCATTATATTGTACACTTGAAACCAATATAGTACAATGAGTATATTTTTATGAAATAACAATGAAAAATATCAGTGAAGTAAAATGAAAAATATCCAAGAAACCTACTCTGCTCCAAAGAGGAGAAACCAAAGAGACTTACAATGAAGCACATTATAATTAAATTGTCAAAAGTTATAAAGAATAAACATCTTTCACCAGGAATTTTTCAGTCCAGAAGGGAATGGCATGATATATTCAAACTACAGAAAGCAAAAGATCTTCAAAACTAGAAAACAATACATGGCAAATTTGTCATTAAGAATGGAAGGATAAAGTGTTTATCATACAATCAAACGCTAACAGATGTTAATGCCCACATATACCAATGGATAAATCATCCAGACAGAAAGCAATAAAGAAATATTGGACATAGAAGACACATTATACTAGATGTACTTAAAACATATATGCAAAGCATTTCATCCCAAAATATAGAAAACACATTCTCTTCAAGTGTACATGAAATATATTCCAGATTAGATTACATGTTATGCCATAAAACAACTCTCAATATATTCAATGTTGCTGAAATCACACCAAGCTACTTTTCCTGCTACCAAAGTATGGAACTAGAAATCAATTACACAAAGAGAAATGGAAAAAACTCCACAGACATGGAAATTAAACTGCATACTACTAAATAAATAATCAGTTAATAAAGAAATGAAACAGGAAAATTTTAAATACCTTGAGGAAAATGAAAATAGAAAAAGACATTGAAAATCTATTGTATGTAGCAAAAATGCTTCTATGAAGAAAGCTCATAATGATTTAGTCCTGCATCAAAAACACATAAAATCCTAAATAATCAAATTACCTTTACACATAAAGGAACTAGAAATAAAAAACCCAACGTTAGTAAAAGGAGGGATATAATAAAAATTCAATGGAAATAAATGAAAAAAAAGGAGTATAGAATAATCAATTGAAAAGATCAATAAAATTAACAACTGGTTCATTAATTTTCAAAACTCTAGCCAGGCTTATCAAAACTAGAGAGGGAGAGAGAGGCAAAATAAATAAACAGAAATGAAAGAGTAAGACTTATAAATTATACCACAGAAAAACAAATTGGCAAACCTTAAAGAAATAGACAAATTGTTAGAGTCATAAAATCTTCCACAAATGAATCATGAAGATACAGAAAATATGAATACACCAATTGCAATAATAAAGTTCGAAAAAAGTCCAGCATGAAAAAGCTTTACAAGTGAATTCTAACACAGATTAAAAGATTTGGGGGTATCCTTCTCAAATTACTCCTAAAAGTTAAAAAAATAATTTCCAAACTCATTTTACATGGCCATTATTACACTGATTTCAAAACAAAAGTAAACCACAAAGAAAATTACAAGCCAGTAATTTTGATGAGCATAGATGCAAGACTTCAACAAATATTATCAAAATAAAATGAACAATGCATTAAAATATCATACACTAGTATCAAATGAGATATCCCAAGTATTCAGGGATGGTTGAATATCTATAAATCAATCAGCTTGTCACACGATATTAGCAAAATGAAAGATAAACATCATGTGATCATAGTAAAATGTTGTAGAATCACAACTTCTCTTCTCTGTGTTTCACAGGCCTACCGTGTCCCCCACCCCCCACACTATACATGCTAATCATTACACCCCCATTCTTCTTCCCTGCCATACCCTCCCATTCACCCCAGTCTATTTCCCTTTGGTAACTGTTAGTCCATTCTTGGGTTCTGTGATTCTGATGCTGTTTTCTTCCTTCAGTTTTTCTTTATTCTTATACTCCACATATGAGTGAAATCAGTCGGCATTTGTCTTTCTCCACCAGGCTTATTTCACTGAGTATAATACCCTCTAGCTCCATCCATGTTGTTGCAAATGGTAGGATTTGTTTTCTTCTTATGGCTGAATAATATTCCATTGAGTATTTTTGCATCTACATTCATCAGGGATATTGGTCTGTAGTTTTCTTTTTGGTGGGGTCTTTGCCTGGTTTTGGTATTAGGGTGATGTTGGCTTCTTAGAATGAGTTTGGGAGTACTCCCTCCTCTTGTATTGTTTGGAAAACTTTAAGGAGAATGGGTATTATGTCTTCCCTGTATGTCTGATAAAATTCCGAGGTAAATTCATCTTGGTTTTGTTCTTGGGTAGTTTTTTGATTACCGCTTCAATTTTGTTGCTGGTAATTGGTCTGTTTAGATTTTCTGTTTCTTTCTGGGTCAGTCTCGGAAGGTTGCATTTTTCTAGGAAGTTGTCCATTTCCCCTAGGTTTTCCAGCTTGTTAGCATATACACTTTCATAGCAGTCTCTAATAATTCTTTGTATTTCTGTTGGGTCCGTCATGATGTTTCCTTTCTCATTTCTGAATCTGGTGATGTGTGTTGATTCTCTTTTTATCTTAATAAGTTTGCCTAGAGGCTTATCTATTTTGTTCATTTTCTCGAAGAACAAGCTCTTGGTTTCATTGACTCTTTTCTATTGTTTTATTCTTCTCAATTTTGTGTATTTCTTCTCTGATCTTTATTATGTCCCTCCTTCTGCTGACTTTAGGCCTTATTTGTTCTTCTTTTTCCAATTTTGATAATTGTGACATTAGAATATTCATTTGGGATTGTTCTTCCTCCTTTAAATATGCCTGGATTGCAGTATACTTTCCTCTTAAGACTGTTTTTCTGCATCCCACAGAAGTTGGGGCTTTGTGTTGTTGTTGGTGTTTATTTCCATATATTGCTGGATCTCCATTTTAATTTGGTCGTTGATCCATTGACTATTTAGAAGCGTGTTGTTAAGCCTCCATATGGTTGAGAGCCTTTTTTCTTTCTTTGTTCAATTTATTTCTAGTTTTATACTTTTGTTGTCTGAAATGTTGATTGGTTGAATTTCAGTCTTTTTGAATTTACTGAGACTCTTTTTGTGGCTTAGTATGTGGTCTATTCTGGAGAATGTTCCATTTGCACTTGAGAAGAATGTGTGTCCTGTTGCTTTTGGATGTAGAATTCTGTAGATGTCTATTAGGTCCATCTGTTCTAGTGTGTTGTTCAGTGCCTCTGTGTCCTTACTTATTTTCTGTCTGGTGGATCTATCCTTTAGAGTGAATGGTGTGTTAAATTTTCCTAAAATGAATGCATTGTATTCTATTTACTCCTTTAGTTCTGTTAGGTTTTGTTCAACATATGCTGGTTCTCCTGTGTTGGGTGCATTTATATTTATAATGGTTATATACTCTTGTTGGACAGAGTCCTTTATCATTATGTAATGTCCTTCTTTTTCTCTTCTTACTTTCTTTGTTTTGAAATTTATTTTGTCTGACACTAGTACTGCAACACCTGCTTTTTTCTCCCTATTCTTTGTATGAAATATCTTTTCATTTCTTGACTTTTAGTCTGTGCATATCTTTGGGTTTGAGGTGAGTCTCTTGTAAGCATCATATAGATGGGTCTTGTTTTTTTTTTTCCATTCAGTGACTCTGTGTCTTTTGATTGGTGCATTCAGTCCATTTACATTTAGGGTGATTATCAATAGATATGTACTTCTTGTCATTTCAGGCTTGAGATTCATGGTTATTAAAGGTTCCAGGTTACTTTCCTTACTATCTAAGAGTCTACCTTAACTTCCTTAGTATGCTATTAAACACAATCTAAAGGTTATTTTCTATTTCTCCTCCTTTTTCCTCCTCCTTCATTCTTTTTATATTAGGTATCAATTCTGTACTTTGTGTCTATCCTTTGATTGACTTTTGGGATAGTCAATTTAATTTTGCATTTGCCTTGCAATCAGCTGCTCCACCTTCCCTACTGTGGTTGTACTACCTCTAGTGACAGCTATCGAACCCTAGGAACACTTCCATCTATAGCCGTCCCTCCAAAATAGACTGCAGAGATGGTTTGTGGGAAGTAAACTCTCTCAGCTTTTGCTTATCTGGAAATTGTTTAATCCCTTCTTCAAATTTGAATGATAATCTCACCAGGTAAAATAATCTTGGTGTTCCAGGTCCTTCTGCTTCATGCATTAAATACATCATGCCACTGCCTTCTGGCCTTTAAGGTTTCTGCTGAGAAGTCTGATGTTTGCCTGATGGGCTTTCCTTTGTATGTGGTCTTATTTCTGCCTCTGGCTGCTTTTAACAGTCTGTCCTTATCCTTGATCTTTCCCATTTTAATTATTATGTATCTTGCTTTTGTCTTCCTTGGGTCCCTTGTGTTGGGAGATCTGTGGATATCCATGGCCTGAGACACTATCTCCTTCCCCAGATTGGGGGAGTTTTCAGCAACTAACTCCTCAAAGACACTTTCTATCACTTTCTCTCTCTTCTTCTTCTTCTGGTATCCCTATAATGCAAATATTTTTCTGCTTGAATTGGTCAGACAGTTCTCTCAATATTCTTTCATTCTTAGAGGTCCTTTCTTCTCTCTGTGCCTCAGTTTCTTTGTATTCCTCTTCTCTAGTTTCTATTTCATTTATTGTCTCCTCCACCATATCCAACCTGCTTTTAGTACCCTCCTTCATGCTCTTTAATGATTGCATCTCTGACCTGAATTCATTCCTGAGTTCTTGGATGTCTTTCTGTACCTCCATTAGAATGTTGATAATTTTTATTTTGAACTCACTTTCAGGAAGAGTCACGAGGTCCATATCATTTCAATCTTTCTCGGGAGTTGTATTAATAATTTTACTCTGGACAAGGTTCCTTTGGCATTTCATGTTTGTATATGGCACCCTCCAGTGTCCAGAAGCTCTATTCTGTAGCTGCTCAGCCCCTGAAGAAATTTTTGGAGTCACAGGGGAGTGGTACCGTTACCTGGGGGGAGGAAAGAACTGTTCCCCAACTCCTGGCTGCTGTGCCTGTCTCCGCAGCCTGAGCCAGTGGGCCGGTCACACAGGTATGTTTTTGTCCCAGAGCAGCCAGATATGGATCCCTGCTTTCCACAAGCAGCCAGAATCCCAGTCTCCTCAGGAACGCTGCCTGTATTAACTTTCCAACCTGGTATTCATGCGAGTCTCATGAAAGCACCATGAAATGTAGGTTCCTGCTCCCAGCGCAGCTCTCTAGAGCTAGGTATTCAACAGTCCCAAGCCTTCCACTCCCTTCCTGATCAGTTTCTCTTCATTTCCCCAGTGAGCTGGGGTGGGGGAGAAGCTGGGTCCATAGGAGACATAGCTCTGGTATGTTACCCCTTTCTTTGAGATCTGCTCTTTTCTTCAGGTGTATGCAGTCTGACACCTTTTTTCCTGTTACTCTCTCAGGATTAGTTGCACCAATTAAATTTTCTAATTGTATCCAGTTTTAGGAGGAAGCCCCTCTCTCTACTCTCACACTGCCATCTTTAATCTTTCTCCTGGTATCAAATTAATTTTATCTCAAATGATGAAATGAATATAAATGAAGCATCAATGACTGTATTTACTACAAGCATCTCCCTATTTTGTTTCCTTTTTATTTTATATTCCTATGTGCCCATCTTCTCTGCTGTCTTCAGGATCTCCTCCCTAGAGAGCAGGTCCAAAGCCCTCTCCACCTGCCTCCCTCATTTCTTTGTTGTGACTTTATTTCAACGGGTTTTGTTACCTGCCTGAAGCCAACTTATAAGTTGACATCACTTCTAGATAATATTTTGTCTATATTTTACACCGTGGTGCCTCTGCCTTGAATCCCATCAGATACAGCCTTAGAAATAAAGACACTAAAGTAACTCTGGGAAAAGTCCTTGGAATTGCAATATTTATATCAAATTAAATATATATGGGTATATTTTAAAGGGAATGTTCTCTTTAGTTCTAAGGCATTATTATCAAATTTTACCATTTATATAATGGGGATTTGCATTCACATTAATGTAGTATTGTAGCCATCTAGGATTAGTGATAGGGCTGTTTTGCAGAATATGCTTCAATTGTATGGTTTATTTGAGGCAGTAGCTAAGAACATTTATTTGGCAATATTAATAAATAGAATTTAAAAAATCAGATATCCTAACTGGAAAGCCTGCATAAAAGAATACTAACAATATCATTTAACCCTTTTTAAAAAAGTGTATTGCATCAACAATGTTCTTTATTAAACAGAATCCAATGTAATTAGTGCAATCTGGATATCCGGGAGCCAGAATGATTCTATACTATAGAAAACAATACTGCTACTCATGTTTCCTAGATGATGGGTAACCTTATTGTTTTATGATTTCTTGGCAAGTGGAAGCACAACCAGAATCTCAATGTTCACAACTTGGCCCAGATATGAAACCTAGACCCTTGTGTTCAGGCTGATATCCCCTTTTATCTTTATTATGTATGTATGAATTATGTTTTCCTACCTCTCCTAGGCTTACATATAATTGCAAATTGCAGAAGTGGAAGAGTGGAGAAAAGCCTGTCTCCTATTATTTTTCTTTCTTCTTGACAACAGCCAGTGTGCACAAGTATTATCTTCCAAAGTACCATGGGGCTAAGGCTGCCTAAGTACTGTGCTTTTCCAAATGCTACAATATGTTGTTCACAATACATGTTTTGATATACACAAGACATCACTAGTGCTATGATTTTCTTGTGTTGTTAATGACATTTATTTTATGAAAAGCTTCCACTGAAAGTAGGTATAAACATAAAATTAAGTTCTGGGCAATGTCTGAGGCAAAGTGATATGAAACTTAAAGTATATGTCACCACAGGTCAGGAGTTCACTCCTCCTTCTGCTTCATACCTTCTGGAATATGGTTGTGGTGTGAAGGCAGTTGGGAGCATCCCATTAGCCTGGCATCCTGGACATTCACTTGGACATGACACAGTCATTCTATGCATTACCAATAGGAATGCCTGTCTACATTAACCAAAAGACACATACAGCAAGCACAAACTGGAAATGAATACAATGCTGAACACTTAAGTAGTTATTATATTTAGTGACATTGAAAAAAGTAGTATTAATCATCATAACAAAAGAGATTAGAAGATAGCACAATTCATAGGGTGACTCCACTTCTAAAAAGCATAAAATATGCATACTTATTGATAGTTTGAAGGCAGTTTATTATTTTACCTTGTGGACTTAATGACTGAAAAGGGACAAAATGATGCCCTTGGAAGAATAGTAACTTTTTTTCTTGATTTAGATGCTTGTTAAAATAGTATTCTTAGTTTGTAAAAATGATCAACTCTACACTTATGATCTGTGTTAGTTTTTCAGATAGTACAGGATATAAAAAATGAACATGCAAAGGCGGAGCCAAGATGGCAGCATGAGTAGAACAGCGGAAATTTCCTCCCAAAACCACATATATCTATGAAAATATAACAAAGACAACGCTTCCTAGAATAAAGACCAGAGGACACAGGACAACATCCAGACCACATCCACACCTGTGAGAACCCAGCGCCTCACAAAGGGGGTAAGATACAAGCCCCGGCATGGTGTATCCCAAGCGCCCCTTCCCCCAGCTCCCAGCGGGAGAAGAGAGGTCTGAGCGGGAGGGAGAAGGAGCCCAGGACTGCTGAACACCCAGGCCCAGCCATCCAGACCAGAGCGCAGATACTAGGGAAACAGGGCAGCAAGAACGGTGAGTAGGTACCGGAGGCCAGGGCTGGAGGACAAAAGAAAATCGAGCGGCCATCTTTTACTTTTTTTTTTGTTGTTGTTGTTTTGTTGTTGTGAGGACTTTTTGGAAGTCTTAAAGGGACAGGGACCCCAATACTAGGGAAATAGGTCAGCAAGACCAGCAAGTGGGTATCGGAGACCAGCGACAGAGAACAAAATAAAAGCGAGCAGCCACTTTTATTTTATTTTTTGTTGTTGTTGTTTTATTGTGGTGAGTGCTTTCTGGAAGTCTTAAAGGGACAGGGACCTCAATACTAGGGAAACAGGGCAGCAAGACCGGTGAGCAGGTATCAGAGGCTGGTGCCGGAGAAGAAAGAAAAACGAGCAGCCATTTTTTTTTTGTGGTCATTGTTTTGTTTTGCCAGGTGCTTTTTAGAAGTCTTAAAGGGGCAGGGTGGGACACTTAGTCCAGAGGTAGGGAATCTGGGGATCTCTGGGCACTCTGATCCCCTGGGCTGTAGGGAGCACAGAGGCACCTTATGGAGATAAATAGCCTCCAGGCCACTCCCCCTCCAATGCAACTCCACCACTTTGAGGTAGCAGCCCTAGCCATGCCACACCCACAGCAACAGCAGAAATAAACTCTATAGCAGCTGGGCAGGAAGAGAAGCCCTGTCTGCGTGCAGCTACCCAGCACAAGCCACTAGAGGTCGCTATTCTCCCAGGAGAGGAAGGCCACAAACCAACAAGAAGGGAAGTTCTTCCAGCTGTTACTAGTCTCAGTTCTGCAAACTATTCCTATCACCATGAAAAGACAAAATTACAGGCAAACCAAGATCACAGAGACACCAGAGAAGGAGACAGACCTAACCAGTCTTCCTGACAAAGAATTCAAAATAAAAATCATAAACATGCTGATGGAGATGCAGAGAAATATGCAAGAGAAATGGGATGAAGTCTGGAGGGAGATGACAGATGCCAGAAAGGAGATTACAGAAATGAGACAAACTCTGGAAGGATTTAGAAGCAGAATGGATAAGATGCAAGAGGCTATTGATGGAATAGAAACCAGAGAACAGGAAAGAATAGAAGCTGACACAGACAGAGACAAAAGGATCTCCAGGAATGAAACAATATTAAGATAACTGTGTGACCAATCCAAAAGGAACAATATCCGTGTTATAGGGGTACCAGAAGAAGAAGAGAGAGAAAAAGAGGTAGAAAGTGTTTTTGAGGAAATACTTGCTGAAAACTTCCCCATACTGTTGGAGGAGATAATCGAACAGACCACAGAAATACACAGAACTCCCAACAGAAAGGACACAAGGAGGACAACACCAAGACACATAATAAGTAAAATGGCAAAGATCAAAGACAAGGAAAGAGTTTTAAAGGCAGCTAGAGAGAAAAAGGTCACCTACAAAGGAAAACCCATTAGGCTATCATCAGAATTCTAAACAGAAACCTTACAGACCAGAAGAGAATGGCATGATATACTTAATGCAATGAAACAGAAGGGCCTTAACCAAAGGAAATGTATCGAGAATGATTATCATTTAGATATGAAAGAGGGATTAAACAATTCCCAGTAAAGGAAAAGTTGAGGGAATTTGCCTCCCACAAACCACCTCTGCAGGGTATTTTAGAGGGACTAATCTAGATGGGAGAACTCCTAAGACTAAACAGATGTCACCAGAGAAAATAAAATCACAGCAAGGAAAGCAGAGCAGCCAAATACTAACTAAAGGCAAAACATAAAGTCAACTACCCACTAAGAGCAGATAAAGGAAACACGAAAGAGCAAAGAATAAAACAACCAACATATAAAGAAGGGAGGAGGAGGAATAAGAAGGGAGAGAAAAAAAGAATTTCCAGACAGTGTATATAACAGCTCAATAAGTGAGCTAAGTTAGGCAGTAAGATACTAAAGAAGCTAACGAACCTTTGGTAACCAGGAATCTAAAGCCTGCAATGGCAATAGACTATCTTTCAATAGTCACCCTAAATGTAAACGGACTGAATGCACAAATCAAAAGACACAAAGTAATAGAATGGATAAAAAAGCAAGACCCATCTATATGCTGCTAACAAGAAACTCACCTCAAATCCAAATATATGCACAGACTAAAAGTCAAGGGATGGCAAACAATGTAGAGAAGAAAGCAGGGGTTGCAGTACTAATATCAGGCAAAATAAACTTCAAAACACAGAAAGAAACAAGAGATAAAGAAGGAGATTACATAATGATAAAGGCCTCCATCCAACAAGAGGATATAACCATTATAAATATAAATGCACCCAACACAGAAGAACCAGCATATGTTGAACAAAAACTAACAGAACTAAAGGAGTAAATAGAATGCAATGCATTCATTTCAGGAGAATTTAACACACCATTCACTCTAAAGGACAGATCCACCAGACAGAAAATAAGTAAGGACACAGAGCCACTGAACAACACAGTAGAACAGATGGACCTAATAGGCATCTATAGAACACTACATCAAAAAGCAACAGGATATACATTCTTCACAAGTGCACATGGAACATTCTCTAGAATAGACCACATACTAGCTCACAAAAAGAGCCTCAGTAAATTTGAAAAGATTGAAATCCTACCAACAAACTTCAGACCACAAAGGCATAAGACTAGAAATAAATTCTACAAAGAAAACAAAAAGGCTCACAAACACATGGAAGCTTAACAACATGCTCCTAAATAATCACTGGATCAATGAACACATTAAAATAGAGAACAAGGAATATATGGAAACAAATGACAACAACAACACAAAGTCCCAACTTCTGTGGGACGCAGCGAAAGCAGTCTTAAGAGCAAAGTATATAGAGATCCAGGCACACTTAAAGAAGGGAGAACAATCCCAAATGAATAGTCTAACATCACAATTATCGAAACTGGAAAAAAAAAAAAGAACAAATGAGGCCTAAAGTCAGCAGAAGGAGGGACACAATGAAGAACAGAGAAGAAATAAACAAAATTGAGAAGAACAAAACAATAGCAAATATCAATGAAACAAAGAGCTGGTGCTTTGAGAAAATAAACAAAATAGATAAGCCTCTAGCCAAACTTATTAAGAGAAAAACAGAATCAACACAGATCAACAGAATCAGAAATGATAATGGAAAAATCACGACAGACACCACAGAAATACAAAGAATTATTAAAGACTACTATGAAAACCTATACCCTAACAAGCTGGAAAACCTAGAAGAAATGGACAACTTCCTAGAAAAATACAACCTTCCAAGACTGACCCAGAATTTTATCAGAGAATTTTATCAGAGAAACTGAGAAGACGTAATACCCATTCTCCTTAAACTTTTCCAAAAAATAGAAGAGGAGGCGATACTCCCAAACTCATTCTATGAAGCCAACATCACCCTAAAACCAAAACCAGGCAAAGACCCCACCAAAAAAGAAAATTGCAGACCAATATCCCTGATGAATATAAATGCAAAAATACTCAACAAAATATTAGCAAACCGAATTCAAAAATATATCAAAAGGATTCATCACAGGAATGCAAGAATGGTACAAAATTCGAAAATCCATCAACATCATCCACCACATAAACAAAACAAAAGACAAAAACCACATGAACATCTCTATAGATGTGGAAAAAGCATTTGGGAAAATTCAACATCCATTCATGATAAAAACTCTCAGAAAAATGGGAATAGAGGGCAAGTACCTCAACATAATAAAGGCCATATATGATGAACCCACAGTCAGCATCATACTGAACAGCGAGAAGCTGAAAGCTTTTACTCTGAGATCGGGAAAAAGAGAAGGATGCCCACTCTCCCCTCTGTTATTTAGCATAGTACTGGAGGTCCTAGCCACGGAAATTAGACAAAACAAAGAAATACAAGAAATCCAGATTGGTAAAGAAGAGGTTAAACTGTCACTATTAGCAGATGGCATGATATTGTATATAAAAATCCCTAAAGACTCCACTACAAAACTACTAGAACTGATATCAGAATACCGCAAAGATGCAGGATACAAAATTAACACACAGAAATCTGTGGCTTTCCTATACAATAACAATAAACTGATAGAAAGAAAAATCAGGCCCCGGAAGATGACTGGTTAGCCAGAGATGGGTAAGATTCCTCAAGGGAGGAACAACCTAAGACAGGCACAGTCTCAGGGGGGCCATCAGGTGAGAAATTGGGGATCAACAGAGGTGAGGCTCTGAACCTCACCCCCACCCTTCTGTTTTGAGAGAAATTTTCTGCATCCATGGATGTTTGTTGCCCTTGTCTAGCTTGGATTAATACTTAGTCTATAGGCACAGATCTGATCATTTACGCTTGCCCTCTTACAGCACTAAATTATGCTTTCTGCCTTTATCTTGCATCTACCTACCACTTCAGCATTTTGTTAACAAATTATAATTAAAATAATAAGGGAGAAATGTGGGATTCACATATAAATCAAGTGTAAAAATCAAACGAATAATCATATCTGACTTGAGTGTTTATAGTTCATGATGCGTGATCAAAACTGAATGTTTCTGTGATATGACTTCCCTGGCACTGTTCACCATGTAAGAACTTCTTCGTTTTGTTTCAGAAGATTGGATACTGCTGAGAATTAGGCTTGAGGTTGATTAATGATTGTCCATTGAGTACCCTATACAGAATATTATTGTTGTCAAGAACCATTTGATCCATAAATATTAGAGATGCCCTATCAAAAAAAAAAAGAGGGAAATCAGGAAAACAACTCCATTCACAATTGCATCAAAAAGAATAAAATACCTAGGAATAAACCTAACTAAAGAAGTGAAAGACCTATACCCTGAAAACTACAAGACACTCTTAAGAGAAATTAAAGGGGATACTAACAAATGGAAGCTCATCCCATGCTCTTGGCTAGGAAGAATTAGTATAGTCAAAATGGCCATCCTTCCGAAAGCAATATACAGATTTGATGCAATCCCTATCAAATTACCAGTAACATTCTTCAACAAACTGCAACAAATAGTTCAAAAATTCATATGGAAACACCAAAGACCCCGAATAGCCAAAGCAATCTGGAGAAAAAAAGAATAAAGTGGGGGGATCTCACTCCCCAACTTGAAGCGCTACTACAAAGACATAGTAATCAAGACAATTTGGTACTGGCACAAGAACAGAGCCACAGAACAGTGGAACAGATAAGAGACTTGAGACATTAACCCAAACATATATGGTCAATTAATATTGATAAAGGAGCCATAGACATACAATGGGGAAGTGACAATCTCTTCAACAGATGGTTCTGGCAAAACTGGACAGTTACATGTAAGATAATGAAACTGGACAATTGTTTAACCCCATACACCAAAGTAAATTCGAAATGGATCAAAGACCTAAATGTAAATCATGAAAACATAAAACTCTTAGAAAAAAACATAGGCAAAAATCTCTTAGAAATAAACATGAGTGACCTCTTCTTGAACATATCTCCCTGGGCAAGGAAAACAAAAGCAAAAATGAACAAATGGGACTATATTAAGCTAAAAAGCTTCTGTACAGCAAAAGACACCATCAATTGAACAAAAAGGTACCCTAGGGTATGGGAGAATATATTCATAAATGATAGATCCGATAAAGGATTCACATAAAAAATATATAAAGAGCTCATTGACCTCAACAAACCAAAATCAAATAATCAAATTAAAAAATGGGCAGAGGAACTTAACAGACAGTTCTCCAAAAAAGAAACTCAGATGGCCAACAGACACATGAAAGGATGCTCCACATCGCTAGTTATCAGAGAAATGCAGATTAAAACCACAATGAGATATCACCTCACACCAGTAAGGATGGTTACCAACCAAAAGAAAAACAACAACAAATGTTGGCGAGGTTGTGGAGAAAGGGGAACCCTCCTACATTGCTGGTGGGAATGTAAATTAGTTCAACCACTGTGGAAAGCAGTATGGAGGTTCTTCAAAATTCTGAAAATAGACTTACCATTCGACCCAGGAATTCCACTTGTAGGAATTTACCCTAAGAACACAGGACTCAAGTTTGAAAAGGACAGATGCACCCCTATGTTTATCGCAGCACTATTTACAATAGCCAAGAAATGGAAGCAACCTCAGTGTCCATCAGTAGATTAATGGATAAAGAAGATGTGGTACATATACAGAATGGACTATTATTCAGCCATAAGAAGAAAACAAATCCTACCATTTGCAACAACATGGATGGAGCTAGAGGGTATTATGCTCAGTGAAATAAGCCAAGCAGATAAAGACAAGTATCAAATGATTTCATTCATCTGTGGAGTATAAGAACAAAGGAAAAACTGAAGGAACAAAACTGCAGTGGAATCACAGAAACCAAGAATGGACTAACAGGTAACAAAGGGAAACGTACTGGGGAGGATGGGTGGGTAGGCAAGGGGGGGAAGAAGAAAAGGGATATTATGATTAGCATGCATAATGTGGGGCTTGGGAGAAAGGGGAGGGCTGTGCAACACAGAGAAGTAATGATTCTACAACATTTTGCTATGCTGATGGACAGTGACTGTATAGCTGTTTGTGGGGGGGGACTTGGTGTAGGGGAGAGCCTAGTAAACATAATATTCTTCATGTAATTGTAGATTAATGATAAAAAAGTGAAAGAAAAGTAGGATTATTCCCTGATAGGATAAAACTAACTGTAAATCAATGATTAATGCATGCTTTACATATCCTTAATTTTGATCTTTTAAAGGGTGTCAGATGATCAGCTATGGAAGTACATTTTTCTGATTATATTCCTTTCTCTTAAAAAAAAGCAGTTCCTGTGTGGTGATCTCCAGTAAGTTTTTCACAATGGTATAAAGGTCATATCAAAGTGTGGGCAAAGGTTTTGTTTGTGTTTATACAGAGGATCAAAGCCTAATTTGGCTACCCAGAAAACGAATCAAGATACGATATGAAAAAGAACTTCCAACATCAGCACTCTGGGGAAGACTCATGCCAGAAGTTGACGATCAAAAAACCCCAACAAAGATCCATGCACTGCTACAGCTGTAGATGCACTCATCCCACCGGTTCCTGGACTTGCCATTGGAATGAAGATGGAGATATCTAAGCTGGCCTGTGCATACAGTAAAACAACAAATTTGACTGGATCTGTACTGTTGGAACTCAACCAAGAATTAGGAGAAGTGCAAGTTGTAGTGCTCCAAAATCGTGCGACTATAGACTATCTACTGTTAAAAGAACATATGGGATGTGAACAGTTGCCAGGAATGGGTTGTTTTAATTTGTCTGATTTTTCTCAAACTAATCAAATTCAGTTAGACAATATCCATCATATCATTGATAAGTTTTCACAAATGCCTAGGGTACCTAACTGGTTTTCTTGGTTTCACTCGATATGGCTGGTAATTGTAGGTCTGCTTTTGTTATGTAGCTGTATTCCTATTATGATAATGTGTGTACGCAATTTAATTAGTAGTTTGTTAAAACCTATACATGCTTATGTTACTCTACAAGAAGATATGTCAAAGAAATAATCAATCTTCCCATGTTTTCTTCCATCTGCTACTTCTATAGCTTTTCTTTTTCCTTCCTAAATACAACCCTTTAGTAGCATTCGTGCGTCATATTGAAAATTACTGAGTATCATAATTCTTCCAAGTGGTAAATATACCTCAAGAAAAATGCTGGGCATAGAAGCCACAGGGCATAAATCTGCAAAGAAGTAAAAAGCTAACCTTTTCAAACAATATTGCTTCTCTCTCACTTACCAACTTTACATTTCCCTGTGTGGCCCCGGAAGATGACTGGTTAGCCAGAGATGGGTAAGATTCCTCATGGGAGGAACAACCTAAGACAGGCACAGTCGCAGGGGGCCATCAGGTGAGAAATTGGGGATCAACAGAGGTTAAGCTTAGAACCTCACACCGCCTGTTATGAGAGAAATCTTCTGCATCCATGGATGTTTTGTTGCCCTTTACTAGCTTGGATTAATACTTATTCTATAGGCAGAGATCTGATCATCTATATTTGCCCTCTTACAGCACTAAATTATGTTTTTTACCTTTATTTGGCATCTACCTACCACTTCAGCATTTTATTAAAGAAACATAATAATAATAATAATAATAAGGTAGAAATGTGGGATTCACATATAAATCAAGTATAAAAATGAAACGAATAATCATATCTGACTTGATTGTTTATAATTCATGATGCGTGATCAAAACTGAAAGTTTCTGTGATATGACTGCCCTCACACTGTTCACCATGTAAGAACTTATTCACTATGTAAGAATTTGTTTGTTATGCTTCAAAAGATTGGAGACTGTTGAGAATTAGGCTTGGGGTTGATTAATGACTGTGCATTGAATCCTCTATACAGAATTTTATTGTTGTTAACAACCATTCAATCAATAAATATGAGAGATGCCCTCTCAAAAAAAAAGTAATTCTAGACTTCCTCATTGCAAAATAGTTTAGGAGGATATGAGTAATATCTATTATGTATTCCTTTTTTAAAAAAAATTCATTTGCAATATTCTTTATTAAACAAAATCCAGTGTGGTTGATATAACCTGGCCCTTCAAAAGAACAATCCTGCAGTTTAGAAAATATGTTGCTTACATTTCCAATATTTTAGTGCCCTTATTGCTATGACTTTTCATGTCATATGGACCCACACCCTGTCTTTAAGGTCGCCAGAACCTCAGTATGGACAGCCTGGACCAGGTATGAAACTGGTCCTCAGTGTTCAAACTGTCAGAATGAAAGATCATTTATCTTTATAGTAGAAAAATGAAGCTTTCCTTTATTCTTAAGCTCAGAATTAAATAGAACATACAGGGGTGCGTGGGTGGAGGGAAGGCTACTTTCTCCTAGTGTTTTTACCTTCTTTCTCTTGACAAAAGGCTGCCCAGGTATGTCCCTCTCCAGGACAAAGAGATGAGACCACCTGTGCACCACACTATCCCATTGCTACAATATGTTTACAATACACATGTAGTAAGTGCCTTATGTCAGTAGTGATATTTCCCTGTGCTATTCATGACACTTGGACATTACAAAAAAGCCTGCATTACAACTGTTTAAGAACATGTGATTATGTTCTGGGCAATGTCAGAGGTGATGTCATATGAAACTCAAGGAACATGTCCTCCTGGTCAGGAGCTCCCTCCTGTTTCCCCCTGTTGTGCTCATGGGAATGCAGTTCTGGAGGCATTTGGGGGTATGCCATGGACATCCACTTACCCAGGACCTAGCCATTTGTGGGATTCCAGCAGAAATGCCTACCTACATTCATGAAAAGACATGTTCAGTAATTCATGTTGCCCACACTGGAAAATAACACAATGCTGAAACCCAGTTAAACAGGTTTATTATGATTTACTGATGGTGACATTGAGAAAAACAATATTGATTCAGAGAATCAAAATCACAATAAAAAGGAGATTTATAAAAGCAAACCTCACAAGATGACTTCATTAATAAATGACATAAAGTCATGCATACTAACTAACAGTTTGAAGTCATTCAATTATTTCACTTTGAAAGGTCAATGACTGTATTGTTGCAATGGTAGTAATACTTATTCTTGATTTGTTAGGTTGTTTCAATGTCTTAGTAAGTTTATAAAAATTATCAAGCTACATGCTTTATTTTTTATTAATTACTCATATTGTTACTCCTTTTTGTACAGTAAAACCAACACAATATCCACAAATCAAGAGATAAGATAAAATATCATGAGACACAGTACAAATATTCTATAGTCTTTCTCATAGATATACCTAATTCATGATTAAGGAACAATTATTGTTCTAAACTCAAGAAAAGATAGTGATAATATAATCTAAACTTGCTCTGGAATTTATGGACAATGAAATAAAATATGTAACATAATTATAGGAAATGTTGGAAAAAATCTTTAAAGTGTATTTATTGTGTGCTTGGGATATTTGTCAAAAATATTCCATCTCTAAACGTAGGAATATATGTCCTTCCTGACAACATTGATAAACCTGGAGGATATTACATAAAGTCAAAAAATGCTAGACACATAAAGATAAATCATAAATTATCTAACTTTTATATAGAAGTTAAAATAGTCAAACACATAGAAGCAGAGAATAAAGTGGAGGTAACTTGTGGTTGGAAATGGGGAAAAGGGCAGCTGATGGCCAAATGGTGCAAACCTTGAGCTATGCAAGAGTAATAAATCCTGTAGATCCACTATACAGCACAGTGGGTATAAGTAAAAATACTCTACTGCATACTTGAAATTTGCTCAGGGGGATGAAGAAACCTCCATAGGTGATGGATATGTCTGTGGCCTCATGGTGATGAAGGTTTCATGGGTTATTCTGATTCCCAAGGTCATCGAGTTGTATTCATCAACTATTATGTCCATCATACCTCAATAAAGTGATTTCTTAAGATTCTGTATACAAACTATTAGAATTAATATAATTCCATATGTAGAAAATATTCTATTATGAAAGAAAATGCCATTAGAAAATGGTGATTAAATGTAATTCACAAGACCAAAAATAAAAATTTGGAAGTTCACTATTGAAAATTCCCAAGTCTTTACAAAGAAGGTACACTACTTAAAAAGCACCTACTTAACTGAAACATAGTTTTTTCTTGGGCTCAAAACTTCAGTTTAAGTACATTCATTCAACAGGATTTAATGTTCACCCTAAAGTTCACACTGAAATTGAAAAGGCCATGAATAAAGAAGTCTTAAAGAAGTTCACATGGTTGAGAATACTTAAAGATCCTCGAGTAATGAAGAAAAGCTGGAAGATTTATGTCATCAAATATCAAGACTTCTTATGCACATAGAGAGACACAGATTAGTTGAAAGAACAGAATTCAAAAACTGACCCACTCAAATGCAGGCAGTAGGTATATAAGAATTTTGCACAGTAGGCATATAAAAATTTATACTACAGAGACATGGGTAAAAAGACCATCCTAATTATTATGGAGGAATTATTCTTGATCTCTATCCCCTGTCATGAGCAAATGAAAGACCATAGTGAAGGAATATAGAAATGTAAAGAGCAAAACAATAAACCATCTAGAAGATAACAGAAATATATCTTCACAAACTTGTGGTTACAAAGTAATTTTTTACACTAAACAAAGAAGCAGTTATCATAAACTTAGTAATGATAAATTGATATATATTAAATTTGATTAATTTTGAAAGATACCACAAAAACATGAAAAAATGAGAAGCCACTCAAGGACAATCTATGAGGAGCTGCATAAATGGTACTGTCTTAAATACTTCCTTTTAGCTCATGGGCACTACAAATGGACAGACATTTGGGTATTTTCTCAAAACACCTCTTCTACTTCATGACTGGGAACTTAATGTATTAGAACACACACATACACACACACACATCTATACACACTTACAGATCTACATAATTTATCCACAAACATATCAGAATTGCTTGGCTCTTGTGAGATCTACCTTTTATTTCTCATGTTGAGAATGTCCAGAAAAGCAAGAGCCAAATATTAAATCAAACATGTTATGTGCATGCAATTTTTCTACCTGAATCACTAGCTTAGTATCAAAAATATAAATTGGATGACTTATGCATGGAATTGTTGATATGTTGTATCAAGAGCCCCTACAACTTCATACACTTTACAGCCTCACATTTATGAATGCCAATCACCCTATCATGAAAGACAAAGGTCAGCTGCCTGCATCATTTTGTTGAAGAAAAAATTTTTTATATTCTCCTGATATTTGTAAATTCCACTTCAACCCATTGAGTCCATGTAAATATATTTCCCAACTCTATTCTTATAAGCCATTCTCCTTGAAATAATGGTATATCATCTCCTTTTTAGAATTGAGTAAACTATATAAAAGTATCAAAGTTGCCTTGTTTAAGAGCATTGTAATTTAAATTGCATATTGCTTATTTTAATAAAAAATATTTTGCCCTCATGTATCCATTTATGAAATATGTATTCTCTATTCTTACTTCCTTTATAAGTAGCATTTTAAAATAATTGCATCACCAGTAAAAATGATGTCTCAACATGCAAGTAACACATTGGTAAACCGGCAAGAACATTTAGCAACCCTACATTATCCTTTCCAGAGCATTAACATTTACAGAACACACTTCCTAAGGATTTATTTTGTGTCATTGATATTATAATATGCACAACACCCAAAGAAGACAGGCTCTTTGTTTAATTGAAATTTAATGCACCAACTGTTGCATTCATTACACATTATAGAAAATTTTCTTTATCCATGGAAATATTACTGTTTAAAATATTCATTCCTGGAGGCACTCCAAGTTTGAAGGACATAAAGAGCCAGAACCCAGCCTCCTGCTACACACACATACACCAAATCTACTCCTACACACAAAGAAAATCATTCTTAGGAAGAAATGAGGCCTGGCCAGACACCTTCTACACAGTGTGGGATAAATGACCAAATAAAAAATGGCAAGAGAGATGGAGACATTACTAAGGGAGACCCATCTCCATCTCCAAGTCAGCTCTTCAGTAAGGAGGCATATCACTGAGGGACTAGAGCATGCACTGACCTGCCCTGGGCCAGAAAATCTCACACTTTATGGGGTTTAAGAGGCTAACACACTATTAGTGAAGGTAACAGATTTTTCAATACAATACCTGCCAAATGGTGGGGGAACTACTAAAACTCTCTTCAGGACCACACACATTATTGTTCTGTCTCCAATCATCCCGTGCTATTTTCTCTTAAGCCCGCTATGACCAATCAGTGTCCCAAATACTACACCCTGCACCTCTCATCAAGAAAGTTAATGACCTTCAAATTGTTAATTCTAGTAGTTTTCAGTCCACATCTACCTGGTCAATCCCCACGAAAATATTAGCACTTCAGTTACTCCTATCACATTGAAATAGCTTCTGATATTGTCTTCCAGAACAACAAACATTAGTGATTTGTTAGATCTTGAAATCTTTAAATCTTTAAAACACCAGCCCTTAAATGCTTGCAACTCAGAGATAGACAAATGACCAAATAAAGGTAGGAAAGGATTGGAAAACTCATCTCACAGTGTAAGATGAGCAAAGCTCAATAAGCACAGATAATAATTCCCCCAAAATTATAATTACATAATTCAAAATAAGATTAAAAATACTGAATTTGATGAGGATATTCTGCAACAAGAACACTCATTTCCTTTAGGTGGCATTGTGAGAAGGTACAACAATATCTCTTTAAATTAATGGAAGTTACTTATCAAACAGACACATGCAGATCAATTTTATTCCTGGCTATTATCTAATAGAAATGAGCCTCTTGAATATAAGGCTTCTAAAGGAATTTTCATAAAATGCTTTTTGTAGTAGCCCCAAAATGTAAGCAACCGATGAGTCTGTCAATAGAAGAATCAACAAATTCTGGCACATTCCCTCAGTGTCTGACTACCAGCCACATTATAAAGGGAAACAAAACAATCTCTATGGACATCAGCAACAAGTAGGTGAGTATCAAAATATTATTTGGACTAAAAAAATCACATAGTGGAGTCCACATATATGAAGATCAGGTCAAACTATTCTGGAAAAGAATTCCTAATAGTTGGTGCTAATGAAGGGAAGATACAGAGGGTGGCTGAGTTAGGGCATCAGGAATATTTTGTGAAATAATTTCTTGATACGAATTTGTACTAAAAGTGTGTATGTATTTTTGAAAACCCATCAAGTGATAAATTTCTAATGTAAAAATAATAAAGGTTAATACAAAATGGGTGGTATACCAAAATGTAAAACACAAACTATAAATCACTGGAGGGCGTTTCACAATGACAGAGTAGGAATACCCAAAATTCACCTCCTCCCATGAACACAGCAAATTCAAGCTTCACATGGAATAATTATCCACTGTTAAAGACCTGAGAACTATATGAACAGCACCTCCACAGTGAAAGACAAAACAGAGATATCAAAGTTAGGAGAGGCACAAAGAAGGTCTTTTATGGAACCCTACCCAGATGCACTGACCCTGCACAAAAGAGGGACCCCAAATTACAGCACTTTCACTGGAAGGGATTGTGTTCCACAACAGACACCCTGACCCTTAGCTGGCACCAGAAAGACAAGCCCCTCATCTGCCTGGTTTACAGAATCAACAGGGATAGAGTCCAGGAAAATCATAGAACTATAGGGAACAAAGACTCTTGAAGAACTCATGACCAGACTCCGTCACCCTGAAGTCCAGTGCCAAACCAACAGAGTGAAAATTGTCAAGACAAAATGCAAGGGAGATGCACTTTCTCATTTTTTTTATTTTAATTTAATTTAATTTAATTTTTTTTATTTTTTGAGAGGGCATCTCTCATATTTATTGATCAAATGGTTGTTAACAACAACAAAATTCAGTATAGGGGGGTCAACGCTTAATGTACAATCATTAATCCATCTCAAGCCTAATTCTCGTCAGTCTCCAATCTTCTGAAGCATAACGAACAAGTTCTTACATAGTGAACGAATTCTTACATAGTGAATAAATTCTTACATGGTGAACAGTACAAGGGCATTGATCACAGAAACTTTCGGTTGTGATCCTGCATTATGATCTATAAACAATCAGGTCAAATATGAATATTCATTTGATTTTTGTACTTGATTTATATGATGATCCCACATTTCTCCTTCTATTATTATTATTATTTTTATTTTTAATAAAATGCTGAAGTGGTAGGTAGATGCAAGATAAAGGTAGAAAACATAGTTTAGTGCTGTAAGAAGGCAAATGTAGATGATCAGATGATCAGGTGTGTGCCTATGGACTAAGTATTAATCCAGGCTAGACAAGGGCAGCAAGACATCCACGGATGCAGAAGATTTCTCTCAAAGCAGGGGGGGTGAGGTTCTGAGCCTCACCTCTGTTGATCCCCAAATTCTCACCTGATGGCCCACCTGAGACTGTGCCTGTCTTAGATTGTTCCTCCCTTGAGGAATCTTACCGTCTCTGGCTAACCAGTCATCTTCCGAGGCCATACAGGGAAATGTAAAGTTGGTAAGTGAGAGAGAAGCCATATTGTTTGCAAAGGTTAGATTTTTACTTCTTTGCAGATTTATGCCCTGTGGCTTCTATGCCCAGCACTTGTCTCGAGGTATCTTTACCACCTGGAGGAATTATGATACTCGGTAAATTCGATATCAGGCACGAATTCTATTTAAGGTTTGTAATTAGGAAGGAAGAAGAAAAGCTATAGATGTAGCATATGAAGGAAACTTGGGAGGATTGATTATTTCTTTGACATATCTTCTTGTATAGTACCTTAAGTATGTATAGGTTTTAAACTACTAACTAATTTGCACACACATATTAACATAATAGGAATACGGTGACATAAACAAAGCAAATCTATAATTACCAGCCATCTCCAGTGAAGCCAAGAAAACCATTTAGGCACCCTAGGCATTTGTGAAAATTTATCTATGATATGATGGATATTTTCCAACTGTACTTGAACCATCAGACAAATTAAAGCAGCCCATTTCTGGGATCTGTTCACATCCCATATGTTCTTTTAACCATAGATAGTCTATAGTCATGAGATTTTGGGGTGCTACAACTTGCACCCCTCCCAACTCCTGGTTGAGTTCCAACAGTACAGATCCAGTCAAATTCGTTGTCTCACTGTATGCACATGCCAGCCTAGACATCTCCCTCCTCCTTCTTATGGCAAGTCCAGGAGACGGTGGGCTGGATGCAGCCACAACCGCAGCATCGTCCGGATCCCTGTGGAGGCTTTTTGATGATCATCCCCTGGCACGAGTCCTCCAGAGAGTGCTGATGCCGGAAGCTCCTCCTCATATCGTATCTTAGTTCATTTTCTGGGTATCCAAGCTAGGCCTTGATCTTCTGCGTAGAAACAAACAGACCCTTTGCCCACACTTTGACATGCCCTCTATACCACTGTGCAGAACTCATTGGAGGTCAGCACTCAGTAACTGCTTTTTTTTTTTTTTTTTAATTAAGAGAAAGGAATATTATCAGAAAAGAGTACCTCCATAGCTGATCATCTGACACCCTTTAAGTGATCAACATTAAGGATATTTAAAGCATGCGTTGATCTTTGATTTACCAATAGTTTTATCCTGTCAAGGAGTAATCCCCCTTTTCTTTCTTTCTTTGTTTCTTTTTTTTTTTTTTTAATTTTTAATCTACACTTACATGAATAATACTATGTTTACTATGCTCTCCCCTATATCAGGTCCCCCCTAACAACCACATTACGGTTACTGTCCATCAGCTTAGCAAAATGTTGTAGAGTCACTACTTGTCCTCTCTGTGTTGTGCACCCCACCCTCCCCTTTCTCCCTCCCCTCCATGCATGCTAATCTTAATACCCCCCTTCTTCTTCCCCCCCCTTATCCCTCCCTGCCCACCCATCCTCCCCAGTTCCTTTCCCTTTGGTACCTGTTAGTCCATTTTTGGGTTCTGTAATTCTGCTGCTGTTTTGTTCCTTCAGTTTTTCCTTTGTTCCTATACTCCTCAGATGAGTGAAATCATTTGGTATTTCTCTTTCTCCGCTTGGCTTATTTCACTGAGCATAATACTCTCCAGCTCCATCCATGTTGCTGTAAATGGTTGGATTTTTCCACTTCTTATGGCTGAGTAGTATTCCATTGTGTATATGTACCACATCTTCTTTATCCATTCATCTACAGATGGACATTTAGGTTGCTTCCAATTCTTGGCTATTGTAAATAGTGCTGCGATAAACATAGGAGTGCATCTGTCTTTCTCAAACTTGATTGCTGCGTTCTTAGGGTAAATTCCTAGGAGTGGAATTCCTGGGTCAAATGGTAGGTCTGTTTTGAGCATTTTGATGCACCTCCATACTGCTTTCCACAATGGTTGAACTAATTTACATTCCCACCAGCAGTGTAGGAGGGTTCCCCTTTCTCCACAGCCTCGCCAACATTTGTTGTTGTTTGTCTTTTGGATGGCAGCTATCCTTACTGGTGTGAGGTGATACCTCATTGTAGTTTTAATTTGCATTTCTCTGATAATTAGCGATGTGGAGCATCTTTTCATGTGTTCTTGGCCATCTGTATTTCTTTTTTGGAGAACTGTCTGTTCAGTTCCTCTGCCCATTTTTTAATTGGGTTATTTGTTTTTTGTTCGTTGAGGCGTGTGAGCTCTTTATATATTCTGGACATCAAGTCTTTATTGGATCTGTCATTTTCAAATATATTCTCCCATACTGTAGGGTTCCTTTTTGTTCTATTGATGGTGTCTTTCGCTGTACAGAAGCTTTTCAGCTTAATGTAGTCCCACTTGCTCATTTTTGCTGTTGTTTTCCATGCCCGGGGAGATATGTTCAAGAAGAGGTCACTCAAGTTTATGTCTAAGAGGTTTCTGCCTATCTTTTTTTCCAAGAGTTTAATGGTTTCATGACTTACATTCAGGTCTTTGATCCATTTTGAGTTTACCTTTGTATATGGGGTTAGACAATGGTTTCATTCTCCTACATGTAGCTGTCCAGTTTTGCCAGCACCATCTGTTGAAGAGACTGTCATTTTGCCATTGTACGTCCATGGCTCCTTTATCAAATATTAATTGACCATATATGTTTGGGTTAATTTCTAGGGTCTCTAATCTGTTCCACTGGTCTGTGGCTCTGTTCTTGTGCCAGTACCGAATTGTCTTGATTACTATGGCTTTGTAGTAGAGCTTGAAGTTGGGGAGTGAGATCCCCCCTACTTTATTCTTCTTTTTCAGGATTGCTTTGGCTATTCAGGGTCTTTGGTGTTTCCATATGAATTTTTGAATTATTTATTCCAATTCATTGAAGAATGTTGCTGGTAATTTGAGAGGGATTGCATCAAATATGTATAATGCTTTGGGCAGGATGGCCATTTTGATGATATTAATTCTTCCTAGCCATGAGCATGGGATGAGTTTCCATTTATTAGTGTCCCCATTAATTTCTCTTAAGAGTGACTTGTAGTTTTCAGAGTATTAGTCTTTCACTTCTTTGGTTAGGTTTATTCCTAGGTATTTTATTCTTTTTGATGCAATGCTGAATGGAATTGTTTTCCTGATTTCTCTTTCTATTGATTCATTGTTAGTGTATGGGAAAGCTACAGATTTCTGTGTGTTAATTTTGTATCCTGCAACTTTGCTGTATTCCGATATCAGTTCTAGTAGTTTTGGAGTGGAGTCTTTAGGGTTTTTTATGTACAGTATCATATAATCTGCAAATAGTTACAGTTTAACTTCTTCTTTACCAATCTGGATTCCTTGTATTTCTTTGTTTTGTCTGATTGCTGTGCTAGGACCTCCAGTAATATGTTAAATAACAGTGGGGAAAGTGGGCATCCCTGTCTGGTTCCTGATCTCAGAGGAAATGCTTTCAGCTTCTCGCTGTTCAGTATAATGCTGGCTGTGGTTTTATCATATATGGCCTTTATTATGTTGAGGTACTTGCCCTCTATTGCCATTTTGCTGAGAGTTTTTATCATGAATGGATATTGAATTTTGTCAAATGCTTTTTCAGCATCTATGGAGATGATCATGTGGTTTTTGTCTTTCTTTTTGTTGATGTGGTGGATGATGTTGATGGACTTTCGAATGTTGTACCATCCTTGCATCCCTGGGATGAACCTCACTTGGTCATGGTGTATGACCCTTTTGATACACTGTTGAATTCTGTTTGCTAATATTTTATTGAGAATTTTTGCATTTACATTCATCAGGGATACTGGTCTGTAATTTTGTTTTTTGGTGGGGTCTTTCCCTGGTTTTGGTATTAGGGTGATGTTAGCCTCATAGAATGAGTTTGGGAGTATTCCCTCTTCTTCTATTTTGTGGAACACTTTAAGGAGAATGGGTATTATGTCTTCTCTGTGTGTCTGATAAAATTTCGAGTTAAATCCGTCCGGCCCCGGGGTTTTGTTCTTGGGAAGTTTTTTGATTACTGTTTCAATTTCTTTGCTCGTAATTCGTTTGTTTAACTTTTGTGTTTCTTCCTTGGTCAGTCTTGGGTGGTTGTATTTTTCTAGGAATTGTCCATTTCTTCTAGGTTTTCCAGCTTGTTGGCATATAGGTTTTCATAGTAGTCTTTAATAATTCTTTGTATTTCTGTGGAGTCTGTTGTGATTTTTCCATTCTCATTTCTGATTATGTTGATTTGTGTTGACTCTCTTTTTCTCTTAATAAGTTGGGCTAGAGGTTTATCTATTTTGTTTATTTTCTCAAAGAACCAGCTCTTGGTTTCGTTGATTTTTGCTATTGTTTTATTCTTCTCAATTTTGTTTATTTCTTCTCTGATCTTTATTATGTCCCTCCTTCTGCTGACTTTAGGCCTCATTTGTTCTTCTTTCTCCAGTTTTAATAATTGTGATGTTAGACTATTCATTTGGGATTGTTCTTCCTTCTTCAAGTGTGCCTGGATTGCTATATACTTTCCTCTTAAGACTGCGTTCGCTGCATCCCACAGAAGTTGGGGCTTAGTGTTGTTGTTGTGATTTGTTTCTATATATTCCTTGATCTCTGTTTTGATGTGTTCATTGATCCATTGATTATTTAGTAGCATGTTGTTAAGCCTCCATGTGTTTGTGAGCCTTTTTGTTTTCTTTGTAGAATTTATTTCTACTTTCATACCTTTGTGGTCTGAAAAATTGGTTGGTAGAATTTCAATATTTTGGAATTTACTGAGGCTCTTTTTGTGAGCTAGTATGTGTTCTATTCTGGAGAATGTTCCATGTGCACTTGAGAAGAATGTATATCCTGTTGCTTTTGGATGTAGAGTTCTATAGATGTCTATTATGTCCATCTGTTCTAGTGTGTTGTTCAGTGCCTGTGTGTCCTTACTTATTTTCTGCCTGGTGGATCTATCCTTTCAGGTGAGTGGTGTGTTGAAGTCTACTAAAATGAATGCATTGCAGTCTACTTCCCTCTTTAGTTCTGTTAGTATTTGCTTCACATATGCTGGTGCTCCTCTATTGTGTGCATATATATTTAGAATGGTTATATACTCTTGATGGGCTGAGCCCTTTATCATTATGTAGTATCCTTCTTTATCTCTTGTTACTTTCTTTGTTTTGAAGTCTATTTTGTCTGATATTAGTACTGCAACCCCTGCTTTCTTCTCACTGTTGTTTGCCTGAAATATGTTTTTCCATCCCTTGACTTTTATTCTATGCTTATCTTTGGGTTTAAGGTGAGTTTCTTGTAAGCAGCATATAGATGGGTCTTGCTTTTTTATCCATTCTATTACCTTATGTCTTTTGATTGGTGCATTAAGTTCATTTACATTTAGGGTGACTATTGAGAGATATGTACTTATTGCCATTGCAGGCTTTAGATTCGTGTTTACCAAAGGTTCAAGGTTAGCTTCTTTAGTATCTTACTGCCTAACTTAGCTCGCTTATTGAGCTGTTATATACACTGTCTGGAGATTCTTTTCTTCTCTCCCTTCTTATTCCTCCTCCTCCATTATTCATATGTTGTGTGTTTTGTTCTGTGCTCTTTTTAGGGGTGCTCCCATCTAGAGCAGTCCCTGTAGGATGCCCTGTAGAGGTGGTTTGTGGGAAGCAAATTCCCTCAGCTTTTGCTTGTCTGGGAATTGTTTGATCCCGCCATCATATTTAAATGATACTCGTCCTGGATACAGTATCCTTGGTTCAAGGCCCTTCTGTTTCATTGCATTAAGTATATCATGCCGTTCTCTTCTGGCCTGTAGGGTTTCTGTCGAGAAGTCTGATGTTAGCCTGATAGGTTTTCCTTTATAGGTGACCTTTTTCTCTCTAGCCGCCTTTAAAACTCTTTCCTTGTCCTTGATTCTTGCCATTTTAATTACTATGTGTCTTGGTGTTGTCCTCCTTGGATCCTTTCTTTTGGGAGTTCTGTGTAATTCCATGGTCTGTTCGATTATTTCCTCCCCCAGTTTGGGGAAGTTTTCAGCAATTATTTCTTCAAAGAGACTTTCTATCCCTTTTCCTCTTTCTTCTTCTTCTGGTATCCCTATAATACGAATATTATTCCTTTTGACTTGGTCACATAGTTCTCTTAGTGTTGTTTCATTCCTGGAGATCCTTTTATCTCTCTCTATGTCAGCTTCTATACGTTCCTGTTCTCTGGCTTCTATTACTTCAATAGCCTCTTGCATCCTATCCATTGTGCTTATAAATCCTTCCAGGGATTGTTTCACTTCTGTGATCTCCTTCCTGACATCTATGATCTCCTTCCAGACTTCATCCCACTGCTCTTGCATTTTTCTCTGCATCTCATCCCACTGCTCTTGCATTTTTCTCTGCATCTCATCCCATTGCTCTTGCATTTTTCTCTGCATCTCTGTCAGCATGTTCATGATTTTTATTTTGAATTCTTTTTCAGGAGGACTAGTTAGGTCTGTCTCTCTCTCAGGTGTTGTCTCTGTGATCTTTGTATGCCTGTAGTTTTGCCTTTTCATGGTGATAGAGATAGTTTGCAGAGCTGGTACAAGTGACCGCTGGAAGAGCTTCCCTTCTTGTTGTTTTGTGGCCTTCTCCTGGGAGAATAGCGACCTCTAGTGGCTTGTGCTGGGCATCTGTGCTCAGACAGGGCTTCTGCTTCCTGCCCAGTTGCTATGGGGTTTATCTCCACAGTTGCTGTGGGCTTGGCCTGCCTGGGGCTGTTCCTCCAAAATGGTGGAGCCCCATTGGAGGGGGAGTGGCCGGGAGGCTATTTATCTCCGTAAGGGGCCTCTGTGCTCCCTGCTGCCCAGGGGGTTATAGTGCCCTGAGATCCCCAGATTCCCTGCCGCTGGTCTAAGTTACCTGTCCTCCCCCTTTAAGACTTCCAAAAAGCACTCTCCAAACCAAAACAACAACAGCAACAATGAGAGAGGGAACAGAAAGAGAAAAAAAGGAAAAAACGCACGATTTTTTTTTTTTTGTCCTCAGGTGCTGGTCCCAGGCACCCGCTCACTGGTCCTGCTGCCCTGTCTCCCTAGCACCAGGGTCCCTGTCCTTTCAAGGCTTCCAGTAAGCACCCACCCACAGGTCCCGCAGGGAAAAAATGCTCGATATTCTTTGTCCTCAGGCGCTGGTCCCAGGCACCCGCTCACCAGTACTGCCACCCTGCCTCCCTAGCACCGGGGTCCCTGTCTCTTTAAGGCTTCCAAAAAACACTCGCCAAAAAGAGAGAAAAAAAGGGGAAAAACGCGCGATTTCCTCTGTCCTCAGGTGCCGGTCTCAGGCCCCCGCCCACCGGCCCCACAGGGAAAAACGCGGGATATTCTTTGTCCTCAGGTGCCGGTACCAGGCACCCGCTCACCAGTCCCGCCGCCCTGCCTTCCTAGCACCGGGGTCCCTGTCCCATTTAGGCTTTCAAAAAGCACTCGCAAAAAAGAGAAAAAAAAAGGGGAAAAACGCGCGATTTCCTCCGTCCTCAGGCGCCGGTCTCAGGCACCCGCACGCTGGTCCCGCAGGGAGAAACGCGGGATATTCTTTGTCCTCAGGTGCCGGTCCCAGGAACCTGCTCACCAGTCCCGCCACCCTGCCTCCCTAGCAACGGGGGCCCATCCCTTTAAGGCTTCCAAAAAGCACTCGCCAAAAAAAACCGCTCCAGTTTCTTTCCACCCATCGGGAGCCAGGGGGAGGGGCGCTCGGGTCCTGCCGGGCCGGGGCTTGTATCTTACCCCCTTCGCATGGCACTGGGTTCTTGCAGGTGTGGATGTGGTCTGGATGTTTTCCTGTGTCCTGTGTTCTCTATTTTAGGAAGATTTTTCTTTGTTATATTTTCATAGCTCTATGTTTTGGGGAGGATATTTCCACTGCTCTACTCACACCACCATCCTGGCTCTGCCCCCCACATTGCACTTTCTCATTTTAAAGGCACTTCCAGAGAGGCAGTAAACTGCATAGTCTTCACCCAGGGATGGAAGCCCTGGTGAAAAAGGTATTCTCAGGCTCATCCTACCATTCCATGGATGGAGCTGACTGCCACCAAAGCCCAAAGTTAGTAAACGAAATGTGATAATCAGATCAGAGTGGAAATAAATGAAGTACAGAGTAAAAATGGACAATAGAAAAAAATCAATGAAACTAATAAATGGTTCCTTGAAAAGTTAAATAAATTCTTTAAATTTCTGGCAAGAGCAATGAAAAACAGAGACCAAATAAATAAAAACTGAAATATGAAAGTGTAAAAGTTATAACTGATGCCACAGAAAGGCAAAGGCTCATATGAAAAATTATGTTCATATAAACATTATGAATAATTTTTTGTCAATGAATTACAAAATCTAGAAGAAATGTGTTAAATGTTAGAGACATAACATCTTTCAAGAATAAATTGTGAAGAAATAAAAAGTCTGAATAGGCTAATTAAAATAATGAAATTAATCACTAATTTAAAAACTCCAAAAATAAGGCCCAGCACTGGACAGTTTTACAAGTAAATTATACCAAACATGTAAAGGACAAACATGTATCCTTCATAAATTACTCCTAAAATATTTAAAATTAAGGAACAATTCCACAATTATTCTATATGGTCAGCATAACACTGATTACAAAATTAATGACTCCTCTGAGCAAATAAAGATAATTCTTTCTTGGACTTCGGTATAAAAGGGAACTGACAAATGTAGACAGCATAGGTAGAGGAAAATGAGTAAAGAGAGGAAGTTGTTTATGTAAGAAGTAACATCATATTTGTAAGCATATGGAAATGATATAATAGAGAGAATGAAAAATTGGTGGCCTATCTAAGAAGAACCCAATAATAAAATACATGATGAACCATTTAAAAAAATGAATGACTCCTCAAAGAAAATTCTAAGACAATATACTGATGAACATATAGATGTGACAACCTTCCACAAATTAGCAAACTGAAATCAGCAATACATTAAAAAGATCAGACACCACTATCAAATAGGTATTCCAAGGATGCAAGAATGGTTCAGATCTCTAGATCAATCACTGAGGTACATACATGAACAACATGAAGAGTGAAAATCATATGATCATCTCAAGAGAGGCATATACAGCATCTTTTGACAAATTCAACTTCAATTTCTGTTAAAAACTCTCAACTGGGTATTGAAGAAACATTCTCTACAATTACAGTCTCATATATGAAAAACCTACTACTAACTTCATTGTCAATGGCAAAGAAAAGCTGAAATATTTTCCCCTTAGATCAGGAGTAAGACAAAGATATCCAACTTGGCTACTTTTATTTCATATAACATTGAAAGTCCTCTCCACTGCAATCAGACAAGAAAAGCAAATAAAATATATCCAAAGTGGAAAGGAAGAAATAAAACTGTTTCTATTTGTACATGACTTCTTACTATATATGGGAAATCTTACATACTCCACCAGAACTCTCTTAGAGTTAATATGAATTAAATCATAGAATACAGAGCTGAAATACAGAAATCAGTTGTGTTATTATACAGTCATAATTATCAGAAACAATAGTTAAAAAATGAACTCATTTACAAATGAAGAAAAATAATGCAATTGTTAAAATACTTTAACCATAATGAGAATGACCTGTGTAATAAAATGAAAATACAGAAATTGAAAAGGCACAAATAAATTTAAGATACTCCATTCTCATCGATTGGAAAAGTTAATATTGTTAAAATGTCCATGCTACACAAAGTATCTACAGATCGAATGCAATCTCTACCAAATTTCCAATGGCATATTTCACAAAAGTAGGGCAAATGATCTTTACATTTTTATACAACAAATGAACCCAGATTGTCGTAGAAATCTTGAGAAAGAACAAACCTGGATATGGAGTGATCCCTGTGTTCAAACCATACTGTAAGGCTATAGTAACCAAAAGAGTGTGGTATTTTCCTAAAAGGAAACACATAAATCAATTAAGAAAAAAGAAAGCCTAGATATAAGCCCACATGTATAGTTGATTAATCTGTGACAAAAGATCCAAGAATATATACCTGGGATGTGCACAGGGGATACTGAATAAATGAGGTCAGGAATACTGAACAGCCTCAAGCAAAATAATGAAACTGTACGGCTGTCTTACACACTATGCAAAATTAACTCAAAATGATGACAACACTTTAATGTAAGACCTGAAATCATTAAACTCCTAGGAAAAAACCTTATGCAGTGAGCTGCTTGATATAGGTCTGCAAGATGATTTTTTTAAATGACAACAAAATTAAGTAATAAAAATACCTAGTCCACTAGCCTTTTTATTGTTTTGTTTTAACAGGTTAAGTATGACTGACAGATAATAAGCTGCATATATTTTTTGTGCACAAATTGATAATGTGCATAAGCAATTGTATATACCTTTGAAATCTTTACCTCAAGTCAAAATAAGCATAAACATCTCCCCCTATAGTTTCCGTGGGTCCTGTGGTCATCCCTACATTTGGTTTTCCCTGTCTCCCAAATGCCCAACATGTGATCTACTTTCTCTGGCTATATACATGTTCGAATTCTGTAGTTATATATAAATGAACCAGGTAATTGTTTTTGTTAGTCTTCATCACAAATCATAATAATTCTGCATTTCATCCATGAGGTTGTGTACATCGTTTATTCATTTATTGCAAAATATTTTTTGGATGTAGGACATACCACACTTCATTTACCCATTCTCTGTTGGTGGGTATATGTATTGTTTCCAGTTTCAGCCTATTAAAACTAAACTACTGGAAAACATTCCTGGTCAGGTGTTTCTGATTACCCTGCATAAATACTTAGGTGTGGTAGGCCAATACTATATTATTTGTCAATGTTTCAAGTTTTTTTCTGATTGTGTGATAGGAATTATGTATCCATTCTTCTTTACATCTTAGATAAAGTCTCTTATTGGATATATTACTTGCATATATTTTTTTAAATCTGTGGTTATTGTTGTGATGTGTTGTATATTTGTACTTTTTGTATCATGGCTAAACTTGTTTTGACTGCACAAAATGGAGTAGTGTTTCAGTGAACAACGAATAATATCTTACACAAAAATAACAAAGGTTAAGAAAATGACAAAAATGAAACCAAAGGCTGAAATTCTTAATTCCATTTATTATTCAAGGAATTTATGGTTAACCAAATAAAAATATTATAAAGTATGAAGAGGGAAGAGACTCATAGATGTTATCTTGTAACTTTGAGTGTACAGGTAGCAGTTTCTGTGAGAGGCAAGTCAAATCTGGAGGGCACCCCAGATCCCTGAGCCCCCAAAATATGACCCTACTCTTTACTTTGGAACCTCAAGATCCTGAGTATTTTATGATAATTCTGGAATCTGCGACCTGGGCTTGGAGCAGTGGCAACAAAAGGTCCCTGTGGGACACTTTGGAACTTGAACTTGATGTTAGCAAGTATTTCCCTGATTTCTTTCCTCAGCTCCTTGAACTTCCTCTTAGTGGACTGAGGTGCAATCCAACTTGAGAATTTCTCACAGAAGACAATCTCCTTTTGATAGAAAGAAGGGGTTCTCTCTAATTCTTTGTCCACGATTTCAGCCTTCTAAATGTTACATATCTGAAATGTGCATCTCATACTTCTAAACACTTTAGGAAGGTACTTGTAGGTTTCTTAGCAGTGTATTCCCTCCTCAAAAACTTTCTCTGAAATTGAATTTTATGTTCTTTATGTGATTCAGGTAGTATGTTAAGCATTTCCTACTCATTATACATTTCAATTATTACTGTTAGTTTTATCATGTTAAAGAAAAAATGTAACAAGATAATATGTCAAATAATATAAAGAAATCTATTTCAGCAGAAGGAAATAGTAATTCATGAAACTGATAATCCTTGATCAAAACACGTTAATTTTTCTAGATTTTTTAAGTCACTTCTCATAACTAGCACTAGATCCTAATTTTAAAACATGAATACCTGTCACTGACATATAAATGAGATACCCTTTAATATCCCAAGGTAATATAATTTGTAATATAAAACCAAAGAATCATGCACAATGAAGGCAGAAATTAGCTCAAATGGTCTCTGCAGTATATTTCACATATTATGAATACTCAATTAAGGATATCTGTGTTAGATATGGAGATATTGTAAAGACTCAATATTTAACATTGAATTATAAAAACTCTGGCTCTATAAAACAGCTTTTGTAGTGGATCACAGAAAAGGTTTTGCCCTTTTAAGTACTGGAAAAATTAATTTGGTAGATCAGCATCAGGGACTTTAACTCTCTCTGGGATTTCCTAGCTTAATGTTGAGCAACTTTGTAAAGCCTGTCCATTCCCACCCAACCAGCATCACAAACGGAATGCTTTTCCCTGAAGCAGAACTCTGGGTTTATTCCCTGGCATGATTCCCCAGTTCCCTGACTGGCAGCTGCCCCTCCTGCTCTGCTCCCTCCTCCTCCTCTCCTGGGAGTTCTTGGAAGGACACAGGGGAGACCCCAGAGCCTCAGAGCTGCAACCATGGGCCTTTACTTAGGGAGCCATGAAGTGTTCTTCTCTCAGTGTGAGGATAAGTGAGTTCCCTAAATTCTGGGTGAGACAGAAGCTGAATACAACTTCCTATTACCATAGATTTGAACAAATCTTCCTTGATGAAGAGAATCTCTGTAGATTGGGAGTTCAAGTCACATGTAAAATTGTTGTAATAAGGAAATAGTCTCCTTCATAGCAAAGCTTTTCAGAGATTCATGCATGTTCAAAATGTAAGTAACCTTGCTTGGATTAATACTTAGTCCATAGGCACACACCTGATCATCTACATTTGCCCTCTTATAGCACTAAACTATGTTTTCTACTTTTATCTTGCATCTACCTACCACTTCAGCATTTTATTAAAAATAAAAACAATCATAATAATAAAGGGAGAAATGTGGGATCCACATATAAATCAAGTATAAAAATCAAATGAATATTCATATTTGACCTGATTGTTTATAGTTCATAATGTGTGATCAAAACGAAAGAAGTTTCTGTGATGAATGCCCTTGTACTGTTCACCATGTAAGAATTTATTCACTATGTAGGAATTCGTTCACCATGTAAGAACTTGTTCGTTATGCTTCAGAAGATTGGAGACTGACGAGAATTAGGCTTGAGATGGATTAATGATTGTGCATTGAGCATTGAATCCCCTATACAGAATTTTATTGTTGTTAACAACCATTTGATCAAAAAATATGAGAGATGCCCTCTCAAAAAAAAATGTAAGTAACCTTTATTTAGCATTTTTGGATAGGATAAAATACTCCTTGACTATAGAAAGTATTGTTTTTCTAACATATTGTCCAATTGAATTGTTAGGTGTGATCTTTTCACCTGTAGATCTGTAGACTCTGATTCAAAATCCTACATTTATTCTAAAACGATCATGAGTTTTATTGAAAATTTCAATTATTTTGTCTCAGATACAGTTAAAGGGGAAAAATCTGAGTTAAAAAAGTTAGTTGTGAGCATAAGGAAAAGCAGACACACACTAATACACAGGCATGGGTGCTAAAGCACACTCATATAAACAAAAATAGGAAAATATACTTAGGATTTGATATGGTTAAAGACTTTTGTGAAAACATACACACAAATACAGTAAGTAGTACTTTTTCCTGTCCCACTGAGTTCCCAAATATAAGAAAAAATCATACAGTAAAGTTAAAAATCTGAACACTTTTCATATACTGCAAGAACATGTAGCTTTGGGTACCTTGGCTTATGTATTCCTAAAACCATCTTCTAATTTCATTGTTGAAAAAAATTATTTCATTTATTTTGTATTTAATTTGTGAGAAAGTGAAAATTTTAATGTTACATATTCAAAATTTATTCTGATATGTATATTTTTATTTACATATAAACTAACCCTACAGATCATCCTGTAAGCCAGGAAGGAAAATGATTCACAAGTTCTCACCCATCATGATTAAACAGTGATAAGAAAAAACACATAACAAAATTAGAATACAGAAAAAATGGTTTCTCTATGATTATCTCTTTGTACAAGGCTCTAAAATAGATGTGGAGAGAAATATCCCACTATTCTCATGATTTATTATAAAATAATTTATCTGAAAAATGTATCAATATCTTAGGGCTTTACATATGTGTGTTTTAAAGTGCCATCTCCATTACCAGAATATGTTTAATCCTTGTCAGACAATGAACAATTGTGAATATTTTATCCCTGAAATTAGTTTGATGTGCAGAATTGCATTATGGCAATTAAAACACAGTGATTTATGCACAGATGCCTCAGTATTTCTTCTGCCACCAAGAGAAGTGGTGTCCAGGATCCACAAAAGAGACAACAGCATTTTCTATCTCAGCGCTCAGTTGCTCTGAATGAGGGAGCTTCCAACCCCAGTAGACCACATACACTGGGAGCAGCTACACCTGGGAATGAGCCTGCCAACAATCTTTGGCAAATTCTGCATCACTGGGCAGTCATGATTTGGAATCCAGACACAATTCTGTTTTCTAAGCCACAGCAATAGTTAGTGCTGACACATCAGACTAGGGGACTGAGTTATATTTGCTGATTCATATACATATGCAATCCAGGTTCAGGTGGGATTTGGAAATCTATAAATGTACTCAGACCTTATCAGAAATGTTTCCAGCACTTTCTTCATGGACTCCATTTTATGGATGCATCCTTTGTTATTTGTTTGGACTTTATAAAGCCATTTAGACATGAGGAAGAACTGATAAATTATATCTTAGATCATTAATACAGAGACACTGAACAAACAGTTAAGAACATTGTCTCTCAATAACAGACAATGGTAATTAAGGCCATGGTCAGAAGAGGAGAAAACATAATTTGCTGAGTAATGGAATTTTCAATTAGAACTTCAGCCATTGCTCCTATTGAATTCAGAAAATTTATTATAAATTGGAAAACGCTGAAATTAGAGGTGGAGGGTCCTGTCATCTAGACCTAGGATGAAGTAAACAATTTGGGAAAAATATATTCTGAAAGGGTAAGCACAAGTAGTATTTGATGCATAATTAATTCTTATTAAAAAACTCAAATATTTAATATGCTCTAATTGAGATAGTGTTCTATTTTTTTCTGTCCTTCATTCACCAATATTAAAGCCCACCAGCTGCACACATATATAAACACTCTTTCCATTCATAAGAATGGCAGGAACTACTGAGATGAAATTATTTGCACCACTCACATAGCCTAGTTCTAGTTTTCTGTACATTAATATTCATGATGGGTTAAAATTAAACTTACCTTTTATTGTTTTCTAAACTACATCTATTGTCCCAACCTGCCAGTATCTCTCTAATCTTGTGTCTCTTCACAGAACAGGGATGCATAGAAGTCAATGAAACCACCTTCCTCTCCCATCTCTGCAATTTTACTGGCTATGTCCCTTTACATTGGGTCTGGAGGTGGGGGAACAGTCAGCCTCTCTCTCTTACTATCCTAAATTGTAAAATTATAACAGTATTGGCATTTTACTTTCTGATTTGCTGTGCAGACTATAATTATTAAGAAATAAGAACTTCAACATCTTCAACAATTCATTAATGATGATGACCATCACCAATGCCAAAATTGTTTTATTAGTAAAGTTCTTCAGAGACTCCTAAATGCATATTAATTAATTTAGTGCCAATAATTGTCTTACATCAATTTGATGATTTAGGCCCAGAAGGTTTAGGTAATCTGACAAATGTCTAGAACTAGCAAGGAACAATATTAAGGAACACACACAAAAATGTCGGTAACCTTGTTTTTAACCACTACATTTAACTTTACCTGATATACAATAAATCTAAATAAGTGTCTATTATCAATGTCTAATAATAAATATCTATTACTTTCACTCTTATAGTAGCTTCTTATAGACATTGATATTTACCTCATTTCAAATACTATATAAACAATAAGCCTATTCCTCTAAAGAAACTTCCATGGGACTCCACACATAATGTCTTGATAACTGTCACACAAATTACTCACCTATAATGTTAAAATGTATCACAAGGTAACTCATCCACTACGTGGCAGACTCAGACTGAAAACCAGAATTTTTCTGGCCCCTAATCTGTCGTTTCTCCTATATCACAAGAATCTCACAGTCCTCATTATAAACTTGTACAGAATTCCCCCTTTGTTCCCCAAAGTAATATGGCTTTAAGTCAGAAATGGATTAACTTAACTGAATACCTTCTTTACAAATCAGAAAAGTTCAAACAAAATATCTGAGAAATGTTCAAAATTGGGCATGTTTTTTATTCTGTGACTTTACAATAAGAACTAACGTTTATCTTTCTTCAAATGTTTATATCAGAGGAATCCTTTCCAAGTGTTAGAAAAATTTGGCTCTTCAATGTTAAATTATTCTAATTGTGGTTAAAATACCGATAACATAAATTTTCCATCCTAACCATTGTTAAGTGTCCAGTCAAATGATGATAACTAGTCACATAGTGGGACAACCATCTTCACACTCATCTCCAGAACTGTTTCTGTTTTGCAAAACTGAACCCTGCATTCATTAAATAAACACTTCAAGTTCCTTTATCCCACAAGCCCTTCCCATCACCATCTAGTCTCTGTCCACATGAATTTATTCAGGGCCCCATATAAATGGAATCATATAGCATATCGCATTTTGTGTCTGGATTATTTCAATGACCATGCTGTACTCAAGGCTAACTCATGTTTAAAGATAACAAACAACACCAAGAAGCAATATTAAATATTTATGCACTTAATGAAAATGTGTAAATTAGTTTCCAGGAATACCTTGGTCTTTACTTGCAACTTAGGTTTTCTTTGTAACAGTTTTTATACTATGAGATAGTTTCCTGTAACTGCTTGAAGAGAAATTTGGGGCATTTCTTCCTAACTCAGTGTTAGGTATGGCACATCGGTGAGCTGTTGCTGCCATAATGGTGATAATAACACCATTAGATTTCACAAACATTAAATGGTGTCCTCATCCAGCTATGCTAGTCAATTGTTAAACATTTATGCACCCATCACTATAATAGAAAATCAAAGCATCTCTGAAGCTTGGAATCATTAAAGTTAATTACACTGCTAGAATTACAACTTTATCAACTTAATGTTTTACTAAAATTGTACCCTATATTTTATTTTCATATTTTTACATTAATTGGCAAATAAAATATATGTTTAATGGGTACAACTTATATGGAGATATACATATGAGTTATATATATGCTTACACAAAGATTGTGAAATAGTGACCACAGATCAGATAATTTATACATCCTTTAGCACAGCTCATACTGTTTTCCTTTATCCCTATGATTTTGATTACAGAAAACAGTTTCCTCTTGGGAATATGTCATTGCATGAAATGATCAGTCACACAGGAGTCACTGAGTTCTTCCTCCTGGGATTCTCTGAGGACCCCAGGATGTAAACCCTGCATGGCTGCCTGTTCCTTGTGGCTTACCTGGCAGCCATGTTAGGAAATGGCCTCATCATCATTCTCATTACTTGGGATCCTCAGCTTCACACACCCATGTACTTCTTCCTGAAGAACCTGTCATTCATAGATCTCTGCTACATCTCTGTCACTGTTCCTAAATTTTCTCTCAACTTACTGATGAATAGGAACAAAATATGCTTCCTTGGATGCATCTTCCAGGTGCTGTTCTTTGTGAGTTTTTGTTCAGCTGAAATAGTCATCCTCACAGTGATGTCCTATGACCGTTACGTGGCCATCTGCCATCTGCTGCACTGTGAGACCATCATGACCAAGGGGGCCTGTGGGCGAATGGTGGTGGCATCATACATCACTGTGGGGGTCTATGGAGCCATGCACACTGCCTTGACATTTTCCACAACTTTTAGTTCCAATAAAATCCATCATTTCTTCTGTGATATTCCTCAAATTATTTTGATTTCAGAAACCAAAATGAATATAAATGAAGTGTCAGTAACTGCATTTAGTGCAGGTATTGCACTGGCTTGTTTCATCTCTATCTTATATTCCTATGTGCACATCTTCTCTGCTGTCTCAAGGATCTCCTCCCTGGAGGCCAGGTCCAAAGCCCTGTCCACCTGCCTCCTTCATCTGATTGTTGTGACTGTGTTTCTTACAACAAGTGCCGTGTCCTACCTGAAGCCAGCCTCTGAGGTGAGGACAGACCTAGATATTACTCTGTCTGTGTTTTACACAGTGGTGCCTCCATCATTGAATCCCATCATTTACAGCCTTAGAAACAGGGACATAAAATTGACTGTATTGAAAGTCCTTGGAATTATACAATTTAAGTCAGATTAATGTATTTGATTATTTTAGAGAGAGGTCCCTCCTTAATTACAAGATATATCATTTTAAGATTTTACCCCTTAAATAATGGGGAAGTGTCATAAAGTTAATGTAGCATTTTACCACTTGGGAATGTTCTTCAGACACATGGAAATAACATATAGAGATATCAGTGGAACATAACTACTGTGATATATTTTGAGTAGTGGCTAGCAAAATTTATTTAGCAATATTATAAAGACTTTTCAAAGTAATCTAGAAGTCCCACTTGACAAGCCAACATAAGAAGATGTTAATAATATGACTGTTATTTAGGAAAATAGTTTTGAAAATATATTGCATCAGCAGTGTTTTTTTAATAAAAAAAATACCCACTATAATTGGTCCTCCATAAGCCAGAATGATTCTTCAATTTTGATAATAATATTGAGCTTCATATTTCCTAGATTTGGTGTGACCTTACTGCTGTATCATTTCATAGCTAATGAAGAAGGTTTACCTGTTTCCAGAAACTCAGTGTGCATAGAGGGGTCGAGAAATGAATCCCTGGCCCTTGAAATCCAGACTGTAAGATTCCATTTTATCTTTATCATATCCTAATGAAGTTCTTCTACCCCTCCTTGGCTAATATGCAATTAGAAATGGCAGGGGTAGGACAGTGGAGGGAAGGCTCATTTCCACCAGCAGTTTACTTTCTTTTTTTAATTGAAGTATCACTGATGTACAATCTGATATTAGTTTCTAGTGTACAACACAGTGTTTCAACAGTTACCTGTATTATTAAATCCTCTTCTTCCTAACAATAGCCTGGTGCCCAAACAGGACCCTACATGTGATGATGGGGCTATAGGCCACTGTGTTCTGTGCTCACTCACTGGTCCACATGCTGCTGACATTGCACATCTTGATCTGCCTTACGTGCCAATTCTGCTGAGATTCCCTGTGTTCTTCATGATACCTTGTTTGTACAAAGCCCTCCATTGCACCTAGTTGTGAACAAGTAATTGAGTTCTGCACAATATCTGAGGCGGAGTGACATGAAACCTAAGGGACATATTCTCATGGTCTGGAGCCCCTCCTCCTTACCCCCCATGGTGCTCACAGGAATGCGGCTGTGGTGTGGGGCCATGGGGAGCATGCCCAAGACCCTGGCATCCTGGATATTCACTTAACCAGTGACACAGCCATTCCAGGAATTTTCAACAGGACGCCAATGCTGTAAACTAAATGTGCCATGAACTCCGTTGTCACATTATTTTAATAAAGCAAACACTGGGGAAAAAATATCAGGAAATGTGTCCTTATGGTATACACAGAAAATTTCATGAAAACATTTTTCTCTATCTAAAAAGTAAGAAAAACCTGCTGGTTTCAACAACATGGGTATGCCCAGAAGTCATTCTGTAATGAGAAATGAGCCATGCACAGAAAGACAAATGTGTGATCTGACTTTAACAGCAAATCTAAAATAGTCAAAACTCACAGAAGCAGAGAATAAAATGGTGGTTCCCAGTAACTGAGGAAAGGGGAAAATGGGCAGGTTATGGTCAAAGTGGACAAACCATTAGCCATACAAATGAATAATTCTGGAGATCCATTATAAGGCAAACTATATACAGCTAACAATATTGTACACTTAAATATTGCTAAGAGGGTAGATCTTAGGTTAAATATTATTGCCACAAAAATACTACTACTTAGAGAGGCATGAGGGGATGTGCGGAAAATGACAATTTCCAGAATCTCCCACCTGGATTTAGTCCATTTACATATCAATAGGTGTTCCCATTGCAGCCTCCTGCAGCTTCCAGGGCAAGGGGTGGAGACATAGTGGCCAATGTCTCCTCCCCTCTGTCTGTGGTACATAATCAGTCTGGTGTCTGCCAGTCACTGAGGACCCACTAGTGGAGTTCCCCAAGCATAGCTAGTGAGTTTGAGCAACCTGTGCGCAATAAAAAATGGTTTCTCCCACCCTTCCCTAACCCTTGACTTACTCTGTTTTCACCTTTCATGGGGGATTTGCCCCAGTCCAGGAACAGCCTTCCCCCCAGAGCTGTATCTGGCATAGGTGGCAGGATACAGAGGAACAAAATCTGTCTTCATGGGTGCAATGTTTGGGAGGGCTTCCCCTATAGATGGTAGGCACATACCCTTGGACCACTTGTGGATGGTGGGAATTCACCTAGGGATTCCTCCTTAGGGATGTGGTCAAGGATAAGTTGCCTCCTACAGGAATGGGCCCCTCCCCAGAATTGGAGAAGGTTGGGTACACTGAAGGCAGTGGACTTGGCCCTCCACTAAATGGGGGACTCCTTCGGGGATCTGAGTGGTCTCAGGGTGGGAGAAAATGTGGAATGGTTGTTTCTTGCATCATTGGAAAGCATTATCAAGTAGAGACGTACTTCAGCATTGATTGGAAGAACAGTGGGGTGCTCTGTAAAAGGATTAAAAGCTATTGAGAACTGAGATGGTGCAACTGAGAGACATACAATGGGGCTGCAGGGAGCAGCAGACTGGACCTACTGGAATACCAGGCATCTTCAAGTATAGGGGATTTCCTGTCTGATAAGGACTTTTGGCTACTAATGGCACAAAAGCAAGTTCTTCCTGCTTTCTGGTACATCACTGGCATCAAAAAGCATTGGAGTTCTCCACTTAACAGGATAATGGAAAGGATGCTACAGTGTTGTAATATGTGGCACATTTGGCCAGTGTAGCCATCTGTGCCACACCTCTCCATGGCATTTCAGTACAGGCTTGCACCTACCCTGCGATGGGATAGGTGGTTATCTTGGTCAGAGCTGTTCTGGTGAGGGGCTCCATTGCCAGCAAGGAATGGAGCACAGCAGGCAGTTGCTTCTCTGTCAAGAGTACCAGAACTCTGCTTCTATCCATAGTTGTAGTCAGAATCCAACAGGTTGGCATGTCCATCCAAGCCACTGCCAAAGGCCCCATTCATAACCACCTTTGGTTACATGAACATCTAGCTCACAGGGCCTTGATGAGTCCATTACACTCAGGGCCTGTTCAGCCTTGACTGCCTGCTTAGCAGCAGCAAAAGCAGCTGCACATGTCTCATCCCAGTCCCACCTGATGCCCTTTCATACCATCCAGTGTAAGGGCTACAGAATTTGTACCAAATGTGGGATAAACACTCTCCAGTAGCCCAAAAGACCCAAAATCTTTTGCAATATTGCCACAGTGGTAGGGGTGGGGAAAGCCTGAATCTTGTCTATTACGGTTTCTATGATAACTTTAGTTTTACCCAAACAGACAACCCCCAAGAATTTTACTGAGAAACCAGGTCCCTGAACCATGGTGCTGTTCACAGCCCATCCTTCCTCCTGTAGATATTGCAGCAGCCTAGGAACTGCCCCTTCTAAATCTGCAAGAGAATCAGACATGAGCATGATATCACCAATGCAGTGATACAGACACACTGTCGGTGGTTTTTTCCATGTGGACACGTCCTGGGCTACAAGTCTGTGACAAATGGTGGAACTATGGAGATATCCCTGTGGAAAGACAGTGAATGTCCTTTGCCAGCCTTCCAACATGAAGGCAAACTGCTTCTGGCTTTCCTGTTTATGTCAATAGAGAAGAAAGCATTAAAAAGTTCCATAACATGACAATATATCCCTAGTTCATGAGTAAGAATGTCCATAAAGGCTGCTACAGAGGGGACAGCAGCATGCAAAGGGGTTTTAACTTTATTTGATTCCCTGTAATCCATGATCATTCACAAGGACTTATCCACCTTTATCACTGGCCATTCTGGGGGATTAAAAGGACTGAATGAGCAACATGATGCCCACCTTCTCCAACTCCTGTAGAGTTTCTCCAATTTCATTATGCCCCCCAGGCAATGTATACTGCTTAGCATTTGTCACTTACTTAGGTACAAGCAGAGCTATAGTTGGATGCTTAGCATGTCCCTTCAGAACTGCCTTTACTTAGGGTATCTGCAGTATTAAATCACCTGCAGTGGTCTGTAACCACAGGCCCTGCAGGATATCTACCTCCAAAACATATTCAGGGATAGGAGGAATGCACACAGCATATTCTTTCAGGGGTAAACACCCTATCCCTAGTGGGATTTGGGATTTATTCACTCTAATTGTCTTATACCCACAGCCATCTATTGTGGCAGGGGTCCCAAGAAAATACTCAGCATTGCTGTAAATCAGAGAACATTGAGCTACTGTGTTCACTAGCACCAGGACTCATGGTACATTCATGGGGGACCAATGATTGCTAATTTTACATATAGTCTCTAGTCCCAAGCATGTTCCCCAAGATACAGAGTTTGACTTCCTTCCCAAGTGAAACCATGACACCCAGTTGCCCTCCATGGGGGTGAGGGCCCAGGCAGACCCTGAGTACTGTCCCACAGGAAGTCTTGCAGGAACCCAGGTGGAACATGGGGCTTTGCCTCTGGCTTCTGTGTCCTGGACATCAGCGACTGGAACTGCTGCTCTGGCTTTACTTGGCACTGCAGTTCTAACAAGATACTTTGGGCTGCCCATCAAGGATTTTTTTCACTACCCCAGCCTTTATCCATCAACCGCCATCTGGGTACTCAAGACCTTCATGGGGCTATTTGCACCTCTCCTTTCAGTCATAGCCTGGGTGGGCCTTTAGTATGGGGAAGATTGGTACCTCAGGCGCTGAGCCAGCAAAAGTTCCTCCCTCAGCCCCAACCCCTCATAATCCCCCAACATCTCCTCTACCATCTCCTGGGCTGAAGTCACCGCTCTTTCCTCCCACTTTCCATGGCCTCTGGCAACACAGATTCTCTAGCTGCCTCCTGCCTCGCTGCCAACACATCTTCCAGGAGCACAATCTCACTTCTCAATATTCTCAATACTTGCCCCTCATTTCTAAAGGCATCAGATAGGTTGCTGTCCAGCTCCTCTAAGTGACACTGAGGTGTGACTCTCTCCTCAATAACACTTTACACTGTCTCAAACACAAACATCCCACAATCCTGATTGCCACATGGGTACTCTGTGCCACTAAGCAGTCTTCTCTATCATGGAGGGCTAATTCCACAGCTTCTCATATCTCAACCCTTCCCCAACTCTGGGGACAGGCCAACCTGTCTTTAAAAAATAAATCATTCCACCCAGTAATTCCACTTCTAAGAATTTACCTAAGGAAACAAAACCCCTGATTTGAAAAGATACACATGCCCCTGTTTATCACTGCATTATTTATAATAGCCAAGATATGGAAGCCACCGAGCTGTCCATCTGTACATGAATGGATAGAAAAGATGTGGAATATAAACAAAATGGAATATTATTTTAGCCATAAAAAGTCAAGAAATCCTGCAACAACATGGATAAACATAGAGAGTGTTATGCCCAGTGAAATAAGGTGGGTAGAGAAAGACAAATACTATATGATTTCATTTTTTTGTAGAATAAAAAAACCAAGCAAAACAGAAAGAACAGAAGAGTATCAGCCTCTTAGACACTGAGAGAAGACTAGTGGTTACCAAGCGGGAGGATTCGGGAAGTGTGTGTGTGGATGGTGAGTGGTATAAAAGGGCACAGAAATTCTCAATCATAATATAATGTGATCTTGGGTACAGTAGTACAAAATGAGGAATACAGTAAAATATACAGTAGTATCTTTTTTTAAATTTACTTTGGTATCATTAATCTACAATTACATGAAGGACATTATGTTTACTAGGCTCCCCGCTTCACCAAGTATCCCCACATCCCCGTTCACTATCACTGTCCATCAACATAGTAAGATGCTGTAAAATCACTACTTGTCACCAAGTTCACAGTCACTGTCCTTCAACATAGTAAGATGCTGTAGAATCACTACTTGTCTTCTCTGTGTTTCACAGCCCTCCCTGTGCCACCGCAACACTATACATGCTAATCATAATGCCCCCTTTCCTTTCATCCCGCGCTTATCCCTCCCTTAGCAACTGTCCTCCCCAATCCCTTTCCCTTTGGTAACTATTAGTCCATTCTTGGGTTCTGTGCTTCTGCTGCTGTTTTGTTCCTTCAGTTTTCTTTTGGTCTTATACTCCACATATGAGTGAAATCATTTGGTACTTGTCTTTCTCCACCTGGCTTATTCCACTGAGCATAATACCCTCTAGCTCCATCCATGTTGTTGCGAATGGTAGGATTTGTTTTTTTCTTAGGGCTGTGTAATATTCCATTGTGTATATGTACCACATCTTCTTTATCCATTGATCTACTGATGGACACTGAGGTTGCTTCCATTTCTTGGCTATTGTAAATAGTGCTGCGATAAACATAGGGGTACACCTTTCTTTTCCAAAGTGGAGTGCTGCATTCTTAGGGTAAATTCCTAGAAGTGGAATTCCTGGGTCAAATAGTATTTCTATTTTGAGCATTTTGAGGAAACTCCATACTGCTTTCCATAATGGTTGAACTAATTTACATTCCCACCAGCAGTATAGGAGGGTTCCCCTTTCTCCACAACCTTGCCCACATTTGTTGTTGTTTGTCTTTTGGATGGTAGCCATCCTTACTTGTGTGAGATGATATCTCATTGTGGTTTTAATTTGTATTTTTCTGATGACAAGCGATGTGGAGCATCTATTCATGTGTCTGTTGGCCATCTGAATTTCTTCTTTAGAGAACTGTCTATACAGCTCCTCTGTTCATTTTTTAATTGGATTATTTGCTTTTAGTTTGTTGAGGTGTGTGAGCTCTTTATATATTTTGGATGTCATCCCTTTATCGGATCTGTCATTTTCGAATATATTCTCCCATACTGTAGGATACCATTTTGTTCTATTGATGGTGTCCTTTGCTATACAGAAGCTTTTCACCTTGAGATAGTCCCATTTTTTCATTTTTGCATTTGTTTCCCTTGCCCAGGGAGATATGTTAAAGAAGAGGTCACTCATGTTTATGTCTAAGAGATTTTTGCCTATGTTTTTTTCTAAGAGTTTTATGGTTTCATGACTTACATTCAATTCTTTGATCCATTTCGAATTTACTTTTGTGTATGGGGTTAGACAGTGATCCAGTTTCATTCTCTTACATGTAGCTGTCCAGTTTCTGGCCTTTATTATGTTGAGGTACTTGCCCTCTATAACCATTTTGTTGAGAGTTTTTATTATGAATGGATGTTGAATTTTATCGAATGCTTTTTCAGCATCTATGGAGATGATCATGTGGTTTTTGTCTTTCTTTTTGTTGATGTGGTGGATGATGCTGATGGATTTTCGAATGTTGTACCATCCTTGCATCCCTGGGATGAATCCCACTTAGTCATGGTGTACGATCCTTTTGATGTAATTTTGAATTCGGTTTGCTAATATTTTGTTGAGTATTTTTGCATCTACGTTCATCAGGGATATTGGTCTGTAGTTTTCTTTTTTGGTGGGGTCTTTGCCTGGTTTTAGTATTAGGGTGATGTTAGCTTCATAGAATGAGTTTGGGAGTATTCCCACCTCTTCTATTTATTGTAAAACTTTAAGGAGAATGGATATTACGTCTTTCCTGTATGTCTGATAAAATTCCGTGGTAAATCCACCTGGCCAGGGGGTTTTGTTCTTTGGTAGTTTTTTGATTACCGTTTCAATTTTGTTACTGGTAATTGGTCTGCTTAGATTTTCGTTTCTTTCTGGGTCAGTCTTGGAAGGTTGTATTTTTCTAGGAAGTTGTCATTTCTCTTAGGTTTCCAAACTTGTAAGCATATAGGTTTTCATAGTACTCTCTAATAATTCTTTGTATTTCTGTGGGGTCCGTCGTGTTTTTTCCTTTCTAGTTTCTGATACTGTTGATTTTTGTTGACTCTCTTTTCCTCTTAATAAGTCTGGCTAGAGGCTTATTTATTTTGTTTATTTTCTCGAAGAACCAGCTCTTGGTTGCATTGATTTTTGCTATTGTTTTATTCTTCTCAATTTTATTTATTTCTTCTCTGATCTTTATTATGTCCCTCCTTCTGCTGACCTTAGGCCTCATTTGTTCTTCTTTTTCCAATTTCAATAATTGTGACATTAGACCATTCATTTGGAATTGTTCTTCCTTCTTTAAATATGTCTGGATTACTATATACTTTCCTCTTAAGACTGCTTTTGCTGTATGCTATGGTAGTTGGGGCTTTGTGTTGTTGATGTCCTTTGTTTCCATATATTGCTGGATCTCCATTTTGATTTGGTCATTGATCCATTGATTATTTAGGAGCGTTTTGTTAAGCCTCCATGTGTTTGTGGGACTTTTTGCTTTCTTTGTACAGTTTATTTCTAGTTTTATGCCTTTGTGGTCTGAAAAGTTGTTGGTAGGATTTCATTCTTTTGGAATTTACTGAGTCTCTTTTTGTGGCCTAGTTTGTGTTGTATTCTGGAGAATGTTCCATGTGCTCATGAGAAGAATGTGTATCCTGTTGCTTTTGGATGTAGAGTTCTGTAGATGTCTATTAGGTCCATCTGTTCTAGTGTGTTGTTCAGTGCTCTGTGTCCTTACTTATTTTCTGTCTGTTGGATCTATCCTTTAGAGTGAATGGTGTGTTAAATTTTTCTAAAATGAATGCATTGCATTCTATTTCCTCCTTTACTTCTGTTAGTATTTGTTTCAGATATGTTTGTGCTCCTGTATTGGGTGAATATATATTTATAATGGTTATATCCTCTTGTTGGACTGAGCCCTTTATCATTATGTAATGTCCTTCTTTATCTTTTGTTACTTTCTTTATTTTGAAGTCTGTTTTGTCTGATACTAGTATTACAACACCTGCTTTTCTCTCTCTGTTGTTTGCATGAAGTATCTTTTTCCATCCCTTGACTTTAAGTCTGTGCATGTCTTTGGGTATGAGGTGAGTCTCTTGTAAGCAACATATGGATGGATCTTGCTTTTTTATCCATTCTATTACTCTGTGTCTTCTGTTTGGTGCATTCAGTCCATTTACATTTAGGGTGATTATTGAAAAGTATGTACTTATTGCCATTGCAGGCTTTAAGTTTGTGGTTACCAAAGGTTCAGGGTTAGCCTCTTTACTATCTTACTGTCTAACTTAACTCGCTCATTGAGCCAATATTTTTCTCCTTATTCCTCCTCCTCCCTTCTTCATATGCTGGGTGTTTTGTTCTGTGATCTTTTCAGGAGTGCTCCCATCTAGAGCACTCCCTGTAAGATGCCCTCTAGAGGTGGTTTGTAGGAGGCAAATTCCCTCAACTTTTGCTTGTCTGGGAATTGTTTAATCCCTCCTTCATATTTAAATGATAATCTTGCTGGATACAGTAGTCTTGGTTCGAGGCCTTTCTGTTTCATTGCATTAAGTATATCATGCCATTCTCTTCTGGCCTGTAGGGTTTCCGTTGAGAAGTCTGATGATAGCCTGATGGGTTTTCATTTGTACGTGACCTTTTTTTTCTCTCTGGCTGCCTTTTATACTTTGTCCCTGTCTTTGGTCTTTACCATTTTAATTATTATGTGTCTTGTTGTTGCCCTCCTTGGATCCCTTGTCATGGGAGTTCTGTGTACCTATGTCATCTGAGAGGTCATTTCCTCCCCTCGTTTGGGGAAGTTTTCAGCAATTATTTCTTCAAAGACACTTTCTATCCCTTTCTCTCTCTCTTCTTCTTCTGGTACCCCTGTAATGTGGATATTGTTCCGTTTCGATTGGTCACAGAGTTCTCTTAAAATTATTTCATTCCTGGAGATCCTTTTATCTCTCTATGCATCAGCTTTTCTGTGTTCCTGTTCTATTTTCTATTCCATTAATGGTCTCTTGCATCTCATCCACTCTGTTTTGAAGTCCTTCCAGAGCTTTTTTTATTTCTGTATTCTCCTTCCTTAGTTCTAGAATATTTCTCTGCAAGTCCATCAGCATGGTTATGACTTTTGTTTTGAATTCTTTTTCAGGAAGACTGGTTAAATCTATCTCCCCAAGTTCCTTCTCAGGTGAAGATGTAGCAGATGTCGAAGCTGTGTGGGTTATTCTTGTCTGGATAAAATTTTTTTGCCTATCCATGTTGATAGGTGCAGTTGAGTGCTATTGATGCGTCTATGAGATTTCCACTTGGCTCCTGGCCTTTCTTTACTGGGACTACTCCGACCCCTAGTGGCTTGTGTTGGGCAATTGCGTGTAGACTGGGTATTTGTAACTTGTCTGGCCAGTATGGGGGAAGCTCCCTTGTTGAGGGTGTGGCCAGCCTCAGGCTGCTTCTCTGCTTTGGCAGGGCCCCAGAGGGTTAATGGATGGGGCGCTCTTTGGCCATTTACCTCCACGAGGGGTCTCAGAGCTGTTGCCCAGGGGGTTAGTGCACCCGGATTTTCCTGGAATTTCCAGCTGCTGGACTGTGACCTGGGTTGTTTCTGTCCATCTGTGGCATCCCTACCCCTTTAAGACTTTTAAAAAGCACTCACTTTTCTTTGTCGCAGGGGCATCAGCTTCGGGACCCACTCAGAGTTCCTGCTGCCCTGTTTCCCTAGTATCCAGGACCCCACGCATGCACGGTGTCTGCGCTCTGGTCCAGATGGCTGGGGCTGGGTGTTCAGCAGTCCTGGGCTCCCTCTCCCTCCCTGCTCTTACTCCTCTCCTCCCCGCAGGAGCTGGGGTGAGGGGCGCTCGGGTCCTGCTGGGCCGGGGCTTGTATCTTACCCCTTCCACCAGGTGCTGGGCTCTCGCAGGTGTGGATGTAGTCTGGCTGTTGTCCTCTGTCTTCTGGAATGTCTTTTAGGATTAGTTGTATTTGTTGTATTTTCATAAATATATATGTTTTTGGGAGATGATTCCCACTGTCCTGCTCATGCCTCCATCTTGGCTCTGCCCTTCAGTAGTATCTTTTATGTGAACAGATAGCAACCACAGTAGTGGGTTTGAGGTTTAATAATGTGGATACTGTTGGCATTTTGATAGAGATTGCTTTGAATCTGTATATTGGTTTAGGCAGGATGGCCATTTTGACATTGTTAATTGTTTCTATACATGAGTATGGCATGTATTTCCATTTATTGTTGTCTTCTTTAATTTTTCTCATGAGTGACATAATTTCCAGAGTAAAGGTCTTCCACCTCCTTGATTAGTTTTATTTCTAGATTTTATTCTTTTTAATGCAATTGTAAAAAAATTGTTTTCCTTATTACTCTTTCAGCTAGTTGGTTCTTAATATATAGGAATATGACAGATTTCTTTGTATTAATTTTGTATTCTGCAACCTTGCTAAATTCAGCTATAGTTCTAAGTTTTTTGGTGAGATCTTAAGGGTTTTCTATATATAAAATCATGTTATCTGCAAATAGTGACAGTCTATTTTCTTCCCTATCAATCTGGATGCCTTTTATCTCTTTGTGTTGTCTGATTGCCATGGCTGGGACCTCCACAACTATGTTGAATAAAAGTGGGTATCCATGTCTTGTTCCCCATCTAAGAGGAAAAGCTCTCCGCTTTTCATATTAAGTATTATGCTGACTGTGGGTCTGTCATATGTGGCCTTAATTTTGTTATGTGCCCTCTAGACCCATTTTGTTGAGTATTTTTATCATGAATGGATGTTGAAAATTTTCAAATGATTTTTCAGCAACTATTGACATGATAGTTTTATAATATTTATTAATGGATGTATTATAATGATTTATGAATATTGTACCATACTTGGAAAAAATCCCACCTGGGCATGATGGATGACCTTTTTGATTTAGTTTTGAATGCTGTTTACTAATATTTTGAGAATTTTTATATCTGTGTTCTTCATTAGGCATTTGCCAAAGATAAAAAAAATCTTTGATTTAAAAAAGTATTTCCACCCCTATATTTATTACCACATTTTTTGCAATAGCCAAGATAGGGAAGCAACCAAAGAATCCATCAATAGGTGAATGGATTAAGAAGAAATGGTACATATACTCAGGATAATATAATTCAGCCATAAGAAAGAAAGAAATCCTGCCATTTGTGACAACCTGGATGGAACTAGAGGTTACTATACTAAGTGGAATAAGCTGGGTAGAGAAGGACAAATACCCAAACAGTGGTGGACTCATAGATACTGAAAAGTGACTGGTGGTTACCTTAGTGGCAGTGGGACAGGGATAAAGGGGCACAAAATATCAATAATAAAAAATTAGTCACAGGGATGAAAGTATAGCATAGAGAATATTGTCAATTTTTTCTGTAACACTTTTCTATACTGACAGACATTAACTACACTGGTTGAGATGAGGATTTAATAATGTAGGCTACTGTCAAATCACTCTTTTGTATATCAACAATACTTCAGGAAAAACATATATCAAAAAATATGTTTTGTGCCAGATTGTAATCAGGCCATGGTTTCCCAATCCTTGAGTTTTTCCTAATGTGCCAGTAATTTATGACAGTACTTCAAGTGGCTAGTTATACAAACCCATGGATAGTAAAAGTATATATAATCCAAGTTAAAAATTGACATAAGACCTGAGTATACACTTTTCCAGAGAAGACATACAAATAGCCAACAGGTGCTTGAAAATATGCTCAACACCACTAGGCATTAGGAAAGAGACAACAAAACCACAATGAGATATCACATGAAAGTTTTGTGGTGAAAATATTTAAGATCTAGTCCCTTGGCAACTTGCAAGTATACAACTCAATATTTGTTAACTAAGGCCACCATGCTGTACCTGCATTAACTCTGCTCATAATTTTGGAGATACCATCCCAGTATTTATTTATTTTATAAATGGAAATTTGCATCACTTACCTAACTTCTACCAGTTCCATTTCTCTATACCCTCTGCCCTAGGAAACCACAAGTCTTATCTCAGTTTCTGTAATGATTACTTATTAGTTCCCACAAATAAGTGAAATCAAATGGTATTATTTTTCTGTATCTGACATTTCACTTACCATGTTGCCTTCAAGATCCATTCATGTTTTTTTTATCTTCACAAGGTTTATTAAACATTAGAGGCTCAGTCATCAACTCTCTGAGGATCTGTGGATCCGAGGTTAAGTCACCCTAGTGATGGACATGGCACTAGGCTTGAGTTTGACTAAGTCATTTGTCATCCATGTGACCTTGGAAAAATCAACTCTTCTCTCTGAATTTCAGGTTCCTTGCTGTGTTTGTTGAATGACTATTACATGGAGAACTCAGATAGGGATGGCTATATAGTTTCTTAATTGTACCTTTTATACACAGTTCTACAGTATATGAATCTACTTACAGTCCTATGCAGTTTTATACAGTTATTTCAGATCTGTCATCAATAGCTTGTACTCTTCCACTGAAGAATTTCCTCTTTGCGTCCAACCCAACAGCATGAGTGTGCCTCTGGGGGAGTCTACACCCTCACACACAGGGCAGTGCCATAGCCTTCTGTGTTAGCTTGCTGTTTCAACCGCATGAATCACACTATTCTCGACCCACTGCTTCTTCCTACAATTCTCTTCCTTAAAATTCCACTAAGGCTCCCTACCCCGGCAGAGATCACACTGAAAACCTAATGGTCTTTTTTTTGGCTTACCTTGCTTAGTGGATCTCACCTCCTCAGCTCCAGTCAGCTAAGTATTACCAATAAAAGGAAGCTCTCAGAGGAGGGACAAGAGTGATGAGCGTAATCCCTGGCTGGGCCACTTACTACCTTTTTTCATCCTGGGAAAATCACTTATTCTATCAGGGCCTTAATTTTTCCAACTCTTAAATGAAGTAGTTGGACTAGACAATTTCCAAGATCTCTTCCAGCCCTGATATTCCCTGGCCCCCTTACACTGTGCCCCCTAAATGCCGTATTCATTGCAGTCTGAATCCATGCTCCCTCTGGGTACACCTGCTGCAGTGTTCTTTCTCTCAGAGTAAATGTCAGGATTTCTCATTTTTATGGCTCAAAACTTTATCATGATCCATTCATCTGCATAAAGGCACTGAGGTTTTTTTTCATGTTTTGGTTACTGTAAATGTGAACAAGGGCTACAGATACCTTGTAGCATAATTGATTCCATTAGACATACTCCAAGAAATAGAAATACTAGTAGTTCTTTTTTTTATGTCTTTGAGGATCCTCCAAACTGTTTTTATAATGATGTACCAGTTTATAAGCCCACCCACAGTTCACAAACTTTCCCTTTTTCTTACATCCTCATCAGAATTTATCTCTTGTCTACAAGATGATAGCCATTCTTACAGGTTTGTATTGGAAAACTTGTGTTGATAATATGCTAACTATCCTTATTGTGGTAATAATTTCACCATATACTTGTGAATTGCATTATCACTTTGTATAACTTAATCTTAAACAAACACAGAAGTCAAAAATATCTCAATCAAGCTGGGAAATGTAAATTACATATATTAGTAAAAATAGGTGCTGTTTCTGACACACTTTGGTGTTTGACAGACATTTTCTCAAAACTGAAGCAAATGTAATACAAAAACTGAGCTGCTCATGATAATATTTGAATTTTAAGTCAAAACTATAATTTTAATTGTTATGTTCACCACATGAGCTTGACAATTTTATAGTACTTAAAGACTTTTCTAATGAAATTAGTAGTGATATTTAAGTGCTTTATTTTTACATATGATGAAATATGTCATATTTGTAATATTGACATGTCTCTGGGAGCCAATCTATTCCAGGTGATCGACAATATGTTACAAAATCAGAATTGGTAAAATCCAAAGTGCTAAGTATATTTAAATCAGCATATAAAAAGTTCAATATGTGGTTTTCAATTATAAAACCAACTAATCTTCAATAAATCACTTGTTGAGTTTGGCATACTATAAATGTTGAATAATAACTATTATTTGGTGATGTTAAATCAATGCCTCCAATTTCCAGCTATACATCTGTATGAGGCCTTATTTTCTCTATATACATTAATCCACAATAACTGCAACAGAGTGAGTGAAGAGGCATATCTGAGAATAACCTATTTAATATTAAGGCAGATATAAAACAGATTTGTAAAAATGCAAAATAATGCTCTTCTTTTACTCACTTGTGTTTTTGTAAAACCACTTGTCAACAAAATCAGATATTAAATTTGTATCAAAATGGTTTATTACCTTATTAAATTCAATATATGTAAGAAAAATGTATTATTTCAAATATGTTAAACGACCAACACAACCAAGCCAAGTAACTTTAAGTTGTGGTGTCTTCAAACCTTTCAAAGAGTGAAATATCCCAATAATAACAAAAAAATTGAAAACTGCTGAATTATGTAAATCATATTCCAAATTATTATCTTTAGTATGTCACAGAACAAAGTTCAGTTTAGCATTTATTTTTCCTATCATTATTCTTTTCAGTATCTTTTTGAGTGTTATGATTGCATTAAAATAAAATTTTGAAAATTTGGTAGTTTTCACATGGTAATTGTGGGTAAAACTGTGATATTTCCATAATCTCTCACTGGTCTTAGTCCATCTCACTATCAATAGGTGATTACAAGGGGGAGGGAGGGCACACCTGGACCAGTGAGTTTTGGTGGGGTCCTTTACAGCCTTTTTATGAAAGACATAGGCAAGCAAAAGTAGGCAATTTCTTATAAGCAAAAAACATATTTCTCCCACTTTATTTCTCCCTTTGACTGATTTTGGTTTCAAAGGTTTATTTAATTAAGCCTGTAAACATAAATCCAGCAGGGAGTTACACCTGCTGGTAGCGAGCAGGATCTCTAAACACAAAGTCTATCATTATGGAAGCAATGCTATGCCTGGCTGCACCTACGGATGGTGGAGAGATTACTCAGGAACCCCCATGTGGATTGTGGGAAGGCCCCAGTTGCTGCTTCAGTGGAGGGTGATGATTCAGCCGTGCCCCCTTTCCATGGGGCTTCAATTTGGGGAGCCCCCAGTGGGTAATTAGTCAAGGGTAAAGCACCTCCTAGAAGAGTGGAGACACCAGAAGCTGTGTAATTAGCCCTCCATGAGATAGAAGTTTGCTTAGAGGATGTGAGTGGCCACATGGCAGCTGAGATTGGGGGATGTATGTTTCTCAAGATATTGGGAAGCATTATCAAAGAGAGAGAGTGAGACTTCAGCAGGACAGATTCACAGTTCAACATCATGTGGAGGAGCAGGATGATAACCTACAGGATGCCCTTCCGAAAGAGAGACAGTTATTGAGAAAGTAGGTTGCACTCCTGGAAGATATGTTAGCAGCAAGGGAAGAGGCAGAGGGAGGATCCACACTACAGGAGGCTCTCGGGGAGGTGGAGGAAAGGGCTGTGCCTTCAGCCTTGGAGATGGTAGAGGAGATTTGGGAGAGGATGGGGGTGGGGTTAAGGGCCTACCTGTTGATGGGCCACCGCTGAAGGCTACCGCTCCTCCTCAGTGGGAGGAGCCATCCCCTCCCCAGGTTATGGACCACTCTATACTCGACCTGTATACCCAGGATGAGCTGGTGGACATGAGCATAGGTTTCGGTAGGAGCCGTCAGAACCTTGGCCTACATGGCTTTTGCAATTTGCCATATGGGGGTGAAGAAATTGTTATGTTGGGTCCTGAAATGGGTTGACTGGCTTCCCAGAGGACTCACCTTTCCCTCCAGGTGCACTTGCCAAGTGCCCATCACACACCAGGGAATCATGCCCTTCAGGATTGGATGACAACAGCATCAGGGTAGTTTGGCCTAATCAGGGACATTTACCATATTTACCCACTAGCTGGAAAATGTATGCAGAGCTCCAGCACATGTTATGGGAGCTGGGCAAGAAAAATATCATCTATACTATGGACCTCTAGGGCCCCAATAAGGACTTGTTCATCATGGGAATGAGAAATCTGGCGCTCCATACAGCTCCCCCATCTCGCGTTAGGTCTCTAGTGACTATTCTTGCCCCATATAAGGCAGCCCATAAGTGAGCCTACTTTCACTTTAGAAGTGCTGGGGGAGGGTGAAACAATAAGATCATGGAAGGAACTATGGGATACAATGGAAAGGAGAGGTGCAAAGGGCCCCATGAGGATTATGAGGATCCAGATGTGGGTTGATTGGATAAATGAATGGGTAGTGAAAGAAAAACATTGAGGTCAGCCCAATAGGATATCGTTAGAACTGTGGTACAGTTAAGCCAGAGCAGCAGTTTCAGCCACTGAAGTCCAGGATACAGAACCTGGAGGCAAAGCCCCATGTCTTGCCTCTGTCCCTTCCATCTTGGTTATTAAAAAACAGCCCAAAACAGGGTTAACTGGAGCTGAGAAAATAGAAGTGATCATATATCTCACAGACAGTTTCTCCAGTGTTCCAACTACTACCTAAAAGACTAAGAATCACACACAGAGCTCTCCCTCTGTGACCTTAGATGAAGGTTCAGTCCTCCTGCCTAAACCCAATCACTGCCTTTGAGCTTTAGCTCTCAGCCCCTTTCCAGACTCTAGGGAATCCATTCAGAAATTGCTCTCTTTCTCTCTCTCTGTATCCTCATTATCTCTTTCTGAATATATAAGGCAAATACTAAAAGACAAGAAGGAATAAAGAGACATTAATACAATAATAGTAGAGGATATACACCAAAGGATAGCTCATCCAGTAAAATCAATAAGGAAATTTTGGCCTTAAATGACATGTTGGAATGGATGGACTTACTGAGGTCCACAGAACATTCCATCTAAACAGGAAAATAAATTCTTTTCAAGTGCACATGGAACATTCTCCAGGAGTGATCAATGTCAGGCCACAAAACAAGTCTCAATGAATTTAGAAAGTCTGGGATAATATCAAATGTCTTTTCTGACCACAATGGAATAAAAATAGAAATCAACTACAAAAGTAAAGCAAAAAAATGCAGACACAGTGAGACTAAACAACGTTCTAATAAACAGCCTATGTGTAACCAATGAAATAGATACCTTGTTACAAATGCAAATGGAAACATGATGTTTCAAAATATTTCAGATGCAGTACTTACAAATATTTATGAAGAAAACAAAAAGAACAAGAAAATCATAAATAACAATGTGTTTGGTAATGAAGGTTCACATAAGAAAAAAGGCATGACCAACAAAACAAATAATCAGCAATCGGAATGTCATCACATTTAAAATTTCTTCATGTGCAGACCACAGTCAAGAGAATGTAAAGACAAGCCACACACTAGAAGAAAATATTGGCAACAACCACATCTCATAAAAGACTAATGTTCCAAATACATATTTTTTTAAACTTAAAAATATCCAACAATACAATCTGATTTAAAAATGTTCCAATGACCTTCACAGGTGCCTCATCACAGAGATAACAAATAAGCATGTGAATATCCCACATCATGTGTTGTCACAGAAATGCAAATTAAAGCCACAAGGAGATAACCACTGAGCCTTAAGAAATGTCAAATTCCCAGACCTGCATGGGCGAGGTCTTCAGTGAAGGTTTCCACTCCCCTGGAACCTGCTTGACCTTCCCTTCAAGCAGGGAGCTGAGCACAGCTGGGAGCACTGCTGAGTGTAGCTACTGGTCCTGCCACCAGAATGCCTTGTTGGAGCACCTGGAAGTTGTATAAATCAGCAGGGCTCGACCAAACAGCATGGCCATCACACTGATCATCTGTACAGCAAAGGTTGGGGCTGCATTTATGCAGAGAACCTGGGAGAAGATGGGCTTGATCAAAACCAACAAAGACCTTGATTAGAACTGAAGCCCAGGCTTCCCAGGCAGAAGAGCTGATTCAAACCCCACACCTGCTGAATGGAGCTCCAGGAACACATGGTTATAAGGCAAGATGAGGACCACTTGCAGGGAACTGGGACCAGCCCTCTAGTTCTTAAGGATATGGATCTAACAGCAGCCCCACTGAGTGCTGAATAGATAACACAGCCCACCTGGATAAGGATCCAAATCAGAAGAAAAGGGAAGAAGCACAGCAAAGCAACAGTCCTCCTGCCAGTGGCACTTAAACAGAGAGCACAGCCCATGGATTACCACCTGCAGAGGAAACATGCAACTCTATCCCCACAGGGAACCAGTGCCCAGTCTTACCCAATTTGGGACCACAGACAATGAGCCATGCAGGCCATGGGGCCAGTTTTGTTATCCCACAAGGGCAGAGAAACTCAATAAAGGAGCTGCATACTGCTGGATACAAATGGGTTGGAAAACAGGTAAATGCTCAGGAGCCTGTCATACCTGGCCCTGGGGATCTGCTCTGGGAAGACAAGTCCACAATTCTTTGGGCTTTTATAATTAATGAGGATGGACAGCAGGGAGAACAGGGGCACTTTTGGAGACTGAGTCTCTGTGACTTATAGACAGGTATTTTCTGTTGTTCCCACTAAGACCCAACACAGAAGCAGCAGTTTGAAAAATGGGCTAGTCTTGGGAATAGTGCTGCAGGGGTAGGGGTCTGAGGGAACTCCCTCCAGAGGAGAAAGAGCAGAAGTATGATGGTTCTCTAGGCCTCCTCCAGCCCAACTGGTCAAGAAAAGCACAAGCCAGCAACAAAAGCAACATCTCCCTCACTGGCAGCACAGACCCCAACAACTAAAGGAAAAGGAACTAGGACAAGAAGAACAAACAAAGCCAAAAGGTAGTAGAAGGAGGGACATAATAAAGATCACAGCAGAAATAAATAACATAGAAAGTAGCAAAAAGAAAAAAATCAATGAAACCAAGAGCTAGTTCATTGAGATAACCAAAATAGACAAACACCTAGCCCAACTTAACAAGGAAAAAGAGAGAGAAACAAGTAAACACAATCAGAAAGAAAAAGGAAGGTATAATCAACAACACTGAAATATAGATAATTATTAGAGATTCTATGAAAAATTATATGCCAGTAAATTGGACAAGAAAAAGTAATGGACGAATTCCCAGAAATGTACAATCCTGCAAGAGTGATACAGGAAGAAACACAGAATCTGAACAGACCACCTACCACTAAAAAATTTGAACTGGTAATCAAAACTACCAAAAAACAAAAAAGCAGCACCACATGGACTCAAAGGTGAATTCTGTGAAGCATTTAAAGAATTAATATCCATTCTTAAAGTATTCCCAAATATAGAAGAGGAAATACTTCCAAACTCATTCTCTAAGGCCAACATTACTCTAACACTAAAAATATACAAAGAAAATACCAAAAATAGAAAACTACAGACCAATATCCTTAATGTACATAGATGCAAGAATCTTCAACAAAGTATTCAGCAAAGTGAATTTAAAAAATACATCAACAGGATCATCCAGCACATGAGGGATTTATTCCAGGGTTGAAAGTTTGGTACAATATCTGCAAATCAATCAGTGTGATAAACCACAGTAACAGAAGGGAGGATGGAAAGCATATGATCATAACAACAGATGCTGAAAATAATTTGACAAAATTCAACATCCATTCATGATTAAACTCTCAACCAAATGGGTATAGACAGAACATTTCTCAGTATCCTAAAGGACACATACATCAAACACACAGCTAACATCATGCTTACTGGCAAAAGGGGAAAGATTTCCTCTAAGATCAGAGACAAGGAAAGGATGCCCACTCTCAACTTTTTTTCAGCAGAGTACTGGAAGTCCTAACCACAGCAATAAGGCAACAGAAAAAGATAAAAGGTATCCAAATTGGTAAGGAAGGAGTGAATCTTTTGGTTTTTGCAGATGACATGATACTAGACCTAAAGTTTCCACCAAAAACCTAAAGCTAATAACTGGATTCAGCAAGTTTCAGGATACAAAATCAGTATACAGCAACCTGTTGTATTCCTATATAGTAATAATAAACTACCAAAAAGAGAAATCAGGAAAATAATTCCATTTACAATTGCATCAAGGAGATAAAAATACCTAGGAATAAACCAAACCAAGAAGGTGAAACACCTATACTCTGAAAACTATAAGAGACTGATGGAAGAATTAAAGACAAAATTGATGAAAATCTATCTCATTCTCATCGACTGGAAGAACTAATATTATCAAAATGGCCAATGAGCCCAGAGAAATTTACAGATTCAATGCAATCCCTATTGCAATAATAATGAAATTTTTCAATGTAATGGAGCAAATAATCCAAATTAATATGGAACCACAAAGTGCCTGGACTGCCACAACATATTTAAAAAAGAAACACAAACTTGGGTGTGTTATATTCCCTAACTTTAAGCTACACTAGTCTAGACAGTATAGTAGTTGCACAAGAATAGATGCATAGTTCAATGGAACAGAACAGAAAGCCTAAAAACACACCCAAACATAGATATTCAAATAATATATGACAAAGGATCTATTAATACAGAATGGGAAAAAGACATTCACTTCAATAAATGGTGTTGGGAAAACTGGATAATTTCATGCAAGTAAATGAAACTGTAATATTCCCAGACACCATATATAAAAGTATGCAGGGTATAGGGCAACATGATCGAGTAAAACAAGTATCAGGGTCCTTTGTGTCCCCTAAACCAGTCTTAAAAAATGAGAAAAAGAATGCTCCTAATTATAAATAGTTACATATATGAGAGAGAAAAATCACTGGTAAAGGCAAATACGCAGCAAACATGATGGACCAGTGACTTACATAGGGTAGAAGAGAGTTAAAAGACAAAAATAGTAAAATCAACTAGAACAACATTAAGTAGTTAAGAGACACATAAAATAAATAGATGTAATATAGGAAACTAAAAAATAAACAAGGTGAGGGAATTACAAATGGTGTGACTCTAGAATGTTCAGACTTAAGTGACTCAGATTCAAATAGACTATAATATATAGAGGTCAATATATGTATATGTGAAACTTAAGATATCCTTGGACTAAGACTCACCAATAGATATAGAAAAATAAAGTGAAAGGCGAACAAACATAACACTGCAGAAAGAAACCAAACCACAGGTGAACATAGAGAAAAATATATGAAGAGGAAGAACTATAAGAACAACCAGAAAACAGTTAACAAGACAGCAAGAAGTCCATACCTATCAATAATTACTTCAAATATAAATGGAATACAATCTGAAATCAAAAGACACTGGGTGGCCAAATAGGTAAAAATGACTCATCTCTGTGTTGCCTAGAGGAAACTCTCTTCAGATAAAAACACACAAACATTATGAGTGATGTGAGGGAAAAGACACTCTAATGCTGGAGGAGCAGTAGTCATATCTGACAAAACACTTTAATATACTGTTATGGAATACAAAGATGAGAATTGTATAATGACTAAGGAATCCATCCAACCAAGACATGACAATTGCAAATCTTTGCAAACATATAAAGATTAACAGTAACACAATTAAAGTAGATGATTTTAATACAAGAGTGGAAAGGTCATCAAGACGGTAAGTCAGTAAGGAAATATTTTTCCTAAAAGACATAGATCAGATGAACTTAAACATATATGTATAGAATTTCATGAAAACACTACAAAAATCACATTCTTTTTAAGTGCACATGCAACATTCTCCAGAATATGGCACATGTTAAGGTACAAAAATATATTTCAGTATATCCTAGAGGATTTAAACCTTATCAAGCCTCTTTACCTACTAATACTGTAGGAACTAGACATCAACTACAGAAAGAAAACAAAAAACCTCACAAACACATGAAGATTAAACAGCATGCTACTAAACAGTGAATGAGTCAATAAAGAAATCAAAACAGAAAAATTAAGAAAAAATACCTTGAGGTAAATGCAAATAGAAAGCAATGTTTGAAAATCTTTGGGTTGTGACAAAATCAGTACTACAAAGAGAGTTCATAGCAATTCTGGCCTACCTCTAAAAACAGGGAATATCCCAAATAATTAATATACTTTAAACACAAAGGAATTGGAATTAATACAACCAATGCCCAATGTTAGTAAAATGAAGGCTATAATAAAAATCAGAGTGGAAATGATCAGTAAAGAAGAGAAATGAAATAGAACAAGTTACAACTGACCACAGAAAGGCAAAGGATCATAAGAGATTAATATGAACAATTACATTCCAACAAATTGGAAAACCTACAAGAAAGGGAAATATATTAAATACATAAAATCTTCCAAAATGAATCATGAAGAAACAAAATCTGAATAGATTGATTATAATACTGAAATTGAATCTCAAGTTTATTTATTTTTATTTATTTTTTTGAGAAGGCATCTCTCATATTTACTGATCATATGGTAGTTAACAACAATAAAATTCTGTATAGGGGACTCAATGCACAATCATTAATAAACCCCATGCATAATTCTCAACAGTCTCCAATCTTCTGAAGCATAATGAACAAGTTTTTACATGGTGAACAAGTTCTTACATAGTGAATAAGTTCTTACATCGTGAACAGTGCAAGGGCAGTCATCACAGAAACTTTCGGTTTTGATCACGCATCATGAACTATAAACAATCAGGTCAATTATGATTATTTGTTTGATTTTAATACTTGATTTATATGTGAATCCCCCATTTCTCCCTTATTATTATTATTATTATTATTATTATTATTATTATTATTATTATTATTTTTAATAAAATTCTGAAGTGGTAGGTAGATGCAAGATAAAGGTAGAAAACATAATTTAGAGCTGTAAGAGGGCAAATGTAGACGATCAGGTGTGTGCCTCTAGAGTATTAATCCAAGGTAGACAAGGGCAACAAAACATCCATGGATGCAGAAGATTTCTCTAAAAACAGGGGGGATGAGGTTCTAAGCATCACCTCTGTTGATCCCCAATTTCTCACCTGATGGCCCCACTGCGACTGTGCCTGTCTTAGATTTTTCCTCCCTTGAGGATTCTTAGACATCTCTGCCTACCCAGTCATGTTCCAGGGCCATACAGGGAAATGTAAAGTTGGTAAGTGAGAGAGAAGCAATATTCTTTGAAAAGGTTAGCTTTTTACTTCTTTGCAGATTTATGCCCTGTGGCTTTTATGCCCAGTATTTGTCTTGAGGTATCTATACCACATGGAAGAATTATGATATTCGATAATTTCGTTATGAGTCACAAATTCTACGTAAGGGTTGTAATTAGGAAGGAAGAAGAAAAGCTATAGAAGTAGCACACGGAAGAAAACATGGGAAGATTGATTATTTCTTTGACATATCTTCTTATAGAGTAACATAAGCATGTATATGTTTTCACAAACTACTAATTAAATTGCGTACACACATTATCATAATGGGAATATAGCTTCATAACAAAAGCAGAAATAAAATTACCAGCCATATCGAGTGAAACGAAGAAAACCAATTAGGTGCCCTAGGCATTTGTGAAAACTTATCAATGATATGATGGATATTGTCTAACTGAATTTGATTAGTTTGAGAAAAATCAGATAAATTAAAACAACTCATTCCTGGGAACTGTTCACATCCGATGTGTTCTTCTAAGAGTATATAGTCTATAGTCGCACAATTTTGGAGCACTGCAACTTGCACTTCTTCTAATTCTTGGTTGAGTTCCGACAGTATAGATCCAGTCAAATTTGTTGTTTTACTATATGCACAGGCCAGCTTAGATATCTCCTTCTTCATTCCAATGGCAAGTCCAGGAACCGGTGGGATGAATGCAGCTACAACTGCAACAGTGCCAGGATCTTTGTTGAAGTTTTTTGATGACAATCTTCTGGAATGACTCTTCCAGAGAATGTCGATGTTAGAAGTTCTTTTTCATATCGTATCTTAATTCGTTTTCTGGGTAGCCAAATTAGGCTTTGATCCTTTGTATAAACACAAACAAACCCATTGCCCACACTTTGATATGCCCTTTATATCATTGTGAAGAACTTATTGGAGATCACCACACAGGAACTGCTTTTTTTTTTAAGAGAAAGGAATATTACCAGAGAAATGCACTTCCATAGTTGATCATCTGATGCCATTTAAATGATCAAAATTAAGGATATTTAAAGCATGCATTACTCGTTGATTTACAGTTAGTTTTATCCTATCACAAAGTAATCTCCCTTTTCTTTCTTTTTTTTTTTTGTTATCATTAATCTACAATTACATGACGAATATTATGTTTACTAGGCTCTCCCCTATACCAGATCCCCCCCCCGAGAGAGACCCATATACAGTCACTGTCCATCAGCATAGCAAAATGTTGTAGAATCATTACTTCTCTGATTTGCACAGCCCTTCCCTTGCTACCAACCCCCACATTATGCATGCTAATCATAATACCCCCTTTCTTCTTTCCCCCCACTTATCCCTCCCTACCCACCAATCCTCCCCAGTACCTTTCCCTTGGTACCTGTTATTCCATTCTTGGGTTCTGTGATTCTGCTGCTGCTTTGTTCCTTCAGTTTTGCATTTCTCTGATTATTAGTGATGTGTCTGTTGGCCATCTGTATTTCTTTTTTGGAGAACTGTCTGTTCAATTCCTCTGCCCGTTTTTTAATTGGATTATTTCTTTTTGTTTGTTGAGTTGGGTGAGCTCTTTATATATTTTGGACATCAAGCCTTTATTGGATCTGTCATTTACAAATATATTCTCCCATACTGTAAAGTACCTTTTTGTTCTATTGATGGTGTCTTTTGCTGTACAGAACCTTTGCAGCTTAATGTAGTCCCACTTGTTCATTTTTGCTGTTGTTTTCATGCCCGGGGAGATATGTTGAAGAAGAGGTCACTCATGTTTATGTCTATGAGGATTTGCCTATGTTTTTTTCTAAGAGTTTTATGGTTTCGTGAATTACATTCAGGTCTTTGATCCATTTTGAGTTTACTTTTGTGTATGGGGTTAGTCAATGGTCCAATTTCATTCTCCTACATGTAGCTGTCCAGTTTTGCCAGCACCACCTGTTGAAGAGACTGTCATTTCGCCATTGTATGTCCATGGCTCCTTTGTGAAATATTAATTGACCATATACATTGCGATAATGTCTGGAGTCTCTAATCTGTTCCACTGGTGTGTGGCTCTGTTCTTGTGCCAGTACCAAATTGTCTTGATTACTATGGTTTTGTAGTAGAGCTTGAAGTTGGGGAGTGAGATCCTCCATACTTTATTCTTCTTTCTCAGGATTGCTTTGGCCATTTGGGATCTCTGGTGTTTCCATATGAATTTTTGAATTATGTGTTCCAGTTCATTGAAGAATGCTGCTGGTAATTTGATAGGGATTGCATCAAATCTGTATATTGCTTTGGGCAAGATGGCCATTTTGATGATATTAATTCTTCCTAGCCACGAGCATGGGATGAGTTTCCATTTGTTAGTGTCCTCTTTAATTTCTCTTAAGAGTGACTTGTAGTTTTCAGAGTGTAAGTCTTTCACTTCTTTGGTTAGGTTCATTCCTAGGTATTTTTTTCTTTTTGATGCAATTGTGAATGGAGTTGCTTTCCTGATTACTCTTTCTGTTGGTTCATTGTTAGTGTATAGGAAAGTCACAGATTTCTGTGTGTTAATTTTGTATCCTCCAACTTTGCTGTATTCTGATATCAGTTCTAGTAGTTTTGGAGTGAAGTCTTGAGGGTTTTTTATGTACAATATCATGTCATCTGCAAATAGTGATAGTGTAACTTCTTCTTTACCAATCTGGATTCCTTTTATTTCTTCATTTTATCTGATTGCCGTGGCTAGGACCTCCAGTACTATGTGAAATAACAGTGGGGAGAGTGGGCATCCCTGACTGTTCCCGATTGCAGAGGAAAAGCTTTCAGCTTCTCACTGTTCAGTATAATGTTTGCTGTGGGTTTATCATATATGGCCTTTATTATGTTGAGGTACTTTCCCTCTATACACATTTTGCTGAGAGTTTTTATCATGAATGGATGCTGAATTTTGTCAAATGTTTTTTGAGCATCTATGGAGATGATCATGTGGTTTTTGTCTCTCTTTTGGTGATGTGGTGGATGATGTTGATGGATTTTCGAATGTTATACCATCCTTGCATCCCTGGGATGAATCCCACTTGGTCATGGTATATGATCCTTTTGATATACTGTTGAATTCTGTCTGCTAATATTTTATTGAGTATTTTTGTATCTACATTCATCAGGGATATTGGTCTGTAATTTTCTTTTTTGGTGGGGTCTTTGCCTGGTTTTGTTATTAGGGCGATATTGGCTAAATAGAGTGAGTTTGGGAGCATTCCCTCCTCTTCTATTTTTTGGAAAACTTCAAGGAGGATGGGTACTATGTCTTCTCTGTGTGTCTGATAAAATTTCGAGGAAAATCCATCCGTTCTGGGGGTTTTGTTCTTGGGTAGTTTTTTGATTGCCATTTCATTTTCGTTCCTCGTAATTGGTTTAACTTTTGTGTTTCTTCCTTGGTCTGTCTTGGAAGGTTGTATTTTTCTAGGAAGTTGTCCATTTCTTCTAGGTTTTTCAGCTTATTGGCATGTAGGTTTTCATAGTAGTCTTTAATAATTCTTTGTATTTCTGTGGAGTGTGTCGTGATTTTTCCATTCTCATTTCTGATTCTGTTGATTTGTGTTGATTCTCTTTTTCTCCTAATAAGTTTGGCTAAAGGCTTATCTGTTTTGTTTATTTTCTCAAAGAACCAGGTCTTGGTTTCATTGGTGTTTGCTATTGTTTTATTCTTCTCAATTTTGTTTATTTCTTCTCTGATCTTTATTATGTCCCTCCTTCTGCTGATTTTAGGTCTCTTTTGTTCTTCTTTTTCCAGTTTCGATAATTTTGATGTTAGACTATTCATTTGGTATTGCTCTTACTTCTTTAAGTGTGCCTAGATCGCTATATACTTTCCTCTTAAGACTGCTTTCGCTGTGTCCCACAGAGGTTGGGGCTTTCTGTTCTTGTTGTCATTTGTTTCCATATATTCCCTGATCTCTATTTTACTTTGTTCTTTGATCCATTGATTATTTAGGAGCATGTTGTTAAGCCTGTATGTGTTTGTGAGCCTTTTTGTTTTCTTTGTAGAATTTATTTCTAGTTTTATACCTTTGTTGTCTGAAAAATTGGTTCTAGAATTTCAATCTTTTGGAATTTACTGAGGCTCTTTTTGTGGGCTAGTATGTCGTCTATTCTGAACTATGTTCCATGTGCACTTGAGAAGAATGTTTATCCTGTTGCTTTTGGATGTAGAGTTCTATAGATTTCCATGAGGTCCATCTTTTCTACTGTGTTGTTCAGTGACTCCGAGTCCTTATTTATTTTCTGCTCGGTTGATCTATCCTTTGGGGTGAGTGGTGTGTTGAAGTCTCCTAAAATGAATGCATTGCAGTCTATTTCCCCCTTTAGTCTGTTAGTATTTGTTTCACATATGCTGGTGCTTCTCTGTTGGGTGCTTATATATTTAGAATGGTTATATCCTCTTGTTGGACTGAGCTCTTTATCATTATTTAGTGTCCTTCTTTATCTCTTGTTACTTTCATTGTTTTTATGTCTATTTTGTCTGATATTAGTACTGCAACCCCTGCTTTCTTCTCTCTGTTGTTTGCCTGAAATATGTTTTTCCATCCCTTGACTTTTAGTCTATGCATGTCTTTGGGTTTGTCGTGAATCTCTTGTAAGCAGCATATAGATGGGTCTTGCTTTTTTATCCATTCTATTACTCTGTGTCTTTTGATAGGTGCATTCTGTCCATTTACATTTTCAAAATAAACCCTTTATTGCCATTGCAGGTTTTAACTTTTTGGTTACCAAAGGTTCAAAATTATCTTCTTTACTTCCTTACTATCCAACTTAACTCACTTATTGAGCTGTTATAAACACAGTCTGATGATTCTTTATTTCTCTCCCTTCTTATTCCTGCTCCTCCATTCTTCATATGTTGTGTGTTTTGTTCTGTGCTCTTTTTAGGAGTGCTCCCATCTAGAGCAGTCCTTTTAAAAGACCCTGTTGAGGTGGTTTGTGGGATGCAAGTTCCCTCAACTTTTGCTTGTCTGGTAATTGTTTAATCCCGCCATCATATTGTTTTCTTTGTAGAATTTATTTCTAGTTTTATACCTTTGTTGTCTGAAAAATTGGTTGGTAGAATTTCAATCTTTTGGAATTTACTGAGGCTCTTTTTGTGGGCTAGTATGTCGTCTATTCTGGACTATGTTCCATGTCGTGCTGGTAAAGTATCCTTTGTTCAAGGCCCCTCTGTTTCATTGCTTTAAATATATCATGCCATTCTCTTCTGTCCTTTAAGGTTTCTGTTGAGAAGTCTGATGATAGCCTGATGGGTTTTCCTTTGTAGGTGACCTTTTCTCTCACTCTAGCTGCCTTTAATACTCTCTCCTTGTCCTTGTTCTTTGCCATTTGAATTGTTATGTGTCTAGGTGTTGTTCTTTTGGGTCCCTTCTGTTGGGAGTTCTGTGTGCTTCCACAGTCTGAGCAGCTATATCCTCCCCCAGTTTGGGGAAGTTCTCAGCAATTATTTCTTCAAAGACACTTACTATCCCTTTTTCTCTCTCTTCTTCTTCAGGTACCCCTATAATGCAGAAATTGTTCCTTTCAGATTGGTCATACAGTTCTCTTAATGTTGTTTTATTTCTGGAGAACCTTTTATCTCCCTCTGCATCAGCTTCTATGCATTCCTGTTCTCTGTTTTCTAATCCATTAATGGCCTCTTGCATACCATCCATTTTGCTTTTAAGTCCTTCCAGTGATTGTTTTATTTCTGCAGTCTATCTCTGTACTTGCTCCTTTAGCTCTTGCATGTTTATCTGCAGATCCATCAGCATGTTATGATTTTTATTTTGAAGTCTTTTTCAGGGAGACTTGTTAGGTCTGTCTCTGCAGATCCTCTCTCAGGATTTGTCTAGAGTATTTTGGACTGGACTAAATTTTTCTGCCTTTTCATTGTGATAGTGGTGGCTGTAGGCAGGTAGGCAGGTTGCAGGTGTGCCTGCTCAGAGAAGAAAGTCCTTTTCTGCTTGCTGGATGCCTTGCCCTTCTCTGCTGCCTGTGTCAGATACCCACAATCCTGAAGGAACAACCGGGTTTGTCCCCTAAGTTGCTGTGGGCGTGTTCTCAGTCAGAGCAGCGCAGTGCCCTGCAGGGACTGGCAGGCATGCTTGGTGCACTCTTCCATGATAGCGGCTCCCCTGTCAGGCAGCTGTGTGCCAGCACCAGCCTTTGGGTCTGGCCTGGGCATCTGTGTGTCAGGCTGGAATTCCAGTCACCTTCTGGGAGGGCGGCTGCTCCTGGGCTTCACCTCTGCCACCACCACCATCTCCCACTGGCCACTCCTGGGCCTCTCTGGCACTGCCACTGCTGGTGCATGTGGGCTGCACCCAGGCCCCTCTGTTGCAACAACAGTGGGATTGAGTGGCCCACTCCTGGCCCCTCTGGTGCTCTGGCATGCATGAGATGCTCCCATTCCCCTCTGGCTGTGATCCCCTGGCATGCGCTGCCACTCTGCCACTACTGGGCTGGTGTGTCAGGTTCTGCGCCAGTTGGTGGAGCAACTGGCAGGCTGCTTAGTGCCATTAGGGGCTTCAGAGCTGTGCTGCCACCCAGGGGGTTAGGGCACCTAAAGTTCTCCGGGATTCCCAGCTGCTGGCTAATTGTGCCAGGATGACTTCATCCAGCTGTGGGGTCCCTGTCTCTTTAAGACTTGCAAAAAGCAGTCACTTTTCTTTTTTTTTCTTTTGCCTCAGGCGCGTCAGTTGTGGGGACCTGCCCACAGGTTTTGCTTTTCCGTTTCTCTAATATCCAGCACCCTGTGCACCTTGTGTCTGCGATCTGGGTTAGGATTTCTAGAGCTGGTTGTTTAGCAGTCCTGGGCTTTCACTCCCTCTCCATTCCTACTCCTTTCTTCCCACTGGGTTCTGGGGTGGGGGGTGTGTTCAGATCCCGCCAGTCTGCGGCTTGTGTCTTACCCTCTTCATGTGATGTTGAGTTCTCACAGATGTAGATGTATCCTGGCTGTTGTACTGTATCCACTGGTGTCTCTTTTATGAAGAGTTGTATTTATTGTATTTTCCTAAATATATATGTTTTGGGGATAAGATT